>NC_141689.1:2099592779-2100192779 GCF_964263255.1 Lissotriton vulgaris | reverse complement strand
GTATGCTTTCCTGGAAGCCTTACCAATTTACTGCCAATAAGGTTTCTGAGTATTCCTTGTCGGTGTTTAACATGCATATTTTGTAAAGACCGTGATTGCAAACCAATTGAAGAACCACAATTACTCCCCCAGGCTAACAGAAGGAGCACAGGTCTAGTATGAGAGACATGTCCTTAAGGAGAATCTGATATCCTATACAACAGCGGTTCTTAACCCTTTGCCTGCTGTGAACCACATTTGAATCATTACTGGAATCCAGGGACCCCCATTGAGTCATTATTGGAAGCTAAACAATGTCTATGATGTGAACCTTAAGAAAGTATATAAAATACAAAAACGTATACACCAAACAAATGCCCAATTATTGGAATATTCAGTTTCATTCACATTCAAATTTGGAACCGTTTCCAAATTGTTAATTTTTGGTTCTTATTTGTATATACTTTTATTAATGTTAATGTATTAATTCTAATATTATTTACTTTGTAAACTGTCACGAACCCCCTAAAGAGGTCCCCGGACCACAGGTTAAGAACCACTGCTGTACAACATAAATCTTTCTAATAGAACGTGGTTTCTTGTCTTTGAGACATTATAATCAACAACATTTCCAAGGTACTCAACCGTAGGCCAGCTGCCTTTGGCAGGCTTTGATGTACACTCTGGTGAAGACACACCACTCGAACACTCATGTGGCCCAGTACATCAGCATGCAAAACCCAACTTTAAGAACATGGCCCAGTGTCAATTTGTCATGCTTGGGTTTAGCTGTAAGATCCCATATGTGCACTTTGGACACAGTTCGAGGGGCAGCATTGCTAGAGTACGGCCACCAGCAGAGTCCATGATGCGTCTCCACTAGTTGCAGACACCATTCTCCAGTCAACACCTTACAGACTGAAATCTATCAGAATTAGTAGCTAATCCTATAAACAGTCTACACTACAATATTTTTCATGTAAAGTGATCAAATAGGAATTTGTCTGTGATGGTCATCTGCAAACTAGACCAGTATGAATGCAGTTTTTATTTCAGGTAATAGCGGCTGCTACCAGATGACGGTGGTAGGGCAGGGAGGGTTTTTAATTAATAAAATTCAAATCTTACCTTATAACAGCCGGTCGGCCACCTCCCCTGCATCCTCTTCCTTCTTCCTCTGTAGTCAGGCTGGGAGCAGGAAGCACCCGGCTCACATGCTCCCCTGAGCCAATCACAATGCTGCAATGCTGCGTTGTGATGGGTCTGAGTGCCGTGGATCGGCACTCAGACTCGAACAGGGATCTGTGCATGTTCCTGACCAGGCTGTGTAATGCAGCCTGGTAGGAACATGCAAAGTGCACATGAATTGTTTGGTCGGCCCAAGAGGGCTGTTCTAACAGTTTGTGCGCACTTTGGGGGTACAAACCGCTCATCCTGGCCCCACACTGCACATAGGCCACTGACTCAATAAGAAAAATTAAATGACAATAACAATACGTTATTGTCATTTTATTTTTCCTTTTTGAGCAGTGGGGCATTGCTCCTCCTTCAAAACGGAAGAGCCGCCACTGATTTCAGGCTTTCTCAGTCGGCTATTTATGGGTATATTCAGGTTCTCCTAAAGGTCAACAAAACCCTTCATTCCTTATCTTCCATGCACACAGGATGGTCTTGAACAATGATGTCCCATCTACTGTTCTTGGTGGATGTAGGGACATTACAACGCATGCTTTTACCACGCATGCCTTTACAACGCATAGTGTTGAGGAGTGCTGGATAGTGAATAGTTCAATTTTCTATTCCAACTCCAGTCCCCGTGGATAGTAGGGAAGGTGTTGGATAGAAAATTAAATCTATTCCCTATCCTAGAGCGCCCCCCAGCGCAATGTGTTGTAATGGTTTGCGTTGTAAAAGTGCGATGTAAAAGCACTGCGTGGTAAAAGTTCTGTTGTAAAGGATGTTTCCCGTTCTTAGTGCACCAGGTCTCCATAAAGGAAACATTGTCCAGGAGATATTCTTTCCCTGCTGTAACAAGTCATATGACTTGGGCTTTATAAATGACAAGGCTTTCAGGCATCAGGCTTCAGAAATGGAGCTTAGCCTTGCATCATCCTAGTGTTGCATCTGCTGTGTTCTATGGTGCTGGTAGAAAGAAACCTCATTTGGACAAGGAAGCACTGAAAGCAGGCGTGATCTTGTCCGATGAAATGGCAACATTTGAGTTTCGGTTTTGGACCAATGACTGACTTCCCGTCCAACGCACTATAGCAGCTCTTGCTTGTTGGCACTTTTGGCGAGGGACTCGTCAAGTGTTCAATGAAATGTAAAAAGAGTAATGAATGCAACGGGCAACGAGGGTTGCCAGATCTCTTCAAAAAGGCAAGATACCATGACTCAAGCCCTGGCTTTTCATTCCTGAATTCAATTCATTCAGGAGACACCAGTACTGGCCCTGCTTGTTTGCTTCACTATACTCGAATGGATTCACACACTTGATAAAAACAGAAATCCCAACACTGGATACTTGTTTGGTGTATGTGGTGCGACCTGGCAACCCGTAAAGTGTCAATGTGACTCTAGCTAGTCATCGAGAGGTTTAGGCAGGGGCGCAGCTTGGCCCGTAAGACTGGTGGGGTCTGACCTTCAGATATTCTGCCAATCACTCTGGCCTATCATGTTAACTATTACATGAGAAGCAGCGCATGAGGGGGCTTAAGGGCCAGTAGAAAGGGAAAGCAGGGCGGATTGTGAGGGGTACTTAAAAAACAATATTTTGTAAAATATCCCTTGTTTTAAGACCTTCAAAACAGAAGAGTGTGTGTGTGTTTTTTTATCTGAGTGAGTATTTAAAAATCCTAGGTTAAATGTGACAAACACTTTACCATTCCCGGCTGAAAGCTCCTGAACCCAATTATTTACTAGATAATGCATTTATTAGGAGGGTGCAACACCCCAAGCACCCCTATGAAGCTACGCCCCTGGATGTAGATACCGAGCTTTGGGACTACGTATGCAGGATTATACCACACAGGCAACTATCGAAATGGCATACAATGTACAATCTATTGTTAGTTAAGCAGAATTTCAAAGATGGCAAGGACTACATGGATGAGGAGACTGAAGACTTCCATTGCCCAGTAGAAGTGATTTCTGTAACGAGAGATCAAGGGAAACATTGGCTTTATAATCCACTACTTTCAACGCTAAAACAATAACTCCTGAACAGAGGGGCTAAATATCAAGTGGTCACAGAGCCTTAGGCCTAGATGTATCATCGTTCCCATTTGCGATTTCTTAATAGCGATTTTTACCGAATCGCTATTAAGAAATCGCAAAATGGGATGTATGTTTAAAATTGCTATTTTTTTGCGATTCCTTATTATTCCTAATTTGCGAATTCGCAAGTTGCGAATTCGCAAATAAGGAATAATTTCCCATTCATTCCTATGGGCCAGGAGGCCCATAGGAATGATTGTGAAATAATTCTCAAATTGCGAATTCGCAATTTGCCAATCGCAATTTGAGAATTATTGCAAGGGTGCAGGGGTGTATCATGGACACCCTGCTGCACCCCTGAAACTTACATGTGTGTGCATATGGCCCACATACATGCCCTATGGCATGTATGTGTGCCACATGCCACCTTCAAAATTGCTTAATTGTGAATTTTGAATGGAATTCGCAAATTAACACCAACCTGAAATTGGTGTTAATTTGCGATTTCTTAACCAGAATTCGCGAATTGAAATTGCTTCATACATGGCATTTAAGGAATCGCAAAATTGGGATTCCTTAAATGCTTAAGCAAAATAGGGAATCGCAATTTTTTGCGATTCCTTATTTTGCTAATTTCTCATACATCCCAAAAGATGCAAAATGTCAGTTTGCGATTCGTTAAGGCCGAAATTCTGCGAATTTCGGCCTTAACGAATCGCAAAAGGCTTGATACATCTAGGCCATATTCGCTTCAACCCCAAATAAGCATTGATCTGTCATTTATCTGTCCGTTTGTGCCTCTTTATCTGTCCACCCCTTGCTCTGTATGTGTCTGTTTGCGCATTGTCTGACAATATGTTTTTTATTGTTTGGGTCGCCATGTCTTTTGTCCATATGTGAAAAGCTCTGTGTGTTCAGCCTAGTACAGGCCTGAATGAATGTTTGATTGATTCTGTGGAAGGTGTGTCCATGCCTGGTGGTCTACTGACACGCATGCGCCTGTATGCAGATACATCAACATTTTTCACTGGAATCCAACAAAAGAAAAATACGAGATCTTCAGCATGTGACCTGCAGAAAAAATTCAAGTGTTTTTCAATCTTATTTATTTATTTTCAGAGTTTTATAGAGCGCGGACAAGACCCGTGCGGGTATCAGAGCGCTTTACAGTACATGGGATAATAATAACATAAATACAGGATAAGTCCAAGAAGAGTAAAAAAAACCATAGGGCAATCATAGAGCAGGGCAATAGGAAGTGACCTGAGGAGTGAAGGTAATACAGTAAAGGTAAGTAAGTCAAATAAAAATAACATGATTGAAACAATTACATATGTACTTGCGGAAACATAGTCTGTGTTTAAAAGAATTTTGCCATAAGAATGCCTTTTACTTCCCTTTTGAAAGCTGCAGTGGGGGGGTTCAGTCTTGTTTCCGGGGGAAGGGCATTCCAAATCCTGGCCGCCATTCCAGAGAAGGAACGTTTGTATGTTTTTTCTTGTTGAATATTTGTGGCTTCAATAGGAGGTTTTCAGCACTTTTTGTGGATCTTATTCCACCGGATATTGTAAGTTTCTGAGTGAGATATCTGGGTGCATTGTGGTGTATGGCCTTATGCGTCATGCACGCTATTTTCAGGTTAATTCTGGCCTCAAATGGCAGCCAGTTTAGAGATTTAAGGTCCGGGGAGATGTGGGCCCTTCTTTTTGAGCCAGTAATGAGCCTCGCTGCCGCATGAGTAGAGGCCCTTAGGGGGGCCGTAGTAGCTGTGGGGAGACCGCACAGCGAGACACTTCCGTAGTCCAACCGAGGTAGAACAAGAGCTTGAACCGCCATCTTGAAGTCATTGGCCGGTAGGAAGGGTTTCAGTTTCCTCAGTGTGTTAATCTGAAAGTTTGCTCCCTTCGTTGCGTTACTAATGTGTTTCTGCATATTGAGGTTGCAGACCAATGTTATACCCAGTGATTTCGCTGAGTCCACAATAGTTGGTTGAACGTTGAATGCAGTAAGGTGTTTGATCCAATCATGCATTATGGGGACTTTGGCAGGTGGGGCAATTAGGAGGAATTCTGTTTTTTAGGCATTCAATTTGAGGTGATTCTCTGCCAACCATGTTTGGGTGGTCTTAAGGGTAGTGTTAAGCAAGTTGATGTCTTCAAGAGTGTTGATCTTGAGGAAGAGTTGGGTATCATCAGCGTACATGTAGAATTGCACGTTGGACGCTTGGAGTGGTTCCATGAATAAGTTAAAAAGTGTTGGTGAAAGCGAGGATCCTTGTGGAACTCCTAGCGTAACTGGCACGGGTTTAGAGAAGGTGTTGTTGACCTTGAATTTTTGGGTCCTGTTTTGCAGAAAAGAGGTAAACCAGTTAAGCAATGATCCAGATAGGCCCATTCTATGGTTCAACAGATCTATCAAGTTCTTGCTTTTGACTGTATCGAAGGCTGATGAGAGGTCTAGTAGGATAAGAAGGCATGATCTGTTTTGATACAGCATTTGAAGGGCATCATCAATGATGTGAGTCATGGCTGATTCAGTGCTGTGATCTGCTTGGAAGCCGAATTGGTGTTTGTTGAGAAGGTTGAAGCGATCAATATGTTTTGTTAATTGGTGTTGAACACATTTTTCCAGAAGTTTGGCCAGCGTGGGAATATTGGTGATAGGTCAATAGTTGTTTAGGTCCGTAGGGTCAGCTGTGGGTTTCTTAAGGATGGGAGAGACCTGCCCCACTTTAAGGGAGTCAGGGATGCAACCTTGTAGGAGTGAACTGTTGATGATTTTGGTCCAGAGAGAGAGAAGCAATGGGGTGAGTTCTTTAACCGCATTTGCGGGAAGAGGGTCGGTGAGTTGAATGGCAGGCTTCAGGGCATTGAGAAACTGGCCTATAGCGTCTTCAGAATAGGTGTCATACTGCATCGTTTTTTAAAACATACTTTGAAGGTGTTTGTGGTGTTGCATTTGTGGGTAGAGGGGAGGTTTTGGTGTGTGGACAAGAATGAGAGATTAGATCATTGAGGAGATCTTTCTTGATGTTCTCAGTCTTCAGATTGAAGAAGGTAGAGAATTTTTGACAAGTGGGTTGTGAAGGAGTTAGGTCTTGTGGACCTTGAGGTGCGTCCTTAGATTGCGTTTTGATTAATTCAAATAGTTTTTTTGGTCGATTTCTTGCTTGGTCAAGTTGGTGACTGAAGAAGTCTGCTTTAGTGCGCCTTATCTATCGGTAGTAGGCATTTCTCTCTCCTTTTAGAATCATGAGGAGCTTGGCGGATGGGACCGATCTCCAGTTGTGTTCGCAGTTCTGAGAGAACGTCTATCATCGTTAAGTGGACCATTGAACCAGGGTTTAGAGTCTTTTGTGGAAACTCTCTTTAGTTGAAGGGGAGGCAATTCGTTAATTATGGAAGTCATAGAGTTGAGATAATGGTTGGTGAGGTCATGTACGTTGGAGGCATCAGCAGGGGGCAAGAGTAGATTGTGGCTGGAAATGGGTAACGTGTTTGGGTTGAATTTTTTCCAGTCTCTTTTCCAAACTTTGGGTTTTGTGGATTGAGCTGAGTTTAATTTAACTGTTTCATTGATAAAGAAGGTGATGATGTGATGATCTGACCAATCGCAGGGGAGGATCGACTCCAGGTGCGTGGAATTGCTCTTGGAAATTATTAGGTCCAAAGTTGCGCCTTTATTGTGTGTAGGGCTGTTGCAAATTTGGTTGAGGTCTAGGGCGTTTAGGACGTTTTTGAGACTGTTGACCACAGTATCGTTGAGGTCGTTCCAGTGGAGGTAAAAATCCCCCAGGAAAATGTTGGTGTTTTGTCGTCCGGTGTATTGTCGTCCGGTGTTCCACTGGAATTTATCTCCATTTGCCATTTAAGGGCTCTCCCTGTGCTTGGCTACACGTTTCTGGATTACAAAGTGAGTCAGAATCATCTAAATACAGATATCTATTCTGATTGATCAAAAGGCCAATCATAATGACCGAAACAATGTCTTCTCAATCTGCCCAAGGACTAGGGAGGCATGATTTGATTCAGGTTGAGGATTGTGCATCTGGAACAGATAATCTCGCTGCAGTACTCGGTCCGCATAAGTCACTTCAGAGCACCAAGAGAGTAAGAAAAATCAAAGAACAAAAAGGAGGGTCAGAGGAAAAGAGAACAGTGCTGGAGGCATACATACTAAAGATTGTAAGGAGAAGCAGTCCATTAGGCTGTATAAGATGATCAGGGAAGGGTATGAAAAGAGATTTACCTGAGGGTTTCTGGAGGGTGGAGAAAAACAACGTGGGTGTGATCAAGAAGGGTTTCACGTCTTTTTTCTGAACTGGTGAAAGATCTCTTGATTTGTCAGCGTGGGTGGCAGAGTATTCCAGAGGGGGGGCATGGGGTCAAGACTTTTAGTGACTTTCCTCTGCATTTAAATTTCTTTCCCATAGCATCACTAAGTTGGGATGCAATCGTTGTTTTTAAATTCGCTGTTGGATGGTGTGGTAAATCCAATGTTTGAAAGTGCTTGTGGCCAGACTGATGTGACGCTTTATGCATAATAACTTACATTTGATCCGGT
Organism: Lissotriton vulgaris; assembly: GCF_964263255.1. Lineage (NCBI taxonomy): Eukaryota > Metazoa > Chordata > Amphibia > Caudata > Salamandridae > Lissotriton > Lissotriton vulgaris. The sequence continues at coordinate 2,100,185,021 of NC_141689.1, read as the reverse complement.
GTAAGATTGGGTGCCAATTAAGATTCAGCAGAGCAGATCTGGTAGATTCGAATTTTTTGAGTCTTAATGCTTGATTTTGTATTTGTAGAAGTTTCTAAAATTGCTATTTTTGTAGGCCTGCACTGATGCTGTTTCAATAGTCTAGTTTTGGTATTATCAAGGTTCTTATTATTTGTATGATATGCGTTGACTTGAGGAAAGCTCTTAACATTGCCAGTTGGCCCCTTCACTATGGAGTAAATCTGTTGTCTATACAACATTCCTTCTTGAAAATAATTCCCAGGTTATTAATATTCGTTGATCAGATGGAAATGTGTCTTTATGCCTCAGGCCAAGAAAATGGTGGCGAGTTGTACATTTGTAATCAATTATTGAAAACGATAACCTCAGTTTTGTCCCCATTGAGGCATAAGAGACTTTCCTACATCCACAATGCCTTTTCATTTAATTTAAGGAAAATGTAAGAATACTCTATGTAGTACTGGAAGTGCAGTTAAAAATGTGTTCAGCTGAATGGACATATTACCCAGTAAAGGGGAGAGTGACGAACCCCACTCTGAACTGATATCCAAGTGGATTTTGATGAAACAAATGGGGATTTTCCTAGCTTCAGTGATGAGGAAATTAAAGATTTTATTAAAGACAATGAGGCGTGTATAATATGTTGCATCTCTTTAACCATTGTCCTGGCAGCAGCAATGAGAGGCATAATAATAAATGTAAATGGGGTCAATGGCGCTATATAAGAGGCAACAACCTCGTTATGGTTGCTCCTTTGAACACATAGGTGTTTTCTTTAGCTCTCCCCTCTCAGCCTCTTCCTCTATTTTAAACGTCTCTGTCGCCCACCTCTGAGATGGCAAACTAAACGTATTCATATTGATCCATTATTTTGTTTCTCTGCCTACCTTATCCCGCTGTTTCACCAGCCAGCAATGTTCTTTTCTTACTCCTTTACCATCCGTTACCCTTTAGCACCTGTAGGGGCTCCCACGCTAAGCTGGGGGGACGCTGCCCCGCTGCTTTTCAGCAGTGAATAAAAGGAAAAATAAAATGATAATAACATATTGTCATTATCATTTTATTATTCTTCTGTCTTGAATCCAGTTTTGGGGCAGGGCAGGGCTTGTCTGTTGTCACACCCAGCAGGGGGAGAAGGAAATATGTGCACTTAAGTGCACATGACGGTTTGGCTGGCCGTCGGCCGTCTTGGTCTGGCCAAACAGTAATGCCCAGTTAGCATGTTCTCCACCCGGCTGTATTGCACAGCCTGGTGGAGACCATGCACGTGCTCCCAGTCCCTGTCTGAGTGCCCGAATCACGGTGCTCAGACCAATCACAACACTGCTGTCATACTGGTGACATAAGCATCATGATTGGCTATGGGGAGCCTCTGTTCTTAATCTCCAACATTACCTGTGTCCTGTCCCCATGTACTGTTTATCCACTACATAGAAACCTCTAGCAGCGGGTACTTGGTTTCTTCAATGGAAGCACACCTTCCATTGTGTCTTCCGGTTCAGCCTGCACTTCACTTATTTTATATGAGTGACCTTGGGGTACCCAGTAGTGAAATGATTTCCAAGTGGACTGTAATGAAAGAAATTAAGATTTGATCTTCTCTGTCAGGGACTGATCTGACCCATTCTAGGACAGTTTTGGACAGAGTTATCTAATCTGCAAAGCAAGGTTTGGTGGACCACCGTATTGTGCACTGCAGAGGGATGGAGTAGAATTAATGCTGCTGTTTGGGTGTTGTTCAGGGGTGATAGGGTGTTTTCCTGTATATTTATTGTCACTGATTCTGTTCTTCTTCCAGGCTGAAACCTGATCGGTGGTCGTAATGGAGGCTGTTGGCTTCTCGATGGTCTTGCAATTATTTGGTCATTTCTTTTTTTCCAAAATCTTACTGATGGATGGAAAAATGGAGACTGGTCTAAAATTGGATAATATGACAAGGTCTGCTGAAGATTTTTGTAAGAGGGGGATAATTCTTGCTTGTTTCAACATAGGTGTCTGTAGATTTGTTGGTGGGTGTGTGAATGGATGCTGTATGCCTCGATGTGCACACACATTGAATAAAGCCAGACCTAGTGACTACCTCAATGTTTTAATAGAAGATGATAATCTCTAGACATCATGTCTTTAAATAGTCGACCTTTAGTTCTGACAACATTTGCATCTTCATTTTTGGCCCTCTTCTCGCTGCGTTGGTGTGCCGATCTTGAATATTGTGGAAAACAAGGTAATGATCATGTAAACTTGCAGTAGGTAAAGAAGAACCACCCATGCCCATTGTGACCTGTCAATGCAAGCATGGGATCATTACACCAGCACCCAACCCAATATCTCTCCTCCAAGCCTTCATCCGGTGCTGACATCTGCCCTTGGACGAGGGAACTGTGACGTCGTTTACAGAATGTGTGCCTCTTTTACACTTCCTACCAACCTCAAGCTTATATTTCCTACATGGTTTCCATGACCTCGGCCAGATTAGTGCACAATTTACCAGTAGGAGCTGACTGCATGTCTCAGAGTTCAGAGCAATGAATGAACTGGCTGTGGCTGGTGGGCCTTGGAAGCTGCATTCACATATGACCCACGTCAGACAATTGGATTTCTCAGTGCAAATAGTCCAATCCATTAAATGACCAAGGCATACTATGCGCAGTCTTACAATAAAACAGTGACAATAGGAAAACTTTGTTACAATTAAACAGATCCGACACAGTTAATTAACTGTGTACTTTTAATCATGATAAAAAGGGATACAGTCTAGCATGTATATCACCTACCTGTAAACATGACAACATCATCCAAGCCTAGCTGATACCCTGTAACAGTAAAGCGAATATACCTGTATGTAAAACTCAACGAAAATACTTTGAAATAAAAATATATATATATATCAAAAACGATAATTTATGCAGAACGCACCACAAACTGATTTGTCTCTAATCGCCTGAAAAAAAGACAATCGCCTTCAAGGTTCCTCTTTACATGACCTCTGGAGGATGCAAGGCTAAGTTGGCCCTGTCTGTTCTCACACCTTCTGTATCTGTATGCGTGCTTCCGGGAAGGCACTTAGCAAATATCACATTCCTAGCTTAAAGCAGGTGGTCATGTCAGCATGGGAGAGAGGAGGGTCACTTCCACCTTGGGTTAATTAACTGCAGGAAGGATAGTTTGTGAGATAAACTTAAATTAATTTTAACCTGTTAATTTTAAGTGCTCTGCTAATGCGGACTTAACAACTGTGCCATCTCTCTGTGCCTTAGAGAGATCTATGAAAGAAAACCTTACATCCGAACTAATGCACCCTAATGAAGCCTACATAGAGAAATATTCCTTGTTTTACAAATTGGGTTAAAGAAATATGTATCAAATAATCTGCGGGTGCGGCATGCAGACTGCTTGTGGCCAGAGCTTTAAGTGGGCGGGGTCCTGCCCGTGCTTAGCACCAGCTGTTCTAAAAAGCATGTGTTGAGACGGGTCCATATCGGGCTCTCCATATTTGCCCTCACCTTCAGAGTGGAAAAAAAATTCTTAACTCTGCATCTGTATCACCCTTCACTGCTTTTAAGGTAATTTCAAAGAGACTCGTTATAGTTCTTTCAGTCTTATGTCAGAATTGAAGCATTTTCAATGCTATATACAACAAAGCCATAGCTGTTGCTTATTTATCATATGCAACTAACAGCCATTGATAAAGCCAATAGTTCTGGCTTGTTGTAGGTGTAATCAGGGCACAAGTCCTAAAAAAAGAAGTGGGGGGACGCTGACGTCACAACAAGCAGTGACGTCACGAAAGGTGGCTTGCACCATCAGACTCATTGCCTCCTCTCGCTCACCCCTTAGATGCAAAGCCAGCGCGTGAGCAGCGTTCTGACTGAGCTCCAATCTCGCCCCAGAGAGGCCAAAGAGTGAATGTGTGGCTCCATTTACTCCAGTTATCGAGCTACCGGTAAAATAAGTGGGGGGACGCCGTCCACCCGTGTGGTACCCCGACTCAAGCCCTGGGTGTAATGTTACGTGTTGTATTATATATGTGGATGTAATGACAGAAGCAGCAAAATACCAGTAGGGCGGCACACGATGACAAGTACAGACTTTTAGCAAATGTGTTTATAAGTCACACCCCTTGATTACATTGGTCAAGCCCCTTTGAGAGACCCCCCAGTTTTTTCATCCCACTAAAAGCCCTGCTTGTGGCCACCATGCAGCAGCATAAAGTCACTTTCTCTTCATCTCCCACCGGAAGTAAGCTAATTTGTCCAGCAGGAAATAGAAGGTAAGAAAAATTCCTTTCCTGTGACACACTGCATGAAAACACTGACAGCGCAAGGGAGCAGAGTTTGAGACGTCCCAGGACCACATACCTAAGCCATATTTGGTCCAGACACTAATTTGTTGATTGTGAAGAGTTGCAGACTTTCTTTGTCTCTGCAGGAAGCATACCCACAAAGCAGTATATAAAAACTGGAACAATGCATACCAAGCATCTGTGATGATACCAAAAATACATTTGACAATTCCTGCATAGCACTTTCAGAGCATCATGAAATTTTGACTCAAGCCACCCCGTTCAAACCACTTCTCCATCAGACGGCGATGAACACAAGTTAGCGGTCTATGCTTATTGTACTCTGGTGTTTATATACCGTAATATACCATTTTGTGGGGCGCAGAACCGCATTATTGGTCATGTGTCCCGTTCGGATGTATGACGTTACAACGCATACTTTTACCACGCATACCTTTACAATGCGGTATTTACAACGAATACCGTTACAACACATAGCGCTTAGAGGTGCTGGATAGTGGTAAGTATAATTTTCTATTCCAACTCCAGTCCCCGTGGACACTAGGGAAGGTGTTGGATAGAAAATTAAACTTATTCCCTATCCTAGAGCGCCCCCCAGCGCAATGCGTTGTAATGGTATGCGTGGTAATGCCTGCGTTGTAATGGTAGTGCGTTGTAAAAAATGCGTGCTAAAGGTTGTATACCGTCCCGTTCCACTGCAAGCGATGGCGTTGCGGCAGGCTCATTTATTTGTGGGCCACTTATATGGGAAGTGCATGAGTGACCAGAGAGATGCTCTTATATTGTCTTGGGGTGAAGAGTCTAGCAGGGTGGCAGAAAAAGGAGAACGGAAGGGCATGAATATTATCATTTGCAGGCCCCACTGCTACGTTTTATAGTTTCTATTATGCTTTCACTTCATACCTTACGCCAGTTTGTGGCAGCAGTTTGGACCATATCCTGCACATGTGAGGTGGGGGAGGGGAGGGCTGGGGTACGGAGACAGTGACAGAGGCAGCAGGACAGTGGAGAATTTGTCACACTGGACTTCTTAAAGCGCCATGTAGCTTTCCGCCGAATACCATGGCCTTAAGGACGTCCCATCTCGCCCATGGCCGCTTCTAAAAACATGCCAAAGTGAATGGATGAAGTGGGCTGACCAAATATCCACTCTTTTCTACTGTCTGCATGTGTATGCTGTGGAAATATGCGGTCTTCGAGACAGACAGCTACAAGTGTCTGTAGGCAAGACCTAAACAGGGTTGCTCAAGACTAAAACTAGCAGTTAAGTGGTGAACACTAAAAACTATGATCAAACTGCAATAAATATGCTTCACCTGCTCTTTTCAAACACACCTGCCCAATACTTAAATAAATTGATGGGATGGCAGGAAACCAATACTTAGCCATAACAACCTTTGAAGTGGGTATTTTTGGTTTTGGGAGAGAGGTTTGAAGCACAAGAGTGAGAGAGCTGGAAAATGCATGCACTCTCATGAAACGCTAAGCCAAAAAGAAAAACATAGTTCCCTAAATGTAAGCAGCAGAAAGCCAGAAGCCACCCAATCAGAGACCAAGAGAGACTAGTAGTGGAAGTGAAGACCAATGGAATGCCATCAACATTCTGGACTACTTCAAGTACCTTCTTAGCTCTCTAAAGAATGTTATTCTTAATCATATGATCATGATCCATAAATATCTAACAAGCGTCGCTATCCAACATCGCAGGAACATCAATAGTATGTCTATCTTGAGTTCTCAACACAATTTGCAATAAAAATAAATAACTATCCTATCTATCCATAAAAGATCCGATATAAGGAAGCGAGTGTACTTCCGCCATTGTCCCATTCACAGAGGCTTCAACCTTGTCCACTTTTGTTTGAGGACATACAGGGCAAGCGCGGATCAGATAATTAAGTATTAGCAATCGATGCAGTAAAGGCATGAGCCTGTTTTTCACCATCATTCTTTTCATTCTCAGTCAAAGGGGCCCTGGCTGTCTCTAGTTGCATAGGTTCCTCTTGAAGAGAAGAGTCACTGTTATTTTCTACTTCCTATTAAAACAGGTAGACTCTTTATTACATCTCTCTCAAAGTCTATATTCAATTACCAAAACTTCGTCGATAAGTTCAGAAAATGACGTAGGATGAGGAGTATGAACCAGTTCATCCCAGACCTCTCCTTTCATCCACGTCAAAATGCCTATTTGGTTCTCCCAACCCAAGTAGCCTCAGTAACCAATTGGCGAAAATGAGTCATTTGTTTGTAGACTATACTTTCTTGCTGAAAATCACAGAGAGCCACCTCCAATGAACGCTCAATACCGGGACATCTTCTTGAAGGCAAGTAGAGAGGCAGTATAACTCTACAGACATGGAACAGAAGCAATTACTAAAGGTGTAGCCAAGCCAAAACAGGTCAATTAAGACGGTTGATTAAGATTCCTACTGTGGCGCGAGCACGAGAAATCTGTGAGGATTAGGAAACAAAATGAACTCCTAGGGAATCCGAAAATTCACTAACGCAGTGCTTGCTTCCTAAATGGCTGTTTGACAAAAGTGTGACTCCTCCTAGTAGGTACAGCCCCGCCCTGCATTTAACATACATGCATAAACTATCACATGATCTCCACTGCTGGGAGTACTGACCTGCCAAGTGTTTCTTATTCCAGTTCTTGGCCCTTGGAGGATGTTCCTGCTGCATAAGACGGCAAAATCAATACATTGCCATTCCAGCGGCTATTTTTCTGACGCAGTCCTGGGGTGCGGGAGAAGTTCCATGCACAGCTGCCGACCGTCTGAAGAAATCAACGCAGCGCCTGTCAGCGGCCCAAAGAACCACTGCAGTCCGAGTTCAGCACACCTTGTCCCCGAAGTCCAAGACCACCGCACTGACTCCAACGCAGACCCTGCTGTGTGGCTTAAAGAATCAACGCTTCGTTAGACCGCCGCAACGCGTTTGCTACTGCCACATCGACCTCCAGCGCATCCGGATTTCCACGCATCACACCTGTGCACCAAGTTTTCTACCACATCCCGCGCAGACCAGAACCATATTTGGATTTCGACACATCACTTCCCCTTACAGTCCAGAAACAATGCAATATTTCTTCTGCGTGCAGAAGAACTAATGCATCGCTTCTCCAGGGATCCAGGAACCAACGCATCCCTGTGTTTTACGATGCTTCCCCCTCTGTAGCTGTTTTTCTTTGTGGATTTTGACTCATCCCAGGAACTTTGTGTTAAATCACTGCATCCATAGAGTTCTATGAACAGAATTACTAAGAACCTTTTCAAAGTAGTATTTTGAGTTCTATATGTTGGATCTTTGTCATTTTGGTCTTGTTTGGTTTAGATAAAAATTGTTTATTTTTTCTAAACTGGTGTGGTGTCTATTTGTAGTGTTTTTACTGTGTTACTGTGTATGTTAGGTACATATACTTTACACATTGCCTCTGAGATAGGCTTGACTGCTCATGCCAAGCTACCAAGGTGGTGAGCAGGGGTTATCTTGGGTGTGTAACTCCTTACCCTGACTAGAAGGAAGGGTCCCTACTTGGACAGAGTGCATACCACTGCCAACTAGAGCCACTCATTTCTAACATGTTCTTAATTAAAGATGTAGAGTTTTACAAAAAATAGGAAGCAACACACTAAATGTACACTGATACAGAATAGAGAAGGAATCTATCATATTCTTTATGGCTGAAAAATACAACAGGGAAAACAGCAGCAGAAAAAAAGAGCAAAAGTTAGGGACAAAAAGGTGCCGACGGGGGTGATGAATTTGATGAAAAATAGGGGAATTGAAAGTGTTATGATGATTCCTTCCCGTCTTCAAGCTCCCTATATATGAAAAGAACAGGAAAATACTTGACAGGAAAACAATTGAATATCATCTTGGACAAGGAAGCTCTGGTAGCACAACCTGGGAAGATTGCCATCTTGGTTAGCAATGAATATAACCCTAACCAGATCCGCAGTCACAGAGCAATGGTGTTGTCCTATGGCAGTACAAGAAGAGAAATTGAATCCATCCCTTGATCCATCTGGGGTCTCTGATTGCCCGTAACAATGCATTCCTTCTTCCCAACTCCCAGCTCAACATTCTGGCTGTGGCCAGAGCCATCCACCACCATCAAAAAATCCAAATGGGCCTTTGTGAGTACATCAGCATTGGCCAGTAGTCTTAGGCAAAGCAAACAGGGAATCCTTCCTGCACGCCAAGCGTGCCACCCTCCTGTCAACTGATGTGGAATTAGATCACCATGCTGCCCCCTCTGCAGAACCAAGACTGCTCTCGTGTGAGTTCTATCTGAGGATATAGGAGAGAAAGGTGGGGGAGGGAAATAGAATCAGAAGAGGGGTGCTGGAGAGAAAGAAGCATGGAAGGTAGAGGAAGAGAGAAGCAGAGTAGTGGAAAGGAGTGGGAGTAAAGGAGGAGACAGAAAGAGCATGGGCACTGAGCCACAGCGGTGCTCGATTTTGGAGGAAGAGGGTAGGAGTTTAGGGAAGCACTAGGGAGAGTGTGACCTCACACTCAGAGAAGGCACAGGATAGACAATCCCATGGAATCGTAATTACATATGAAAGGAGAATAAAAGAAAAAGGAGTGGAGCCACATATAAATACCATCCCTGCATGTTACTGTCAGTGTTGCACCTTCTCCTTTTCCAATCCTTCAGACACGGACCATGGATAATTGTTGGTCACGGTGTACTGAGACCTAACTTGTGATTTTTTTTATGTTTAAAGAGACCACTCCACAGAATTGGGAGGTAGGAGTGCAGTGAGAAATCTGCAGCTAGAAAAAAGTATCCACCAGAAGGAGCGTAAGTTAGGAATCTGCACTTAGATAAAGTATGCACAAGAAGGTTAGCAAAGGAAGGTAATGTGTAACTCTGATGGCTACTTCTAACTACAGATTCCTCACCTTTGAATAAGTACCAAAAAAGTACCTCCCCAAGGTGGAGGGTGTGTGGAGTGGATTTAAATAAAAAAGTGTTGCAGAACCAAGCGAGTGAAATGCCAGACCTGGCTGTCAATACAGTACTGCTTTGTAAACCTATGCACTGATGCCCAAAGATGTAAAGGGGTTGCATTCCCTGTGCCATCACAATGTTAGCAGACTTAGCCCTGGTGGGATTTGAGAATTAAACAAGGACGGTTGGTCTGACAAATGTAGAAAGCCAAAATGGCTGACAAATAACCTTTTACAGTACCATTGCAAGACCTTGTGGGGTTAAAGACAAAACAAATTAAATGGTATCCAACAGGTTTTCTGTAAAGGTTCAGTGTCTCAGGTGCAACACCAGGTTAGAAATGTATCCCAGTGTCCGACGTCTGGCTTCAAGGATGACATTCACCACTTCAGACGGCAAATCAATCACAATCAATTGCCACAATTCAGTCTCTATGCACGGAGGTGTAAATTGCATAGATTCAGGTGGAGGGCCCTGCCTTTTTGTTGACATAGGACGTCTTTGTGAAGTGGTAGACAGATCGGTGGACAGATGCTCATGCCCAGAAGGGTGACTTGGGCCCAGTAGTTCTTGATCTTCCTCAGAACATGGAGCAGTAGTGGTGTAAAGGTGTACCTTATGCTGTTCCAGCTGGAAAGTGCTTCCTAACGAGTGCTGTTGTGAAAACTTCACCACACAGAATTGATGGCACTGCTTGTTCCCAACAGTGGCGAAAAGATCTAGCCATGCTTCTCCCGACTGATGGAAGATGCCCTGCGTCACCCCAGAATGAAGACACCACTAATGATCTGGCCAGAAGATATCTGTTCAATTCATCTGGTCCTGCATTCATGGACCCAGCCAGGTGATTGGTGACCAGAAAGATGCCCTGGCACTCCAACTACCTCCAGGTACGCAGAGCCTCTTGGCACAGGACCCCACTTCAACTGGTATTATTTTGTAGCATAATTCTGCCTCGATGAGTCTGCGCACGGTACAGACAACTGACTACTGGCGGTTAACGGGCAAGAACCGTCAAAAGTTGGAGTGGGACTGGAAAAGGGGGAAGTGAGGAGAGAGGAGGAAGGGAAGAGATGCTGAAGAAAAGAAGAAAGTGGACAGAAGAAGAAGAAAAGGTGGAGGAGAGAAGGAAAGTCTGGAAGAGAAGAGGGAAGGTAAGGGGAGATGAAAGAACAGAAAGGGACGAGGTGGAAGAGGAGTTGGTACTATGTTTGCTAGAAAGGAGAATGACTATGTAGAAGAAGATGTTGGACCGGGACAGGCAGGGTGAAGGGGTAGGTGGGGCATTGGGGAAATAAGGGGGAGGGAGACAGGGAGAGGGGTAGATTGTAGATAATTGAGATTATGGGTGGGGAACCAGAGGAGGTCTGATTAGGGGAGCAAATAGGATTTAAGCTGAGGGGGATGCAGAAAGGGGGGTAAGAGAAAGCTCGGTGGGGACAGAGGACGGGGGAGGTAAAAAGAGGCTGGGGAGGGAGGCAGAAGTGAATAAGGCTATGGTAGAAGAGGTGGGTACCGAGGAGAGGTAGATGACGAAGGCTATGGTAGGAAAGGAAGATAGATTAGAAAGGGATGAGGAAGAATAACATGGAACAATAAATCGGTAGAGAGAGGTGGGGTGATGTGGAAGGGAGGATGAGGGAACAGGGGAGGGGGAAGATAGAAGAAGAGGGTGCAAGGGGGTGCGAGGGTAAGCTGGTAGGTGCAAATTCGTATTTTATTATAGAGTTCAGTATAAGTAAATAGTTTGACGTGAAAACTAATTCAGGTAGGGATTGAAGAGGAAGGTTTTCAAGAGCATCATGAAGGGCAATGCTATCTGCAATAGACAGCTGAAGCTGTCTGTAGTGAGGCCCACAAAAAAAGACAGTTCTTGAAGGATTGCAAGACACAACAGCCATACATAGCTAGAGTGTAGCATTGTAGTCACAAAGAGAATGGCCAAAAAGGCACATCAGAATGCTGGGGCACACACCTAACATTAAATTCCAAAACAAATTTACCAAAAAGAAAAATCCTCTCAGTAAGGTGTCATTACTTAATAAAAGTATTAAAAAATGTTTTTTTCTGCATCTAAATCCAATCAGTATCACGTCACATCAGACACAGCATAGTCCTCGCTGAGATGACTAAAATCGACCAGTCCATAACACTCGGACTCTTGACATCTGCATACCCACGGCTTTAACTTCGTTGTGATTTTTTCAGGGGGGTCTATCAATTGACTTTGGAGTGTAAGGCCTAATGAGAACCACGACTACATTAGTCCCCTCCCTGATCACCCATTTCCACCCACTCATGTCCAAGGCCACCACATCAGTGTGTGTTTGGCAGTGTTTAATTTGAGCCAGTGGTTTCCGGTGCTCTCCACCAGCACTTAATTGTCAGCACCGGCTCTAGTGACAGTCCACCACATGGTGGTGCTGTCTTTTTAAGTTTGAGATGGGCACAGGTGCGTTTAATAAGCCAAAATACATAAGCATAGTCTGAATTGCATCACTTGTAGAAGTGCAATGGTTAGTAGTTGTTGGTACTGTCATTGGCAGCGCTGGCAGGGGCATTGGGTGGTGCAGGCTGTAGTTGCCTCCCGAGAAGGGTCCTGGCACATACCTTTTTTTATTTTTTTTATTTACAAATTAAGCACTGTAATAGCTCCTAACAAAAGCCCTGAGATAAATAATGGAATAAATACATTATTACGTAGCATGTTGCATTTGGCAAAGGGATGAACTCTGTGTTTCATACACGTAGTGCAAAAAATCGCCAGAGGTTGTTGCTGAAATATGCAACTGCTCTCGTCAGTAAAGTCATAATTATGAATCTGAAATGTTTTTGATAACACTCCAAGAAGAGACTGTTCTCATTATTTTGTTTCATGAGCAGAAAGTACGCTCCGAATTCTTTCTAGAGTCTGGGTCACGGAAGCTCTTCTCTGCCAAAGACCAACTTGTTTCTTCGATGGATAATCCGTGGAAGAACCATGGGGCCAAGGACCCCTGGAGACCCCTGGCGCTTGAAAGGGTTACAGTCATTTAATGAAGCTGCCTTATGCAGGATTCTGCCTGTAACAAGCAGGAGGATAACACATTTGTCATCTCCCTCTCACTAGTCTGATACACAGCACATGCACCAGTGTGAAGACAGCTCGAAGAGGCCTGAACTCCTCAAGGAAAGGCAAACATAAATCTTTCGCCTTCTCTTATGGGTGAACTGCACACATGGAGATAGGTCATAAAAGGAACAGCAGGAAATTTGGATATTACTAAACGTGCTGTGTGGAAATAAAGGGATATTTGGTCTCCCGGCAGGCAGAAAATTCCACGTTGCAGAAGTAAGGAAAACTCATTTTATCCAAGGAATTTCCCCTAAAAGCTTTCATTTAAAAAAAATAAAAAATAAAAATAATGTAGGAAGGTTGAGTCTTTTGTTGATTGCTAGTACAACTCTGCAGAAAAACGTAAAACAACACTTCAATGCAACGGATGACATTAATTTTTGGCACAAGTATGGACGTGTTTAGATCCTGAATATTTTGTCAACCGTTTTTTAAATTTTATTATGTTTAAATATGTTGTACTTTAGGAGTCTTATTATTTTGTGGTTTCTTTGACAAGGCTTCCCGTTGCTAAGTTATGCTATTGTGTTTGACTACAGTATCCACTCGACCAGCTTCTTAGCACTACACAACATCCAGGAAGTGGCCAGAAAGTGTTAAAACAGAGGGGAAACGCTATTGTTCCTCGAGTTTGGGATACTGCAAAGTGGCGAGGAGCACAGCATGGATGGCAGGAATCTTAATTTGAGCTAAGAAGATGGACCCCTGCCCCTGCAGGTTGGGTACCAATAGACAACATAGGTGGGCCCCTAGCATCCCCGAGACCAGTGCTACTAAACCTGCTGCACTGTTGATAGCTATGCCCCTGCTAGAACAACACAATTCAACATTTGTCTACGTGTACAGGAAATAGGTGTCTACTTCCACAAGTCTCCCTGTACCAAAGGTTAGTTAAGAGCTTTTGGGGAGGCACACAGAAGATGACTAGCTTGTTTTTTAAGATGCTTGAGAAGGATAATAAGAAGCACTAATCGTGTAAATCTATTGTGGAAAAAACAGAGGGCCTTCAATTAATTCGTGCTGCCCCAAGCAGATATTGTAATTGAGCTACTACTGGAGAAAGATGGTTATGTCTCTTGTTTTCAATTTGTTGACAAGTTTCTGTATTGTATGAATGTTTGAGGCTGCGCATGTCGAGATACATCATTGTGTCTGCTCAAAAAGGCCTACAGTTGTAGCTGAAGGCAGAAATTAATGCATTCTACCCAGGACCTTATGATAAAAAAAAGCTCAGGATTTTCTTTCTTTAGTATGGAGACCGACTTGGGGTAGACATCTACAGACCGCATAATTTCAAACTCCAGCAGGCATCCTTTTTCTTGAATACAGTCTTTACTCTCCCCGTTTCGAAAACGTCAAATACAAAGAGCTATAAAGAGGCTAAGATTTTAATACAGCAGCTGTCATTGGAAAGTCCAGGTATGGCCGTAATACATTTTATACGGGCAGCTCTGAAAATCAGAAAAGGTTATGGAAATAATATTTGTGTATACACTCACCGAGGAGAGAATTTTTTTACTACTAATATTTTATTGCTGTTATTTACATTCTGAACACCTGTTTGTATTATATTTATATTGTTCTTCTTTTATGGCTCATCTATAGCCGAATAAAGGACTCTATTGAGTTGACTACCACAGTCATTCATTCATTTTCATTTATTCTTTATTCCGGTTCAAGATAAAACCATAAAAGATACAACAACAATTTACATATACAGTTAAACTATGCGAATACCAGTTTTAAATTTAAAAAGGAAGAATAACTCGAAATATGGTGGGGGCAGGTAATCCAGGTCGTTGGTGCATTGCCCATACCAAAAAAATTCTATAAAAAAATGTAAATAATGAAAACCTAGACATAGGATTTTTTAAGAACAGTACATTTAGAGAAAAAGTTTTATGACTTAATCTAGTCTGTGCTTGTACATGATTTTATAAAATGCAACATTTTCCAAAATCGGCACACCACTTCAAATAATTTCAAATGAAAAGATAGATTCATAATTTCGTTTTTGCATTAGGCCATAGGGTGTATGTGCATGACTATAGTCTCAAACCAACTTTTGCTCTTATGAGACTCACATTATATAAAAAAATTTTTTTTAGATGTATCTGTTTCAGTATTCTTTCTGCCTCAGTACAGACTCTAATATTCAAATGACGGCAGATGGGTTTAATCCATTTGTTTGTCGGCTTGCCATATGCAGGGGAGAAGAATAATAAATGTAAATCGATCTCCTTTGATACATTTTAACTTAGTTACAGGATTCGTTACTATTTCTATAATTATTTATTGCCCAATTTGATGTGTTTGCATTGATGTTTAATACACCATATCTAAACTTCATATACAGGGCCTTAACCAGCGGTGAACAAATCTCATCCATAAAAGTTTCGAAACTGGCTATTCCCTTAAATAGAAGAAACTTGGTTGTGAATGTGCCGTTACCCGCACAGTATAACACATCATTTTGAATATGGGTCCAGAAAATTGTTTTTAACAATTTTTTGCTAGACATGGTCATCTGTGTCGGGGCTTCCCAAAAATTCTTCAAGCCTAGTTTCTCGAATCAAGACGAGGCATGTTTTATCCACGGGGTACCCCTACTTTTGTCAATTTCTAAAATCTCCTGCAGACTCTCCTTATAACTGGTTAATTCAGGAGTTGACCACAGTCGTACCCAGAATAATAAGGGCCTTAGTACTGCATGGTGGTCCGTGCGTTTGACATTGAAATCCATTAGAATAGGTATTAATGGTGTTCTGACAGGCAACCCCAGTACTCGTCTAATGAATTTATTCTCTACCAATTCAAAACTCCTTTTGCAATGTGGTCCACAGATTTCGGCGCCATATAACGAAGCCGCTTGTACTTTGTGTTTGAAGACTTCCAGAGCAGGAGTCATTGCCTTTGAGGTACTACTCCTGTGCATCTTTATTATAGGGAACACATTTTGGAGCTGGACAATCTTGTTTTTTTCCAGCTGCTGTTTCTAAGACATCTTTGTGTTCAACATTATCCCTAGATAAGTAAAATAATGTGCATACTCTAGCTTTTGGCCTCTAATAGCTAGATTCTTTTTAAAAGACTTGTGTGGATTTATTGCCATATACTTTGTTTTGCCAACATTTATTTCAAGGCCCTTTTCATTGCAATATGTATTAAAATAATTCAATAAAGCTGGTAAACCTTTAGTGGTTTGAGATATCAGTATGGTGTCGTAAGCAAATAAAAGAGCTGGCATAAAATCTCCACCCAATTTGGGTGAATCATGTGCACATCCGAGTAAATAACTCGGAATATCATTAACATAGAGCAAGAATAGTGTAGGTGCCAGCACGCAACCTCTGACGTACAGTACACCCCTTCTTACCGGGATTGCCTCTGATAATTCACCCCTCGGGCCCCATCTTACTTTTGCAAAGTTTTCTTCATGCAATCTTATTATTTGCATCAGGAGGTCAGCAGGGACGCCTAGATGTTTCAATGCTCCCCAAGCAAATTTTGGGGTACAAGGTCAAAAGTGGCCTTTAAATCTACAAAAGCAATATACAAATGGCCCTTTTTTATATTTACATATTTGTAGCATAAACATAAAAATCTAAAAACCTGGTCAATTGTGCTCTTTTGTATTCTAAATCCTGCCTGGAACTTTGAAATCACATTGTTCTCAACGAGCCAATCATTCAATCTCATTAAAATATGTCTAGAATATATTTTTTGTAAAATGTCAATAAGACTAATTGGTCGGTAATTTGCAGGATCACTATGATTACCTTTTTTAAAAATTGTGACAATATCCGCCCCTTTCCATGTTTCTGGTATTGGTGAGCCTGCTGCAATTGCGTTACAAAGATGATTAATGTAAGGGCCCCAAACACTACTATCATGTTTCAGTAGATCGCCCGGTATTTTATCGAGCCCTGGAGCTTTCCCTGGTTTAACAGCTTTTATTGCCAGTAGTGTTTCTTCCAGACTAAAATGGAGATTATTAATGGTGGAATTGGGAACCGCTAGTATGGAGCAAAGTATCTCCACCACTTGATCATTAGCATAAAGTTTAGAAAAGTGGTCCTCCCAGGTTTTTGCGTCCAGAAAGAGGTTCTTGGCATCCCCGCATATCTTTCTGCCTTTAGCTATTATATGCCAAAAGCCTACTTGATCTTTAGATTTAGCTGCTTCAATTAGGTCTGTCCAAGTGTTGTCCTCCCATGTTTTTTCTGCGTAGTCTAAGGTGGGCTTGTTTTTGTTTCTTTTCTCCCTTATGACTATTACGTTATCTTTTTTTATTGACAGTATAAGGTCAGCCTTAGCCTCCCGGCACTCCCTATTATACCATGGGTTGGCACCTGGTTTTGCACCTGATCCTACTCTACTGTGTTCCCCATATAATTTACTCAGTACTAGTACCAGTGCCTCCTGTGATAGTTGGTGTGCAGCCACCATCGGAAGTTTCAATTCTGAGGCATCTAAATATAGTTGGACTGTGTCAGCAAAGATGTTATATATTTGCGTCATAGATTCAGCTTTTCCTACTATATTTGACCATTTTAAAGCACGGCAGTTATTGCTCACTGTGCTGACGTCAGTAGGGGAAATAGTTTCCTCATTGTCCCAAACTTTATCAACGAAAAGGCCTGGAATTACCGACAGATGCAGAGGTCGATGGTCACTGTCAGACATGTCATCAACTTTCATATCTATTATTTTTGGCCAAAAATCAACAGATGCCAATATATAATCAATGCTACTCCTGTAATTGCCTCTACAGAAGGTTGGGATATTGGGTTTATCCGAAAGTGACCGACCATTACACGCTTTAAGTCCTTGGCCTAGTTCTAATTTCATAATCTGCACTATTGCTATAGAGCAGGGCACTATCGGGCTACTTTGTAGGGCTGGAATATTGTTAGTAATGTCCTCGTCTTCGAAAATATTGTCAAACCCCACCACCGGTTCGAACTTACAATTAAAATCATCCCCAATAATTACCATAGCACCTTTCTCTATTGAATTCAGAAGAAGTAGTTTGACTCAGCCTGTTGTAAACATTGATTAGATATAAAAAAATGAATCCTGTGTTTTTATTTTCACACCGGCCAGATCCTCAGATGGTATGTACAGTGAAGTTGATTCAATTTTGAGGGTTATCCTAATCCATATAGTGAGGCCCCCCGAGGCCCTACCTCTTGTTGATGGGATAGCATTTACATTAAAAGTCTTGTACCCTACCCTACGCGGGTTTTCCAAAGCCCAGGTCTCATGTAACAATGAAATATCGCTCTGTTCTGTATATTCCATCCAATCTGGGTCACTGATGATCCTGTTTAACCCTGCTATGTTCCAGGAAGTGAATCTTATGACTTTCCCACTATTTGCTCCCTGGCTTATTATAGTTGGCCTATAAAAACTACTAACTGAGTCAGTAGAAGCATTTGTGGGCTTAACTAATGGGTGTTTTTGCCTGTACTCCCTAACAGTTGTGTATAGCTTGTGTGTATTATATTCGACTGACTCCCCCTGTCCCGCCTCTTGATGGGGTATATTTATATGCCCTATTTGTCCCCTACTTCCAAGTTTTTTTTTTCTAGAGGGGACGTTTTGCCAACTATAAAGGTTGGTTGTCATTCCACTGCGTCTAAAGTAGATAAGGCCTGGAACATATTCGAAGATAATATTGTAACATCATCAGTAACTGGTAACCTGGGATTTGGTTTATAGAAATACCCCAATGGAAGAGCACTAATGCAGGTATTTTGAGTGAAGGTTTCCTCCATAATATTTAGTAGCGATCGAACCATCTGCGGGCGACGGAAAATTCCTATTATACAATCGCCATCTTTATTCTTAGGGGAATCGCCAACCCACCCTACTCTGCGGACCATCAAGATTTCATTGGTATTTCGTGGTCTAAAACGCCGGTTCCTGGTTTTATTGTCCAATCACACCACGTCCGAAGGTCATTTGGGGCTCTTTTGTGAATTTGAAGCTTACTTTTGAATCAAGATTGACTGAATTGAGAGTCTCCAGACCCTTAATCCTGATTACTCATTCCACTACTCGCCGATATTACTTACCTATCAATAGCAAATTGTTGGTCTAGCAATAGCCCTGAAGAAGTCTATGGTCTATATCACCAAAGACGAAACACGTGTTGGCGGCTAGATTGTATTAAGAACAACAACATCGCAATAAATGAAGATATGAAGACCACCTTTTTTGTGACTCATTTGAAAAACTTTACTGACTCTTGCTATTAGCTCAGGATATATCTTGTTTTTTGAATTATATGTGGTTTTGTTTTTGCAGTACCCATTTGGTTGATGGTGGATGGCCATCACCTTATCCTTGGAGCTCTATACATTGTGAATTTAGATTTTCTCACAACCCAGACCAATTATCACTCGGCCATCCTTAGCTTATAGTATTCTAAAAATTTTATGTTTTGGCAGCCATTCAATTGTTTTATTTCGGAGCATCTTCCAAGATTCACTCTGTCCATTTTTTAGTGCTGGCACCCCTGTTAGAATTAATACATATGGACATGAGGGAGGTGGTAGACCTAAAATATCAGAACTTGGGTTCAAAGGTCTATCTTGTATATTTTTTATTCTATCTGGCCCGATCCCCTCATTGTGTCACCCCTATTTTGCACCTTTTCTTGTGTGCCCCTTTCACTGTTATCTCCTCAGATTATTAAATTGGGCACAGGGATTTCCTTTGGTCTACCACTCTCTCCATTGAGACTCAAGGACCAGGGCTCCTCTGGATGCCTTAGATTGCAACCCCTTTCTTCAGTACAAGGTTTAATTCTATCTATTTTGTCTCTCATATTACCTACAGCTTCATTCAACTGATCAATCTTTTGTTCCATGCAACCAAATCTTTTGTCTATTAGGCCACTTATCTGGGTTATCATGAATCTTAGTGCTGTTTCCAGTATCCCACTAAGTACATGCTGAAGAACCTCAGGGTTTACGTTTTCTTTCTCAGAGGTAGGAATAAAGTCTGCTCCTGTCTGTTTGCAACATGTTTTTAATATTGCCACTGTTTGTTCCTCTATTTGTTGAATTACCTGGGGGTTAGACCTTAAGCCCCCTGTTTTCTTGAGTTCTGTCCCCCCCTTAGCGCACTTCTGTCTTGTTCTAGGTGCTTTCCCTTTAGTCTTTTCTGTTTGTTTACAAGCTCGGGATCTAGTTCCTCGGTTTAGACTATTATCGTCATCCGATACTTGTTTTGGGGATATCGAGATTGGATTTAGCGAGGGAGATATTTCATGTCCACTTTGGACTATTATTCTAGGTGTTAAAGGTATATGTACCTCTCTAGACATCAGGAACTGTATGGGATCAAGTGATAAACGCCTTTCTGTTAATAGTATCTCATGGGTAAGCAGTGACTCTGCTCTAATTAGAAAGGCATCTAAAGTGCCTGCTGCACCCTTGCGTTTGTCCATGCTCCTGGTCTATTGACTATCTGTGTTTCGCAGGACTTATAGGGTCGACCAATGAAGCAGCACTGTAAGGGACAACTAGCAGGGCAACCGTGTGATATAATGGTGAAGTGATTGTGGCCCCAACTACACTTGTTTTCTACCAATAAGCTATTATCTATTGGTGCCTACTACTTGGCGGGGTCCGATAACTCTGGTTAAAGCCTGGTTTTCCTCAACCTAAATTAGCTTGCACCTTAGAAGGCCTTAAAATTCCCCCCCCCCCAGTATCCGTTAGTACATGTAACAATACAGACAACGATCCTTTTGACCTTAAGATCCCAATTCTCAATATAGGCTAAGCAGATATCGACAAAGTCTCAATACGGACCAGTCCATTATTGGTGGTATATCGGAAAGCTTGAGGGAGATTGTTCAACGTGAATCTTACCCTCTATTCTCCAGCGGCTGAGAGAACGGTAACCAAGGGGGTGGCTGTGCCCTGCCTCTTCCTGCCCCTGACGGGCATGGATGGGCCCGCACTTGCCCCGGGCACGGCCTGGGCATGCCTGCATGCGTCCCGCGCTGCGGGAGCCCTTGCCCCCTTTTGAACGCCTCCTGGCGCTCAGCGGTGCGGTGCGCGACGTGTGCGCCGCACCGAATGTTGGGAAATTTAGTTTTTCCGGTCTTAGCGGGCTTAACGGGCCCAGACGAGTTCAGGCGTATAGCGGAGGTTTCCAGGCGCCTCGTGCCTCCCCAACATTAACCCAGGCAGTGGCAGCAGGAATCAAATAGTAAAGACACCAGTAAGAACAAAGTGGACTCCCGTGCTGCGGGAGCCCTCGCCCCCTTTTGAACGCCTCCTGACGCTTCACGGCGCGCGACGTGCACGACGCACAGGATGTTGGGAAATGTAGTTTTTCCGGTCTTGGCGGGCTTAACGGGTCCAGGCGAGTTCAGGCGTGTAGCGGCGGTTTCCAGGCGCCTCGTGCCTCCCCAGCAGTGACCCAGGCAGTGGCAGCAGGAATCAAATAGTAAGGACACCAGTAAGAACAAAGTTGGAAAATCAGAAAAGGTTATGGAAATAATAATTGTGTATACACTCACTGAGGAGTGAATTTTTTACTACTAATATGTTATTGTTGTTATTTACATTTTGAACACCTGTTTGTATTATATTTATATTGTTCTTCTTTTTGTCATAGATGAGAAAGCACCGCTACCAAAGTAGATCTCCACAGATCATGGGAGATAAAGAGGTCGTTGAACTGTCCTGTTATAAAGACGCTGAATCGTGATTGAAAAAATTCAAAGTTCTTTTAATATTTCATTTATAGAAACCAGCCAACGCGTTTCGTTCTGTCAACCAGAACTTCTTCAGGGCGCAATTGATGTCACAAGGCGTGTAGTATTTTCAAAAAATATGTTGGTGACAATTGGGTTGGTGCTTTGAGAAAATTAAAAGTGGTCCACTGTCCAAATTGTGTTGTATCAAAAATATTATATTGTTCTTCTTTTATGGCTCATCTATAGCCGAATAAAGGATTCTATTGTGTTGAATACCACATACTCTTTTTTGCACACATGCAATTTAAAAAACAATTGGACAATAAAGTGGCTAACCTCATTTATGCTGATTTTATGGCAAAGAGGTTCAGATTCAGTTTTTGCTAAGATTCAATAGCAATATGAATGCTGCGTTCATATTGCTATTGAATCTTAGCAAAAACTGAATGCCATCATCACACATGTAAAAAAATAACAAGGCAGATAAAAACTTGGTGATAAATGTAGAAAGGACCACGTATTAGGAGGGTGTCTGCACAGCTCTACTGATAAAACGTACTGAGAAGACTAGAGCTGGAGAATAGGGGACTGCCTGAATCTGGTTGAAAAGGAAGTCAGTCATTGGTCTAAAAAATTACAAACATAGACACTGCCAACATCTGACCCTAAAACATCACCACAAAGCACACCATCATGGATGCAGTCTTCCCATCTTGGTGAAAGCCGGCTTGAAAACCATCTGAGATATGGTTGGCGTCAATGAACAGTTATTACCACACAGCCTTAATCGCATTAGATGAGGCAGATTTTAAATCTAAAGAGATCCTCAAGGCCTACGCCTTGTTTCTTGAAAAGAGGAGACAGAACTGTTGAATTAAAACCCTCTTCCATCTGAATCAACTGTGGAATTTATCAATGCTTGATGTCCTAGTGCTTTGAAAGGCAAGCTGGATTTCGAAAGACTGATCTAGGACATTGCCCTGGCTGCTGTCTTACAGGGAGAAGGAATTAGGAAGAGTGAATGCCTAGAAGCAGACAAGCAGTATTCTTATAGTTCATTTAGTCAAGGAATATTAGAAGGCAACAGCCCTTAATGGAATAATGAAGCCAGATATTGGACACATTATCTGCACATTGTTAGTGAAGCATCCTACCAGATTTTCACAGAGTTTAGTGCAGGGAACTCCGGTGGCTGTGATATGATTTGTTAGTCCACCAACAGTTCTAATTAACTTTTGTGAGACATGAGGACTCAACTATTTTTTAGAGTCCTTTGTTTTAATCCTCAGTTGCTCATGAGTGCCCGTTGTTAAGTCAACGACGATAGAATGGTTATCCATAGTGTCTGAAGGCGCTGCTGTTACCTGTGGTTTGAGTGTGTTATTGTGACATGAGTTTTCATTTAGTGACAGTGGGTTTCTTTGGGCTGGTTGCAGTAGTGTCCACACCATCGTCTTGCTGGTTCCTAACTAACCGTGGTCCGGTTGTATCAGGAAGTGAGGATGTGCCTCTATCCTCAGAAGCAGACCGCGTGCCTTTTCCTTTGGACTGCAATTTTTTTCTAGAGCAGTACTTCTCAGAAGCATCAAAACACAACAAGAACATATTCAAGTGCACTTCTTTTACCGTCTAAAACATAGTCCAGTGAATGATGTCAATACCAGGTCTCCTTTTCGCTATACTGAACACAAGTGGCGACTGTGTGATGGTAAAGCGAGCTTGATTGCAAGCCAGAGTGCTCCAGAGAGGCGAAGCTGCAGACAGACCGGGACCTCGAGTTTTTTTTTCAACTTGAGTCCAGGGAAATTTACTTCAGCAACAGAAGTGTGTATATTACAGCCTCACAGAGCAGAAGATTATTTTTTACAGAGAGTACAATTGAATTCCTCGCGCGTTGGAAGACTTGACCTGCCATATGCAAACTATTTACATTGGGAAATAACGGAAGCTGAACTCACAGACCCTAAATCAGGGAGCTGTCAGCACAAGGAGGATTACGGTAAAAGAGCTTAAACGTGGTGCACTAAACACATGAAATAAATCAGTCTCGGTGGTCTGGAGCAAGGAATGCAAAGTACCGCAGTGACTTCAACAGACGACCAGGGGAGGAATTCGCAAACAAACACAGCAAAGTATATGGAGAGCAAGTGCAGTGAGCAGGGCTTCCCCGTCTGGTAATGCACAGGGGTGTATATGACGAGACAAAGCCGTTCCGGAAGGAAAACGTGCATAACAGTAACAAACACTTCACAACGTCCCCAACCTGCGTAATGTATTTAAGAATGACGTATTGTAAGTGGCATGACCACTGAGAGAAGGGCTGTCTTATGTTGTGACTTGCTTATGCTTCACATTTGTATTGCGTGGCCTCCGAGCCTGTGGAGAATGTGAACCCAGCCCACGTCAGCATGAACGTTAGCAGCTAGAAGCTGAGCAGGAAAGCTGTCCTACTGACGGGGTTGCTAATCTTTTAATCTTTATACTTGTATCAAGACATTGTGACCTTACAGGTTGCAAGCGTAGTGTCTGCCTGCAGCATGGCTTCCTGAGTAACCAGCCCTTTGACTTCCTAGAACAAGTAACCTTTGTTCCTTAAGTTGCAGAATTTCATGTTTTAGGGCCAGATGTATCAATATACGAGCAGCAAAAATTGGTTCCAAATCGCTTTTTGCAAGCTGTATTGAAGTTTGTGAATCGGCCTACGTACCTATATGTTGGTTTGCAAAATTATGAATCGGAGTGGGTTGCAGTTCGACCTCCCTCATTAATATTCATCAGGTAGGTGGCAAATTAATTTGCGATGTATTCCAATCACAGTGTAGGTGGACCGCAAGAGTAAGCAGACCACCATGTCTTTGCTTTTTCATAAAGCTTTCCTTAAGGAAACAGTTCTGCTTAAAACAAAAATAAACCAACACTTTTAAAAAACGTTTCTGAGGGTCCTCTGCCTGCTCCCCCTGAAACAAATTTCCACAGTTCACAAACCGCAGGGTGCCAAAAAGGAGGCCCTTTTCTTTTGCGAATAAGATAGCACTCCAAATTGACAGTCAGTAACTTTTCAGTGGTTTGTGACAGGAATTCCATGATACATCTGATGCCCGTTAGGTATTTGGAAGGGATGCCCACAACACATCCTTTCCAAATAGCAAATTGGTATCAAGTCACATTCCCGTTTTAGGAGTCAGCAAAACGTTACTCCGAATTGGTGTGTTTTCAGCTCCAAAAAGTTTCATACATTTGAGACAAATTTCCGCGTCACAATGCTGCTCGTTTTATGTTGTCCAGTTAGCAAGACGATAGTTAAAGCACTGTTCATCACCTTTCAGTCACCTCAGGGAGTGAGCGTGTTCAGCAGAGTTAAAGTAGAGACTGGAACAGGGAACTTTTGAGTTCAATTAGATACAAGAATGTTAACTATTATGTAACACATCTCCAAGTGTGGTTTCTTGGATGCAGTGGGCCATTATTTGCAAGTGCCCTTCCACTGTGGTCCAAGTAGGCATTATGTGCACTCAATAACATATCCTGGTGTCCACCAATCACCTGCGAAATGGTGTCAGGTGATTATACTTTTAGGTTCAGGCAACACCTGTTAGTCTATCGTTTCCAGACTGCTGGTGAATTTCTTTGGGACACTTTTGTAAATATTGTTTCAATTGTCCAAGCCTGCCATCACAAGGCCCTCCATCAGCTCCACCAGATGGTCGATTTCAAGAACCGCTGGGCTTTTCCGGGGCGTTCCTAACTGCAGGTTGACACCCTTGAGTACATCATTGGTTAGAGAGTGAAGGAAAGATGGGTGTTCAATATGAATCCTACATTTCTTACCTTCAGTTATGCGGCTGAGGTGTTATCACGTTTGGATTGCATATGATACCTTCAAAGTGCACAAGGACATATTTATCAGCAGACACTATAGAAGGGAGCCCTGGAATGCTGGGAAGAGTGTGGAACATTCTAATACAAGAATCTGACTGCTCTTGGATAACTAGAAAGCAGTGGATATCGCTCAACTCCCAACCCCTTCAGGGCATATCTAATGGATGGTTGCACTTGTTTAGGTGTGGTGCAGCGGCCAGGGCAGCTGACTTCGGAGCACAGGATTCACGGTTCGATTCCCGGCTCCGGCGGCAGCTCAGCTCAGCACCATATGACTCTGGGCAATAGCTCGCTTAATTTCCAAGACGGCCCCCAGCTCCTTGAGACCCATAAGGGTGAGTATCTAGTGCTTTACAAATACGGATTTACATTTTTTCAAACATTTTTTCCAAAAGTATGTTCCATTGAGGATGTTCATGCTGCTATTTAGTGAGTGGGCGTCAATTATTGCCCCTCTACTCAGTTACTTCAAGCTCATTTGCTTTGAAACATCTCAAATGTATTTCTGTAGGTGTCTCCTTGCGAAATTATTTAGGAAAATAAAGCTAGAGAATAGACCCAAACAACAAAAAGTGGCAAACACCCGAACATCGGCTTCCAAAAGTGTTTAATTGAATTTCTACATTCTTTTTAGGATCTCCCACACTATTCGATTTGATAAACGTGCATTAAATGAAGCATCTCAAAGAACTGTTGGAAATGTAAGCGCAATCGTTTTTGGAATGGAAAAGAAACACCTCAGGCACATTTGTGTCCCATTCCGAAGTTGGGAGTTCTACATCCGCTGTGGCTGCAGTATTCACTTACTTGGGGATATATGTGAGCCCTTAAGGCTGCCATTCCTCCAAGATAATGAGGTATAATGGTGATTATAACAATAATAATAATAAGTGTAACCATTTTTGAAGGCATCTAGAGGTTTGGGAACAACATTCTTTTGTCAGCAAAGCAAACAGGATGCTAGTGTCAGGCTCTCTCCTTATGCCATCAATAACCCGTATGAAGACAGCGCGCTGTGGCTCCGCTCTCAGCAACGTTTATTAAGTTTCTTAATATAAGTTTGAAGTAGGTGACTTCATCCTTCAGAATTATCTTCTAATAACGTCTGTTTTGTGTGGAATGAGACAGGACCAGCCAAGGGGAAATTAAAATTATTAAAGGCTATTCTTATAAAGGTTTGAATGCAAGGGACATTACCCTTTGCTCTTTCCATAAAGAATTACCTGACCAAAGGGTCCAAGAATTTTTAAACAGTAATGAAGGGGTTGGAGCCCTTCTTTGTAGATAACATATAAAAATTCTTCTTCCTTCTCTACTGCCAACCTCCCCTTTCTGTTTATTCCTGCCGGTCCCATGACAGCAGCCTTGTTCTAGGGTAATGCTAAACAAACGTTGCATTGTTGCCAGTACTAAGCAGCTTATCTCATAGGGAATCGAGCTATCATCTTTTTCTCCAGATCGTACTGTCTGGAGATTTTAGCACCTTGGAAAAAAGATGAGGGGAGTGGTCTGCAAAATCTTAAAAAAGAAGAAAGATGATGCCTTTTGCTTGCACATCATTTTACATTTGTGATGGTGTCCGTGCATGTTTTAATGCATAAATATTGTAAAGCATGTTTACACGGTTTTGCTGTTTATAGCCAGAAAAAACACAGCCCTACACACTCTTGAAGTTTAATTCAACAACACTGCAGCCATGCATCTCTTCGGATTTACTGTAGTTACAAAAATTCGCAGAAGCCATTCTGGGCACCACTAAAACATCTCCTATCCCCAATCCGTTGCTTATTGTAAAGGGTGTATGTTGGCGTCCACCTCTGCAATGAACATCCAGTCACCAACATGCAAGCGGCAGCAACTGTGAAATCCCACAGGCTCTGGCCATCAGTGAGAACCCAGTGTTGGTCTCATGCCCTGTCCTTCACCCCTCTGCAGCCTTCTATTGGATGCACAGTGCTGGAGGAAGTGTAAGCTGTAGGTAAACACTTCCTTTGGAAGTGGTCCTACATTCTGGTGCTGCTTCTGCCTTCATGACATGTGAGACAATGGGTAGCAGGAGTAGCACTGGGGTAGGCAAGAGTAGAAGTAGCTACCCCTGGATACCCATGCCCGGTGTCCATGACCTCTATTCTGGTTGTCTGCAATCTATCAGCGCCACAGTCCTGCAAAGCCTGGCGGATCATGAGCACCCTTTGTGGAAAATCTTCAGCCCACTGACTGTTGACTACTTTTGCTGGTTACATAAGAGAAATGGAGCAAAGTCGTTTTGTCTCAAGCATCATCAACATTTGAGAAACATTTATAGAAAAAACAAACATTTGTCTAACTCAAGCCTGTGGTGCAGCTGTTTCTAATTCCCTAAGCCTGTGGTGCTGGTGCCATACAGCAATGTAATGCTGGGGAACTAAAAGTAGGGCACAGACACTGTAGGCCCAGAAAGAGGCATACTGAACAGAGGTATGGCACACATCATTTGTGTACACCTGTGCACGGTGTGTTTGCATGTATTAGCACATTAGGGCCAGAACTCGTGGAGAAGTGTGGCTCAATGGTTAGAAGAGGCAGACCATGAAGCAGAGGTCAGACCCGGGACCAGGGTTCAATTCCTGACGCGGCAGGGTCTTGAGCCCAAAAATGTCCACAGACTCGATAAGTCTCGCTTCGGTGCCTGCTCGAATCACAGGTTCACACTCTGCAACTCCGGGTAATAGCTTGCTTAATCTCTACTATGGCCCCCCGCGGCGGGAGGCCTGGCTTTCACCTTGGGGGTGCCCAGTACGGGTTATCTCACAGGGAAAAACCAGGATGGGTTCATAAAGCAAGCGCTTAGAGACCGTTGGTGATAATGCGCTATATAAATATAAATTACATTTACATTTACTAGTGGTTTTGCCAATGTTTGTTTCCCATACCACCAAACCTTAGTTTGGAACACATTCAGGTAGGCCCCTCGCCTGTCACACAATCAACAAAAAGGTGCAAACCTTTACATAACGTAGCCATTCATCTGCTGCCAAGGTCTCCGTTTCTTTGTTCTGTGGAGCTGACTGGAGGGCAGGGATTCTATCCCATGGAGATAGAGTCACCTGCATGACTCAGCCCTATGGAGTTCAATTATCAACACACCTTCGGTATAGTAAATCTCTGTGACAGGAAGACATGCCCACTTCAAAGGCCATCAGAGAGGCGTATTGAACAAACACGCCCACACGCAGGCCGCTGTGCTGCTGTTTACCTTAAGTGCCTAGTGATGCAAAGAAACACAGCCCTAAATCAGGCATCAAACAGCCCCAAACATAAATGTACAGCTTAATTAAGAACTGCAGCAGACTTGGCACAGCTTTATAAAGAGACCACATTAAGGGGGGGATGGGGACTTAATTATGGGTTATGTGTTGATGCAGGTGTGCCTCTGTGTGGCATGCCTCAGTCACGAATGACATGACATTTCGTTGTAGCCCACGAAAATGGAATACAAAAATGATTCAGGCAAACAGCAAAGGACTGTGGTGGGGATCAAGCGAATGAAAAGAGGGCGCGTTTCTCCAATGGTTGATCGCTTCTCTGCACAAAACATATAAAAAGATTTCCTTAAAAAAAACACGACTGGCTCCCCAGAAACACTCTTTCTGACAAACAAGAACAAAGCTGTGGCCCACGCATAAGGAGAAGGGTCGCTAGGGAGAAAAACGTAGGGTGCAAGAAGTTTGTGTAATATCCCTTTCTGTAGTTATGAGACATTTCAGAAAAACATTGAACGATGTGCAACATAAATCTGGCATTTTGTGTTTTTTATTTAGTGCAGAGTTCGCATGAACATCCTTTAGGGGGTGGCCCTCCCTGCTGCGACGTCTGCTTTGTCCCTTGCGGCCCCTGAGCTCAAAGGCGGCAAAGGCAGTCCCAAGAGCAGAACGTAAACAGTGTTGTGATGAGCATTGTTCAATTTTTGCAGCAGCCACTAGGAAATAGATTATTGTAGTGTCCTGCTGGAAATGTTCTTGTGTTTAGCAAGTGTACAGGTTAACAAGCCACTTCATGAGGACTGGCCTTCCACACTCACCCAACAGCCATTCATCACAGGGGTCACCGGTCAGGCGACCCTGCCAATAAAAGGAGCTGGGCGCACATGCCCTGGGACAGTTATAAGTACCCAACAATGTGTCTGTGTACCAAATTTGCTTCCTTCCTCTCTGATAGATCCCAAATGATCAAAATAGCGAACACTCTTTCATTTCCTTTGGCGGTAGGTCAAGGTGTTCCTCAAGGCTCTATACTTGCACCCACATTGTTCAATCTCTACCTAGAACCACTGGGAAATCTCCTAAGTAAATCCCGGATCCACTATCATCTCTACGCAGATGACACTCAAATCTACCTCAAGGTTGCCTCCACTCATGATCTCGCCAACCTAAGCTCGACTCTTGACTCCATTCAAAATTGGATGTCAACTAATCAACTGATTCTGAATCCCTCCAAAACTGAATTCGTCCTCCTCTCTTCCTCACTTTCTCCTCCCCCGGTTCAATCATGAATGGATCAGATGAATCTGCTGAACAATAAACCCATCATTGTCGACACCGCAAAATCCCTTGGTGTCATACTCGACAACAAACTCAATCTAACCCCCCACATCAACTCCAATGCAAAATCTGCACAATACCAACTGCGCCTTCTATGGGGAATTTGTCGCTTTTTCCCTGAACAAGACCTTAAAACACTGGTGCAATCGCTGGTCCTCTCCAGACTGGACTACTGCAATTCTCTTCTTACTGGCCTCCCCAAATCTCACCTGTCCCCCCTTAAATCTGTCCTCCACTCAGCAGCCCGTTTCATTTGTGGGGCAAAAAGAAGCGACCACATCACACCGTTGTTATCCACCCTTCGCTGGCTTCCAATCGAGGCTAGAGCTATCTACAAGACTGCCTGTATCACCCACAAAGCCTTGCACTCCTCCTCTCCTCTCCACCTGTCGAATAAACTGAAACTGTCTGGAGGCTCTAGACCATTTCGTAATGCGGAAAATCTACTGCTTGAACCCCCCACTTTCAAGAAGGAAAGATCGATGGCCCAATCCTTTTCAGGCAGGGCAGTGAGAATCTGGAACTCACTTCCGCCTCCGCTCAGGACCACCTCCTCCTCCCAGGCCTTCAAAATGGACCTCAAAGTTCTTCTCCTCCAAAGACACCTCCAAATCTAATTCACGCCCTCTCTATCACCTGAAGGAAGGCCTCCCATTATTGAAAATTCTATTGTCCTTGCCTATTGAAGTGCCTTCCCAGTGTGTTCTGGCACTTTGAGTGTTTACCATTTATTGCAGTATTATCCTTGTACCTGTGTATGGTACCCTTTTGTAACTTGAAAACGTCACTTTTCTCTTGTATCACACTGTATGCTACCTCTCACTTTTTGTGTGCTGGAGTGTCTGCCAATTTTTGCAGTATTATACCTCTACTTGTACTTTGTACGCTTTTGTAACCTGCACACATATCACTTTTTCCTCCTGTAATGTTCCGATTGCTACCTCATGTATTTTGGTTGCTCACTATTGTCACTTTTGATTCATGTAACGTAACGTTTGCTTTTGTAATTTGTTCACTTGTAATTTTTCTCCTCATGTATCATTGCTGTTCCTATTGTGAAGCGCTCTGACACCTTCGGGTAAAGTCCACGATATATAAAATCGCATAAATAAATAAATAAATAAATAAAATACATGCGGGCCTAGGGCCCAAGACCCTACAATTGTGATGATCGGGTCTGATCCCGCGTGTTTGCTGCCAGCAGTTCTGCTGTTCCTCGTGGTGGGAAGTGTGGCCCTGGTCTAAGGTACCACCACACAGTGCCGCTTTGCTGCCAACCGCTGTGGGCGAGGGTGCTGCTGGGCAGAGCGCTCCACCACAACATGCCCATGAAAGAAGTTGTGATTACAGGTGCAAAGAGGGCACATTTCTTCGCTGGGGGAGGAAACAGAGTTGGGCTGTCTGCTTCCCACACCTGTCTACAACAGCTGCCGTCCACCTGCCATGAGGGAGAAGCGCAGCCAAGGACACCTCATGGCCATGCAAGGTGGAAGAGTGCCGCAAGCATAGCAGCCCGGCCGGAGGGGAGGTACCGGGTTTGACTGCACTGGACAGTGGAGGGACCCGTCTGGTGTAATCTGGAGCCAGCAGAACTGCCCTAGCTATCGCAGACTACCTGACCTCTTGCAGTGCACTGGGGGAGGTGCTGCCACCCAGTGAGTGGCGTCCTGCTGCATGACCTGCGGAACCCCGGCAACTTGGGGAAGACCAAGGAACCCTCCCCCCCCACACAGAACATCCCGACAACCAAAGGTGCAGAGGAGAAAGGAAAAAGAGCAACAAGACCAAGAACTTGTGCCCCTATGGGAGAGTGCATTAATCAACGCAAGCCAGCCACTAGGGTGTAGCAATGTCTCTGAAGTCAGCACAGAGGGAGTACCGAAAGTATGCCGCTCAAGTGTGCAAACCACCTAGCTGCCCCACGCTTCACAGTAAAACCGTCCAGACACCTGTCACCACCTGCTTGAGATAGGTGGCATCCGTGCTAGCGACTGCACATGCCAAAGAGCGAGGGCAGCAAATGGCCCAAAAGTCCTTCCAGCCATCCTTACTACAAGCAAGACATTGCCACCTGTCGCACAAGTTGTCTGATATTAACATTTTCTTCATTACTTTGTGCCTCACCAGAGCCACCTAAGGAGCATTGCACCACCAGAGTGGAGCCTTATGCCTGCAAAACATCCGGAGACCAATGAGGCATTCCTGGTATCTTGGGAGACTGATCACCCAGAGACCATCTGTTAGAACCCACATGCACCTGAGTTCTGCTGAAGAGAGCACACGCAACCATTACATCACCTACCCTTGTGGTTGCAAAATCAATTTGGATGTGGCCCTGTTGGGCGTTCCGCATCGACCACATTGCACATCCTACGAGAGGCAGCATACAGCCCACGCAGTCCTGTGGCAACCCAGCGAAAAGGGCCTTCAGGGAATTCCTACGTGAGGGATCCCAGCACGAGAGATGAGTCTGAAGCTGCTCCAACGACAGGTACCAGGAGGCACCAAGAACTCAAAGTGATATGTACAACCATGGCACTGTTGTCCCCGTCTATGCCGTTTTGTCTTTCATGGAGCCAGGACGCTGCCAAAGAAGTCGCTGCAGCGGATTCCACCACTGCTCCTGATGCGTTCCCAAATTGAACTATGTAAATATGCTCCAACACCATGAGATCATGCGGGGCAGAAGAACATTGCCCAGGTTGACTGAAACCCCCAGACTTATGATCGAGGTATCCGGACTCCATCCACACTGTATTTTGTGCTCAGAGCTATCTGGTTAAACTATGGATTCATGCTGGGATGCAAGGTGCTTTCCTATCCACTCCTCCTGTCCTGCAGACTGTCTGTAGAGACTCAGTGGTGTTTTGTTTTGTTTAGTCACTCTCACAGGTCGGATTTGTTTGTTTCTTTTCAATAAAGTTTGGGGGGATATAGTGTCCTGCTGGACATGTTCTAGTGTATAGCAAATGTACAGGTTAACCAGCCACTACCTGAGGGGCACACTCACCCCACACCCATCCATTATTGGCGTCACCGGTCAGGTGACCCTGCCAATAAAATAGGCTGGGCACACGTGCCCTGGGCCAGTTACGAGTACCCCAACAATGTGTCCGTGTTCCTAATTTGTCTGCATGTGGGCCTAGGGCCCAAGACCCAACAATTATAAGCAGTGGTTATTTTGATCCTTTGGCGCACACCACCACTAATTGTAGAGGACAGGCACTCTTTCGATCCAGCCCGCAGAGTAATCCAGTGGAAACATTTTCTCCACTGACAACAGAGCTGCTGTCTTTATAAGCCACCCAGCAATTCAAGTTGGGCATGCGAGAAGCAGGGGTAACGTTCCACCAATCAAAATTACTTGTGTTGCATGGCCGCCCTGTGCTACCCTTGGATGGGCGCCTCAGCTTAGGCTGGCCTGGTGCTAAGCCACATGGAAGGGTCCTGTTTTCTTGCTCACTGGCTCCAACAACACTTTCAGCTGTAGAAATTGTGTCATGCCAGCAGTAGGAGTCAAGTCCATCATTTCTTTTCCCATTCTCCTTGTTGCTTACCTATGTGGTCAGACTGTGGCCAGATGTTTCTGCATTGCAAATGCCTATGTTTACAATGCCTCGGAGGATTCCATGTAATGTTGTCAGTCCTGAATGACGTGCTAGTCAGAAGGATAGAAAATGCACAGCCAGCGAGACAGCAGTCGCTCATACTCAGGGCCGGACTGGGAACCAAAACCGGCCCTGGCATACTGCTCGGCCAGCCCCTGAGGCGGCGGAGGTGCTGCGGCCGAGCTGTTTCCAAGAGCCGGTTTTGGCCAATTTTGCTACAGGGGGCCGATATTGCCAGCCCCGGTAACAAAAACGGCCCCCAGGGGCCCAAAACCAGAGCCCCACCTGGCGGCCCAACACCCGTTGTCCGCTACGGCCAGTCCAGACCTGCTCATATTTTACAAAAGTTTGCATGGATTTTTGATGCTTATGTATGCCGGAACACCAACATGGGGCACCTTCACAGAGGATTAACTAGGATATCCTGAACCTTTAGTGCAGTGCTTAATTTGAGCCAGTGGTTTCTGGTGCTTGGCGCCGGTACTTTATTGTCAACAGCAGCTCTTATGACAGCCTGCCACATTTTTTGAGGAGCACAACAGCTGTTGTTTAATCGTTAAATATACATTAGAATCATAAATACCTGGCACCCAAAGCTATAAGAATAGCTTGGGCGGCATGTATTAGTCATTTTAATGTATATTTAAAGTCTGAATCGTCACACTTGTATGAGTGTGATGGCAAGTACTGTCATTGGCTGCGCTAGTGGGACTAATGGTGGTGCAAGCTGCAATAGCCTCCTGACTTCTTTTTTAGAAAGTAGGCACTGCTTCAGTGCCTGGCACCGTGCCAGAGCTGGCCCTCTGTTTGTGTTGGCATTTCCTTGTACTGTATTGCAAAGACCTGAAGTTGCCCATCTCGCCCCAGCTTTCATCTGTTCGCAAGGAATGGAGGCACCAGGGAGATTTGCTGTAACACGGATTAAACCTGGGACCTGAGGCTGTCTCATGGTGGTGGAAGAGAAGTATAAGGAGAGGCGGGAAGAGAGATAAAAGAGAGCAGGATAAAAGAGAGACAAGAGGTAGACTTTGTGTGAAGGAGAGAGAAGAGAGGAAGCAGGAATGTAGAGAAAAGAACAGAAGAAAATAGCAGGGATAGAGAATAGAGTGACAGGGTAGAAGGAAGAGAGAGCAGAGCATGGATAGAAGGGGAGAGGAAAGAGAGTAGAATGGAGAGAGGGTACATTAGAAATAGGGAAAATGATGATAAGCAAATGGCTACAAAGAGAAGAGAATGGATGTGTGGAGTGCAATATACTCTTTAGAGTAAGAAAATAAGCAGGGCAGGTTGCACCAGAGGTAAAAGCGAACTGCACCTGAGTGCATGTGGGCTGGCCACCTGTGAAACATTTTGGGCACCGCCAACTATTTATATTTTACAAATTAAGCACTGATTATAAGTGATTATAAATCAATATGTAGTAACAATAACAAATAATTTGAGCAAATAACTTAGAGCTTCATTACGATGGCGGTGAGACCACCACGTCAGGCCTTTGGTGGCAGTGCCACCACCATTGGACCCTGCAGGACTGCCCGCTGCATTAGGATGGCACGGAGGGATGGCAGAGAGACTGACCGCCAAGCATCTGAGACTGCCAGGGAGACTGCAATCCCCACAATAGTGGTGGTGCCTGCTGAGACACTGTCGTATGAATTACAGTGTCCGTTTCCGCCGGCCGTTTCATGGCGGTTAACCCGCCATGAAAAGGTAGGCGGAAAGTGACTTTGAGGGGCCCTAACGACCCCTCTGGACCTCCAGTATAAGGTCTGGGGGCACCTATGGTGCTCCCCTAAACATCCGTGCACAGTGCGGTGCCTGCCACACGGTGCAGGGATGTTCACAAAAATGCCTCTTAGCACTAAGGTCCCTTTTTCGGGCCGCAGCACAAGCCTCAATGCTAAGAGGTAGATTTCCAATTGCCTCCACAGCGGTCGGACCACAATTTTGGTGGCGGGATTGCCAACTCCCTGTCAGCCGATCCTGTTCCCGATAGGATGCCTGTCGGATGCTCATCCAACTGCCATCATACTCAGCCCATAATTCACATTCAGGTTATGGTTGGCGGCTCACAAAACATTATTAAACCAACACTGATTTTAATCTTATGCATTTTTGGTCCTTTTTGCAATTCATGGGTTATGGTTTGAATACACCTGGAAAGCTGCAGTTGGTTCAGGGATCTATGCGGATTACTTGGGAAATCACATATTTTCCACATGTTGAATGCATGCCCACTGCACAGTTTCTTTCCCAACCCTTTAGAGGGATTTATGGCTGCTAAAAATACCTTTGTGAATTCCTGGCAGATGTAAGTGAGGTAAATTCACCAGTAAAATTATTTTTATGACTAAATTTGCCTTTGAGAATAGGTTCAATGATCCATATTAATTAGGATAGGTGGACATAACTACTGTTGTCTTTTAAATCTTTTTTTTGTTGCTCCCTGTGATTTATCATTAAATTCCCATTGATGGAACCATTAAATCATGATGGTTTGTGGTATAAATAATTTAGGTTCCCATCATTGTTCTGAGTTTTGTGGCACTGTAGTATTCTACTCAAACATATATGCATAGTTGCATCAAGGTAAAATCTGCTCGTAAAGGAGCAGATTCTCAGAATCTGCCCCTTTGCGACCGGTATTTTTGCATTTGGGATGCATCATCCCAAATGCAAAAATCGCAAATTAAGAAATCGCAAAATTGCGATTACTTGCATTTAAGGAATCTCAAATTGAGATTCCTTAAATGCAATGCATTAAAGTTTAAAAAATAGCGATTTTGCTAATAGGGCTCGCAAATTACCATGAAGTTGAACTTCGTGGTAATTTGCAAAAACTTTGAAAAATGCACTAAAGTGCATTTTTCAAAGTTTCATGTTGCGCACACACATGCCCTTAGGGCATGTGTGTGCGCAACATGTGTGCACAGATCAATTTCAGGGGTGCAACAGGGTGTCCTTTGAACACCCCTGCACCCTTGAAATCGCATTCTCAATTTGCAATTCGCTAATTGCGATTCGCAAATTGAGAATGTCTTCCCATTCATTCCTATGGGCCTCTAGGCCCATAGGAATGAATGGGGAGGTATTCCTTAATTGCGAGTCGCAACTTGCGAGTCGCAATTAAGGAATTTTAAGAAATCGCTATATTTTTAATGATTTCTTTATGCATTGCATTTTGCTATTCCTTAATAGCGAATCGTTATTTTTCGCTATTAAGGAATAGCAAAATGAGTTCTAGATGCATCTGGGGGTAAATTCTTTCTGTAGGACAAAGAAAAATTACGATTATTCCCCTGCTATATCATGTCAGCACCTTAACTAAAATATAGGCGATATTTAAAATATACATTTATCTGAGTGGTGTTGTTATTTCACTCATGCAGTTATTATGGAACTTAATCAATGTCGATTATTATGATGTCACTAGGGTTTAGGTCACATGATATCACCTCCTGGGACAATTCAGGGTTATAGTTCATGATATCACTTCCTCTGATGTCATTGAGATCAAAGAGTGTGTGTAATGTCACTTCGGCTACCCCTGGCATTTTGGTGAATCAACTTCCATCAGAGTGCGCCCTTGTGCCCAAAATTCACTTAAGGGACGACATACCTCTAAAGAAAGGGCAAAAATAAAAAGTGTCACAAGCAGGAGCCACTTGCATTCTGTTAGGGCGAGTTGTTACATAGCTCTCGCAATAGGATATTTTTTACTCGCGCGACACCCAATTACATCATGTGGCGTAATTGCATCATTTCACAGTATTTCTCCCAAACGCATTAGACAAAATTCTTGAAATTGAATTACACTCAGACCTATAAAAAAGAACACAAAGAAACAGCTATGCTGGAAACAGGAAAAAAATAATGGGGGCTGAAGTGGAACTAATAACCTTGATGTCAGGCATCTAGTTTCCTTCTTGCGTAAAATGTGATTTTGGATCTCATTACCTGTACATTAATTTTGGTGCAGCCTAACAAGGCAGCCACAATTTCTTACTTCTTATCAGTGAAGCTGGACAGCTGTATATTTACCCCAGCGTCCAGCCCTTCCCAGCAGTGCCCCTTTAGTTGTAAATGAACAGTAACAGCTGTTATTGGGCGGTAATCATAATTTCTGTTTTTGTGCCCGCAAATGCTTGGGAGGTAACCAAACTTGAAGTCAAAGATAAAACTTCTCTGACTTCTATAAAGAAATATTTCAACTTACACATAGACTTGTATGGGTGCCCAGGGTTCTGATGACCTTGCTGAACATGTCCATCCTGAAGACAATAAGTTCGTATCCAAGTGAGGCAGATCAGGCGTCTTGTCTCTGAGGTTGACACGGTGGTCTACTCTAGGGACATTACATACAGCTAGGGACAGAATGCATGGAACATAATCCATGTGCAAAATGATTCTGTATAGAGCAATCCCAGATCACCCCTGAATACTAGGTCCCCCCTCTGAGGTCTTTTCTGTTAACAAATCATGCAAGGCTCTGCCTCTTGCCCATATCTTTAATTACGTATCTAAGAATCAGATCAGAGAATGTTGACGATACCAGTTGTTTTTAGTTCATATTTATGTCAATTTATACCTGTGGGTCACCAATGCCTCTGTATGTATGGATGAGGCTCCTGAACGCTGCCATCACTGGTTGCCTTTCGTCCGCGTGTGTCAGTCAATGGCAGTAGGTCGCCAGGGGTGTTTGAGGTGTATTTCTCACTGGGATCTCAGATTTGCTGACATGTCCTCCCAGGGATTTCCAAATGTCGTCCCCCATGAGAAATACACAGTACGGGAATGAAACAGACACAATCTTGATACGTTAATCGATTAACTCGAGGATTCTGGTTGACCCCACTTTCAAACGCAGTGGTCCGCTGAACGAATGACTGCCTAAATCACAAAAGAAGATAGTAGGAAAATTGCAAGAAACAACTTACCCTAGCACACATCCTGCAACAGGGCAGTCTGACTGCACCACACCCGAGGTGTTCCCTGTGTACCTCCCAAGCACCTATTCAAGGATTTGATTGGCGCCCCAGAGTTTGAAAAAAGGGGGATGTTTCCTTGATTTATAGTGAGCCTTCAGACAGACGCATCATTGTATATTTTTACAGTGTCTTCTGCATGACTACTGTTGAGTCTGGAGAATACTGACAATTTTGAGTTTGATAAGTGTTACATCTTTGGTATTATACAGTGTTCCTTTCGGTTTAGAAATTCACCCATGTTAGGAAGAGTGGACAAACTTTAAGACAGTAAGTTAAAATGAGAATACAGGCAACAACACACCTGCAACAGCCTAGATGAATGCGTGTATGAATGTAGATATCTATGTGTTTACACGAGCATAGTGCACACCGCAAAGTCTTCCAAATACTTAAGTGTTATTTACAAAAGCTGACACCTTGATACTATTCTGGTAAGAACGACCGTTTATTATTGCTTACTTTATTTTGTTTCTAATTAATTTATTTTTTATTTACTTAATTCTATTATTATCTGTATTATTTTATTATTTGCAACAATAATTGACTTGAGATCAAGCTTATTTGTTATGTTTGTAATAATTGAAGAACCTGTGTAATACAATGAGCCGATTCCGTGTATAGGTTCAGCTAGGTGTCATGAACTCATACCTTTTTATGCCTAGTCTACTAGGCAGCATAAGCTGTTTGGTTTCCAAAGACCTGTTGCCAGGTTACCAAGAACATCCACTGGCCTTAAAGGCTATCTAATGCTTATCACTGGTTTGCTTCATGGTCATTCTGATTTACTTGCTTCTTATTCAATGGCTTTTCTTGTCGATCTTGTTTATGTGCCTCCCTGGGGCATAGAATCTTTGCGTCAGTTTTAGGGAACTACTTTTTTCTTTTTGCTGAAGCACTCCGTAAGAGTGAATGTGTTTTTCAGCTGTCATCCATGTGCTTCTCTCCTCAACGCTCCGTGGTGCTCTCTCTCACCAGTGTGCTTTTTTCCCTGGTCCATATTGCTGTTGCCAGGTTGCTTCTCCCTTCACCCCTTGTGGTGTTCTCTCCCTTGTGGTGCTCTCTCCTTTGTGTGACTTCCCTCCTTTTTGCCTTCTCTCTTATGTGCTTCTTTTCCTTTCCTTCCTTCACACACTACCCTGACCCGCTCCTCGCTGTCACCATCCAACCCCCAACAATCCCATTTTAAAAATGCTAGCTTTTTTTTTGGGAGGGCCAGGCAGTAAATTGCTGTCGGCCTTTCACTTTGTAAATAAAATAACTTTCATTCTACCTTATTTTTATATTGTTTTCATTTACTCACCCATGTCAGATTGGTAAATAAAAAAAAATGAAGCATGTGTCATTTTGTGGTTGTGTGCAACTGCCACGAGACGTGCGTGTCTACAAAATGATGGAGCCAGTTCCGTCATTGTGCTAATGTTTTTTTACTTTTGTTCAGGCTGAGCTGCATTGGCATGAACATTAAGGCATTAGCAGAGACAATAGGTGTCAAAGGTGAGACCTGCAGGTTTTGCCAGTGCTTGCTTACCTGTAGGGGATTCATATTTGAGAGCAAGCAAGCATTACAGCAGGCATGGGCAAACTTAATCCACCATCATTGATTAACAGGTCTTCACAAAGTTGTCCTGTTATGTTATGTTAAGTTAATAAAAAGCTTATTAAGCGCACTAACAGCGATTGGTTTCCTGGCGCTGGAATAGACAGTAACAGGACAGGGGACATGGAATGTAGGGTTATTGATATGCTTGTCTGTAGAGCCAGGTCTTTAAGGCTTTCCGAAATGAGAAGAGGTCCTGGCAGGTCCGGATCTCAAGTGGGAAGGTATTCCACAGATGAGGAGCCAGTGAGGCAAACCTGCGGCCGCCAGAGCGCTTGTGTTTGAAAGAGGGTATCTGAAGGAGGCCAAGATGGGATGAGCGGAGGTTGCGAGACGGTACGTACTTTGTGATAAGTTGGTCAATGAATTTGGGGCTTTTGCAGTGTAATGATTTGAAAATCGTGCTTCCTGTTTTAAAGGTGCAACGCTGTATCACTGGAAGCCAATGAAGTTTCATAAGTAGAGGGGTAGCTGGTTGCCATCTGGGTTGGTTCAGAATCAATCTGGCGGCATAGTTCTGCACCATCTGGAGCCGTTTTGACAGGTAGAGGGGGAGGCCTAGGTAAATGGAGTTCGCATAGTCCAGATGGGACAGCACGCTGGCGATCACTACCTGGGTGATTGCCTCCGGGGTGACAAGGCGCCGAACCTTCCGGATCTTTTTTTAAAAAACCTTTATTGCAGCATTCTTAAAGTACAAGTATGGGCCTACAACCGCAAGGGCCTGGCCGTTAAACAGAAGTAAAACTCGATTTATCATGTTACTACACAGCTCTTCAGCCGACAACCCTGAGGTCCGGCAGCGATTCAGGATGGATCTTGTATTAGAACGCATTGATAGATCACAGGATATAATAAAGGTCTTCTTTTTATATTATTTAAAGGAGCGGATCAGGTGCCATACAATCTAACAATAGAATACGGGGGACAGGCCAAGAAAACAGGATATGCATGTAGAAACAGCCATTCGTGGAACTCTGGCGTTAATGCTTATAAATCAGAATAAACAACAAGACAAGATACATTTTCGTGAACCCCAGTTCTCAGGGCCCGCCCACCCAGAAGTTCGACTAACGTAAGAAGCATGGGCACTAATTTCAGATCACAATGAAATCAAAATAAAGCACAGATCATACTGATCCTAAAGGAATATAGGGAAGGGAGAAAAAGGCCATAGAAAATAAAAAAAAGGCACAAAAAAAAAAACTCCAACCCCCCACCCTGCACCCCTGCCGATGGCTATAGCCTAACCCCACTAGCAGCGTGCCTGTCGCCCCATTAACCTAAACCCGAAAGGAAGGAAGAAGAAGAAGAAGAATGGAGGAGGGCATAGTCATACGATGTTCCCGGCCCCTTGGCTCCCCCGCCAAGAACAGACACCCCCTGCCGCAAAAGACGGATGTAAAGCTACTCTTTCAAAAGACAATAGGGGGCACAGTGATATACCTCCCAGCCTCTATAATTAAACAGTTACAGTTCAAGCATCCATTACAATTGTTCCAAACCATCCCAATTCAATTGACTCAACCTTGACCCTTTCGAATCAGCACACAAACCCTCCCTAGCGAAATCCATGAGCACACAAACAAGTCATAAATGAGAGGGAAAGCATCGAAAGTCAATCCATTACCCCCTGGAGCTAGTAACTCCACAAGAACTTCAAGCGCGGAAAGTTTCCCTCTCCTAGCTGGACTGTCCTGATGTTTCTTGCCCCGGGATCGTAAAATATCCAGAAAAGGGGGATAAAACCACAAGATGAGAAAAGAGTTTACAACCAGGTTTCCGGGGGGGGGGGAACGCCATTCAATACCTCCATGGTCAATGGTGATGAAAGGTACGGTGATACACTCATGGTCTCGGGGACACCATCTTCCAGTGCGCCATCCGTTGGTTTCGATATTAGCATCCATACTCGTTCCCTCACGGGGTCCTCGCACTAAGTCAAAATGGCCGCGGCTTGAGTGGCTATTGCTTGCTGGTTCAACTGTGGGGCAGGGTCCGGTACTTCGAACAGAATCCCAGTCAGACTTGCATCCATTTTAGTCATTAACACATCCACTTGCGAGTGAAACGCCAAAAGTTCTGCCAATATTGATGATCTCTGCGTTAGCCCAGACCCGTTCGATCCATGGTATCAAGTTCGGTAGCAGTCACAATCGACTCCCCGGGTGAATCTGGCATTTCCGGGGGGACGAACAGGATAATGATAGGGCAAGAGTGGACGGCGACCCGTCGTTATCCACAGCCGGGTGAGCCCGGCGCAGCACCGCAGTCCGGGGTCCCGACCCGCCGAACCCCGGCAGGAATCTATACCGGGTCCGCAGGACGGGGATCCCCACCCACAATCAGCAGCAGCAGGTCACCTCTCTCTCAACGCTGGGCAAGGAAAACAATCGCCGCCAAATTTGGGCGTAGACAAAGTCTCTACTACAATTGACCGGACCCTGCCAGGGTCTCTCAGCCGATGTTGTTGCACTGCAACCTGGCCGTGCAGTTACTCGAGGCCCCGGCTTCACCGCTGGAACAGGCCACGATCTTTAACTCGGTGTAAGTTCGTGAAATCAACCGATAAAAATTTGGGGATTTCACCATCGGAATGAGGAACACTCCATCCAAGCAGAGGCTGTGCGTAAGATCAGGATATCGTACAGGATCTTGTGGTGGAATACGGAGGTCGGCGGAGCCGGAAACCTAAGCAGCCATCTTGTTTGCCGTTGTAGCTCC
Organism: Lissotriton vulgaris; assembly: GCF_964263255.1. NCBI lineage: Eukaryota > Metazoa > Chordata > Amphibia > Caudata > Salamandridae > Lissotriton > Lissotriton vulgaris. The sequence continues at coordinate 2,100,142,521 of NC_141689.1, read as the reverse complement.
TCCTCTTCTGGATTTTTCTTAGGTGAAAGAAACACTTAGAGACCACCTGGCCCACTTGGGCCTTCAGCGAGAGATCGCAGTACAAGGTGACCCCAAGTGTCTTTGCCGACAGTGAGGGGGTCGGGGCTTGACCCATGTCTGACGGCCAGTAGTGGGGCCCCAGTGTTTGACGCTGTCTCCCGTGAGAACTAGCTCAGTTTTTCCCGGATTTAATTTCAAGTGGTTTTGGTCCATCCAAGCTTTGATTTTCCTCATAGTCAATTGAAAATTCAAGTTAGAGGTTTCAGAATTATCAATCGTGAACAGCAGCTGTAAATCATCTGCATAGTTAAACACCATCACTTGCTCATCTCTGAGGGCCTGAATCAGTGGAAGAATGTAGAGATTAAACAGGTGAGGTAACAGGGAAGAGCCCTGTGGAACTCCGCAGGTGATGGACTGTTTGGTACCGGCTAGCTCTCCAAGCCGAACTGCCTGAGAGCGATTCTCCAAGAAGGACATCAGCCAGCGGGCCGCAGTGCCCCGGATACCGGCCTGTTCGACACGGTCGATCAAGATGGTGTGATCGACCGTGTCAAACGTGGCCAACACGTCCAGGAGCACCAATGCCTGGGGAGAGCGCCTATCTGCACAGTCCTGTTGCCTAAATCTGTTAGAGTGATCAGAATTTGGAATCCCAAGAGAAAGTTTGGGAAAGTTCAGGTAAATTTGGGCGAAGTTGTTGTAAATTCAAAACAAAAGTTGAAAGAGAGAAAAAGCAGAAGGAAGGGAGAGAGTCACGGGCAGAATGCAGATCGTGTCAGTATGGCTAAAGGGAGTGGCCTCATTAAAGCCATTTCACTGGCTCAAACATCAGAGAACAGAGCTATCTTTCAGATTACAAAGATCTGACAGTCCCCTTAGACAGCAGAACTGTATCTTGGGTCATAATGCTCGTTTTACGTTTCTGAATGAGCATGCGCAAGGAGCTGTGACTTCATCATCAGAAGCTCAACACCTACATTATTTATCAGATTTTGACACTGCCCTACCTGTTTTCTTAAGGATAATGGATCAAGTATTTTCAATACTCAGATTACACTTTTTATTGCTTATATTAGTTTTAAATGTGCCACAAATCCGACTCGCACATAAGACATATATGCTAAGTCTTAAATTACAGCCTCTCACTCATCAGCTGTTTTAGTCTCATCCATAAAAGCACCCTGTCTTTCTGGCTCTATCCCCTCTATGTCTTATGCTCTCACATCTCACTAATCACAACATCTTGTGCTAAGGGGTATGTTATTTTCTACACACCCTGTATAGAAATACAACATCATCGCGAAGCAGCAGCCACATTGGATCCTGGGACATGTGGTCCACAATTTTGTTGCGTATCCTGGCCTTTCATTAATATGTATTTGTCTGTACAAGTGGATGTATACAAAAAGATTGTTTCTATTAACCTATTTTCAAAGGCGGCAACATGGGAGGAAACAACTATATAATGAAAAGCCAACGTCAAAGTCCCCCCCCCCCCCACACACTACTTACAAATCTGGGGTAAGGGCCCATTGGGAATAGTTTTGCATTTAATTTGTTTAAAGGCCTACGGAATACACATTTCTCACGGGTTGCACAAGGTAGTCTACAAAGCCCAGAACATGATTTTATTGGATTACGACTCCCTTATCATAAAAACAGGCTTGTGCGTGGAAAGGATATACAGCTTATTGCCATTGGGGCCAAGGAATATCATCATTAAGACACATACCATAAGTCCCCAGGTGATAGATCCAGTGCTGTCCAGATTTGAGCAATGCTGAATTCATATCATTATGGTATGTCTGTACCCTTTATATTATAAACCACTCCATATCATTCTCAGTGTTTTGTGTCATAACATGTTTTTGTGGGTTTCATCATATTTTTCTTGCATCTGATTGTGCTACGATGTTCCGAGTTATTTTTAACTTCCTTGAGGTCTTTAGCTTGCGTGGGCATTGGATGACATAACATTCATCAAAAAATAGATTGCATGTTGACTTAGTATCCAAAGTGTTGCTAAGCCAAAGTCAATTTCTGTGATTCTTTTTTGTGAGGGAGCAGACATTGCATTTACCATACGGAAAATGGCCAGTGGCAGAAGGGTGGTCCCATAATGCTTTTTCATTCTTCTCACTATTGTTGTTTTTAGTCTTGTGTGTATCATGTGTGAGGCTCTCTCGTTTAGTCGTATTTCTTGAATGAGATCATGAGTCTAGAGTTCCTGACTTTAGAAAGCTCCAATTTTTACTAATGATGTGTTTTTAACAAATTCGAATGAGGATTGTGTGTGGTCACACAGTTCAGTTTATCAGCTAGATCACTCACTAACAATGTTGAACAATGTTTACAAACTCCCTTAAAGGGAGAGTTGCAAAATCCTTTTTATTATAGCTAATATGAAAATAATTTTGCATGATAACAGTTTTGAATCTATACTGTTTAGAAATAAAACTCTTAATGTGCGCCATGCAATTTAAAGTTGGCTGCATGCAGCACAATTTTAAAACATGTAGCTGGTCAAACCCGGTATCTTGGCATGGTTGTTTGACTTGGGTTTTCTTTCCCCTATGTCTTGGTCATTATGTTTTGGTTCTTTTCAGAACAATGCAACTCGGTTTACGAGTGGCCTATAAATACCACACATAACCTAATATTGGGTTACACATTAAATAACCATTGTTTGGAGCAAATAAAACAATATTGCTTTGATCTTCGCAATACAGTGATTTGTACAAGAACAGCTGAATATATATACAAATTGAAACACCCAATATCCTCTTGCTCAGACTGTTATATACAAGGGCTGTTCCAAGATTTATGACAATGTCAGTCCATCTGCTGAACTGTATCCCAGATTTCGGGTGATTTGTTAGAACGTTTACAACGTGTAACACAACTGGAAAGTTTCAGGAAAGTACATTTATTAAAACAAAAATAAATAATGTATTTCTTAGAATGACAACTTTTAAGCATCAAGCATGAGAAACGTGTCCCAGCATCTGAACTGAAGCACTAAGCCCTAGGTAGGCTTTCCTAGTCAGGCACATATAAATATTTTGTGATTCAAGTCACATTGACACTGAAACATGAACTTTGAAGAGCATGCCTGAAGGGTGCGAACGTCCAAGTGTCTTGAAGTAGAGGTGTTCCAATCTGTGAGCAGTAGATATTCGAAAATGCCTATTCAGGTTGTGTAGAGGAGGACCACAGAGTTCCAAACAAAGTTCACTTTAAAGGGGCACTCATCATAAGTCAGCAGACACTCTTCCTGGAGTAGTATTCGGAAGAAGCATCTTTTCTCTCATGCCTGGGTGATCACTCAACCATTTTTAGGTCTCGCCTGTCGATGCGCATGCGCATCGAGCTTGCAAGACTATGGGGGCTTAAACACTCTTTAACCAACTTGCAAGGAATCGTGGCGATTCCTTGCAGTGCCCGTGAAATTTAAGCTCAATGCGCATGCGCATTGACATTAAAAGCGTGTGCACATGCCCCCAGCCGCCTGCCTTGCATGTCTTTCCCCTCAGGCGCATCCCTCCCACACCCCCGCTCCGCCCCCTCCCCTTCCTGCCGTGTCGCATTTCTTCTACAGCCTTCGACATCTGTTCCCCAACCCACAAACGCCAGCACCTCCCCTCTCTCTTCCCGGACACAGCCAGGCTCGCAATTCCACTCCCCCTCACGACGCCCCCCCCGATCCGCCCCCTCCCCACTCTCTCCCCCACCACTCTAGCACTGCTTGTCTGCCGTGAAACTGTCTGCCACACGAAAGTCTTACCAATAACAAGACCTATTGCCCTGCACAAATCATTTTCGTCTTAAAGTCTAACCTGCACAAATCTTTTTTGGGACAATGAAACATACTTATTTGTTAACAAACTTCTACAGCCTTCGACATCTGTTCCCCAACCCACAAACGCCAGCACCTCCCCTCTCTCTTCCCGGACACAGCCAGGCTCGCAATTCCACTCCCCCTCCCCAGACGCCAGCACCTCCCCTCTCTGTCCCTGCACACAGCCAGGCTCTCACAACACAATAAACGAAAGACTTGAAACTGAAATCGTCGACGCCAGCACCTCCCCTCTCTCTTCCCAGACACAGCCAGGCTCGCAATTCCACTCCCCCTCCCCAGACGCCAGCACCTCCCCTCTCTGTCCCTGCACACAGCCAGGCTCTCACAACACAATAAACGAAAGACTTGAAACTAAAATCGTCGACAAAAACAAATAATCACAGACGAATTACAAGCTACATCGCCGTGTACATTCCCCAATCAGCAGGCCTACTATTCCCCCCCCCTCCCTCTACAGCGTGCTATGCAAAAATTAGCGATTGTATCTATAGCCTTGCACCTAAAAAACATTTAATATTTTGACATGATTATAAACGAAATAAAAGACACAGACTCACTCCCATTCAGCAGGCCTACTATTTCCCTCCCCCTCCCTCTACACAGCATGACATCACAGAGCCTCTATCACATCCACGTGACTAAACAGTCCTCCCAACCCGCCCTAACCCCCAACAATACGTCGGACCTGCTCGGACCACTCTTCAATTCCATTTACATAAACACACAGGCCACAGACTCCAAGGCTTTCGTCAACAAAACTACAGGATGCTAGAGTACTTTAAGCGCCGTCGTCAAGATTGTAATCACTTGTCAAGTTGCTTTTGGGATATGCTAATTTTGAACAGCAGGATGCGAGCCGGGTGTTAGCCCGAGAACCACAACAAAACAAAAAAAAATAACTCCCACTGAAAGAAAATACTAACACTGGAAACGTGATGCTTTTTTAACAAAACTCCTATAGTTTACATACCATGCCTACTATTTCACAGCCTCCCTCTAGAGCGTGGTATGTAAAATTGGGGGATTGTACATCTACGCACACTGGAAACGTGATGCTTTTTTAACAAAACTCCTATAGTTTACATACCATGCCTACTATTTCACAGCCTCCCTCTAGAGCGTGGTATGTAAAATTGGGGGATTGTACGTCTACGCTTGCACAGACTAAAGATTTCCTATGTTGCCTTCATTGGGATAACCACCATCTTTCTCATTCTACAACACGTACACACACACCAACAACAACGATTACAGGATTTAAAAGTAGCCACACACACATTAAGGGACGCATCCGCAGCAATGTTCTGTATTTTCCTAATAAACATAACGTCACAACTTTGAGCATGAATATTACAGGAGTTGTACTTTTAAAAGGCCAACTTTGTATACTTTGACAGCTTTATATATGCCATTTGTAAGGGTAACTTGGAGCACACAGTTCAAGTCGAATTACAGTAACACAGAGCCTGCTGGTTCACACACAGCATCACTACAACAAACAAACATAACACATGCAGTTTATGCACAATTTTACACACGACACACACAACTGCTGCTCTCACTGCATGCCTCAACAACGCACATACAAACAACTGTTAATGCATACTTACAACACATACATACACAGCAACAACAATTCCAGCATTTAAAAGTACCCACAGACACATTCAAGGGCCACATCCGCAGCAATGCTCAGGATTTTCCTAATAAAAATAACGACACCACTTTAAGGGCAAATATTGCATCCAGCCTCTGTCCCATTCAGCACCATACATAAGCTCATACCATTTCGCCACATCTGTCTCTACATTTATGTATTGGCAGACAAATCAGCCACCATCTTTCTCATTCTACAACACGTACACACACACCAACAACAACGATTACAGGATTTAAAAGTAGCCACACACACATTAAGGGACGCATCCGCAGCAAGGTTCTGTATTTTCCTAATAAACATAACGTCACAACTTTGAGCATGAATATTACAAGAGTTGTACTTTTAAAAGGCCAACTTTGTATACTTTGACAGCTTTATATATGCCATTTTTAAGGGTAACTTGGAGCAGACAGTTGAAGTCGAATTACAGTAACACAGAGCCTGCTGGTTCACACACAGCATCATTACAACAAACAAACATAACACATGCAGTTTATGCACAATTTTACACACGACACACACAACTGCTGCTTTTACTGCATGCCTTAACAACGCACATATAAACAACTGTTAATGCATACTTACAACACGTACACACACAGCAACAACAATTCCAGCATTTAAAAGTACCCACAGACACATTCAAGGGCCGCATTCGCAGCAATGCTCATTATTTTCCTAAAAAATATAACGACACCACTTTAAGGGCAAATATTGCATCCAGCCTCTGTCCCATTCAACACCATACATCAGCTCATACCATTTTGCCACACCTGTCTCTACATTTATGTATAGACAGACAAATCAACCACCATCTTTCTCATTCTACAACACGCACACACACACCAACAACAACGATTACAGGATTTAAAAGTAGCCACACACACATTAAGGGACGCATCCGCAGCAAGGTTCTGTATTTTCCTAATAAACATAACGTCACAATTTTGAGCATGAATATTACAAGAGTTGTACTTTTAAAAGGCCAACTTTGTATACTTTGACAGCTTTATATATGCCATTTTTAAGGGTAACTTGGAGCAGACAGTTGAAGTCGAATTACAGTAAGGGAAAAAATGGCGTTTGCTTTGTCAGTTGAGAGCGAACTCTTATGTGCGATTAAGGGAGTTGCCCAGGGAAGTCTACTGTCGCGCCAATGTCGAAACTTCATCTGCATACACATTCAAACATTCACACTTCCAAGTCGCGCACATCAGCTCACCCACTTGGCATCTTTCACCCACTCGGCATCTTTCACCCACTCTGCATCTTTCACCCCTTTCACGCAATTTTATTGAAATTGTTAGTTGTGGAATTGTGTAATGTGTACTCTACAACGACACAGCAGCACTCATCACCACCACAGCACAACTCATAACGACAACAGCATTACTCAGCAAAAAAAGGTCACACAAACAGAACATGTACGCTTTCACCAGGCACACACACCAACAGCTATCAATGCACGCCTTCAATAGGCATACTCCCACACTAACAGCCATCAGTCCATGCTTTCAACAGTCACACACACCACCGGCCGTAAGTGCACACTTTCTACACAATTTTTTACGTACCACACACATTTACAGCTATACAAGCATGCTTTGGTGCTGTTGAGTACTGCAGTAGTATGTATGAATGAGACTGTTGGTGTGCTAAATACGGCTGTGGTGGTGCAGAGTGATGCTGTGTTGTTGCTCAATTTTACTGTGGGGGTGCAGAATGATAAGGTGGTATTGCTGCGTGTTGCATTGGTGGACATCAGTGATGCCTTTGTTGGGAGAAGTGCAACTGTTGTGGTGCTGAGTTATGCTGTGGTGGTAATCATTGAACACCAACACAGCACCACTCATCACCAGCACAGAACAACACATCACAACAACAGCATTACTAAGCACCGCACTAACATCACTCAGCAACACACCAGCATCACTCTACACCAAATCCACAACAGCATCATTCAACAACAACACACTATCACACTACAACCACACACAAAGACTTACCACCACAGCACCACTCATCACCACTACAGCATTACTCAGCAGACAAACGTCATACAATCAGAACATGTACGCTTTTAACAGGCACACACACCAACAGCTATCAATGGACGCTTTCACCAGGCTTACACACACAACAGTCATCAGTACTGCAGTAGTATGTATGAATGAGACTGTTGGTGTGCTAAATACGGCTGTGGTGGTGCAGAGTGATGCTGTGTTGTTGCTCAATGGTACTGTGGGGGTGCAGAATGATAAGGTGGTATTGCTGCGTGTTGCATTGGTGGACATCAGTGATGCCGTTGTTGGGAGAAGTGCAACTGTTGTGGTGCTGAGTTATGCTGTGGTGGTAATCATTGAACACCAACACAGCACCACTCATCACCAGCACAGAACAACACATCACAACAACAGCATTACTAAGCACCACACTAACATCACTCAGCAACACACCAACATCACTCTACACCACCACAACAGCATCATTCAACAACAACACACTATCACACTACAACCACACACAAACACTTACCACCACAGCACCACTCATCACCACTACAGCATTACTCAGCAGACAAACGTCATACAATCAAAACATGTACGCTTTTAACAGGCACACACACCAACAGCTATCAATGGACGCTTTCACCAGGCGTACACACACAACAGTCATCAGTGCATCCTTTCACCAGGCATACACCCACACAAACAGGCATCAGTCCACGCTTTCAACAGTCACAAACACCACCGGCCGTAAGTGCACGCTTTCTACACATTTTTTAACATAGCACACACAATTACAGCTATACAAGCATGCTTTGGTGCTGTACAGTACTGCAGTAGTATGTATAAATGAGACTGTGGGTGTGCTAAATACGGCTCTAGTGGTGCAGAGTGATGATCTGATGTTGCTCAATTGTACAGTGGGGGTGCAGAATGATAATGTGCTATTGCTGCGTGTTGCATTAATGGACCTCAGTGATGCCGTTGTTAGGATCAGTGCTACTGTTGTGGTGCAGAGTTATACTGTGGTGGTAATCATTGGACAACACTCTACAACTACACTGCATCACTCATCACCACCACTCATCACCACTACAACATTACTCACCAGACAAACGTCACAGAAACAGAACATAAACAGTGCATACATACTACCAATAAAAATAATTAAATGTGAACAACAAAAGGACAATGCAGAGCGGCGAAACAAAACACGTACGGTGAAACGCAAAAGAAAAATAGCCAACAGCAACATAAATTTTTTTTTTTACAGGAGGCGACCTCAGACGGAAGTACACTACAGGACCCGCATACCAAAACGACACGCGCAAACATAACTCAATGCATGGCAAAAAAACGAACTAAATAGCAGCCAAAAACACACTCTAAAGAAAGGAGCCGGACAGAAACCAAGTGCGAGCAAAGCAAGACCCCAAACAATAATTAGATTCACATCACAAAAAGCAAATTCATAGACAAAAGTGTAACAACTCACAAAGGCACTCTTTAATAATATGAAAATAAAATAGTAATTACCTGTCGATCGTAGCAGCTCATTCACTGAAATGTAGAGAATAAAAAAACAACACACAAAGAGAACATAAACAGTGCATACATATTACGTTTAACTAAAACAATAAAAAACAAAACAAAAAAAGGCCAAAGCATAGCAGCGAAACAAGTCACATACGGGTCAAAACCACACAAAAACAAGCCAAGTCGGAGAAAAAATAAACATCAGAGTGCGAGCTCAGGCGAAACGAAACTACAGGAACTGCATACCAGGAAGACACTAGCAAACATTAGTCAATGCATGGCGAACAATCAACATAAAGACGAGCCAGTAATAGCATAAATAACAAGAAAAATGCCAGACACAAGGCAAGTGCGACCGAAAAACACGTACGGCGAAACACAAAACAAAAATAGCGAACAGCAACAAAAAAATATTTTTTTTACAGGAGGAGAGCTCAGACGGAAGTACACTACAGGACCCGCATATCAAAACGACACGCGCAAACATAACTCAATGCATGGCAAAAAAAAGAACTAAATAGCAGCCATTGATAACATGAAAAAACACACTCTAAAGAAAGGAGCCGGACAGAAACCAAGTGCGAGCAAAGCAAGACCCCAAACAATAATTAGATTCACATCACAAAAAGCAAATTCATAGACAAAAGTGTAACAACTCACAAAGGCACTCTTTAACCACTTGGATGCTATGGTCCTTCTGGTGCTTCAATGTAATTTCCATTGAAATCAATGGAAACTCCATGACGAGTTACCCTTGTCATTAGCGGCGAAGAGGTTAATAATATGAAAATAAAATAGTAATTACCTGTCGATCGTAGCAGCTCATTCACTGAAATGTAGAAAATAAAAAAACAACACACAAAGAGAACATAAACAGTGCATACATAATACGTTTAACTAAAGCAATAAAAAAAAAAAAAAAAAGGCCAAAGCATAGCGGCGAAACAAGTCACATACGGGTCAAAACAACACAAAAACAAGCCAAGTCGGAGAAAAAATAAACATCAGAGTGCAAGCTCAGGCGAAACGAAACTACAGGAACTGCATACCAGGAAGACACTAGCAAACATTAGTCAATGCATGGCGAACAATCAACTTAAAGACGAGCCAGTAATAGCATAAATAACAAGAAAAATGCCAGACACAAGGCAAGTGCGACCGAAATAATTGGAAAATACAAAATTACATTACATTCACAGAAATAAAAACTTATACAATTTTAAGGACCAAATAACAAAGTCACTCTTTATATATATTTTTACAAAAAAGGCAATTAGCTGTCGCGCGTAGCACATCAGTGACTAAAGTATAGAAATCAGACAAACTACACACAAACAGCCTCAGTGCATACATAATACGTTGAACACAAAACGTAGCACTGCAATTTGGCTAGATAGTAAACGCGAGACAACACTTTCAGAAAAAAAAAAAACATATATATATAAGAATTAAAAATCACACATAAAACATTACATAAACAAACAATAATTGGTCTTACCTGCAAATACACACGGAAGATATACGTAACTGACGTTAGCGTCAAAAACGTGCCACAAGAATGACGTATTACATTCAAATATTCGACGAAAATAATTTGTGTAAGCACTTTCGACAAATAATATATTTAATAAATTCATAAAAAATGGATATTAATAAAAAAACAGAAATAAAGGGAAATACCAATAAAAAAAATACACTCAACAGCTTTATAAAAAGGGATTTTTGCCAATAAAAACAGTATGTTGCACCAACTCGCACATATGCAAAACATCGAAGAGCAATACATACAAAAAATACATAATAAAAGGAATACACATAACAATATACTACTTAAATACATAATCAAAACTTTCCCATTCAAAAACTTCTAGTATTGCCAAAGATAATAAACAAGTACATACCAAAAATATAACAACGTTCAAAATTTAAAACACATAACACATACAAAAATATACATTGCTATATATAACATTTATAAACATTACATTTATTACAGCATCTATCATTTACAACAGTACAAAAGTATATTCTAAGTAAACGATAGAAAATACACAAGTCGCAATAAAAAAAAAACAATAATACATCATAATAAAACACTACTACTAAGAAGTATATACACACAAGTAATAATACATTCAAATTCATGTACTAAATGTTAAAAAAATTATATCTTACCTGTCAAACGACGCAGCAACAACAACAGAGGAAGAACACGCCTTTACCGCACGAACATTCACACCAATCTGGAAAACGCCCCGTTGACGCACGTCAAACGCAACGCTACGTCACACAACGTTGCGCTGCGATTGGCTAAAAATTACGTCACGCGAAACATTACATCACCATAAAAAAAACTAGAACGCTAACCTCCCTTACGTAATAAACGTAAAGGGAATACATAGTGTACGACAGTTTAACATAACACAAATAAAACACAGTTTAAAAACATTCACTAAACACTTATAATACCAATACACATACAGAAAAACGCACACACATTACATTAAAATAAACATTAACACATGCAAAAAACTCACATATGCCAACCACACATGCAACTCCACTCACACATACAACGCCACTCACACATGCAACGCCACTCACACATTCTACGCCACTCACACATGCAACGCAAATCAAAAATGCAACGCCACCCACACATGCACACACTCACACCTGCAACTCCAATCAACAATGCAACGCCACTCACACATGCAACGCCACTCAACAGAGCAACGCCACCCAAACACGCAACGCCACTTAACCACGCAACGCCACTCACACATGCAACCACAATCAAACATGCAACGCCAATCACACATGCAACAACACTCACACATGCAACGCCACTCAAACATGCCACGCAACTCAACAACGCAACGCCACTCAACAATGCAACCCCACTCAACAACACTACGCCACTAACCACGCAACACCATTCAAACACGCAACGACACTCAACTAAGCAACGCCACTCAACGCAACGCCACTCAACAACGCTACGCCACTCACACATGCAACGCCACTCAACTAAGCAGCGCCACTCAACAACGCAACGCCACTCACACATGCAACGCCACTCAACGACGCAACGCCACACACACATACAACGCCACTCAACAACTCTACACCACTCAACAAAGCAACGCCACTCAACAACGCAACGCCACTCACACATGCAACGCAACTCAACAACGCAACGCCACTCAACAACGCAACGCCACTCAACCACGCAACGCCACTCAATCACGCAACACCACTCAACAACAGAACGAAAGTCAACCACACAACACCACTCAACAACGCAACGCCACTCACACATGCAACGCCACTCACAAATGCAACGCCATTCAACAAGGCAACGCAACTCAACGACACAACGCCACTCAACAACGCTACGCCATTCGCACATGCAACGCCACTCACACATACAACGCCACTCACACATGCAACGCCACTCAACTAAGCAACGCCACTCAACAACGCAACGCCACTCACACATGCCACGCCACTCAACCACGCAACGCCACACACACATACAACGCCACTCAACAACTCAACACCACTCAACAAAGCAACGCCACTCAACAACGCAACGCCACTCACACATGCAACGCAACTCAACAACGCAACGCCACTCAACAACGCAACGCCACTCAACAATGCAACGCCACTCAATCACGCAACACCACTCAACAACACAACGAAAGTCAATTACGCAACACCACTCAACAACGCAACGCCACTCACACATGCAACGCTACTCACAAATGCAACGCCATTCAACAAGGCAACGCAACTCAACGACACAACGCCACTCAACAACGCTACGCCATTCGCACATGCAACGCCACTCACACATACAACGCAACTCACACATGCAACGCCACTCACACATTCAACGCCACTCACACATGCATCGCCACTCACACAAATGCAGTACCAGTTTTAACACAAAACAACTTTCAGACACACAACGCCACTCACACCCACGCAAGCCTACTCTCACACACACAACCCCACACTCACCCATGCAATGCCAATCACACACGCAACGCAACTCACACATGCAACGCCAGTCACACATGCAACGACACTCACACATGCTACGCCACTAACACATGCAACGCCACTCACACATGCAACGACACTCACACATGCAACGCCACTCACACATGCAAAGCCATTCAAAAAGGCAACGCCAGTCAACCACGCAACGCCACTCAACAACACAACGCCACTCACACATGCTACGCCACTCACACATGCAACGCCAATCACACATGCAACGCCACTCACACATCCAACGCCAATCACACATGCTGTGCCACTCACACATGCTACGCCACTCACACATGCAACGCCACTCACACATGCAACGCAACTCACACATTCAACGCCACTCACACATCCAACGCCAATAACACATGCTGTGCCACTCACACATGCTACGCCACTCACACATGCAACGCAAATCAAAAATGCAACGCCATTCACACATGCAAACACACTCACACCTGCAACTCCAATCAACAATGCAACGCCACTCACACATGCAACGCCACTCAACAGAGCAACGCCACCCAAACACGCAACGCCACTTAACAACGCAACGCCACTCACACATGCAACCACAATCAAACATGCAACGCCAATCACACATGCAACAACACTCACACATGCAACGCCACTCAAACATGCCACGCAACTCAACAACGCAACGCCACTCAACAATGCAACCCCACTCAACAACACTACGCCACTAACCACGCAACGCCATTCAAACACGCAACGACACTCAACTAAGCAACGCCACTCAACGCACCGACACTCAACAACGCTACGCCACTCACACATGCAACGCCACTCAACTAAGCAACACTACTCAACAACGCAACACCACTCACACATGCAACGCCACTCAACGACGCAACGCCACACACACATACAACGCCACTCAACAACTCTACACCACTCAACAAAGCAACGCCACTCAACAACGCAACGCCACTCACTCATGCAACACAACTCAACAACGCAACGCCACTCAACAACGCAACGCCACTCAACCACGCAACGCCACTCAATCACGCAACACCACTCAACAACACAACGAAAGTCAACTACGCAACACCACTCAACAACGCAACGCCACTCACACATGCAACGCCACTCACAAATGCAACGCCATTCAACAACGCAATGCAACTCAACGACACAACGCCACTCAACAACGCTACGCCATTCGCACATGCAACGCCACTCACACATACAACGCCACTCACACATGCAACGCCACTCAACTAAGCAACGCCACTCAACAACGCAACGCCACTCACACATGCAACGCACCTCAACCACGCAACGCCACACACACATACAACGCCACTCAACAACTCAACACCACTCAACAAAGCAACGCCACTCAACAATGCAACGCCACTCACACATGCAACACAACTCAACAACGCAACGCCACTCAACAACGCAACGCCACTCAACCACGCAACACCACTCAATCACGCAACACCACTCAACAACACAACAAAAGTCAATTACGCAACACCACTCAACAACGCAACGCCACTCACACATGCAACGCCACTCACAAATGCAACGCCATTCAACAAGGCAACGCAACTCAACGACACAACGCCACTCAACAACGCTACGCCATTTGCACATGCAACGCCACTCACACATACAACGCAACTCACACATGCAACGCCACTCACACATGCAACGCCACTCACACATGCATCGCCACTCACACAAATGCAGTACCAGTTTTAACAACACAAAACAACTTTCACACACACAACGCCACTCACACCCACGCAAGCCCACTCTCACACACACAACCCCACACTCACCCATGCAATGCCAATCACACACGCAACGCAACTCACACATGCAACGCCAGTCACACATGCAACGACACTCACACATGCAACTACACTCACACATGCTACGCCACTAACACATGCAACGCCACTCACACATGCAACGACACTCACACATGCAACGCCACTCACACATGCAAAGCCATTCAAAAAGGCAACGCCAGTCAACCACGCAATGCCACTCAACAACACAACGCCACTCACACATGCTACGCCAATCACACATGCAACGCCACTCACACATGCAACGCCAATCACACATGCAACGCCACTCACACATCCAACGCCAATCACACATGCTGTGCCACTCACACATGCTACCCCACTCACACATGCAACGCAACTCACACATTCAATGCCACTCACACATCCAACGCCAATAACACATGCTGTGCCACTCACACATGCTACGCCACTCACACATGCAACGCCACTCACACCAATGCAGTACCACTTTTACCCACACAGAACAACTTTCACACACACAACGCCACTCACACCCACGCAAGCCCACTCTCACACACACAACGCCACACTCACCCATGCAATGCCAATCACACACGCAACGCAACTCACACACGCAACACCACTCACACACGCAACGTCAATCACCCATACAACAACACTCACAACTTCACACACCCGCAATCGCACTCACACAACATCACCCTCACACACCATCACACACCTTCAGTCTCACACTCACTTATCAGCTTGCAGGGTTCTGCTTCTATCCCCTGCTGCACTCTCCTGCTCTCTAGAAAGGTGGCATAACAAACAAAAATGTCATCAAAATCACGTCTATACAAATCATGTGGCATTCCAAATGCTATAGGTAACACATTCACAAAAATTTGAACTATTGGCATTGGAAATAACAAATCTATCACTGTAGCTATTTGTAGAAAATACACAAAAAAAAAAAAACATTCACAACACCAATAGCTCCTACTTTTCTAATGCGAGACCTATTGCATTTCCAATGCTTGTTAGGTCGAGCGACCTATCTCAATGCCCATGGGCATTGAGCGGGAGCTCGATATATAGCGTCTTAAACAGACTTTACCTAACTGGGCGATTTGGTGCTGTGCCCGTGGCTTTTAGGTCAATGCGCAAGCGCATTGACCTAAAATGCGCGTGCACATCACCAAATCGCCGTCTGTTCCCTCAGCCGCACTCCTCCCACACCTTTGAAGTGAAGCTTAGCTTCACTTCAAAGGCCCCTGCTGCTTTCACACCCTCTCCCCGCTCCGCCCCCTCCCCTGCCCGCTGTGTCGCATTTCTCCCCGCCCCCCCCTTCTCTGCCTTCAATCCGTCTTAAAAACCATTTTCTGTTTAAAACGTCTCAAGAGAAATTACATTGGAAACTGGGGATAGTAGTACGGCTTTAAAAGGACAATTACAAGTACTGACATTGTAATAATTTTAACCTTTACACGTCTCATACTAAATAATCTCTGTAATATAAATGATTGTGCATAAATATGACAGTGCACATCTAGTCACACATTGTTACTGAAGGAGGTAATCGGGCTACTACCGGACCGTATCGAACACTTAATCACAGTTATTTGCAGTATTTTGTTCACATTCCAAACTTTTATTCTCCAGATTTAAAAAATCCTGCATGAAATCCAAGTACAGTTTTCATGAATCCTGTCGAAGTCCGGGTCAGAACTCCCAGTGGGCTGTCTGCACTTGCACACAAAACCAAAAGATCTGTTCATATTGAGTGAAAGAAACAAATCATTTGAAGAATTAACCTATACAAATTGGATCAAAACAAGTAGCATACACGTTTGCGGATCTTGAATTTCTAAAATACAGCCCCTTTAGAACTGTAGCCTGGAAACAAGTGATCAGTTGCCTCTGAATTAATGCGTGATGCAACGTTTCCTTTTGAAACGCACAATTTATCCAGGATTGATGTCAGAAATGTTTGTTTATTGCATTTTTAGAGCACAACATATTCCTTTGGTATTCAATGCTACATTGGATGGTTCTAGATCAGGCTTCTCCAACGAGTAGCTCTTCCGCTTCCTGTAAGTAACTCTCCTGTGTGCAGCTCCGCTTTCTAAATTAGAAGCGTTTTATTGGTTGTATACCATACTTCGAAATTGTGTTTTCAAAAAGATAATGTGAACATCTAAGCTTCAGTGCCTCAACACATGCTGCCGAGATGGTTGCTGCTTTGAAGGCATGGAGATCTCTGACAGGCTCCAGCCCGCCTGAGCAGAGAGCATATCTCTCTGCTGCTCTGGCTGAACTAAGTAAAGCCTGCAAAACGCTACATTTGCTCCTTTTCTGTGTATTTGCGTAATATGGGCATGTGCATCACTGGAAACAGTACCATCCCTTACATTGGGAACACTATTGCTCTTGTAGCAGCCCATGATTAATATACTTACTATATGGGTTGGGGGGGGGGGTGTTTTTTCAGCATTCTGTTTCCCAAAATATGAAATCAGCTTCTGCTGACTCTGCAGCAGATTACAAAAAGAAAATCTGCCTTTTGGGAAAAACCTTAGGACTTTACTCTTTAGGTAGTTTTTGTTCAAATCGCCTCAATTTCTCTTACGCTAAACTAGTCGTTTTTAGTGCCAAGAAGCTGATGTGGCCCTCATTACAAATTGGCAGTTAAAAACCCTGTTATTTCTCTCCGCCAGAATTGCCTTTAACTGGAGTCCTAATAAATCTAGGGATTGGGGATAACGAAAAGGTTTTGGGAAATAAGATGCAGAATCAGTGATTCTGCGCCGATGTCGGTATTATTTTTATCCTGAAACACAGTTATAATAAGCACTTTTTCTTGGGTGCACGTTGTAAATTAAATCCACACCAACTGATCATCAGTAAAATTAAGACGTGTTACAGCAAAAACTTTAAATAATAATATAATCTAGATCATATGAAACAATTGTAGATTGACTTCACTGACAAATTCATTATAAGAGTACCCTTCAACTAATTAAGTTGAAGGAAAAGAATTACAAGTTACCTTGGTTTAAAAATGTATTTTCGTGCTCTTTCGATCATCACGTACTATCTCTTCTTTTGCTCTTCCCCAAAACTGCCCCACCAGCATCCATAAGTTCTCCTGGTGCCCCCCTGCACCGGACTTCCCTCAAAAACCTTTTTCTCCTGTCTTGAAACAGCTTGTTGTTTTAGGCTTGCAGAAAATTTAATGTTTCCAGCCAGGGGCTTCCTGGAAGGAAGCCCCTGAAAGTTCATGTTTCATCTCACGCTTTATTAAATGTATCCTACATTTGAAGGATTTATTTTCAGTTTTTTAATATAAGTCTGTTTATGGATTTTCTCATGCATGCTAAACGTACAAGGGCATTTTCATGTACAGCTACTTGATGTAAATTCAAAACAGTTTTGAAACAAGACCTATTTCACTATGAGTTACATTTCGATCTCCCAGCCAACTCCTAGATTTGTGGTACCATCAGAATAAACGTTCCAAGGTCGTCAGATTGTCTTATGATTTTGTGGACATTTTCTGCTCATCTAAGCTACCTCCTCTGCCTAGTCACAAATCGCTTTCCCTTTTTTCCATTCCGTAACCAAAGGCGCAACTTTGGATCTTCAGATATTAGTGATATCCGTTTGGCAATAATGAAGCCCTTCCTCCCCATGGTTCCGGATGCTCTGCACCCTGCTTAATCATCCATCAGGCCCAAGAGTGTGAACTTAAAAGACGTTTCAGCTGGCTTCTGGACTACACTCCCTCTGTATTGTATGCATACCGTACCAGTATTTCTTTATGATCAGGCACTCCAACCCACCACATCCACCATCAACAACACATCCACCACCACCACCACCACCACATCCACCATCACCTCCACATCCACCATGACATCCACCATGACATCCACCGCAACATCCACCACCACATCCACCACCACCACATCCACCACATCCACCACCACCGTATCCACCACCACCACACCCACCACCACTACATCCACCACCACATCCACCACAACCACCACCCCATCCACCACCACCACCACCGCATCCACCATCACCACATCCACCGCATCCACCACCACATCCACCATCAACACCACATCCACCATCACATCCACCACCACATTCACCACCACATCCACCATCACATCCACATCCACCATGACATCCACCACCACATCCACAACCATATCCACCACCAACACATCCACCTCATCCACCACCACCACCACACCCACCACCACATCCACTACAACCACCACCCCATCCACCACCACCGCATCCACCACCGCCACCGCATCCACCACATCCACCGCATCCACCACCACCGCATCCACCACCACATCCACCACCTCATCCACCATCACCACCACATCCACCATCACATCCACCATCACCACCACATCCACCATCATATCCACCACCACCACATCCACCACCACTTCACTAACGCATCCACCACCACCACATCCACCATCACATCCACATCCACCATGACATCCACCGCCACATCCACCACCGCATCCACCACCACATCCACCACCGCCACATCCACCACCGCCACATCCACCACCACCACAGCCACATCCACCACCACATCCACCACCACCACATCCACCACCACATCCACCATCACCTCCACATCCACCATGACATCCACCGCCACATCCACCACCACATCCACCACCACCGCATCTACCACCACCGCATGCACCACCACCACCACACCCACCACCACTACATCCACCACCACATCCACTACAACCACCACCACCACATCCACTACAACCACCACCACCACCACCACCACATCCACTACAACCACCACCACCGCATCCACCACCACATCCACCACCACATCCACCACCACATCCACCATCACCACCACATCCACCATCACATCCACCATCACATCCACCACCACCACCACCACATCCACCACCACATCCACCACCACATCCACCACCACATCCACCGCATCCACCACATCCACCACCGCATCCACCACCACCACATCCACCACCACATCCACCACCACCTCATCCACCACCTCATCCACCACCGCATCCACCACCACTACATCCACCACACCCACCACCATCACTTCCACCACCACCGCATCCACCATCACCACCACATCCACCATCACATCCACCACCACCACCACATCCACCACCACATCCACCATCACCTCCACATCCACCATGAAATCCACCACCACATCCACCACCACATCCACCACCACATCCACCACCACTTCCACCGCATCCACCACCACCACATCCACCACCACCACCACATCCACCACCGCATCCACCACCACCACATCCACCAGCACATCCACCACCTCATCCGCCACCTCATCCACCACCTCATCAACCACCGCATCCACCACCACCACATCCACCACACCCACCACCATCACTTCCACCACCACATCCACCACCACTTTCACCACATCCACAACCACCACATCCACCACCACCACATCACCACCCCATCCACCACCACCACCACATCCACCACCACATCCACCCCACATCCACCACCACATCCACCATTACCACCACCACCCCATCCACCACCACCATATCCCCCAGATCCACCACCACCACATCTATATGTGTGTGGCTGTGTGTGTGTGTAAGTGCAAATGCAATGTTCTTGGATTTTCGTCACAATAAAATACACTGAACATAATCTTCACAAAAGTTATTTACAAACGTTTAAGCTATTGCCATTATAAATTACAATAACTTTTATTTAAGTATTAATTATTTACAAAATTAAAAGCCATTGTTATTTGTAATATCAAGACATCTAAGTCACGTAAATACAACACACATTGCATTACAAATGCTATAGGTGTCACATTTGCAAAAGTTAAAACTATTGACATTGTAACTGACAAAGCTATTCATTTTGCTACTTTCAAAACCAACACATAAATACAACAAGTGTCATTTACAATACCAATAGCTAAAACTTTCCTAATGCGAGACCTATTGCATTTCTAATGCTTGTTCCTCCATGCAACTGTTAATGGCTAAACATACCATCAGTTGCACTAAGACCATCCTTGGGAAGCCTTGTAAGGAGGCATAGAAGGGTGAGGGCTGGGAGACAAAGTGGAGGAGCAGGTTATGGGCATGGTGGGGTGGGTGGTTTAAGATTGGTGAATAAACGATGTCACAACATACAAATTTGAACTAATTCAATCACACAAACTGTGATTTCAATGGAAAAAATTCAAACATCATGTCTTCCAACAATTTGATTCAAACAAAATATAATTCAATAAAATATATCTAGTATATTTACGTAAAATCTATGATAGTAATGCAAGGTCTGCCGCTGAATGATGTCTCGTGGCAGAGAAACAGACAGAGCACAAAAGAGCTAGGAGTATTGCACTGTGATAATACACAGAATCCCATGACAATCTGCGGGGCAAGAACTCTGTAAAAATGAGGGAAATCTTCTACTTGTCAAGAATCCACATCTCAATCCCACTGATTTAGGTTGCATGCTTCTGCTTTTTAGCAATCCATACCCAATACTGTTTTTTCTCTATGCCCTATGCGTTTTTAAAGCCGGAATACTATAATATTATCTTCAGGGCTGGTGCACATTCTGCTTTGAGCTCTCCTCTACTTAAGTCGAAGACATAGACCGGACAGATTCAGGCAGAGCTGTAGCTAGCCTGCTCAGTGTGTGCTGGACAAAGCCATGAGGCAAACACTGCAGCGTTGCTGTTCATTAGGAGCTAAATAGAGTCCTAGTCCCTCTCAGCCTGACAATGGCATAGTTGCATCAACCCTGTGAGGCGCTACGGTGGTCCATGAGGGGTGCACTGAGAACCGTTTGTTGCCACTAGAGAGACCCGCCCTATGCAGTTTTTTACCTGATTGGGGCAGGGGTCCAGGGACACACTTTGGGTTAGCTGACTCTGCCCCTCCCCTCCTCCGAGTTATATTTCCTCTGGGTAGCGGGCAGCCATTTTTGAGACTCCCTCTTGTGGAAGGTTGCTGAAACTATAGAAGGACTATTAACCATTTTCTCTCTAAGTTCTAACCATTCACATTACTGAACCAGGGGGCAGACATCTTGGAACACCCTCACTTGAGTGCCAAAAAAAGAAACAAGCATTTGCAATGCAATAGGTCTCGCATTAGGAAAGTGTGAGCTATTGGTATTGTAAATGACATTTTTTTAAATATGTGTTGGCTTTGAAAATATATAAATTAATAGCACTGTTATTCACAAAGCCAATAGCTTACACTTTCCTAATGCAAGTCCTATTGGCTATGGCAATGCTTGTTGGTAGCAAGCAAGGACAGTGCTGTTGTGGTGCTGAGTGATGCTGTTGTGGTGCTGAGTGATGATGTGGTTGGGCTGAGTGATGTGGTGGTGTCCCAGAGTGATGTGGTGGTGTCCCAGAGTGATGTTGTGGTGTCCCAGAGTGATGTGGTGGTGTCCCTGAATGATGAGGTGGTGTCCCTGAGTGATGTGGTGGTGTTCGTGAGTGATGTGGTGGTGTCTGTGAGTGATGTGGTGGTGTCTGTGAGTGATGTGGTGGTGTCCCTGAGTTATGTGGTGATGCCCCTGAATGATGTGGTGGTGCCCCTGAGTGGTGCCCCTGAGTGATGTGGTGGTGCCCCCGAGTGATGTGATGGTGTCCCTGAGTGATGTGGCGGTGTCCTAGAGTGATGTGGTAGTGTCCTAGAGTGATGTGGTGGTGTCCTAGAGTGATGTGGTGGTGTCCTAGAGTGATGTGGTGGTGTCCTAGAGTGATCTGGTGGTGTCCTAGAGTGATGTGGTGGTGTCCTAGAGTGATGTGGTGGTGTCCTAGAGTGATATGGTGGTGTCCCTGAGTGCTGTGATGGTCTTGTGTGGCATTCAGCAGTGTGAGGCGTGCAGCAGTGTGAGGCGTGCAGCAGTGTGAGGCGTGCAGCAGTGTGAGGCGTGCAGTAGTGTGTGGCGTGCAGCAGTGTGAGTAATGCAGCAGTGTGCAGCAGTGTGAGGCGTGCAGCAGTGTGAGGCGTGCAGCAGTGTGAGGAGTGCAGCAGTGTGAGGGGTGCAGCAGTGTGAGGCGTGCAGCAGTGTGTGGCATGCAAGTGTGTGGTGTGCTGCAGTGTGTGGCGTGCTGCAGTGTGTGGCGTGCAGCAGTGTGTGGCGTGCAGCAGTGTGTGGTGTGCAGCAGTTTGTGGCATGCAGCAGTGTGTGGCATGCAGCAGTGTGTGGCGTGCAGCAGTGTGTGGCGTGCAGCATGGTGTCATGCAGCAGTGTGCAGCATGCAGCAGTGTGAGTAATGCAGCAGTGTGCAGCAGTGTGTGGTGTGCAGCAGTGTGTGGTGTGCAGCAGTGTGTGGCGTGCAGCAATGTGTGGTGTGCAGCAGTGTGTGGCGTGCAGCAGTGTGTGGTGTGCAGCAGTGTGCAGCAGTGTGAGGCGTGCATCAGTGCGGTGTGCAGCAGTGTGGTGTGCAGCAGTGTGACGTGCAGCAGTGTGAGGTGTGCAGCAGTGTGAGGTGTGCAGCAGTGTGGCATGCAGCAGTGTGTGGCGTGCAGCAGTGTGTGGCGTGCAGCATTGTGTGGCGTGCAGCAGTGTGTGGCGTGCAGCAGTGTGTGGCGTGCAGCAGTGTGTGGCGTGCAGCAGTGTGGCGTGCAGCAGCGTGCAGCATGAAGCAGTGTGAGTAATGCAGCAGTGTGCAGCAGTGTGTGGCGTGCAGAAGTGTGTGGTGTGCAGCAGTGTGTGGCATCCAGCAGTGTGTGGCGTGCAGCAGTGTGTGGCGTGCAGCAGTGTGGCGTGCAGCAGTGTGCAGCATGAAGCAGTGTGAGTAATGCAGCAGTGTGCACCGTGCAACAGTGTGAGGCGTGCAGCAGTGTGAGGCGTGCAGCAGTGTGTGGCGTGCAGCAGTGTGTGGCGTGCAGCAGTGTGAGTAATGCAGCAGTGTGCAGCAGTGTGAGGCGTGCAGCAGTGTGAGGCGTGCAGCAGTGTGTGGTGTGCAGCAGTGTGTGGCGTGCAGCAGTGTGTGGCGTGCAGCAGTGTGTGGTGTGCAGCAGCGTGTGGTGTGCAGCAGTTTGTGGCATGCAGCAGTGTGTGGCATGAAGCAGTGTGTGGCGTGCAGCAGTGTGTGGCGTGCAGCATTGTGTCATGCAGCAGTGTGCAGCATGCAGCAGTGTGAGTGATGCAGCAGTGTGCAGCAGTGTGCAGCAGTGTGTGGTGTGCAGCAGTGTGTGGCGTGCAGCAGTGTGTGGCGTGCAGCAGTGTGTGGCGTGCAGCAATGTGTGAGGCGTGCAGCAGTGTGAGGTGTGCAGCAGTGTGTGGCGTGCAGCAGTGTGAGGTGTGCAGAAGTGTGTGACGTGCAGCAGTGTGAAGCCTGCAGCAGTGTGCCGTGCAGCAGTGTGAGTAATGCAGCAGTGTGCAGCATGCAGCAGTGTGTGGCGTGCAGCAGTATGAGGCATGCAGCAGTGTGGCGTGCACCAGTGCGGCGTGCACCAGTGCGTGGCGTGCAGCAGTGTGAGGTGTGCAGCAGTGTGAGGCGTGCAGCAGTGTGAGGCGTGCAGCAGTGTGAGGCGTGCAGCAGTGTGTGGCGTGCAGCAGTGTGTGGCGTGCAGCAGTGTAAGGCATGCAGCATGCAGCAGTGTGTTGTGCAGCATGCAGCAGTGTGAGTAATGCAGCAGTGTGAGGCGTGCAGCAGTGTGAGGCGTGCAGCAGTGTGAGGCGTGCAGCAGTGTGTGGCATGCAGCAGTGTGAGTAATGCAGCAGTGTGCAGCGTGCAGCAGTGTGAGGCGTGCAGCAGTGTGAGGCGTGCAGCAGTGTGAGGCGTGCAGCAGTGTGACATGCAGCAGTGTGAGGCATACAGCAGTGTGAGGCGTGCAGCAGTGTGAGGCGTGCAGCAGTGTGAGGCGTGCAGCAGTGTGTGGCGTGCAGCAGTGCGTGGCGTGCAGCAGTGTGGGGCGTGCAGCAGTGTGCAGCAAGCAGCAGTGTGCAGCATGCAGCAGTGTGCAGCATGCAGCAGTGTGCAGCAGTGTGAGGGGTGCAGCAGTGTGAGGTGTGCAGCAGTGTGGCGTGCAGCAGTGTGTGGCATGCAGCAGTGTGCAGCATGCAGCAATGTGAGGCGTGCAGCAGTGTGAGGCATGCAGCAGTGAGCATGCAGCAGTGAGGCATGCAGCAGTGTGGCGTGCAGCAGTGTGTGGCGTGCAGCAGTGTGAGGCATGCAGCAGTGTGAGGCATGCAGCAGTGTGAGGCGTGCAGCAGTGTGAGGCGTGCAGCAGTATAAGGCGTGCAGCAATGTAAGTGCTTTGATACTAGAGTATGCATACTCTCATATCAGTGCGCGTACGCTCTGCTGCGACTGTGGGCGTTCCATTTTCAGGGTGAGTGCGTTTCAGGTTCTTAGTCACAAACAGTATGAATGAATGATGAAAACAGGAAGAAGGGCAGTCATACCGGGCGGCGTGCATGTTTTCTAATCGGAAATTGTGAGCGAGTGAACCAACGCAACGGTTTGTAAACAACAAGAAAAGCGGACATCAAAGGAAGGGTGTGAGGGAACGAGCATATGGGGTGTGAGGGAACGAGCATATGGGGTGTGAGCGATAACGAAATTTAATTGTTGTAAGAGGGGGAGCAGGAAATGAGGCAGAGCGCGAGCTGGCGAAAGCAGTCTGCTGCTTTCAAGTCCGATGCCAGATGCCAGCTTCGCGCTTGAATGCCTCACATGTACTGGCCATAAACCGCATTCCAAAGGTCTTTGGGAGCATTTTCTGGTGCCCCTTACTAAATCTCTCGCATAGCGATCGCTTACACGATAGCTAGTTGAGACCTAAAAAGGACTGATCCCAAATTTGAACCCTGATTAAAGATCAGAAGCAGATAGGGGACTGTCCTCTTTAGGAATGAAAGAAAGACTAATTACCTACACAGTGATCAAAGAACAGTAAAAGGCAGGGGGCTCTTCTAAGGCAGAAAAAGTGGAAGTTGAACAGCCAGGACTATGGAAACAAAGGCTGGCCTCACACAAAGCTCTGCAGAACTAGGTAATGGGACCTTACCCAAAGATGATGAGAAAGGTGTTACAGTCTATTGAGAGTGTGATACCTGTGCTGAAACCCAAGAATTAGTCCCATGACCCTGGAAACTGCAACAGAAATTTCCTCTCCAGGTGTTCAGTAAGACCTAAGGAACATGTCATAGGAGTCATTTTGCTGCTGTACCTCAAATAATTTTAGATGGTCCCCCCCTTAGTGGGACAGAGGTTATTCAGATATGGCAATGACATTATGGATCAACATTTTGATCAAATACGATTAACATTTGAGCCTGTATTCCGACATAAGTCCCTTAGAGTTCAGACAGGTCTAGATAAAAATGGGGGGATAAGTGGTTGTGGGATTCTAACTTGACGCCACAATGCACCTATGGACAATACATCCTGTTACAGGAAGGAGTTGGGGGTGCTGGGGCCAAAGGAGATGGTGATCTGGAAAAAGTTAATGAAGTGAATGTGGTAAAAAAAAGTCATGTGAAAAATGGGTGAGGAGCACAAATAGAGTCGGAAGACTTAAGAGCTTGGGAAAGAAAAGACCTGCTTTAGGTGTGGGAGTATGAAGAATTCAGCTGATGCAAACAATTGCCCTGCTGTCAGGAGTAAATATTTTAAATGTAAGAAGGTAGGGCATTTTCAAGGCTTTTTAAAATGTCAGAAACTACAAAGTACAAGAAGTCAGTCAATGTAGTGTGTAAAAACGATATGGAGTACGATGAGGGGATATCGTGTGAAAAGTGAAGAAGATGATGTCGAAGTTTTGGTGGTGTGTGGGATGGAACTCCCATTAGGTGGCTACTCCAAAGAAGGAAATTATATTTATTGTCCACCAAATTGCGTAGTAATAGTGAATGGAAGAAATATGAACACTTGGCCGAATTACTGTTCCCAGTTTACTCTTATAGACAAGCCCACTTGGGAAAGTTTGGAGGTGGGGGAATTAAGTCCAGCAGATGTGGTAGCAGAAGGGTATTGTGGCAATAAGTTGTTGATTAAAGGTCATTTTGTGGCAGATTTGGGTTTCCAGGACAGGAGAACAGGAAGAAAGGTGTATGTGGTTGAAAAGGGTCTGTCATTGCTGTGGAAGGAGCAGTATGCTTTGGGTATAATTCTAAATCCCAATCACCCCAAGCACGTATTGTTGATGGAATCACCAGGAGAGAATGAGTGGGTCACCATGTTTCCAAAGTTTTCAGAAAAAAGTTGGGGTGTTTGAGACGATGTGAACACCTCATTGTGCTTAAAGAAAGGGGGGTGCCAAAAATTCACAAGGTGAGAAATGTTCCGCTTGCTTTTAGAGGATTGCTGAAGGAGCAACTACAAGGGCTGTGTAAGGAAGGCGTAACAAACTCATTGAATCATCGGAATGGGTAAATTCAATTGGTATCACGAGGAAATCCAATGGAAATATTGCATGTGGGTCGATCCTAGGGATCTATATGAGTGCATTTTGATCGATCGTCATCCCCTTTCCCCCATCAATGAGATGCTGGCAAGCAGGAAAGGTGGGTTTTACCATCTTGGACTTATCCAGTACTTATCATCAGGTGCATCCGCAGGAGGAATCCAGACACCGAATCATCTGCATGCCCTCTGGTTTGGCCTCAGCGTCAGCGGTCTTTCAAAGAGTGATGCAAGGTGTATTGGAGGGTATGTTAGATGTGCTAGTGTTCCAGAAGGAGGTGTTGGTATAGGGCAAATGCAAAGACCAGCATGACAAGATCTTGAATGAAGTGTTGCACAAATTGGAAATGGGGGGCCTCACTTCTGGTTTAGAAAAATACAAGTTTAGCATGGATGAAGTTGTATACCTGGGGCACACTCTAACTCATAATGGGGTAAAACCTAAACTCAGCTTAGTGGAAGTATAGGTTCCCTCTCTGCAAGAAAAGGACCAATTAAGATCATTTCTTGGTCTCGCGGAGTACTACGCGAAGTTTGTACACAACTTTACAGTTAAAGTTCATGCCTTGCATTGTCTTATGAAAAAAAGTGTGACGTTTGAGTGGTCAGAGGAATGCCAACAAGCTTTTGATGCTGTGAAGGAGTCCATTCCTAAGGCAGTTACGTTGAAGCCTATTGATCCTCAAGATGAGATGACAATTGTGACAGATGGCAGCAATTAACTGCTGGGTGCAGTTCGGGTGCAAGTGCACTAGGGAATAGAAAAAGAGGTGGTTTTTGCTTCACGCACCTTAAAGGGTGCAGAAATCATGTCCTCCAAGGTCGAAAAAGAGGCATTGGCATGCTAGTGGTGTGTGCAACATTTTTGTGCGGGGGTGTGAAATTTGAGCTTTGCACAGATCACAAACAGTTGGTAGCTCCTTTTTGCTATGGCAGGGAAGGCTACACACCGCATAGCAAAGTGGTTGCACCACCTTCAGGAGTACATGTTTTCTGGAGAGTATGTTCCTGGCGTCAAGAATATTAATACATATTGCTTATCCAGATTGTCTTTGTGAGGACAAAAGCGCGAGTGAGGAAGATGAATGGATGGTAGCAGAGATATCAGATGTCTGTGGTGCTACAGCAGAAGGTGAGTGGAAAGAAGCTATCTCGGCTGATTCGGTTTTTGTGAGATTGATGGAGGCATTGCAAAAGGCTCAAAGTGGGAAATTGGATGGAGGAATGGAATTGTTTAAACATGTATGGGCAGAGTTTTCTGTACTGGATGAAACTGTGAGAAGAGGTGAAAGACTGGTGATTCTTGCATATCTGATCAATAGATTATTGAAATTGCTCTACGAGGGTCATAGTGATATGACAGCAATAAAGAGAAAAGTACAAGTTCATTTCTCGTGGCTGGGCAGTGACAAGCAGGTTAAGAGTTTATTCGAAATTGCATTCCGTGACCATATACCGACAAATCACATGATGCAGGAGACCCCCATAAGTCCAGTAGTAATGTCAAACGTCCATGGGAAAGGATAGCTATCGATATTTGCGGTCCATTTGAAGGATTGAACGTGAGAGAGACATTTGCCATTGTAATGATGGACTATTTCTCAAAATGGCCAGAGGTGGCATTTGTAAGGGAATTAAAATCAAGCAGTGTGAGGACATTTTTCATAGGCGTCCTGCAGATATTCTAACAGTCAATGGACCCCAATTCGTATCGAAGGAATTCAAGGCTTTCCTTAAGAAATGGGGAATTGTGCATCTTAAAACTCCAGTTTATCATTCCTGGGGTAATGGTTTGATTGATGGCTTTAGCCGCGTGTTGGGAGAAAGTTCAATTAGTGGACTTAAGCAATGTTTGTTGGAAGAGTCAAGTCAAGGACATGTTGTGGAACTACAGAACCACTCCACACTCGATGACAGGAGAAATGCTATTTTGTCTATTGAAAGGCAGGGTACTGTGTCATGTAACGGTGCCAGCGTGGATGGCTAGTTTTGGCCAGAAGCGGGTTGCCTACTTTAGGTTGCTCAAAAGGGTTGAAAAATATCAAGCTGAATATGGACAAAGGCACAACCAAAAAATAAAGAAAGGGTGCAATACATTTGTAGAAGGAATGTTTGTGAGAGAATCTCTGGGAAAGTTAGTAAGGAAGGGGTGCTCCAAGTTATCCCCTCCAAAGAAAGTGTTAGAAGTGAAGGGCAACACTCTGATGTTGTCAGATGGCAAGTGGGATAATGCCAGTAGGGTGACCATCTGCGGTGACGCGAAAGGGCAAGAATGGGAGAAGAAATGCAGTGATCGCACTAAAGCAGAAGAGCGTAATGGCAAGGATGAAATGCTTTGCAAAAGGTAGTCTAGCACGGGAAACAACCATTATAACAAGGCTGTTACAACGCATTACCATTACAGTGCATTTGTAACAATGCAAGCGGCACTACAACGCAAACCATTGCAACACAACATTTTATAACGTATATGCCTTTACAATGAATTTTGTGGGGGTGGGTTTTTGGGTGGCAAGGGAAATTTTAGGGTTTTGGGTGGGTATGGGTTTTTGGGTGGTTCGGGTAATTTTAGGGTGAGCATGAGTTTTTGGGTGGCAAGGGTCATTTTAGGGATTTGGATTGGTATAGGTTTTTGGGTGGCAAGGGTAATTTTAGGGTGTAGGGTGGGTATGGGGTTCTGGGTAGCAAGGATAATTTTAGGGTTTTGGGTAGGTATGAGTTTTGGGTGACAATGGTAAATGTAGGGTTTAGGTTGGGTATGGGTTTTTTGGTGGCAAGGGTAATTTTAGGGATTAGTGTGGGTATGGATGTTTGGGTGCAAAGAGTCATTTTAGGGTTTAGGGTGGTTATGGGTTTTTAGGTGGCAAGAGTAATTTAAGGGTTTACAGTGGGTATAGGTATTCTGGGTGGCAAGTGGACAAACTAGCAAGATCAAGCTTCGTTACTATAAAAACTCTGTGATGCATCTTCCCCCACCTGGGAAGGTCCGGGTTACTATCTCTCTTGTTCGGTCCAAACTAGATTAAGCCGATAGCCTCTACTATGGATCATTTTTCACAACTATGAAAAGACTACAACGGATCCAGACTACTCTTACACATAAAGACACAAGCCCACATCTCCCCTGCCTTGAAGGCCCTACATTGGTTATCAATAGCCAGTAGTTCCACATTCAAGCTGCTTCGTATCACCCACAAAGCGATACATGGAACTGGACTGCTCCCCATCAGGAATAAAATCACCAAATACAGTCAACAAAGGAAACTCTGCTCTAGATTGGCACCTCGCCTCAAAATTCCAATCATGCAAGAAAAAACCATAGGTGGCACACCCTTCTATGTTCAAGCAGCCAATCTATGGAGCTATTTACCCTGAAACATAAGATACATGGATAACTACCTTATCTTTCAGAAAATTACTCGAGTTGGATCTTCCCCAATTAACTATCATACTCAAACATATATATATATATATATATATATATATATGCTGGTCCCTATGTACTGGTCTCTCCAGACCACCCCAGCACTCAAACAGAAAACCAGGATACGAGCCAGACGCTGGCACAAACTAATACCAGAGGAATGGGAAGCGAAGTTACGGGAATCCGCCGGTCCTCTCTCTGCGGACCCCAACACAGCTGACAGAGAATTTAACGGTTGGCTTACCCACCCCCTGGACAGCCTTGCCCCACTAACCAGCACTCTGAAACACGTCAAAAGGATTAACCCCGCTCCATGGTATACACCCTCCCTCAATGCCTTAAGGAAGGAGTGCAAAAAGACAGAACGCACTTGGAGGAAAAACAGGTCGGTGACGGAGAAAGACGCCTATCAATTATCTATGAAAGCGTACAAACAAGCCCTCCACAACGCGAAAAGTGCCTTCTACGAGGAAAAAATAAAGAATTACTCATGCTCAGCCAAGGATACCTTCTCTATCCTTAAAGAGCTCCTCCATGTCCCGGACCCCACGCAGAAACCCATGGACCCCAAAGCAGCAGAAGAAAAATGCGTCAATCTGGCCACCTTTTTTGACGAAAAAATTAAAAAAATCCTTGCCTCCCTCCCTGCTGCTAACCCCGACACCACAGAGAAAGATAAGGACTTACCTCCCCTCTCAGAGACCCCCCCCGCGAAACCCGATACGCCCTATCTAGCGTCGTTTGGCCCAGTCACTGAAGAGGAAGTTGCAGCAACATTTGCTTCAACTAAGAGTGGAGCCCCCAGTGACCCAGTTCCCATACGGTTCGTCAAAGACATCACCCGGACCATAGTTCCTCAACTGACTACCCTCATCAACATCTCGTTAGCCCAAGGAGAAGTCCCTTTAAGCTGGAAGGAGGCTGTCGTAAAAGGGCTCCTCAAGAAACCATCGCTAGACCCTGCGGATCTATCCAACTACAGACCAATCTCACTCCTCCCCTGGATAGGCAAGGTGGCCGAGAAACTAGCGAATAAAAAGCTATCACACTTCCTAGAATCAAACCAACTCCTCAAAAACTCACACACAGGCTTTAGACCAGGTCAGGGCACTGATACTGCTCTCCTCGCAGCAGTAGAGAAGACCAGGGAAATCATCGATACAGGAGGATCAGTGGCAGTGGTCCTCCTAGACCTGAGCGCGGCCTTCGACACGGTCAGCCACCAGGTCCTAACTCAACGTCTAGACAGCATCGGAGTGAAAGACAGAGCACTGAAATGGCTCACGTCCTTTCTCGCCCGACGCTCCTTCCAAGTCTGGGAAGGTGAAAGCCGCTCCCCCTCCATCCTCCTCCGGTGTGGTGTGCCACAGGGCTCATCACTAAGCCCCACGTTGTGTAACGTGTACATGGCCCCACTGGAGGAGCTGGTCTCACCATTTGGAGTCACCATCGTCAGCTATGCTGACGATACTCAGCTGGTGGTGACGCTTTCCCACCCCAAGCTAGAGCCTTCCAATCTCCATGACTGCCTCTCCAATGTCCATCAATGGATGAGTGACTCATCCCTAAAATTAAATGGATCAAAAAACAGAGATCCTGCTCCTTGGACACAAAACCACGAACCTTCCCCCTAACATCTGGCCCGCTTGTATGGGTGAACCCCCTACCCCCAAGACGGAGGTTAAGAGTCTGGGAGTGTGGTTGGAGACAGATCTCACCTTCAGAACGCAGGCAGGAAAAACGGCCGGCATCTGCTATGGCCTACTCAGATCATGCAGAAAGGTACTCCCCCTACTCCCATTCCAGTCTCGACTTCTGCTGATCCAAGGCCTAATCCTATCAAGGCTGGACTACAGCAATGCCATTTACCTGGGAGCCCCGGAATCCACTCTCCAAACACTGCAAAAAAACCAGAATGCGCCAGCCCGACTACTTACGAATACTCCAGCCAGAACATCAGCCAAGCCTGCACTGAGGAAGCTACACTGGCTCCCTATCAGGGAAAGAGTAACGTTCAAGGCTCTTTGCCTGGCCCACAAGGTACTGCACAACGCAGGCCCCCCAATCCTCAACAACTGGATCACACCCTACAGACCCACGAGAGCGCTTCGGTCAGAACATGGAAACCTTATCATGATTCCCAGGGTGAAGAAGGCCCGCGTAGGCGGCCGCTGCTTTTCAGTCAATACAGGAAAAAAATGGAACGCGCTCCCCTCGAGTCTCAGAGCGGAACCAAACCTCCTACGGTTCAGGAAATCCCTTAAAACTCTACTCTTCCCTTGAGTCGTCGACATCCCCTACCTTCATCCCTTAGGAGTATGAGGTTCAGCGCTGGGATACTCTTGGGTGACTACGCGCTCTAGAAAAACCTAAAATAAAAATAAATAAATATATATATATATATATATATATATATATATATATATATATATATGTATATATATATATATATATATATATATATATATATATATATATATATATATATATATATATATATATATATACAGCATTTCCCTCTGTATATAAGAATTTATTTGGAATACAGATGTGTAACAACATATGTGTATTGCTTTGTATAAACGTGTATAATAATGATGTTTATAAATATGTAGATATTCGTTAGTTAACCGAACAAATGTACGTATTACTTATCCCAGTGGTTCCAAACTTTTCCTGCCTGTGGCTCCCCTGCCCTACTGGCTGTTTGCAGCGGCGACCCACTATCCCACATCTTTCTTGGCAGGTGGGGAGATGCAAGCCCGGCATCGGAGTACCTCCTTCCTTTGCCTTGAAAACAACTAGAAAGAACCTGACAAAGGTACTACAATACAATCAATATGCAGTGCAGCATCAGAGAGGCAGCCGGGTTTCCCCCACCTGTGAAGGATCGCTGAACACTGTGGCCCTTCCAAGGCGCACCTTGGCAAAACTTGCAGTCTCCGGCCTTGTCTCAACTCTGCCTGACCAGATGTCCTTAAGCACCCATCTTCTCCCACTCAAACAAAAAACTGGAATTTCCCTAGTGTTTCCCCTTCTCTTTGGTGTCCTTCATCACTGCTGCCCCCAGAACCACTCATAAAAAAAGCTCTTCCAGTGAAGGAAAAAAGCCCAAGCAGGTTGAACACGTGTGTGTGTGTGCACACGTCCCACCTGTCCTCCAATTTCCCACACAATCAGGAAGCACAAAATATACCCAGTGATGCCATGTGGGTGCAGAGCTGCCAAGCCTCCAGGCTGCATATGTGTGACACTTCAGTGTCCCCAGTGTGTGTCAGTGAGACTCCACTGCCAAATGATTGACACCCTCCTGCAAGTAAATCAAAGCAGCAAGCAGCACCAGAGTGTTCTCTGTGAACACTCCACCATCATAAAGGGCCAATGGTCCCCAGAGTCTCCAAATCCAATCTCTCCTGTTCTCCCTCCATACTGCTCTCATCTGCAGTCACTCCCCACCAGCCACCCACACCCTACCTCTCTCTGCATTTGAAATCTGAACATCTCAGATGCCATCTCCTTCCTCCTGACCACCAGTCCTCCACTGCATCTCTCGTGCACCACCTGCATGCCCCCTCCACCACACAACCACCCATCCTCTATCTCCTCATCTGCAAGCACCACCCTGTCTTCATGGCAGCACCTCAATACCCAAGTACTACTGGACCAGATAGTAAACAGATTTAAGTTCACTTAAGAAGAGACATTTTAAGCCTTCAAAGTACTTAAACGGACGTTAAGATTATATATTTTCATTGCCTCTTAGTGCAACAGTATGGGTTAAACAGTATTTCTCCTACGCACGCTTTGAAAAGGTGATGAACGTGCATGTAAACAGAAAAAAATCACTGTTCTTTATTTAAGTAACACTGCCATCTAGCGGCGCAGTTTAAAAATGCACTTAACAAACTGTTGTGTATTTCTATAACGGCTCCTGGCTAGCCTTGATGACTCACTAGGGTGTTGCGGCACACAGATTGAGAACCATTGATTTATTGTCATATTATTCTATGTTTAACATGAGATTTATTTATGAATAAGTAAATATTTTTTCATAACTATTTAGCTATAATTGCTTCCTTATTGAATTACATACACTTTTTTTTAATTAATTTAAAGTACAGCAACACTTGAAAGTCTGAGCTTATTACATACAAATTAAATCTACATATATTACCTTCCTTATACATATATACCCTTCCATGTACTTATGTATCTTTATATTCATTAGTTTACTTCTAATTCAGCATCTCCAATGCATTACCCTATATCTCACCCTATACCTTTCTCAAAATATACTCTACTTCCACTATCTGACTAATCCCAAACCTCATTCTACTACTCTCTCCAATGCACAACCTCTTACTGCTAAGAGCTAAAAGAAAATACACTTTCTATAACCTTTCCTTTTCTGTCCCTCCACTATCTTTTTCTTTTCATTCCAACTAACAGACTAACATGTCCACCGCTCAAATTAAATTCGTATTTCCCTATACTAATTCCCCACTAATCCTGTTAGGGTTCCGGAGTAGCGTGCTGAAAACCACTTCGACACCTCACCAGAGGTAGCAAGTGCTATATAAATGCAAACCCTTAACTCTTCTATCCTTCACCACCTTTTTCAATCTAAATTCCCTGAAAAAAACAAAGGTTACAAAGAAGTTATAGCTAAGCTGACATTTCACTCGTACAAAATCGGAGAAATTCAGCAGTTATAGTTATCTGAGCGAACTATAACTCACACCCCCGCAATGCACTACTTATGAGCTCACATATAACATCACTCATGACATGGTCAGTGGCACCAATGACTTTCTAAGGTTTTTTAAACTCTTATTCCTAACTAGAACATCCCTGTAACCTTTGTTTTTTTCATTGAATTTCTGTGTTTTTTAAAGTAGTAATCACGTTTGCAGAGTGGTGGAGAAAGGGGGCTGGGCCTCTGACCAGCTATCAGGAATCCCGCTGTGTAGGACTTACAGGAGGTGCCAGGAGGGCTTCTTGGCCCCCAAGGTACCTCAGGAGTAAAGTGGACTTCATCCCTCAACCAGGAGTTCACCAAGCCGAGTTGCAGAGAAGTAGATAAAGGGGCGTGGCCTCCAAAGACCTCTTAGCAATTCCACTGTGTGGGGCTTATTGGAGATAACAGGAGATGGGTAGGTGGCCCGAAGACGTTCTTAGGGGCCACCTAACCCTCCTATTACCTCCAGTAATTCCAATACAGCAGGATTGCTGATATCTGATAGCAGGCAATGCCCCCTTTCTCCACCAATCTGTATACGCGCCTCATGGTACCCTACTAGTAGCAGGGTATAGCTCCTTTGGCTATTGAGGGTCCTTGGGGGCCAACAACCCCTCCTGTTACCTCCAGCAAGTCTCACACAGTAATTTTGCTGAGAGGTTTTTGGTGGCCATGCCGTCTTTCACCTCCATGCTGCAAACGTGCCTCCTGGTGCAGTACTGGTTGAGGGATGAAGTCACCCTGGCTGCTGAGGTGCCTAAGGGGCTAACAAGCCCACACAGCTAGATTGCTGAGAGGTGGTCAGAGGTCATGCCTCGTTTCTCCACCACTCTGCAAATGCGCCTCCTGGTGCACTGTTGCTTAGGGCAAGAAGTCCACGTTAATCCTGAGGCCCTCAGAAGGCAAGGGGATGTCATCCCCCCACCAGCAGTGGGCCAAGAGGTGCATTTGCAAAGTGGTGGATATATCTATCAGTGGTGTGGCTCTACTGCTTTTTAGCAGTGAAATAAAGGAAAAATAAAATAATAATAACTCAATGTTATCATTTTATTTGTTCCTATAGCGACAGCTTTGCAGACAGGGCGGCTCTGCGCACTTGGCATGGTCTAAACTCAGGCTGTATTGCAGCCTCGATGGATAACATGCCCAGGCTTCCACTGCCTGTCTGAGTATCGAACCAAGGCACTCAGACCAATCACAACGCTGCATTGCA
Organism: Lissotriton vulgaris; assembly: GCF_964263255.1. NCBI lineage: Eukaryota > Metazoa > Chordata > Amphibia > Caudata > Salamandridae > Lissotriton > Lissotriton vulgaris. Next base: position 2,100,105,725 of record NC_141689.1, on the reverse strand, counting down.
GGTTTGTGATTGGCTATAGGGAGCCTGGTTGTGTTTTTCTTTCCAGCTGCTACTTTGATAGTGGCCCATTGCGTCATATCAATCCGACCCTGTTTCTAAACCCTTCTGTCCCACCTTGTTCCCCAACTCCATGAGCATCTTCCAAGTGCATATGTCTGAATGTAATGTATGCATTAGATGCTGTGTGTTTCTTTATGGAATTGATATTGTTTATATGGGTCCTTGTAGAGCGTTATGCCTGGAGTGTTCTACAGGCAGAGAAAGACTCCGACATCCGCACTGCTGGAACTGTGTTGTATATTTATCTTTCTTCCATTTCCATGATCTACTATAGTTCTTACCTGTGTCACTCATTCCAGAATGTACATGGCTCTGCCTCCTTCTAGTGTTCTAGTTGGTGACAGTTTGTGCCTGGCCAGCTTGTGTTGAGGTTGCTTCTTTCTGCTTCTCTGCAATAAACCCTTATTGCTACATCTGTGGCCTCCACCTTATTTACTACAATTTTGGCGACGTTACCTGCTGGCCAGTACCATTGAAGACCTCATCTTGATGCCTGTTTCAAGATTTGTAATGGAAAGCAGATTTTAGCGGAGCTTCCTCAACGAGAAACAAATCCACTGCTGTAGTAACTAGGTTTTATTAGGCATGAAATGTAGTTAATGGAATGTTTTTATGTCATGGAGAATGCATATTTAAGTTAGAATGTAGACGTATTGTCTCATTCTGCCCTTACTCTGCTTGCTGCTGCATGCACCCTTTTATGCTGTATGAAGATATCTTAATAAAGAAGATATATTGTAATCTAAAAAATCTCCAGTGTTGTGAATACTACAATTTTGGCCATGGGCTGGGGGAGGTTCCATCGAGTGTGATTTCAGGTGTTTCACTACTTCTGCAATTCACATTGCACTGTCATCGGTGTCACCGTTTCTACAGAACTACTCAAGGGACTACTCGATTCAGCAGGTGTGAGATTGAATCATAGACCTGCGAGGTGTGGAGTCAGAAATCAACTTTTAATTAAGTATAGCACCGCATCGGCAGGCCTAACTTACGGTTTCCCAACAGCTCTGAGGGTGGTTTACAATCCCGCAAGCAGCGCGCTCCAAGATTAAATCTCCATGGTACTGTGTTGTGCATAGACCTTGCGTTCTTCCACTTTGCCTCCATTCTGTCTCCATGGTCCCTCTTCAAACGCGCGTCACCTGACTAGTGATCTCATCACGATCTTCAGGGCCGGACTGAGAACCAAAACTGGCCCTGGCAAAGTGCTCGGCCGGCCCCATGGGGGTGCGACCGAGCTCTTTGTCTGGCCGGTTTTTCGGCCGATTATGTTACCGGGCCGCTTTTGCAGCTATGCTGCAAAAACGGCCCTGTAACAAAAACGGCCCCTGGGCCCAAAACCGGCCCCCACCCTTGCGGCGCACCGGGGGGATTGCAGGGTGCCCGCAACGGCCAGTTCGGGCCTGACGATCTTCACGATCACAGGTCAGCGTTCCTCAGCGCATTGGGGGCATGTACGGCAGCCATTTTATGTGAGTTCTTCTCACTGCATCAGCACTTGACTCACCACTGGACTTGTTTCTTCTGAAAATCTTCGTACTGGATTTCTAGAATAAGGGTACCTTTCTCATTTTGTTTTTCACTGTTTCAAGGGTGCTTTGCAGCGCATTTTATTTTTAAGTCTACAAAATTCAAGTTCAACTTTTCCAAAGTACATTGACTTATGGTGGCACCGTTTATTTTTCAGTTGTTTGCTCGTTTCTCTTCCTCGTGCCTTACCATTTGAGTTTAGGTTTCTGTGTTAGTCAGCTGTGTTATCCTTATTTCACAGTGTTCTGCACTTCGCATTTATTAATTGTTTTGAGTGAACATGCCTACAGACACAAGTGCTGCTATTTCTACCAATGTAGGCACAGCTGCTGGGGATAGTATTTCATCGACCATACACATCAATACTTCTAAGGAATTTTTAACCAATCCAGGAGAACCTCTCATACCATGGAGTGGCTGGAAGGAGTACTTTCTTAGCTATATTGCTAATTTAGAGGATATCAGTGGATGTTTTTCTCCAGAAGGGAAAAAAATAATTCTTATGTATTCTTTAGGCCCAGAAGGTTTACGTTTATATAACGAATTACAAAAACATGATAGAGTTAGAGGAGACATTGATGTTTTTAAAGCTGCAATTTTAGACCTTGAATATCCTTTTTTTCCCAATGTGTGCATAGCTGTTACGAGGCATGCTTTCTTTCAGAGAAAACAAGAAAAGCAAGAAAACATTGAAGAATACGTTTCTGTGTTAAAGAAATTAGCAAGCAAGTGTAAATTTGAAAAGTTACACAATGAATTTGCCGAGATCAGGTGGTCATGTACACTACAAATAAGACCATACAGGACAGATTATGAGTTGAAGGTGATGGTAGTCTTCAGGATATCATTGCTATGGTTAAAAAAGCTGAATTGTCTGAACGTTGTGAAAAAGCTACTTTGTCACATGATAAGAAATATAATGATGTTAAAATTTAGAAGGTAAAGCAAGTCACAAAGGTAACCGTGATTTCAAAACTGTAAACAAGAAAAAAGAGAATTTTGATCATAGAAAAGTAGGTAACCTTATTTGTTACAGATGGGGAAGATGTTTTCATTCAGCTAATTTCGACAAATGTCCTGCCAAAACTTCCAAATGTGTGGAGTGTGGAATTATAGTACATTTTGCCAGAGTATGCAATAGAAAAGGTAAAAAGAAACCCAGAGGTAAAGTAGCATGTGTACAAAATGGTGAGTTTGATACACATTCTAGTTCCAGTGATGAAGAAGTTCAGACCTAACTTATTCAAAAGAAGAATGTTGTACTAAATATTTCTGACACTTTCCCTTCCAAACCATTATGTCTGGTTTCTTTAGGGGGAGTCACTGTCCAACTTGCTGCTAATTCAGGCTCTCCATACGCTATCATTTCCCAAGAGGTGTGGAAGAGACATTTCATCTCCAACATTGGTAGTTGGTTAGAACCCAGTGATATATCCCCTGAGAGTTACACAGGAGAAAAGATTGATCTTTTGGGTTTCAAAATTCTGGTCTTTCTTTTCAAAGGTAGACATTCTACAGGAAAATTGTATGTAGCCAAAGAAGGACTATCTGTTCTTGGATGGAAAGATCAGAAAGATCTGAATATCATTCTTGATCCTAACAGCAAGGAGCAAGTTCTAATTTCATGTGAGAGTGAAGATACTAAGAAATGGGTTTTAGAAGAGTTTCCTTCAGTTTATTTCTGGTAACTTGGGCAAACTAAAGGGGCTTACTCACCATATATGACTATAGGAAGGAGCTATTCCTAAAATACATAAGGCACGCAACATTCCTTTCATTGTCAGGGATGAGGTGAAAACTGAATTAGATACATTATTGGATATTAATGTGATTGAACCAGTGGAAACTTCAGAGTGGATTTCTCCATTAGTCGGTGCTTGCAAATCCATTGGCTAGGCCCGCATATGCGTAGACTTGAGGTACTTGAACAACAACATCATAGTTGATCAATTTCCACTTCCTAGAATTGACCAGATGTTGTCTCTTACCCGTAACGCCAAGTGGTTTTCCACTTTGGATTTTTCAACAGCGAATCATCAAGTGGTTTTAGATACTGATAGCAGACATTTCACTACATTTTGCACTCCGTTTGGATGTTTCAGATTCAAACGTATGCCGTTCGGATTAGTGTCTGCAGTGGCTGTTTTCCAAAGGTTGATGTAAAAAGTGTTCAGTCCCATCCCTGAAGTCATATTCTTTCAGGATGACATCTTAGTTATGAGAAAGGACAAAAAGCCCCACAATGCCACACTTAGAGAAGTTCTCATGATCCTAAAAGACAATGGTTTAGTGGCTGAAGGTAGCAAATGCAAATTCGCTGAAAAATCTGTCACCTACTTTGGGCATGAGATTTGTGATAGTGGGATCAAACCTAAAGCCAATCTTGTGGATGCCACAATTAATTCTCCTGCACCCAAATCTAAAGATGATCTAAGACCATTGTTGGTTTTGGCTGAATTTTATTCAAAATTTGTTAAACATTTTTCACCAAAAACGCATGAAATGCGCCAATTGATGAAGAACAAAACCCTGTTTGTTTGGAGTGATGTATGCCAAAATACTTTTAATGAAATCAAATCTGCTATTGCTAAAGCTCCTACATTACAAGGTTTTGACCATAATGCCAATACGTTTGTCACCACCTATGCAAGTGGCACCGGTTTGGGTGGTGTGTTTTCACAAGTGTCTCAGCAAGGTATTGAAGTGGTAATAGCTTTTGCTTCACGTTCCTTGTCTCCGGCTGAGGAGAAATACTCTGTGATTGAACGGGAGACATTCGCTTGTGTTTGGGCAAGGAAGCATGCCCGCAAGTTCATTTGGGGAAGGAAGTTTTATCTTTGTTCCGATCACAAGCCTCTTACTAAATTACTTACTACTGAAGGTTTGTGCAGGGCCTCTGCCAGAATTGCAAGGCTATCTATGAGATTACAGGCTTTTGTTTATGAGGTACAGTATGTCCATGGTGTTAAGAATGTTATTGCTGATATTCTGAGTAAGTTGTCCCTCCCTTTAACAGAAGTGGACAACAGTTCTTGGAGTGATATTTGTGTTGCCAGTATTTTTTCGGATTTGTGTTGTTTGCGAGTGGAAGAATGGGAACTACAAACTGAGAAAGATGAGCTCTTGCATTTGGTAAAAGATAAAATCACCAATGGTTGGTTTAAAGACTGCAAAGGAAGTCCTGAGTTGAGAGCATTTTGTTAGGTTAGGGATGAGCTAAGTTTGGAAGGCAAATTTGTTTCCCATGGTGAAAAAATCATTCCTCCCAAAGGAATGCGACAAAAAATTGTTTTGATTGGCCATGAAGGGCATCAAGGAATTTCTAGACCAAAAAAGAATGTCAAAGCGTTGTACTGGTGGCCCAGAGTGGATTTGGAAGTTGAACGACTGGTGTGTGATTGTGTTAGATGCAAATGTGTTGACAAAAGCCAGAAAACACTCAATCCACGTATGTCCTCATTAGGGTGTCCTAAATTACCTTGGGAAGAGGTCACGTTGGACACCATGGGACCTATTGGTTGGCAAGACGGTTGTCAGAAATATATTTTTGTCAAGGTTGATTTATTTTTCAAGATGGATTGAAATAGAAGTAGTTCAGAAAGTGGATACTTCCTGTTCTTTTTTTATTGAGAAGTGTTTCATCAGAGAAGGTTTGCCTGCCTCTATTCTTACAGATAATGGCGTTCAGTTTAAATCAGACTGTATGAAGAAATTCATGGAGGCCACTGGCATTGAGCATACATTTTCAGCTCTGTATCACCCAAGAAGTATTTCGGTTTTGGAGAGAGTTAAAAGAGTTGTCAAAGATGTGCTACAATTAGCCAGAAAAAGTATAACAATTGGAATGATGAATTGGACAAATTAATTTGGTCTTATAGGATCACTATCCATGACACGTGTGGTGATAGTCCTTTTGGACTTATGAGAGGAAGATTTCCATATTGTAAGATAAATCCCAGTTGGATGGGCAGAAGTAGGAAGTATGTTTGGGACAGCACACAAGTTAGAGAGTGTATTTCCAACTCCCAAAGCAAGAACAAAGCATATTTTGAAGCTAAACATGGCACTAAGGAAGTGTCTTTGAAGATTGGTCAACTTGTTAGAATTAAGTGTGGCAAGAAAGTAGGTGTGGTTCCTGATTTTCTGAACCCAGAACAGTCACCAAGGTCATGCGGAATACTTTCATGTTGGATGATGGCAGTTTTCATCACATGAACCGTATTTCTTTGGCACAACAACATTCTTCTGTTCTTTCTAAAACTGTTCAGGAAAAGGAAAATGGTGATTATCGGTGGATTAATCCTGTTTCCACTCCTCTGACTGCTACAAGTGATTGTGGCTCTAAACCCTGTCCGGTTGAGGTATGTGATTTTGACGGTCAAGATTGATCTGCACCGGGGTGTCAATCCACAACTTTTGGTGATTTAGAAAATAAAGAAAGATCCACTAGGTGTGGTAGACGCATTGTGACACCTAAAGCTTTGCAGGATTTTGAGAGTGACTAAATTGTTGCTCTTGTTTGTAGTTGTTGTTCATTATGAACACCATCTCCTTGTATTTAAAAAAAAAAATCCTTGAAGGGAGAATGTGTAGTACCTAGGTTTTATTAGGTATGGAATGTAGTTAATGAAATGTTATTATGTCATGTAGAATGCATATTTTAGTTATAATGTAGAACGTATTGTCTCAATCTGCCTTTACTCTGCTTGCTGCTGCATGCACCCTTTTATGCTGTATGAAGATATCTTAATAAAGAAGATATATCTTTATCTACAAATCCCCAGTGTTGTGAATACAACTGCCTTCTGTTACTGGAATAAACTCACTTGGATTACAACTTATCCGTGTTTTTCAGCACAACACTGATGTTCCCGTCAACAGATGCATTCCTATGCTGAGTTGTTAACATCAAAGGGGTCACCCGGTAAATGACACCACAATAGATCTCAAAACCCACGCTGACAACATCAAACCAACAAATACACTACAATGCCTATAGTTGATGACTGGTACTGGTGCAGTACTGGGCAAAAAGAAATGCTGACCTCTACACTGTCTGGCACCTGTACGTGCAGCTGATTGCAGAAAAGAGGCCACAACGCATGCTCTGACACAAGACCGGTGAGGGTTACATGGACTATGATGTGTGGGTGACTACTGTTGAGAACAGTTCCCCTACCACAACTGGTGCCGACAACTTCACATATTGCACTCCTCTCTAATCCCTATTTCAAGTTAGTTACTTTTCGCTGAAGATGATGAATGAACGCAGGACCGGACTGGGAACCAAAACCGGCCCTGGCAAGGTGCTCGGCCGGCCCCCCTCCCCTGGGGGTGGGGGTTGGGGGTGCGGGTGCCAGGGCCGGTTTTCTGCCGATTTTGTTACAGGGCCGTTTTTGCAGCAACGCTGCAGGAACGGCCCTGTAACAAAAAACGGCCTCCACCCTTGTGGCGCACCGGGGGATTGCCTGGTGCCCGCAACGGCCAGTCCGGGCCTGAATGAACCACATTCTGCGATACAAATGAAACGAGCATATACCCTTTAAGCATCAGTGCCGAGTTGCCCAGATCCATGTGTGGCTGGCTGATTCAATCAAGGTTTTGCCTTTAAATTCTGGTTTTTCCATCATAAAACCAGCACTACAACTCTCAGAATTCAACGAAAAAAAACAGAACTTGAGCAGCTCATCATGAATGGACCTGGGAAATATGGCAGCTGTGTATAAGAATGCAGTGTGAGGAACTGCGGCGAGCCCAGGGGAATGGACTCATGATGCCGGCACACCAGCGTTCATATACAGCGGAATTACACCCTGAATATTTTGTAAACATTTAAATAAATAAAAGACTACGGGGCATATTATGAAGGACGACGTTAAAATTATCGCCGGTTTAGCTGCAGGAAACTGCCGCTAAAGCGGTGATAATGGGCTTGATAATATGCCCTGGAGAATTCCAATATAAGCCCATGTTCACAACAGAACATGGGCTTCTATTGGAATTCTCAAGGGCATATTATCAAGCCCATTATCGCCGCTATAGCAGCAGTTTCCTGCAGCTAAACCGGCGATCATTTTTAACGCCCTCCTTGATAATATGCCCCTATGTTTATCCTGCTTAACTATTTACATGGTAAAGATCAGGGACGGTAACCAGCGCATTTGAGTTGTCCCAGGAAAGAGCTCTGGCGTATTGCTCACACCTATTTCATGTTTCAAATGCCGTAACATTTCAATGGTGTAATGCAAGTCACCTCGCATTTTCTTGTACACACATTAAAATAAAAAAGTGCTATTATAATTACTGGGAGCATATTAACATCTCAATTTCATGCCAGTCCACCGAAGAGCGGTCTTTAAAATCAGAATTTACTGAACGCATATTCCTCTGCTGCCCTCTGCAGTTAGATAAATAGAAAGCAGCGCAGTTTAGACAAGGAATGAAGTCTATTTATTTCACTGGCTGGACGACTAATATATATTAAATAGTAACCGTGAATATGTAACTCTTGCTTTTACAGTTCTACTGCTATTCCGCATACTGGCAAAGAGAACAATTCAGAACACCAAAAACAACAGGAACGGAGTAAAGCAAGCATTGGTAAAGCCAATAGGTCTTGCCAAGGCACAAGTCCTACAAAAATAGGAAGTGTGGGGGGACTACCTAAGTTAGGGAGTACGCAAGTGATATCATCGCCTGCGACATCACAGTGCATGACATTATGGCATGTGACGTCGCACGTGGCATCATAGGAAGTGACATCACAACCTATGACCTAGCAGGAAGTGACATCAGATCTTAAACATATGTTTAGCACGTCTATCATGAGTATATTTAGGCTCATTACAATATTTAACAAATTAGATTTTGTGTAGGGGTAGTGTAAAAAAATCGACCCAACCACGATGCCAAATGTAGGCCTCAACGTATACATTTATTTTTTAAAACCCTGCCACAAAAAAATAGCAACATGGAGAAACGTGGCAGTATATCTGTTCAGTGGAAGCAACAGTGGTCCTATGCAAGGAGGGAATGTAAACAAGGGATAAATATAGACACAATGGAAACTATATTGTATATTGACTTGCCCAGCCGGGCAGGGGTCTAATATTTAATTTTCAACACAATTTTTAGAAAAATACCTTCAACAATTTCTTGGAGATGGGCACAAGCCTGTACCCGAACGTTTACAAATTGTCATGGTTAGCAGAGTAGATAGAGAGTAGAAAGAGGTTTTTAGGCAAAAGCTATTATATTCTGTGCATATAGCAATAACAGAATTTACATTCACACCATTACTGGAGTTGTAGTGATTAATACACAACACAGTATATGGTGTAGTAATTGTCGACGGCGTTTCGATCCCATTAGAGGGTTACAGGGATCATCATCAGGACTGAATAAAGCCTAATTATTCCTAGCCATGATAGCCTAAAGGAAAAGGGGAGAAAAATAGAGAGATTTGTCCAAGGGAGGACGCATATTAGAGAACGCTACAAGCTTACATTTGTACATGATCTTAAAATAAGACATGAGTGACATTCCGTGTCGCCTTAAGGGCCTATGTCAAGGTGTTGTGCACAATGAGTAGAGTGAAGTTTAAAAATTAAATTAAAAAAATGCCATTATAAGGCATAACCGTGGTGACAGAAGCATTTGTTTATGGCAACAGCATTCATGCAGTGCCCACGTTCTCATACGGATGTTAATGTAACAGGTATAGTCAATCTTGAACTTCATAATGCCCTGTGGGCGTGCATCACAATTGTCAACCATACGATAGTGACAAGATATTACGGCGATTGCGAATGACCCCGTTAGCGAGACTCCGTTGGTGGTAAAGAGGTGCGGGATGCAACGTGAGCGGCTGGCGGTGATGAGTGAAGGGTGATAAAAAACGGCGCGTCAAGGGATTTTAGAGTGCCTGGGGAGCCCGTGAAAACATGCTGCGCAACCTACTATCTTACCGCGATGGGCAGCTCGCACGCAGTTAGTGCCGGCCGGTACAGGGTAAAGTATGGTGGATCGCAGTCGTGACCTACAAGAGACCAGAAAGGTCTGTGAGCAGTCAGGTCCACTGGGAAGAAAGGGGCTAAATCACTCGTTAGAGCGGGTACTTACCCGTGAAGGAACAGAGTGTTCCGTATAAGTCGGGCAATTTTCAACAGTGGGAAGTGATATACTGGCAATATTCCAGCATTGGGGCGGGGAACAATCTCCTAAAAAAGGGGGGCCAGCTAATAAGTGTCGGCGATTAAGGGCGAACCATGCAAAGTGAGACGCGCAGGCAAGGAGCTTACCCCGTTTTAGAATAGACGCGCCAGCGATGGGCTTGGTCGTGTCAGTGGGAGCCTAAGGGGATAAAGGGGGGAAGGCCTATTAAAAGAAACCGGGTAGATTCAAACCCGAAGAATCGAGGAAAGAATGCAGCCTGGAGCTTACCTTAACGTCGTATAATGTAAAAAACTGTAACAACAAAAAAAGGTTACTACCATGCAAATGAAAATGCATCCTTTCCATTAAAATCCACCTTTAGCTTCCTGATCTCAAAATACATAAATATTTTTTTTAAATGCAGAAAAATGCTTATCTACAAAACTAGGAGATTTTGCAGACTGCCTTGCCAACCGAAAGAGGGATGCCCTCTATTCTGTGCTTTAAATGAAAATATAGAAGTGCAGGTACTCGCTATTTAGAGTACCTATTGCACGTACAAAGTGCCAGTACTCTCCCGTTAAATATATTGCAGAGGTGCTGAAAAGTGCAGGTAATCCCCTTTTCGATTAAAGAAGTGAAGGTACTTAGTACCTGCCATTTAAAGCATTGTCTCTGTTTCCTTTCCACTTTCAGTGCCCTCACACCGCTAACGTGTTTAAGCTCTGTGAAGCGAGGAACATAGTAGCCAATAGCCAGAACAGGCAACATAGTGCTCCACAAAAACAAAAGCCAATTCCCTGTAAAACATTAACAAGGTGTTGTTAATTGCCCCTTTACGGCTTATATTCTTTCCTAAGGACTCACACCTGCTCTCCCAGGACCAGCACCCACAACCATAAAAAATAACGGGAAATAAAGGAGGAATTGAAGACATGAAATGTCTGAATTGTATCTGATTCAACTTTATTTTGATGAACATAGAGTGACCAACTGGTATGGAGGCAAATAGAGACAGGACTGTACAAAAATCAGGACAAAAGGTCAAAATTCAGGACAAACATTGAGGATAAAAGTCAATTTTATGGACACATCCGAGGCACGGCCATACCCCACTATGTTATCAATGCAATTATTTACTATTTTTTATGTTGCACTTATTTACAATGTTTGTGCACTGGGCTATAGGAGATTGCCTCTAGGTATGCTACATTCTGGTGGTGCATTATGTCCTTGTTCAACCCAAATCTACCCAATCTTTCTTGGAGAGAAAGCAACAGCAACATTTTGATTAGGTTTGTAAACATTTCAATACCCCGACAAACAGTTTGAGAAACATTAGGGTACATGGCTTTTTCCCGTTCTGCTTATCTCACCCTCCACTAGACAGCAAACCTAAAAAGAATAATGAGGTGGAGCAGATTGTTTGGGTAACATATCCTGACATTATGGGGCTCATTAGGATCGCGGACGGACTTGCGTCCGTCCGCGACCCCAGAGTAGGAGGGAACCTCCGCATGGCCTGCGGAGTTCCCTCCTGTGAAATTAGGATGTGACCACCACCCTGGCGGTCACATCCTCTATTTTTACCATTGCGGCGGGTGCGGCTTCAAGCTGCACCCGCCGCAATGGTAAAAATGCATACATTGCATTTGTATGCAGAAAGCGGCAGGCACCGTGCGGTGTACATGTGCACCCCCCACACCCCTCTTCACCCAGGGGGCCCGCAACGGTCCCCTGCAGTGAAGTTCCACATGCTTTTCCACGGCGGAAAACCCGTCGCGGAAAAGCATGTTTTAAACCCCATTCTAATATGGCTTGCGGTGTCTGAGAGACACCGCCACCATATTAGAGCTTTTCCGCCGTGGTTGTAAGCCAACCGCGGCGGAAAAGCAGCGGACTGACACCAGGACGCACCAGCCATTCTAATGTGGCGGTGGGTCTTTGGTGGGTCCGCAGCGGATTTTCCGCATCCTCCGGCCCGGCGGTGGCTTCCGCCGGCCCAGAGGATGCGGAAAATCCGCTATCCTAATGAGCCCCTAGGTGCGAGACTGAGATACCCATAACTTTTTTGTATAATTACAGCACAAAGAAGATTCAACCAACTGATACATTAGAGTGTGCATCAGTTTCTCTACATTTATCTCAGAACTGGGAGCCTGATCATCACAAAGAGAATTAAAGAGCAGGATGAATTCAAGATCAGATGGGCGATACATAGAAACTGGTTCAAAGGGTCATTACTAAAGAACTGGAGAAATGAGGGAGAGAAGAACAAGAAGGAAACATCCCTAAAATCAGATGGGCCCTCCATGAGTATTGGAAAGTATTGCGTACATGGGGAGTAGTCTCAGAAGAGTGGCCAGAAACAACAGAAGCACTGTCAAGGGGCATAATAAGCAGTGCCCTGGCAAACTCTGCCTGTGCAATGGTCCATTGGTGGTGCTTCTAGAGGGCAGGCAAGGGCTGAGCCTCTTGGAAAATTGGGCCCTGAGCAATTGTCCACTCTGTCCATGTCTTGTAATGGCTCTACAGTTGAGTCAATACCCAACCAATGGTCTGGCTCATCCCAAAGTACCAAAGGTCATGAAAATCTTCAGAATAGTTGGGATGCAAATTACACAACAAACTATATAGGAACATAATCACGACTTTAACATGTAGAAAGTGTTTCTTTAACACATGGGGTGTTTCAATTTAGTACATTAGATCACAACATTGCATTGATAGTTATCTGAAGTTGGCGTTTCTAAACATGAACTTCACAGCATTTATTAACCCTCCCTTCTGTCACAGCCATGAGTTAAAAAAGAGAACCAATTGGCTGGTGTCCCTTATGTCATGGAACGTTACAGACCATTAAAGCATGCACAAGTGAGATTTTTGTACAGAACCCATCTTGACCTGAATTAGTTGAAAGTGCTCTCAAATGAAGTTGATTTGACTTAAATAACACAATTTAGTCGTGTGGGTGAGCTGGGATTTGAACCCAATTTCCTAGTCACACATAAGGGTATATTTACCATTGTGTGCCATCTCCCTTGCGCCATGCAAGGTTTCTCAAGCCATGTAAGGCCACCTTGGGTGGAGCGTGGGGGTTCAAACGCATGCACCCGAGTTTTGGTGCATTCCTAGATTTACCATTAGTGGTATACCTGGGAATACATAAAAATGCGCCTATCTGGGGAGGGTGGGGGGATCTTTGCAATGAGGAGAAATATATTTCTCATTTTTTCCTCTATGTGTGATGCATTCTGCAGCATACCTAGAAAGAATAAAATGCCTCTCAGGATTATTTTTGTGCATGAAGGTGTCCCTTCCTGCACAAAAATAATCCTGCTTATAATGCAGGCACCCTTGCACCGTAATGCAAGGGTGCCTGCAGTGGCGCTAGGCAGCCAAAAGTGTGCCAGTGCATGGAAAAGACAGGAATGCGCTGTATGATGTTAAATACGGCACATTCCTGCTCTTTCCCGCAGCGGCTTGCTGTGCGAAACTATAATAAATATGCCCCATAGTGTACTTAACCCCTTCACTGTGGCGGCTATTCCGCCGCAGTGCTAAGGGGGAGGGCGGCCAAGCGGAGGGCGCATACTGGTAACGGAACCGCTCCGTCACCAGCATCGGTTGCGCTGTGCTTATGACGGAGCGGTTCCGTCACGGCCCCGCCCGCTCAATAGAATGCTCAGCGCAGGCGCGGAATCCGCGCCGCGCAGGCGTGCCGAGCGGGCCATGGCGGAACCGTTCCGTCATCAGCACAGCGCGACCGCGGCTTATGACGGAGCGGTTCCGTCATCAGCAGGGGAGGGGTTAAGCAACCTACTAAATTACATTCTTTTGCTCAATCTCCTTTAGCACCAGAGGACAGTGGCTTTGCAAAGTTCTGTCAGGTGAATAGTAGACTGTGTTAAGTTAATGCAGAGCACAGGCTAATTTTACACAATATCTATTAAAACAAAGGTTCATAGTGAAGGTGAGGGACCATGGGAGACCATATGCTAGTATCACTGGCTTTCTCAGACTTTACATAGCTAGCCAACGCAGCAGTTAAAGTGCATTTTAAAAAAGTATGGATACTGTGATCCTGAGTGCAATTGGAAAGGGGTCAGTGAGCGTGAAAGCAGAATCATAGGTGTGGCTGAAAAAGAACAAAATATTCAGTGAATATTTTATTGATCTTTCACCATCGAGTAACTGCACATAAAATAATTCACACCTTAAATGAAAAATAAATGCAAGTTAAACCAATCAGTGGGAAATACACTAATTTAGTTCATGTAACCTCTGTTGATTAATGTGATCACTGCAAATGTATGTGTGGAGAACCAGAGGCACATGGGATTGAATCTTGTTTGGCTAACAAGGCATAGTGGCTTGTGTATATTTAGTGCAAATAGGTCCATGCACCGTGCAGAAAGCACTGTGAGTGTACAAGTCATAACACACAGTATAAAATTGGCTGCCACAAATTGTGAAAATAAATTTAGGTTAAAGACAAAAAAGTGATGTAAAAGTGTACATTTTAGTAATATGCAGATTGCAACTAGTGCAAACAGTTTTACAAGTGTCAATTAAAAGCACACACTTCACAGCCTAGCTTGGAACACCCTAACAATACCTCTCAAAAAGAAGAAATCGTTCACCCCAGGGAGCTGAAAGTGAACTCTATTAATTAACACCTATAGTTATAGTTATAGTTATTGATTTATATAGCGCTGAATCACCCATGAGGGTATCTCGGTGCTTAGGCTGTGGAACCCTTCCTGGCTCTCCCTGTGAGGGGCGGAGCTTGGCATCCCAGCGCTGGTGGGGCCGTTGTGGAGATTAAGCAAGCTATTGCCCAGAGTTGCAGCGTGGGGCCCATGATTAGAGAAGGCGCCTTTACATGTGCAGATTAACCAGTTGCCCACATTTACATTTCTTTGAAGCAGCCCGGAACGCTGGCTGCCCTTCCTTCTGGATCACTGCACAGGAGACCCCCTACCTTCCGCTGAGCCATCTCACATATTGGAGTTAAGATTTGTCTGTTAGCACAAAGGACAAAATTACAGACAAACGTGTCCGTAGAAACTTCATTCATGGACAAAGGACATGAAAACAAATGCTCGGAGTGGCAAGGATGCCATAGAAAATAGTACTGTTGTGTGTCTATTGATATGGAGACCCAACACTTTACCGAAATCTGGCATAAGCCGCAAGAGGTGCGGCACTGATCTTTCAGGATCAGACATGTAAAGGAAAGTGTCATCCGCATATGTGGACAGTATGAGAGTTCTGTCTCCCTCTCAGATTCCCCAGTCCCGAAGATTGTCTCTCAAATAAATCGGCAGTGGTTCCATGGTAAGCGTAAGGAGAAAAGGCGACAGAGACGACCAACCCCCCCTTCTTGTGCTGAAGATATCCGACACCATTTAGCTAGTGTGATCTATTGCACTGGGCTCTGTATGTAACAGATGCACCCAGGACAAGTATTGTGGAGTGAGTCCCATTCTCACCGCACCGCCCATAAGTATGTCCAGGAGAGTGTGTCAAAAGCTTTTTCCATATCTAAGGCCACCAGCCCCGCCTCCCCCCCTTGCAGTCTAAGTGGCATGCAGGTCATGCAAGAGCCTCTGCAAGTTCATGTGAGTACCTCTCCCTGGCATAAAGCCACATTGATGAGTATGCACCAATTGAGTAATCACCCGGCTCAGACGCTTCTGTAGGACGGTCTCAAGCAGCTGCATGTCTACTTTGAGCATAGATAATGGGTGGTTCTACCCTACTGCTCTATGGTGTTTACCAGGCGTTGGCAGCATACTTGCATGTGTTCAGGC
Organism: Lissotriton vulgaris; assembly: GCF_964263255.1. Taxonomy (NCBI): domain Eukaryota; kingdom Metazoa; phylum Chordata; class Amphibia; order Caudata; family Salamandridae; genus Lissotriton; species Lissotriton vulgaris. The sequence goes on along the minus strand of NC_141689.1, from coordinate 2,100,090,162 downwards.
AAGGTACTGTTGGAGTTATCCTTCTGGAAGGTTTCCAGGAGTTTAGGGAGGAGATCACCGGAGTATGTTTGAAAGAACTCCACAGAGAGCCATCTGGCCCTGGGCATCTGCCCCTGCAGTGACGTCACTAGGGAGGTGCAGGAGGTGCGGACCGTACCGGGTGGCACCATCACATGGGGTGACACCATCACATGGGTGACACTGAACTCCCAAACATTAAGAAGCAGGGCCCTGTCGTGGCGTGCTAATAGCTGTGGCGTTCGCGGTGCAAATAATCCCGGCAAGAGAGCCCCGCTGCTCCCGTCCCATCCGGTGCGAGAAAGGCTGAGCAGACCAAGCGCATCCCAACTTGAATGAAAACAAAGCAAGCGTCTGCGTTCCCGCTCAAAGCCATTGAATGCGAAGAGAGCAGGAGGGTTTAAGGGGCTTGACAGGAGACGCCGTAAAGTTGCAGCAGCCGCCGAGGTTGACTTGAGGCTGAGGCTGCCTTTTATTTGCGGTGCCCCTTTGTCGGTGGCATCAATGCCGCGGCTCCTTGCTTGGGATATGTCTCTCGCAGCTCGCTTCTGGATGTTCAGTCTACCATCATGTGTGGTGTATGTGAGTGACGGAGAGGTCCACTGATGTGTGTTGATAATTAAGAGTGTGTGTGTGTCTGGTGGTGTCTGCAGCGCAGCCTCGGCAGCAGCTGCAGACTGGGAACCAGCTTGATTACTATTCTGCCCAACAGAGTCGACTCCCGGCGCTGTGTAATATCTGGTAGCAGAGCAGCTCTTCGACAGTCTGTCCTGTTGGCCAGCTCCCATGGCTCTTTCCTAACCATGCCCCCTCGAGGAGTGAGGTACCTCAGCTCTGCCCCGGCATGGGCGGATAGAAGCAGCCCTGCTCCGAGAAGAGCTACTGTATACACAAGAATTACTAAATACCTCTGTCAAATGTATATAGCGTACAGATCAACAAGAGAGAGAGGACTAGATAAGCTAGCCTGTATCCCCAGTTTATATATGTAAATCAATAAAGGCTAGCTAGTTTAAGGGGAGTATTAAGGAGACTCTGGTACGTCAGCAGTGACAATATGTGGGAAAAACACTGTTTTCCTTTGAAAGCCCTCACCCACCGACCTAGTCGGTGGCATGCTTCATCATCGGGCCCACCACAGTGGCACCGAATGTGCCCCGGGTGTGCTTCAACGCCAGGTGACTGCGGAGCTGGTATGTTGCTGAGTGTGCAGTGAAGGGGTGTGAAGGTGAGTAATTAAAATGCTATACAGGAGGTCCCAGCACCCGAGGGTATTAGCAATATTTAATGAACTGGGCCTCTGTTAGCAGGTTAAAAGGCAATAGGACGTTTTAAGGGAGAGTTACAATGACCTCCAGCGTCCAGTGTGGTCTACATGTTTCAGCCAGTGCCTTTATATAGCGCCCATCAGTGAGCTCTCTGGAAAGCGCAGAAGGGGGTCTGATTTGTGTTACCTTGCCATCCGTGATGATCACGGTCAAGGACAACCTAGCGTGTTACTCGCCCAAAGAGCTCTGATGGCTTTTTTTTTAAGTTTTATATAGCGGTAACTCGACCCGAAGGTAATGGGGCGCTTTACATGAGCACCATCACACAAGGACACATTCATTTTCTGGTAGGAACTGGGAGATTAAGTGATTTGCCCAGAATCACAAGATGTTGAGCCGATGCCGAGATTCAACCCTGGTCCCCCCAGCTCCGAAGTTGTCCCTCTGGCCTGACCGTTATGCCACATCCTATATATAAATATCATCAGAATACTTCGGAATGCACCTTCTTGATGCCAAGATCTCCCTCTTTTATGTCAACGGGGATAATAACAAGCAGGACACATGCTTTCCAGTAACAACACTAACATGAGGCTTTGCTGTCCAATTGATTCAAAGTTACTCAAATGCTCAGCAGTGCCCGCCAGGTGTTGCTGCTCCCTAAGTTACGGCATCCACGCCTCCTTTGCGTTTTCCTAAGCTTCTCTGACTGACATATTTTTGGCCCCTACAGGCCGCCTTAGATATCAGCCTTTGACCTGTGACTTTCAGTCTAATGGAGAGTTTTCAAAAGCAATATCTGTGCAGCTGCAAAGAGTTTTAGAGGAGGTTTACTGTGCAGTACTTTTTATGAAGTGGTAAAGAAAGAGGACTCGCCTTTAAGCTACAGAAGTATGTTGACAAGTACCGGCTCGAGCGGTCTCTGAGAGTACCAAGCCCCGATCTGCATTTCTCTCTCAAGCACTTTGCGCCGTTCAATCAATCAATCAATCATAGCATTTGTATAGCGCGCTACTCACCCGAAAGGGTCTCAAGGCGCTGGGGGAGATGGGTACGTTACTGCTCGAAAAGCCAGGTCTTGAGTTGCTTCCTGAAGGAGAAATGGTCCTGGGTTAGCCGAAGGTGGATGGGGAGGGAGTTCCATGTCTTGGCAGCCAGGTAGGAGAAGAATCTTCCTCTTGCACTGCCAGATCTCTCCTCTTTTATTGTTTGCAGCAGTGGCGTCACTAGGGAGGTGCGGGGGTGCGGACCGCATTGGTGGCACCATGAGTTACCGCACTGGGTGACACCAACCCTAGTGACGCCGCTGTGCCCCTGGTAATCTTTTGGAGGGCCTCCCATAATTCATCAAATTTTATCTCTCCCTCTAGGGCCTCCCTACACTCTGCTGCAAGTTGATGGATCACGACCCTGTAGAGAAACATCTCTATTTCATGCAACCCGTTGCCATGGGGGTTTGTGTATCACATCCTACGTCTGCCAAGTGCTCTTGCAGAGCCGGTTTAATCGCTGTTTGACCCATGACAACCTGCCCATCTGCCCTGGTCAAGGAGGGGATCACCAGGGGCGGTCTTTTCCACTTCAGAAGCAAGCCCAACATACGACCCGACTGGTCCCCATCTCAATGCAGTCTCTGGCTGTAGTCTTGCAACTTGTCTATATGGCTCTGTGAGATCCGTCACCTCCTCCTACCATCCCACCGCCTGCTACCGGAGTTGGGTCAATTGGGCCTCCCCTTCCAGCAGCTCTCGCTCAAGCTTCCTCTGGGTGCCGTATACTTTTCTGAGGCTTTCCCCTCATACGATCACCTTAAAGGCACCCCATTCAATGCCCCATATCTCCAAAGCGTTCCAGTTATTGTCAATTTAGCTCCGCAGCGCCAGCTGAATATCTACTTTAAGTTCTTAGTCTCTCAGAGACTTCAGACAGAGTTTCAACAAAGGTACACAAGGTCTGTGTCTTCCTAATCCACATTCTAATAGAAGGGGTGCGTGGTCCGAAAGAAATTGTACCTGGTAACTCACCCCCACAGACGTTTAGCACCGTCCGTGGTCAAGAGAAATTGGTTCAGCCAACTAGGTGCATGGTGTGTGGGGGAATAGCAAGAAAACTCCAAATCTGTCGGATGGCGTTCTCGCCATGTGTCAACACACTGCAGTCTGTGCATTGTCTCACGTATCCTGGAGGTTATGTTGGGTTTAGTTCACAACTTGGGCGGATGCCTATCCACTGTGCCATCGAGAATGCAATTGAAATCCCCAGGCCGAACGATGGTCATGCCCATGTATTGTAAAAGCTCATTCTCTCGGGATGCATAAAAGACAAGGCATCTGCATTGGGAGCTTAGATGTTAGAGAGGCACATCTCCACACCATCCATACCTCTCCTCTATGTCTGCTGTGTGTCTAAGCTGTTGAAACAGAATCCAGGAGCCACTCAAACGGAGACCCCCGGCATAGGAGGAATATGTTTATGAGTAGAACTGCCCCCTCCACTTTTCCGCCATTTCCGAGCCTCTCTACTGTCAGAAGTGTCTCCTGTAACATTGCAATGTGGATCCTCATTCATCTCAAGTAGGCGTGTGTCCTATAAAAAGGAGCCCAGACCCCTCACGTTCCACGTAAGAAAACATCTACGAGCCAGAGCCCAATGGCCCCCCTCCTCAGACATCCATCCATCTATGTACCTGAGATTCTCATTAAAGATGGGGCAACATTAAAGTCTAATGAACGAGGTGCAAGAGAGGATTTGTACAGCACACGTCTTGATCTGATGCATTTCAAAGTGCTGTCAAATAGGGCAGTGAAGGAAAAGGAAGCACAGTAAAATACAATAATTGCTGAGGATCACACAGTTTGGTCAAGTGAGGTTAGGAAGCTGGGACTGGTCACAGGCTACCTGGTTGCACACTGTGCAACTCAGCCACTAAACATTCATGACAGTGATCATATTGAATAAGCATTTGGGATTTTTAATTACCAACATGTGGGCAGGAGCATTATTTAGATGGCCTGTATAACTCCATCTTCCCCATCTAAATAAAGACACTGAGCAGACCCTCTGCGACAGGCTGGGTAGGTGGGAGTGGGTACGACAGGCTCATACAATGAGGTAAGACTATGGGAGGCAGGGCAAGCTGTAGGCACTTGAAGCCTTCGCTTGTATTGGGCTCTGGGGTCAAGAGAACCCCAAACTGAGCCAGAGGCAGCCGCCTGGCTTGAGCTTAGCCCATGCCTTCAACGGCTCTCCCACCTCTACCAAGGCATTCCAAGTGACATCAGTCAGATATGAGGAAGCTTGAGTGGTCTATGTTGCCACTTGGAACCAGGAGGTGGGAAGCTCCACAATACCAATATCTACAACTTTATGTTGTGTACCACTCCACATCCTCTTCTCCTGCTCATATCAGCAGCACAGGAGAAAGAGAGCCATGCAAAACATGGCTCACCACCACCAGCTCCCTTGCTGTCATTTAAAAATGAAACAAAACCCCACCATCCTCTAGCAATCTCTCTACTATGCCTAGGAACTAATGATTAAACCACTACTCCATTTTCTATTCGCCACAGAACGACAAATGGTTACTAATACATATAGACTATATCATGATTTGCTTTGTAGTAAATCCTCTTTTGAATGGCGTACCCTCAGTTTTTTGTCTTAACTGTTTTGCTGGCTGTAGGAGTCTGTGCACTTTACTTCTGATAATCAGTGGTAAAGTGCCTGTGTTCCTCCTTTCAACATTATATAATTGGTATACTTCTAATTGGCATATTTAGCTTACGTATAAGTCTCTGGCGTATGACAACAAGTGAACACAGTGCCTGTATTTTAAATGTCATTAGAGGACTGCAGCACCTACTGTGCCATCCACTACAGTAGCAGTGCAAACGTGGCTTCAGGCCTACCATTGTAGCAGTGTAAAAATCTTAATTCAACTTGTCTAAATAAATCCTTTTGACTGATCAAAACCTTCCTTTTGAATATTAGCTAGGGATATACAAAGTATGGTCCTTTTGACCTCGATAATTCTCGCTTCGGTGCCTACTCGAATCACGGGTTCACACTCTGCAACTCTGGGCATTAGCTTGCTTAATCTCCACTACGGCCCCCGCGGCGGGATGCCTGGCTTTCACCTTGGGGATGCCCAGTATGGGTTATCTCACAGGGAAAAGCCAGGACGGGTTCCCAATGCAAGCGCCGAGATGCCTCCCGGTGATTCGAGCGCTATATAAAAAGACATAATATAACATAACAAAGCAAACACAAGATAGTGCTCACATCTTGAACTCATTTATTTCAGAGGCTCTCCTATGTGATAATGAAGAAAAAAAGGGAAAGTGAAACAATTGCCTAGGATCACACAATGTGGCCAAGTAGTCAGGATTGTTTCCAATTTTTCTGGTTTCACGTTGTGCATTTAAGCCATTAGAGAGCTATCTCTTTCCCTCTCTCATTTAACATCCAACTTTAAAGCTTTGTCTTAAATTCTTGGTGCATGAGGTTAGAACGTGAGTGGCAGACAGAATCCGCATTAAGCCAGGGCTCATTTTGGGATCAGGAGCCAAGAGACCCTTGCGCTCATACACAGCCAGGCAACTGGCGCAAGCCTTTAGTGGTGCACCCACCTCCATCACATAATGGCAATTCAAGGAAAAAAGGCATATGAAGGGTATGATTTGGCTATCATCAAACTGTGAAGCAGGAATACCAACACCCCAGAGCAGAAATCCTTATTTCAAGAATTAAAACTTTCTCACTTTAATATATGCTGGCAAGTGCATTATGATATTGGGCGTTATCTCTCCATGGGTAAAACCAAATGATAGTTGGGTTACAGTCCTGTTTTCTTTTCACAGACTTACTACCAGTATGTAGTTTGATTTAAAATTTTCAGATCTGTAAAAAAAGGGAGCAGAGAAATATGTTCAGAAACTGATTACCCAGAGTCTCACAAGGGGAGACAGAGTTTAATACAAAACATTTTTCCTGGTTGCATGGTGTCATCATGCTCATTTTAACAGGTCAAGTAGGTGCGATAGTGAGAATAAGGAACTAATCTCACCAAAGAAATAGCACTGGGCTGTGTAACTTGCCTATACTTTCAATACAGAGATCACATCCAACAAAGGTAGGGAAAGCAAGCAGAGAAATCTTACTCCATGGAGCAGCAGAGGGAGAGCACCTCGGATACAGCTTAACACAGTACAGGCACGTCAAAGACATTCTCAAGACACCAGTGGCTTAAATTAGAGAGCATTGGGGAAGCAACCCCAAAAATAACTTCACTGCACACACCATGTACATGCTTTGCTTTCCCTATACCCTCCTTACACACCCACACCTTCCACTCCTCGGACGCAAACGTGTGAGTACCCATGCTCTAACCTATGTGCGGACCCATTAGCACATGTGACCAGCATGTGTCACTTTAAATTTCAAGAGTACACATTCACCTCAAAACCAGAGCCCCCCAAAGTGGGTTCTAAAATGCACATATCCAGTCAACCGCACCAAAGCAGACATTCTAGACATTACCTCAAGTAGGCCTGTGAAAGCCTTCTCATGGTGCCAAGTACATGACATTAAAAGAGGTAATTTGCACCTTGGGGAATGGAACACAGTCGGATCTTTGGTTAATTTCACTTTAAACCTAGAATTTTCCAGGTCACAGGCCCAGAAGTCTTAAATATTCTCAGTGCACCAAACCACCACGAGGAGTTCTAGACCTTCCTTTTACATCCAGTGTTAGCATATCTGATTAAAACTTGTCCTTGATCCACCGGGTTTTTAATGTAATAATGATACTTTGCTGCTTGTGAGCCATCCACTCTTCCTGGACTTTCGGACTTGGACCTTTGTGCTCCCTGTCATTTTCTTTTGATGACTCGCTTCTTCTTCTACCTTTCTCCTCCGCCATTTTAGCAATCTCTGACCTCCCCCTCTGTCCCAGCGACCTTTCTTTTATCTATCCTGTTGCCTCTAACACGCTCCTCGCTGTCTTACTCGTTACTATCTGCTTCCCTTTCTCATTTGTCTCACTTTCCTGCCCTTCTCTGTCCTGCCCTTGCTGGTGCTGTGACTGCATCCCCCTCCGACCCCACTTAATGGAACTCTGCTTTTCTGTATATAGAGATAACTCTAATCACTAGTACATGCAGTAGACCTTTGTACTCTCTACCATTCCTATGTGACTCTTAGAGCATATCCATTCGTATCCCTTCCCTATGTATATAGAGATAACTCTAATCACTAGTATATGCAGTAGACCTTTGTACTCTCTACCACTCCTATGTGACTCTTAGAGTATATCCATCCGTAGCCCTTCCCTATGTATATAGAGATAACTCTAATCACTAGTATATGCAGTAGACCTTTGTACTCTCTACCACTCCTATGTTACTCTTAGAGTATATCCATCCGTAGCCCTTCCCTATGTATATAGAGATAACTCTAATCACTAGTATATGCGGTAGACCTTTGTACTCTCTACCACTCCTATGTGACTCTTAGAGTATACCCATTCGTATCCCTTCCCTATGTATATAGAGATAACTCTAATCACCAGTCTCCTCTTTCTGTGACTTTACATCTTATACATTTGAATTTTTTTCTGTTTGTATCTTTAATGTAACGCATGTAATCCTTAGTCCTTATGTTTTGCAACTGGTTCTTATTTAAAGCGCTCTGACACCTTCGGGTAAAGTTTGCGCTATATAAAATCGCATTAAATAAATAAAAAATACAAAACTTCCTGCACCCTGCGGCGGGCGGCTGTGCAATGCAGCATGGTTAAGCTCAACCCGTCAGGCGTGCACCCTGCAGGGCTCAAACCCCCCTGAACTTTCCCTCACATTTGAAATGAATAATCCGAACACCAGTGCATTAGGGTTAACATTTAAATTACTAGCGAGTGTCAAAAAGCAAGCTTCCCTCCCATCCTCCAAAACAGTCCTGTTTCAGTGTAAAAAAATGGTATGGATTTTGAAGCTGTCCTACTAGTACAATTTACAACCTTGTTTCAGGGAACAAGTTGCCATGTAAAACACATTTAGTAAAGGAGGATGATTACAACACTGCTTGAGCTTTGATAAGCGATATTACGGACAATGGAACTGTCTACTTTAAAACCGCAGCAAAAGGGGTGTCTTTTTATTGACAACAGCGACATCTACTGGCAATACTAGGCATATACCTCTCAACTACTGAAGTCCTGAAAATGTCCACGAAGGGCTTGATGACCCCTAAATGAACAGAATATCTGATTATGATAACATGGGCGGTGATCTTTCTTTGACCTGCAGTAAAAAATGACATTTAATGTGGCGGTGAAATTAACAGACCCTGCTCTTCATATTAATCATCGGCTAATCAGCATTCTATCCTACTATAATATGTATTTAACCGGAACTACAACATATAGATATACTTTGCAGGGGACTGGATGTAGTTACACCTCTCTTTAAATAAAAGGCCGCCCCTTCCTTGTTCGAAATATCCATGTCGGTGGATTATCTCCCCAGGGCATTGCTGAAGAATTTCTCTGTTTGTTGGTGTTAAGTGACAGATTTTGAGGAGACGGGAAAACGCTAACAGGCATTCTTTCTTTCCAAAGAAAATACCGAGCCTGGGCTAGAAAACACCCGGGAGGACGCATGATATACAACTTGTTGACTGCGGGGTGCAGTCACAGGGGAGCCTGCTGCTAATGGCCCGGTGGTCTCCTCGCCAAAGGCGCGCGGCACGCCTCGGATGACCCCCTCTCCCTGCAGCAACTTGGGCCAGCTGCCTTGTTTGTTTTAAAGTGAGTCAGGCTGTACAAGCCAGACATAAACAAGCGCATCCTGTTGTTCCTGCATGTGAAATAAGGGGTTGTGTACCAATACTTCTCCTTGCTGTGTTCCTTTCTACTCCTGTGTTACCTTCTTTTAGCTGCAGTGCTTCCCACCAAGTAGCACACATTGACATCAGTGAATGCATCCCCTTTAATAAGTCAAAAAGTCTGGAGAAGGTCATGGGGTTGTAAATCACAGGAAATCAATCTACGTCCACTTGGTGCGACCAGATTAGAATAAGGGACCAGGTTATTGCTTCCTGGAAGGTGGTGGATCTGTAACATAAAGGCAGTGGTCGAAGTGGGCAGGATCTGAGGGGCACGACGTGCCCATACTTTTTTAATTTAAGAAAAACAGTTCCCTTACTTTTTGTGAATAGACGACCCTGGACGGTTGATTCAGACAGCCGAAATGCTTCAGCTGAAGTGTAGCAATGGAATCTCAACCTCTGGGGTTGTGAAACAGAGGGAGAGGCAGACAGTTAAATAAAGCTTCATGTCAGGGTGCCTGCGTACCTTGAAGAAATGTAAATGTATGCAACTGGTCAATACGCAAATGTAAAGGGTGCTTGGAAGCCGTTATTGCCTTTACTTGATACCATCACTTGAACCTTCCTTGATGACACAGACTTATTATTTTTGAGTTTTATTGCAAGGGAGTTACCAGATGAGCTGTGAAGTGTGTGCTTTTAATAGACACATACAAAAAAAAAACCCACAATGTACAGTCTGGGTATTACTAAAATATATATTTTGGAAGCACTTTTTTTTATCTTTATCGCACTCGAGTGGACCGGCGTGGGGCACGAGGACGCGGAACCGCGCCTGTGTACATCATTACAAACTCGAGAGACCGGTAAGCGGAGGAACCGCATATATACTTACCCGATACATTGGATTGTGATTTTGTATTTCGCCTCACGCCACTGGAGCACATGTGGCCTGGAATTATCGCCACATGAAAAACTACAATACTGCGAAACCGTTCAGCCGTAAACAAGTCGCATGTACTAACTTACAGAGGCGACGAAACACGTGTTGGCTTGGGAAAATTTGAACAACTGGCAACAAGAAGACTGATTAAAAAGAAGACAAATTGACCTGTTTTGTTTTGTGTGGTAATATTTTCTGAGAAGATTCTTTTTGAACTTACGCATGCTGGGGTACAGTGTTGTATTTGTATTCCTTGATGACACATACTTATTATTTTTGAGTTCTATTGCAAGAGAGTTACCAGATGAGCTGTGAAGTGCGTGCTTTTAATAGACAGATACAAAAAAATCCCACTATGTACAGTCTGGGTATTACTAAATCTATATTTTGGAAGCACTTTTTTTTTCTTAAACCTGTTTGTGCCATTTCTAGCAGCCTATCTAATACTGTGTGTAATGCGAGGTTAAAATAATGACATCTATTCACAGTGCTTTCTTTCACAGACTCAGACTTTGTAGCACTAAACATACATAAATCACTATTCTCCACTGCACCAACCATGTTCCAGTTCTGTGGCTCTCTGGTTACAGACACAGACCTCTGCAGTGCTTTAACTAATAGAAATTTCATAAAGCATTTCCCACTAATTAACTTAACATGCATTCATGTTTTTATTTAAACTGTGCATTATGTTATATGTAGTTACCTAAAGGTGAAAGACTGAAAAAAGTTACAGAATATGTATATATTATTTTTAGCCACACCTTTGACCTCGCCCCATGCTCACTCACCCCTCCTCCATTGCACCAGCATCACAGTTCCTATACTTTTTTTAATTGCACGTGGACCTCTGCATAAAGGAAACAACTTCACAAATAACCAGATATCTAGAACCTACCAAAAGAAACCAGAGCCTAAAGACTTCCTTTGCAATTACTCCATCTAACGCTGTCTCTTGTCTCTACCTAAAGTGCACAGTGCTCTTTTCACCAGGCTTTATGTAAGTGCAGAGGATGAGTGAGAATGGTCCAGGGTGGTGCACAAGTGCACCTAGAAAACAGCACCTGACGTACAAGTGAAGAAAAGTGCAAGTTGCAGATGATGCTTAGAAGAGAATAGAGGGCACCTTCAGGAATTCAGGTGTTATATAGAGTAAAATGTGGGTATCTTAAAACAATTGCGATGGGTTCAGTGAGTGTGTGTGATTACCGTGGACCATTGAGAAAAGTTTAAATTCAATTCAAGATCAATAGAAATGGCAGCAACCCAGGTGAGAGAGGAAGAAAAAGAAAAGTGAATTTCCTAGTGAATAGTAGTTCTGGATCAAAACCGCAACATTTTATGTGGTCATACTCAGTGTTTAATTTGTAAAATAAGTAGTGCCAGGTCCCTGACCAGGAGGCCACTTCAGCTAGCACAACTCATTGCCGCACCATCGCTGCCAATGACGGTACCAAAACAACTACTAACATCTTTCTCACCTGCAAGTGCGACAGTTCAGATTATTCCAGGTCCCCAAAGCTAAAGGAATGGCTGGGAAGACAGATATTAGTATGTTTTAATGTATATTGTATTAATAGACAACTATTATTCTGCTCATCTCTAAATTAGAAGAGCAGCGCCACCATGTGGCAGAGTGTCATAAGTGCTGGTGATTATTCAGTACAGTGTCAAGCACAGGAAACCGCTGGTGCTCTACACCGGAAACCACTGGCTCAAATTAAGCACTGAACTCAGCATGGTTGATTGTTAAGGTTTGTGAGATCTCTTTTACTAAGTTCCTCTTCCCATTAAAGGGGTCGTTATTAAGTTCAGGAACAGGCATCAAAATAACAGTTGGGGTCATTGGTACAAAAATGAATATCCAGTGAATGGCATCAATACACAAGATTAGTAAACGAGGCCAAATAAAATCATTTTCAGTAATACAGCCGAAACTGGTGAGTATCTTGCAGCATGACTGGGTACATTAAAACTAGGGATTAAGATGTTATCCATTAGAGAGCACCTTGCGGCACCAGGACAAGAACTATGCCCAGCTTGAAAGTGATACCTAACACCCTTAGGCCCCGCCAGGTAACAGAGAAAGAGCAAAATAAAAAAAAAGAATGGAAAGGGAAAATAAAAACAAATTAATAATTTAATGTCTCTGGAAGTAGATACGAGACCTCCACACCCACACTGCACCGTTGCATGGCTAATATAGGACTGAAATATGGCCCAATCCAATTTGATACCTCAATTGAACACAATACTACCCAATGAGCCTCCTTTGAAAATATTCTCATGAACTGCATTCTGGGGTGTGAACTGCACTTTGTCCCACCTGTGCTAAACTGGTCTCCATGGCATAATACAGCTTCCCAGACAAAACACTTACCTACTGCATGAGCCACCGATTACTTCCAAGAAACCTATCACTATAGGATGAAGGCTCCAAAAATTCACCAGCAAATTCCAACTATTTTAGGTAGAAGGGATTGATCAACATAATTTTATATCCACCTAAGATACCGCCATTTTCTTGATATTGCCAGATCAAAGGAACTCAAGATTACTAAAGTGTTAGCTAATTCCATAATTTACGCAAAAGGTAAAATAAAATCAGCAATCAATAGAGAATTTACATTACAATAAAATGACAGTGTGATCGGCAATCCATTGCACTTAAAAGTGTGTCACATTTGAAAATCTATTACCAACTTTCCAGCTCACACAATGCCAGCGTGTGTCACACAATATCAGCTTCCACCACAAAGTCTCCCAGTAAGGAGCCAATGTCACACAGTGTGCAAAACCCCTGCAGAGAGCAGGGTTCCAGTGAATTGTTCCGAGGCCCTGCTAAGACGATGTCTATTTTGAGGTGTGAAACTTCCCAGGTATATCGGCAGCAGCCTCAAAAAATGTGTGTTTGGTTTTTGGGGAGTGGGGGGAGAGGCTGGATGAGTTGAATTTAAAAATACACCAAGTCCCACCCCCTTGAAGGCCCATCCCTCTATTCACACAGTGAAAAACTTCACATATCGTAAGGTCTGTTATTAGATATTAATAAAATCCAGAAATCTGGTTACGTTATGCTGGTAAAGACTATATCTAGCCGCAGATTCCTTACCATAGAACTTCCCAGGCATCAGCCTGGATCCAGAAGTTTTTTCGAGAGCAGTACCCCTGCACGCCGGTAGGGGGTGAAGTTGAGATCCATGTGCGTCGTGTGTGTCATCCGTGCAAGAAGTGATGTCTGCAGCAGCCATAGAGGCACAACCCAGGCATGCTGATGTCCGTTTCTTTTCATGACTTTCCACACCAGAAGCATGGAGCCATGAAGAATACTGACCACTTGTGTACAAACTAGGGCCCTGGAAGGGATTAGCCCTGTCCCTAGAAATCCGTTTGCAGAGAAGGGAGGATGGGTTGGTCAGTAAGAAATCTGCAGCAAGATGCATCCTCTAACAGATAAAGCAGTATGAAGGTAAGTAACTTGTTCATCTGATAGAGACTTCTGACCGCAGATTCCTTACCTTAGAATGGATACCTGAGCAATACCATCCCTGGTGGTGGGCCTGCAGACGACTTTCAAACAAGAAAGTCCTGCAGGACCGAACGGGCAAAGTGCCTATCCCTACGGACCTGACTGTCCAGACAGTAATGTTTGGTGAACGTGTGCAGAGAAGCCCACGCTCGCTACCTGGCAGATGTCCAGGACCAAAACTCCACGAGCAAATGCAATGGTCGCAGCTTCAGCTCTAGTGGAATGAGCTTGCAAACCTTCTGGAGGTCGCTTCTTGCCCAGTGCATTGCAGATTTGAATGCAGAGAATGACCCATCTGAAGATGGTCCACTTCTGCACAGCCCGGCATTTCTTTGCACCAACATACCCCATGAAGAGTTAGTCGTCCACCTGGAACTCTCGAGTACAGTCAAGGTAGTATGACAAGGCTCTTTTTGCGTCCAGACTTTGTAGTCTCTCCTCTTCTTCAAAGGGATGTGGAGGAGCATAAAAAGTAGGCAGTGTGATTGATTGACCTATGTGAAATGGGGTAACCACTTTCAATAGTAAAGAGTCCCTTGTGCGAAGCACCAGTTTATCAGGGTAGACTGAGAAGTAAGGTGGATAGATGACAAGGCCTGCAGCTCACTACTCCACAGACAGGAGTAATAGCCACAAGGAAGGCTGTTTTAATTGTCAGAAGCCTGAGGGGACAATTATGAAGAGGCTCAAAACGAGCACATATAAAGAAAGTTAACACCAGATTAAGGTCCCTCTGAGGCATGATACATTGTAAATAAGGGAAGCAAGGAACAATACCTTTTAGAAAACTATGCACAATAGAAGATTTGAACAGAAAGGGTTTGGTCAGGCAGCCGCAAAAATGCAGAAAGAGGGACAGATAGCCCTTAGGGGTGCCCAGGCAGGGCCCTGATGGATATGTGAAAGAATGAAGAGTAAAACTTCAGAAAGGAGTACAGAAAAGGGATCGAAGTATTTTTCTGCACACCAGGCCATAATTTATTTCCAACTGCAGGCATTTACCATCTTGGTGGAGGAACATACGGCAGCCAAGACGACGTTTCACACTACGGGAGGAAGGTTGAAGGCTGTCAACTGGCGCCACTCAATCTGCACGCAAGAAAGCGAAGACTGGACAGGTTCGGGTGGAGAAAACTCTCCCGTGCTGCGACAGAAGATCCTCCCAAAGGTGCAGCCAGATCAGAGGCTCGATGGCCATGCTCAGTAGTTCAGGATACCAGACTCTCAGAGCCCAATCCGGAGCCACAAGAATGACTTGGGCCTGGTTGTTTTCGATTTTCTTGAGATCAATAGGCAGGAGTGGTATGGGCGGAAAGGCGAAATTAAGGCTTGTGCTCACATGAGATGACGAAAAGCATTGGAAACTCCAACGGGCAAAACTGGTGTCATTGTGCGTTCCAGGCGTAGGTGAACAAATCTAACCAAGGTTCTTCCCACTCTTGAAAGAGACCTTGCCCCACCTCCGGTTGGAGATGGCATTCATGATCCGCTAGGCACTGACA
Source organism: Lissotriton vulgaris (assembly GCF_964263255.1). Taxonomy (NCBI): domain Eukaryota; kingdom Metazoa; phylum Chordata; class Amphibia; order Caudata; family Salamandridae; genus Lissotriton; species Lissotriton vulgaris. The sequence goes on along the minus strand of NC_141689.1, from coordinate 2,100,075,078 downwards.
GATGAGTTTGTCTGCTCTAGTGTTCAGAGAGCCTACCAGGTGTTGAACCACCAGGGATATGCCCTGCTGTACCAGCCATGTCCAGATAGGCAAGGCCTCCTGCCAACGGACCCTCGACCCCACCCGCCCTGTTTGCTGCAGTACCAGATGGTGGTGTTGTTGTCTGTGAACACCTGCACTAGCCTTCCCTTGATGGAGAGTGGAAAGGCTTTTAATGCCAATGGATCGCACAGAGCTAACGGAGATTGATGCAGAGTCTGGATTCAGACAGAGACCAGAGTGCTCAGATGTCCACCTCTCCCAGATGGCCACCCTATCTCAGGAGTGATGCATCTGTCACTACTGTTAGATCTGGTTGGGGAAGGGAGAGGGGTCTGCCTCTGACCCAATTGTGGTTCATTAGCCACTACTGCAGATCTTTCACAGTTCCCTCTGAGAACTGGACCAGGTCAGAAGGTTCCCCTGATGCTGCACCCATTGAAACTTCAGGTACCACTGCAAAGCCTGCATATGCCATTGGGCATGAGCTACCAGCAGGATGCAGGAGGCCATGAGTCATAACAGCCTCACAGTCTGCCTCACTGGAATCCAGGATACAGGCTGAAACATCAGTATCATAACCTGTCTATCCTAGACTCGCCGCTCAGGAGGATAAGCCAAAGCTGCATTGTTTCCAGAACAGCTCCAGTGAAGGGGAGCATCTTGAAGGGAGTTAGATGTGACTTCGGCATGTTGATAGTGAACCCCAGCGAGGACAGGAGGTTTGCTGTGGTCTGGAGGTGGGAGACAATAGCCTAGGGCAGGGGTCTTCAATCTGTGGGGCACGACCCCCAGGGGGGTCGTGGATTCCTGGGAAGGGGGTCGCAGATTGTCAGTTTGCCTTAGTGGCGTCGGGCTGATTGAGGGTGCTCACGGCAAAGGCCTAATTCACACCGAGGGGTGAAAAACAACAAAGCCTCATTAACAAGTAAAAGGTCTTTTAAAGACCTGTGAAGTACTGGGGTGTGGCTTTGTGTGTGTCCCTGAAGGTGTTTAAGCCCGGCTCACATACACGAGGAGGGGAAGGGATGGGGGGCAAGGGAAGAGATGGGGGGCAAGGGAAGGGATGGGGGGCAGGGGAGGGTGGCTGCGGGAGGAGGCTGTAGCCCTTTGAGTTCAATGGACGTTACGCGCCTGGAGCTCTGGGTCCTGCCGGTAAAGCACGAACCCTCATACCCGGCGCCTGTGCAGGAGAAATGTGCCCGAGAGTCTGTTTTTCAGGTGACAAGTTGTTACAGCCTGTCCGCCCCTCGCCCCCAGCAGGGAGGCACAGAGATGCCCTCCCATGAGAGAGGAAGAAGAAGGAAGACGACGCAGAGAGATACTGACCCCCCCTCCGTTTCCCCCCATGAGAGAGGCACTGAAAAGGTGGGTGGATGAATGGATGAAAGGCTGGATGGATGAAGGATGGATGTAGGGATGGATAAAAGGTTGCATGGATCATGCTGGATGGATGTGTGAAAAGGTGCGTGGATGAATGATGGGTGAATGGATGGATAAAAGGGTGGATGATGAAGGATGAATGTATGGATGTAAGAATGAAAGGGTGGATGGATGAAGGATGGATGAATATGTGAAAAGGGGGGTGGATGAATGATGAGTGGATGGATGGATGGATGAAAGGGTGGATGGATGAAGGATGGATAGATGGAAGGAAGGATGAAACGGTAGATGGGTGAAGGATGGATGTATGGATGGATAAAAGGTTGCATGGATGAATGATGAATGATGGGTGGATGTGTGGAAAAAGTGGGTGGATGAATGATGGGTGAATGGATGGATGAAAGGGTGTATGGATGAAGGATGTATGTATGGATGGAAGAAAGGATGAAACTGTAGATGAAGGATAGATTTATGGATGGATAAAAGGTTGCATGGATGAATGATGGATGGATTGATGTGTGAAAAGGTGGGTGGAGGAATGATGGGTGAATGGATGGATGAAAGTGTGGATAGATGAAGGGTTTATGTATGGATGGAAGGAAGGATGAAATGGTAGATGGATGAAGGATGGATGTATGGATGGATAAAAGGTTGCATGGATCATGATGGATGGATGTGTGAAAAGGTGGGTGGATGAATGATGGGTGGATGGATGAAAGGGTGGATGGGTAGATGGATGTATGGATGGAAGGGTGAAAGGGTGGATGGATGAAGGATGGATGTATAGATGAAAGGGTGGATGGATGATGGATGGATGGAAGGATGAAAGGGTGGATAGATGAAGGATGGATGTATGGATGGATAAAAGGTTGCATGGATGAATGATGGATGGATGTGTGAAAAGGTGGGTGGATGAATGGTGGATGGATGGAAGGGTGGATGGGTAAAGGATGGATGTAAGGATGAAAGGGTGGATGGATGAAGGATGGATGGAAGGATGAAAGGGTGGATGGATGGATGAAGGATGGATGGATGGATGTGTGAAATTGTGGGTGGATGAATGATGGATGGTTGGATGTGATGAGGTCTAACAGGCGCATTTATGGTTGTCGATAGTTGTTGATGATGAGGAGTACCAGTTTCTAGAAACTTTTGTTGGAAGGGGGTCCTTAAGCCTAAAAAGGTTTTACAAGGGGGGTCTCGGCATCAAAAAGTTTGAAGATCTCTGGCCTAGGGTGAGCCCGCCTTTAACAGCAGTCGTCGATATAGAGGAAGACTGGTACTTCTGAACTCCGCAGATGAGCTGCAACCACTGCAATCACCTTAGTGAACACACGAGGGGTACTGGTAAGGCAAAAAGGAAGCATGGTGAACTAAAAGTGCTTGTGGCCCACCAATGACCGTAGGTAACCCCGGTGGGCAGGCAGGACGGGAATGTGGACATAGGCATCCTGCAAGTCCAATGCTACCATTCAGTCTCCTGGGTCCAGGGCAGAAAGGATCTGTGCTAATGTGAGCATTTTGAATTTCTCTTTCTTGAGGACGTAGCTGAGGGCCCCGCGGATCTAATATAGGACGATGGGCTCCACCCTTGTTATGGACCAAAAAGTAGTAGGAATAGCAACCACAGCCCACTTCTGAAACCAGCACCCTTTCTATGGCTCCATTGGCCAGGACAGCTGTGACTTCCTATTGGAGAAAGGATAGATGATCCTCTGGCAGCCAGTTGTAAGATGGTGGCATGAAGGGAGGGACTGTCACGAAGGATCGGAAGTAGCCCCTTCAGATGATTTGCAAAACTCACCTGTCCCATGTTAGGTACTGGCAGTGGTGCAAGTGATGGTGTATCTTCCAACCAACTAGACGCCCATGCTGTTAAAGGGGCACATTAGTAGGGTTTGGAGGCTGCAGCTGCTGTGGGGGTGGTGGACTGATCAGACCACTGGCTGCCTGACCCATGAGGTCTGTGGGTGCTGCGTCCTCTGCCATGCAAAAGCTGGGGAGCATGCTCAACTCCGTGGCTAGGAGGGAATTGGCGTGGCAGGAAGCCACATCCATAGCCACAAAAGGAGCGAAAGGTGGATTGAGGGTGACATGGGGCCACAGAAAGGCCCAAGAACCTGTCCGTGGCCCGAATATCCTTGAACTGCTCGAGCACCAAATCCTCCTGGTCTCCAGAGCGACGGGTGCCATCAAAGGGCATGTCCATAAGAGAGGATTGGACACCCCCCGAAAAGCCAGTCGTCCTCAGCCAGGCTGGCGCATCGAGACTACAGTCGACATAACCACTCTGCCCAGTGAGTCAGTTGTTTTTTAAGAACAAGGGGAACCCAAAGGATAGCTAAGAGCCATGGGTATAACTTTGTTATAATGAGACAATGGAGCTTAGCTTATTCAATATAATTACAATATATAGTATAGGAACTCAATGGAAGCTATACAGTTCAGGTTGTCCTGGCCCAGACGGGGCAGGAATTTATTACCAAAAGACACTGTCAGATATACAATACAATTTTACAAGACACAAGCCTGTGCCGTACTGAAAAAAAGGAAGGAGTAGATATAGGGTGAAAAAGAGGGTGGTTGTCAGGCAAGGAAAGTGAGCAAAGACAGGGCACTGCGAAAAGATGCAAGGATTGCTAGCAGTGTCGCCTGGAGTGGAATTTACACAAATTTTTAGAATATTTCAAGTGTCAACCCACTCTTGGGTGTCGACGTTTCGATCCCTAAAGGCTCTGATAGATGCACGGGATCATCATCAGGACTTATTTAAGTAACAGAACATGCCTGAAATGAATAAAGCCATATGGTTGAGCTTGTACATACGATTCTCTGGGTTCAGTGGTTGTCTCAATATAATCGTATTAAAAACTTCAACGACAGTCTGAAGGTGGCTGCACTTCTATTTCAAGTGCTAGCGTGGAACTCATAAGTATACAGACATCAATGGTATCATATTATTTGTCGGTGTTCCCGAATCCTTTGAAATTTGAAGTTTCCAGACTTGCTGGGCCCTGGGTTTCAACAATGTGAGTAAAGGGCATTGGACCTAATCTGCCAACCGCCTCTCCCAGGGGTGCTCGGACGATGCCGGTTCCAGGATTTCAAAGGATTCGGGAACACCGACAAATAATATGATACCATTGATGTCTGTATACTTATGAGTTCCACGCTAGCACTTGAAATAGAAGTGCAGCCACCTTCAGACTGTCGTTGAAGTTTTTAATACGATTATATTGAGACAACCACTGAACCCAGAGAATCGTATGTACAAGCTCAACCATATGGCTTTATTCATTTCAGGCATGTTCTGTTACTTAAATAAGTCCTGATGATGATCCCGTGCATCTATCAGAGCCTTTAGGGATCGAAACGTCGACACCCAAGAGTGGGTTGACACTTGAAATATTCTAAAAATTTGTGTAAATTCCACTCCAGGCGACACTGCTAGCAATCCTTGCATCTTTTCGCAGTGCCCTGTCTTTGCTCTCTTTCCTTGCCTGACAACCACCCTCTTTTTCACCCTATATCTACTCCTTCCTTTTTTTCAGTACGGCACAGGCTTGTGTCTTGTAAAATTGTATTGTATATCTGACAGTGTCTTTTGGTAATAAATTCCTGCCCCGGCTGGGCCAGGACAACCTGAACTGTATAGCTTCCATTGAGTTCCTATACTATATATTGTAATTATATTGAATAAGCTAAGCTCCATTGTCTCATTATAACAGTGAGTCAGTTGTGTCAGGTCCACAATGGATAGTGGACTTTGCTGCATCTCTCCCACCGGCAACAGCCTGAGAGAGTACAGCTCAGGCCTCCTCCGGGACCGTTGGCAGCACTTGCGCAACCGTGTCCCACAGAGCGTGGGAATAACGCCCCAATATGCATGAAGTGTTCATGGACCGCAATGCCAGGCTGGCGGAAGAGAATGTCTTTTTCCCCAACAAGTCCAGCCTCTTGGATTACCTATCCGGGGAGAGGAAGGGAATGCACCAGGATTTACATGAGAGGTCGAGGCATGGACCACCAAGCTCTCCGTGGTAGGGTGTTGAGTGAAGAAATGTGGGTCCCCTGAAGCGGTAGCAGATGACAATTGTCCTATTCACAGGAGCCCCTGTGCTGGGTTTGGACTGAGTCTACAAAAGGACGTCAGTGGGGGAGTCATTGAATGAGAGTAGAGGTTCTGAGGGAAGAACTCCCGCTTGCAGGACCTCTGTTAAGATGTTAGTCTTGACTACCACTGAGGTCAACTGAAGGTCAAAGACCTCAGCCGCCCTCTGCTCCACCATTGCATAGGAAGCTTTCTCCTCTGTAGCAATGGTAGAGGGAGAAAGCATACCAGTATCTGGAGAAGTACCCAGGTCACTGGCTTCGCCCAGTTTCTCACACCAGTCCATGTGAGGGTTTTCTTCATATGGCTGATATTCCTCAGGGTCCAGCGACCCCTTCCATTCCTCCCCGAGTCCTAACCCAAAGGAATATAGCTCAGGTTCCAATCTGGGAGGCAAGGCTCCTGTTGGCGCAGGATACGGTGTCAGGTGACGCCCCTCTTGCTGCATATCAGAGTCAGGGATCAGAATGGGGATGGCGCCACCGCTGGTGCCTGGAGCATCAACATCGGCGTTGGTCAGGTCGAGATGGTACAACTGGCACTGACACCGATCATGGAATTGATTCTTAGGGCCCGACTGGTGCCGGAGCTAGAGCCGCCAGTGCGGAACCAGATGGGGTCCATTCTAACCCCACGTGGTCTGAAGGCACGCTAGAAGAGTCAGGCGCCCAAATATGAGGCATATTGCCTCATAAAACATCTTCAGTAGGGCGGGGGTTGATCCAGCTCCCATAATGTCGGGGAGGTGCAGAGTTAGCCCAGACGCAGGTGTACTGCAGAGCTAGGCCTTGAATGTCGACATTCCCATGTCTCATCGGCTGACGGAGAAGGAGAAGTCAAAGACCTCTTTGACAACTACTTCATCTTGTGTCGAGAATTACCTAAATGTCCTGAAGATTTAGAGTGGACCTCGGGTGTTGCGGTGTTGCATGCTGAGCAGCCATGAGGTTGAGGAACCACTCCTGCAAGGCCTTAAGATTCATGGCATGGCAGTCATAGCAAGGCTTTAGGCCATTGTCGAGGTTGTTACACCACAGGCATACAAGATGCAGGCCCATCGCCGGCATCTGTTGATGACAGGCTCCACAGGGCTTGAATATGGCTTTCCTCGAGGACATTTCTGCCACAGCAGGAGGAAAAACACTCAAAAGAGATGACCAAAAGTAAAAGAAAATCCAGTCAAACAGTGACTGAAGGAGTAGCTCTTTTCCGGATCGGTAATTGGTGGAACGGAAAGAAGAGAACTGACGTCAGCGCACATAGTTGGTGCCTATATAGGTGCCAAGAACGTCACTTCTGGCCGACAATGCCGAAAACACACGGTGAGCCAAATTACACCACCTACTGGAGCCCAGGGGTACTGTTCACGAAAAATCTTCTGGATACAGTCTGTCACCTGGGAAATTCTAAAGTTAAGAATCTTAGGCTAGAAGTCTCTATCAGATTTAAAAATATTAAACATTATAGCAGTCTCTTCTCTTGCTCAAAACATGGACGCAAATATAACCCCCCATGTGAACACCCACACCCCCAGAGTCCCTGGGGACCCGCAATAGGCCCCCACAAGCAGACTCCGCGTGCCTTTCCGAGGCGGCACATGTTCAAGGCCACATCAAAATATGGCTGGCGGAGTCTAACAGACACCGCCACCATATTGAACCCTTTTCCGCCCGTTCGACTTGTCGACCAGGCGGAAAAGCGGCTGCAGGTCTTTCTGTCCGCCCCGGACCCCCCAGCCATAGTAATATGGCGGGGAGTCTTTGCTGGAAGGATGGAGGGCGGATCGCCATCCTAATGGGGCCCTAAGTGTCTAGTGACCCTGAGGAGAAACAGCAAGACGTCTGACCCTAATTGGAATAAATATGCCATCAGTTCAGATTATTTGACATCGTGGACTCGTAAAACAGATCTTTACATAATAGTGCTCCAAGCACAATTTTAAGTATTCATATTCACATCAAATTGCTCAAACCCTAATCAAACTAGATAGAAAGGAATTATGTATTTCTTCCTCCGCGGCTCTATTTGTCCACCTACAATCCGTATTCATCCCCAAGATCCAAGTTTTAAGTGGAAATATCCTTAAAATGCTAGTTTTAGTTCCACGTTAGTTGCCAGTCAATCAGTGGCTTCATTTACATTCACTGACATGCAAATGAAACTGCTCCTCTGAAAAGCTTCTATTGAGGCCCAACATGATATGTCCTATTAGACCTATGCCTTACAGATATCAGGATGTGTTGACACCTAATATTATGGAGATCATAAACACATCCTCTGATGAAGAATGTGTACCTTCCCACCTAATTATTATTTTTACCATTTTTATTGGATTTTTATTATAGGAGGTACAGCAGTCACATCATTTCATTCATACATTTTGACAAAATATTTACAGGCATTATGCAACAAGAGCCCTATATCAATCAACGCACATATATGATGACTAGGAAGAATAGGTTCTAATAATTCAACAGTTCCAACTGTCCGAATACAGACATGAAAAGGAAAACAAGCACCGTATATTCGTGGCATGCAGACTGCCCCATAGATACTCCATGGCATAGTGGGTCCCATATCGGCCTATAATATGTGGAATAAAGCGTGTCACCGGCAACGCAGGAAGGGGGGGGGGTCAGGGAAGATGGGGAGGGAAAGGGGGTCTATAGACATGAAATGGTCCCAGCAAGTTGTTGCATCATGTAGTAGATAAGTCTGAGGTGGTGCGCTGTCATGTGGTGCCCAGAGGGCAGCTAATAGATCATCCCAGCCTGCCGCAATGGGTATTCTCCTCATACCGTGCACCTCTTCTCGCTGGACCGCTGTGGCTTTGGCCCAACCCAGCTTAAGAGTTACTACCTGCCAATTCACAGCACTTGGAGGCGGCGTGTTAGCCTTCCAGTGCATGGCATTTATCTACGTGCCATTAGTAAACCCAAGTAAATATAGCGCTTCGTAGCCCCCCAGCCCTTCGGCATTTGTAAAGGCCTAACATGCTGCCAGCCACGCACCTGAGGTCAGTACGGCATGGGGCGTAACTCCAGACCAAAGAATGCGGGCCATCGGGCAACTCCAGAACATGTGCAGTATGTCTATGTACCTTCCCACTTTAAACATAAGGGAAGTAACTCCACCTCAACAGATCCATAGACTAAATGCTGAAGATTCCTTTTGACCATCTCTCAACTTTCTTTCATAGTTTGAAACATGGTAGAGATATCCATGCTCAACAATGCTACATGCCAGATTGAAGTCAATCCAGTTTTAGACCTTGCCATGGCACGCAAATAGCTTTCTAGATTTTTTTGGGTTTCACTTGGGGCCACTGAACCAAGGATATTTACATATTGACAAAGCTGGCTCATAGTTTCATCTTCTGTTGACAGAACTGACCATAGGAGGCCATTGGCATCACGGGCTGAATTCTAAAATGAATAAGATTGATTTTATCATGAGAGAATCAGTGATTTAACATTACTCACCAATGGAACTTACCAGGATTTACCCCACACTGAATTCTGTAATGCAATAACTTGTTTTTTTCATATAGAGCTTCATACTTCACTTCTGCCATTTCTAAGTGATGTGTACATGAGGTGAACAGAGATGGCCTTGTCAGCATTCAAGCATGTGAACTCCAGATTCTAGGAGATTTCCATGGTAATCGTTTAGCTCACTGAGCCATTTTACCGCCGACCCATGCGTATACACATAGGCTGCAATAGCCAAATGCGCTCATAGGCAGGACCATTCGGAAAGAAGAAGAAAGGAGAAGTAACCCGGAATCAAAGACATTGGTAGATGACACCATTCACATTAGCCTCAATAGATCCATGAATGCATGCATACCAACAGGCAGATTCTAAACAGATGCCAAACATAGATTGTATTTTTCATTCTCAACTCCCATCCTAGGGTACATTCAAAAGGCCTACCATTCATTCTTCTCATTTAGTCCTCTGGGAGGTTTTATTTTAATTTTATCATTATGTTTTGCTTGCATGTCACATTTTGTCCAGTTACAACAGGTCAAGTCAAGTCAAGTGATTTTTATAGCGCGCTACATACCCAGAGGGTCTCAAGGCGCTTGAGGAAGGGTGGGGAATTACTTGTCGAATATCCAGGTTTTAAGTTGCTTTCTGAATGTAAGGTGGTTCTGAGTGAGGCGAAGGTGAGTGGGAAGTGAGTTCCAGGTTTTAGCTGCCAGGTAGGAGAAGGATCTGCCTCCCATGGTGGTTTTGTTGATGCGAGGTACAGTTGCAAGGGCTTGGTTGGAGGATCGTAGATGGCGGGAGGGGGTGTAGAAGGAGAGTCGTGAGTTGAGGCATTCGGGTCCAAGTTCGTACAGTGCTTTGTGTGCGTGGGTTAGGAGGCGTAAAGTAATCCTCTTGTTAACGGGGAGCCAGTGGAGGTTTTTCAGGTGTCCAGAGATGTGGTCTTTACGCGGGATGTCTAGTATGAGTCTGGCTGAGGCATTCTGGATGCGTTGGAGTTTTTTCTGGAGTTTTGCGGTGGTACCGGCGTATAGGGTGTTTCCATAGTCCAGGCGGCTCGTGACCAGTGCGTGGGTGACCGTTTTTCTAGTTTCGGTGGGGATCCAGCGAAATGTTTTTTGAGCATGCGAAGAATATTGAAGCAAGAAGATGAGACGGCGTTGACTTGTCTGTTCTTAGAGAGTGAGGAGTCCAGGATGACACCTAAGTTCCGTGCGTGGTCCGTCGGTATGGGTGCTTTTCCAAGGACCTCTGGCCACCAAGAGTCATCCCAGGCGGAGGGGGAGGTACCTAGGATAAGGACTTCTGTTTTGTCAGAGTTCAGTTTTAGACGGCTGTACTTCATCCACTCGGCTACTTCTTTCATTCCTTCATGTAGGTTGGTTTTGGCGGTGTTAGGGTCTTTGGTGAGTGATAGTATCAGTTGTGTGTCATCAGCGTAGGAGATGATGTTGAGGTTGTGTTGGCGTGCGATAGCCGTGAGGGGGCTTATGTATACGTTGAAGAGGGTGGGGCTGAGTGAAGATCCTTGTGGCACGCCGCAGATGACTTCGGTAGCTTCTGATTTGAATGGTGGAAGGCGGACTCTCTGAGTTCTTCCGGCAAGGAACGAGGTTATCCATTCTAGTGCTTTTCCTTGGATTCCGATGTTTCTGAGGCGTTGTATTAAGGTGCTATGACAAACTGTGTCAAAGGCTGCGGAGAGGTCGAGGAGGATGAGGGCGACTGTGTCTCCGTTGTCTAGCAGAGTTCGAATGTCGTCTGTTGCTGCGATGAGTGCGGTCTCAGTGCTGTGTTTGGCTCGGAAGCCGGACTGAGAGGAGTCGAGGGATTTGTTGGTTTCGAGGAAGGCGGCAAGCTGGTTGTTGACAGCTTTCTCGATGACTTTGGCCGGGAATGGAAGGAGCGAGATCGGGCGGTAGTTTTTGAGTTCGGTGGGGTCAGCTGTGGGTTTCTTCAGAAGGGCGCTGAGTTCGGCATGTTTCCAACTTTCCGGGAAGGTGGCGGAGTTGAGGGAGCAGTTGATGACGTCTCGGAGGTGCGGTGCTATAATGGAGTCTGCTTTGTTAAAGATGTGGTGAGGGCATGGGTCTGTGGGGGATCCTGAGTGGATAGCGTTCATCAGGCGGATGGTGTCCTCAGTGGAGATTGGGTTCCAGTCATTGAGGATGTTCAAGGGGGGGTGGGGGTCCTGCAGAGGGTTGGGTGGGTTGGTCTTCGGGTTGGTTGTCGAAGCTGTTGTGGATGTCTGCAATCTTGTTGTGGAAGAATGAGGCTAGGGAGTTGCAGAGGGCTTGAGAGAGGGTGATGTCGTTGGAGTTGGCTGAGGGGTTGGTAAATTCCTTGACTATGTTGAATAATTCCTTGCTGTTGTGGGCGTTGTTATCTAGTCGGTCCTTGAAAGCGGCTTACTTGGCATTCCGGATCAGTTGGTGGTGTATACGGGTGGCGTTTTTGAAGGCGTCCTTGGAGCTGGTGTTTGGGTCTTTTTTCCAGGCCTTCTCAAGGGAGCGACAGAGTTTCTTAGATTTCTTAAGGTCATCGTTGAACCAGGAGGCCTTCTTGCTGCCTAGTTTGATTTGACGTTTTTTCAACGGTGCTAGGATGTCGGCGCTGTTGGATAGCCATTGGGTGAGGTTAATGGCTGCTTGGTCGGGGTTTGAGGAGTGGGCGGGGGGGTTTTGAAGAAGCGATGAGGAGATCTGGTCGATGGTGATTTTGTTCCAGTTTCTTCGCATAGTGGGTTGAGGATGGTTGTTGGTTGTGGTCTTATTGTAGGTAAAGTGAACGCAGCTGTGGTCCGTCCAAAGGAGAGCTGTGGTGTGGCTGAAGGAGACATGTTTGCTGGTGGTGAAGATGGGGTCGAGTGTGTGACCTGCTGGGTGTGGGTGGGGGTAGTGACAAGTTGTTTAAGTCCGAGGTTGGCGAGATTGTCCAGAAGGGTGGTGGCGTTGCGGTCGTTGTTCTTTTCCAGGTGAAAGTTGAGGTCTCTCAAAAGAATGTAATCCTCGGAGGGGAGGGCGTGTGGGGTGATGAAGTCCGTGATGTCCTCACTGAATTGTGCACGGGGTCCTGGTGGCCTGTAGAGGAGGGTGCCTCTGAGTGTGGTCTTCGGGTCGATGTGGATCTGGAAGTGAAGGTGTTCAGCGTTAGCGAGATTGACGTCTGAGCTGGTTGAGATGCGGATGGATTTCTTATGGACGATAGCGATGCCTCCTCCTGTTTGGTCGGTACGGTCCTTACGGATGATCTTGTAGCCTTCCGGGATGGCAATGGTGATGTCTGGGGCTGATGTGGCGTTCATCCATGTTTCTGTTAGGAAGGCGACGTCTGGAGAGATGGTGTCTAGTAGATTCCAGAGGTCGATGGCGTGCCTGTGGACTGAGCGGGTGTTGAGCAGGATGCATTGTAGGTGGTTGGTGTCAGATATCTGTTTTGTGTTCGTGGATGAGGAGTTGTTCTTGGTGCCGTCGAACTTGAAGGAGTTGCAAGAGAAGGGTCCATGGATGTGTCCGGGAGCGGCTTGGACACAGTTGGGGAGTCGGCCGGGGTTTAGGGCTAAGAGGGTGGAGGCGTCGTATGAGATGCGGGTGGGGTGGGAGGTACAGGGGCCAGGGGGTCTGGCGCTGGGCGCGGTCCAGGCGCGGACGGGCGTAGACGGGCTTACCTTTGGCGCACCTTTGGCGCGGGCGCAGCGCGTGGACGCTGCACGCGACAGCATCTGTCATAAGTGGGTGGGGAGGGGCGAGGGAGGATCAGATGGGAGGCGGGTGCGTGGTGGAGGGGGCGGGCTCAGGGCAAAACAATAACAACACAGCAAATGGCGGCTACAACGCGAGTGCAGACCGGGTTGGGGGAAAATGCAGAGGTTATTGCCAAAATGATTACAAAACAGTGAACAAATGCAGGCACAGTCGAGCGCACAGACAGGCAGACCACTCATGGACGTCATTTAGGGATTGCAGCTGTAACCCCTGCCTTGCATTTTGCTACCCCTAGCACTGTCTTTGCTACCCCTGGCCTCAGAGGTGGCAAATTCAGTGCCAGAAACACTGGGGCAGCTTGGGCTCTATTCTCTTTATATTATGTCATTTTTTTAATACACTAATAGTGAATAAATAAAATGGATTATTCCCTAATGGTGTAATAAAAATGGATTAAAATAAGCTGGAATATACCCTTCCATAGCAGCTGAGGTATGTAAAAAATGCTTTTAAATGTATGTTGTATTCGGGCTTCAAGTTAAGAGTGTGTTTATGTGTGAGAGAGAGTATATGTGTGAATTTGTGTATATGTGTAAGTATGTGTGAGTGAGGGAAAGTGGAGGTCAAAGGGCATGTGACATCACTTCCACTAACTCTGGCATTTTGGTGAATTGACGTCCATACAACCGCTCTCTTTTAACGTCTAGATTATACAACCGCTCTCTTTTAACGTCTAGATTAGTGACGTGGGGAACATCTTCAGCCATCACTTGGGGTTAGAAAGATACAAATCTCACCCAAACTCACAAATGGCAATGCAGGACCTTGGCAAGAGTTAAAAAAGTAGGGGCTTGGCTATGAATTCAACAGAAATACAAAAAAGGAATCTGCCAATTCCATTACTCTATTGCTGGTCTGGAATTTAACTGTTTACCTCACTTTCAATTAAAACAGACAGAAATGCCAACTCTCCCCTCCTGCATGGAACACTCCATAGAATATCCCAAGCCTGCTATCTGGTTGGTCTTGGAACATGTAAAGAGTCACAGTGACCAATCAGATCGTCCGGAAAATTGGAACCAGGGATGTTCAATCAAATTTGTTAAAACACCAAGATGTACCAGCCCTTCTGATTCACTACTTTTCAATGAATCACAATTGGTGTCTGGGCTCAGGCCATGCAGACTGGCTCCTTGGCAGATTGGGAAGGGGCAGGACCTAGTGAATTGCTTTCAGCTGTGGAGGTGGGCATCAAAAATGGCTTTAGATTTTGCAAGGGACTCAAACTGCCACTATCCAAATGATGGATTCATCCTGTGGTCTCCATCAGTCATTCATAGAAGTATTTTAAAGTTCAACCAGTTGCGGCTGGCACGGATCGAGAGCGGTGGGGTGAGATTGTGATGTAAAAATTAAAATTAAAATGTACCTTCTTGACGCTCTCCTGCACCTCACATAGCCTCAGTCTCTCCTCTCTGGGGCCGGAACAGGATGCAGCCAGGCTCCCTCCCCTAAGCCAAACAAAACACTGCAATGCAGCATTGTGATTGGTCTGAGTGCTGTGGATGGGCGCTCAGCCAGAGAATGGGTGCCTGGGCATGTTCTCCATGCAGGCTGTAATGTAGCCTCCATGGAGAACATACAAAGTGCGCATGACTGTTTTCGACGCCCCCAGAGAGCCGGCCAAACAGTCATTGCACACTTGAAGTGGGCAACCCACTCCTCCCAGTCTCTGAGAGCAGAGCAGCCCAGCCCGCCCCACAAAGCTGCACAGCAGGAAAAAATACAATGATAACAACATTGAGTTATTACCATTGTATTTCACTGCTTTGCAGCAGTGGGTAGACGCTCCTCTGCCTTAGCGGCTCAACAATGTGAGAATGAAAGTACAAAATGAAGCATCAACTCAACAGTAGTCCTCTCCATGCCAAAATAACAGAAAGCGACCTGTTTCCAGATGATAATTATCTAAAAGAAGATGTTAACATCTTTCTAAGTAAAATCTCGGTCTATGCATGAGGTCGCTTTCTCCTACTGATCTCCCTTTACTTATATTTTTTACCACTCTGTTCAAAAAATTAAATCGGTAAGCACATGTTATTTTCTTTGTATCTGGAAGTATCTGTGGATCTGTTTTGAGTGACCTGGAATCTCCGTGCATTGAGAACTTTTATTATCTGATTACCGTAGTCCAGTATGTCGTTTCTAGCACATGCTTACGTTAGGCAATTCCATTTCTACCCTAAAGAAATCTTCCCACCCTTGATGTCACAGGGATACTTATGGTAGGAATAGTCCAGACCACTGAAACTGACCTGACTGCCTGGGGTAATTGTAATTCATGTTTAAGTCCTTTACCTTGAAGTATCTTCATGGGTAGGACATTTTTAATCAGTTTCATCCTTAGTCTGCAGCACAGATTTTGATGGTGTAGACAAAAAAGAGTTTATGTTGAATAATCCCAAGGAACAATCACTCCAAACATCCTCAGTTGAAAACAACTGGCAGGCTTTATATTGTTTATGTGTTTCCTGGTAGAAAGGTGTTTCAAGTTCATACAGTGAGGCTTTCAAGTAGGAAGGCTCGACCAATCAGGGATGGCACACCACCAGAGACCCAACTCTATGTAATGTATTACTGCACTGCTGAGGCAGTGAATCAGCACGTATGCGAACTGGAATAAACCAATGTTTGCAAACGAAAAATGTGTTAAAGGTACAAATCGTCTCAAAGCACATGACGTCCTACAGTAGTCTTATGAAACTGTCTCTTTAAAAAACAGAAGGTGCTTGTACTGAGAAGAAGGCCTGACAGATCCTGTTTGTTCAACCTGCTGGCTTTGATCATTTGGAAGAGGCAATATTATGCACTGCCTCGAAAAAGGTGCCAGATTGTTCATAGAAGCCAAAAAAGCAATGCTTAGCAGGAAGTGGGTGGGGGAGTTGGCAAAATGTTCCTCGCCTGTGGTGGCAAAAATCTCTGAACTAGTCATCAGTCGCTCTCAATCTGTTTCTTCCAAAGGGCTCTTGAAATGAAGCTTCTCAGCTTGGTCACACACTTGTTATCCGAATTGACTAATTGATTTCCTTTGAGGCTCATAAGAATTGGACAAAATAATTGACGCACAGAAGTTGGCAACACTTTATAGAGAAGGAAGATGCTGCAGCAATGTTTTGCTGTTGACACAAGCAAACAGAAATATATGCCAGAAAAGTAAGCTGACCAAATATGGTAATAAATACAAAACAAAATCGTTAAGCTGACGTGATATTTAACCGCCAGGGGTCCTTTGATTTAATGCAAGCTCTGGATGAGAAGTAAATGGGTTTATTTTTTTTTCTGTGTCCTTTCATCGTTGTGACCTTAGAAACTGTCTATGCTGTGAGGAATAATGCAGCCAGCTTTACCAGGCAGACCCACAGTCCCCTGGCATCAGCCAAGCATGCCTCGGACCCCCATCCTCCTCCCGCAGGCGCACATCAAGCTGGAAGCCCTGTAAACAAAGCCCTTCAGGCACGCTAAGATGGATTCCTTTGCGTCACCTTACTTTCCAGCTATGACCATAAAAGCTTTTTTGGAATAGATATTATTCTTAAAACCACTTGGTTTTAAGATGTCCTCCTCTGACTGGGACAGCAGGCCACAAATCACAGGGACCTCCTCATATCTTGACCTGGATCCAGCAGGATCACTTAGCGTCGTAAATCGTGTTGCTGAGGAATAGTTGTTTTGACCTTGCAGATGTGGGCGAAAAGTGCATAAGTGACCTACTGTGTTTCATTAGACGCTTTTACAGGAACTATAGCTGGTTCTGAAATGAGCGATAATGTTCCGAGTTCTGCAGTGTCCCCTGCTGATCTTTGAATGTCAGGGGGCACACATACTTACCTTGATTCATACCTGGCAAGGGCTCAGGTTGCATATGTGAGACATTTTCATAATTTCAGTGTAATTATGAGCGATATTCGGCGACTATGAGTGACACTTCCTGGCAAACAAAATCAAGCAATGAAGACGAGGGAAACATATGAATATCAGAATTTACACCCATATGAGTAATGAGAATCTGTAAGAAGATCTTGAAACTGCTGCAAAGCACCTGAAATGGAAGAACCTAACCTAGTGCCCTTGTAAGCTGATCGTACAGAAAAACAGTTGTGTAACTGTGATATTACAAAAACCAAAGGAAATGATGGACGGAGTGTTGACAATACAAGCACTCACCCCCAGTCAACTGATCTGGGTTTAATCCATCACCGTTCTTTAGCCCACTCTGCCACCCCAGTTCAGACATGGCCATATGCAAATCAGTCTGACCCTGTGCTTCATGGGAACAGTCCAGCCCGAACTGCCAAGCCATGCCTTCCCTGGACCGGAAACAAGCTACCAAGGACCGGTTTCTGGCATTTCAGCCGTCTTCAGCCCGGCTTGCTTGAATCCAGTGGCAAAGTGAGCAAGGGACTCACGTCTGAGCATACCCTGCCAACTTATGGCGGACAAAGAAAAACCATAGGAAATGATGGACGGAGCGTTGACAATACAAGCACTCACCCCCAGTCAACTGATCGGGGTTTAATCCATCACCGTTCTTTAGCCCACTCTGCCACACCAGCTCAGACATGGCCATATGCAAATCAGTCTGACCCTGTGCCTCATGGGAACAGTCCAGCCTGAACTGCCAAGCCATGCCTTCCCTGGACCGGAAACAAGCTACCGAGGACCATAAAAATGAGTCCAGGCCCAGCTGTTCTTGTAAAATTGCCTGTGGCAGGCAGGTATCCGCAGTAGGAGTTGAGTGTGCTGGCTTCTTAGGTGCAACTAAATTGCAGTGCCTTATCATTGCACAGTGTCGGGGGAGCTTTAATTATGTGCGACAAATGCATTTTAGAGCAGTGATGCAGGCACCTGCACTAAAACGTGTTAGTCTAACCCTTGATGCATTGTACTTGGCAGGGCTGTTGATTGTCAGCATGACAGCCCAATGTCCTATAGAAGAGCTTTGGGAAGGGTGCGTTCACCCAATGTAGGAATTTTGATAAAATTTGGTCAAATAATGCATTTTATAATTATCAGATACATTTGAAAAATACCTAAATGCTAAAGATGTACCCATGAAATATTCTAAAAAATGTGTAGTGAGCAAAGCAAGCCTGGTAATCTATAGGAGTGCTGGAAATTCATTGGTGCTACGAACGATTTGAGAAAACTTGGAAGATGGTACATTTTTGCAGCACTCATTCCCCAGAAAACGTGTAAATTGCCATAAGCAATGCAGGTAGTTCAAAAACGCATTTTCACCTTACCTATAGTTTTTCATAGCATTTATGTACACTTCCATATTTCACTTCCTTTTGTTTTTCCACTTGTCCCCTTCCAAGTAGATTCTCAATCATATGTTATGACTGACAATCACCCAAGAAAGGATGGAACATTATTTTAAAAAAACACAAGTTTGGCAATCTCAGGTAGTATAAAGCAAAGCTAAACCAAATGTAAAATCCTAAAGCAGTGTTTGGTATCGAGACCGTGACGTTTTGTACTACAGATATGTTACGCCAAACCAGTGCTTATTTTTGGGGACGAGCGCTTATTTTTCCTCATCAGACATCAAGGCTGGACTGGCTGTACCTGGTATTATCCTCAGGAGGTGGGGCACTTTTGTTATTGGGGCTGGTTTTGTAGCAGTGAAGCAACTTTAAAAGCACTGCAGAGTTCTTTGTGTAGCCAACGGTTTTCCGGCAACAATAAAAGTACCCCTATAACTCTGGTGATTAATGTACCTGCTGGAGAGAGATCAGAGTTTTATTCCTAGTGGCAGTTTTGACTCATCTTAGACAGTGCAGCGAGTTAACATCTCTGCTGAAAAGAATGTGCACTATGCAGATCACAGAACAGTATTTGATGTGCATAGCTCGGGCGGTTACTGCTTTTGCCACATAGGTCCTTTTATTACTGTGAAGTTCATAAATTACAATCGCAATCTAGGTTAGAAAGTTATGTTTTTTCCCTGGTCTTTCACCCACGTATGATTCATTGTCTCTGTATGTGTGTGTGGTGTTAAGTGCTCTGAACCCTACACTGGTAAGAGAGGTGCTATAAAACAAAATACAGGGCTGTTTAGAGATGAGGAGCACTGTTGGAGGGTGATAGTGGAAATCATTGAGAGCCCCAATAAGGATTGCCATATCGTGGTACACTGTGAGGTCATCATTTACTATGCTTTAAAAATTGATCAAATTGAGCATATAATGATAAATGTGTTGTTGAATGCACCATTTTTGCCTTTTTCCCCACATTTTCTTGGGAAGAGAACGCCCCCAAACATTCTTATAGGGGTCAGGCTCGCTTGCTGCACTCACTCGCTATGCATTATATGGGGGCTGGTCTGCCAAAATTTGCCAGGGCTGCTTTGGGTTCCCTGTCAGACATTTCCTGAGAGCAAGAGAGGGAAAGACACACAAAACAGAATGACGGAGGAAGATAAAGACACAACATCTGTCACCTAGTCAAAAAGCAAAAACTTGGAAGTGTGAGATAACGGGACAGGTAGCATCTTGTAGCGATTTAAGAGGCCTGAGGTGGATTCAGGATTACAACAGTTTCAGTATTCAGAACACTGACATTTTATAGCGCCGGCAGCCGGTGTCTGAGCAGCTCTTTCGGCACTGGCACTATTATTTTACGAATAAAGCACTGAACCAAACTAACAGACAAGGGACCCTGACAGCAATAGCGATTAGCACTCAAATACAAACTTTTAATATATATTTTGAAATGTAATAACTTTGTCCCTAGACACATGCTTGTTAGTGTATAGAAATACGTTAATTCTGCTATTGAATGCAGGCTCTTCGGTTTAGAAAAATAATTACCAATAAAAAAGTTTATTTTCCTAAAAAAAAATTGCTGTCATGGAATATCAGATTTTCATTTTTAAGAAGTATGTTTGAAGCCCAAACATCAATTTAATCATTTTTCAGCACATTCTCACATATAGTACTAAGGGTACATGGATAGATTTTGTCTTGCGTGCCCATGTATGCATGGGTCAGGAATATAAACAAGGGAGGGTATCGTCGATAGGGACACGTCTCAGCACCTGCTTTTTAGATCTGTCAGTGCTGAGCACGCGCAGGACCCGGCTCACTTAAAGACCTACAACACATAAAAAAAACAGGCATGCAGGTTCACCAAACAACAAACCGCCTGCTGGACTGATAGGTGGAATATTTTAATTAATCTCAGCCAGACACTGGAACTCGCTTGGGCCGCATCCAAATCCATTTATTGTTATTTACTGCCGTGAAACTATTGTTTATTGTATCTGTTTAGGTACATCAAATAGTTGGATGTATGCACGGGTGTTCCGATGTCTTTTTTCTGTTACTGCATTCCAACATATCACACGTATACAACTATTACAACAAGTAGAGTCAAAGCCAATGGGCCTGGGAAATAACCGAAAAAGCAAATCAGACATATTGTGTTTGCCAGTGGGTGTCATAAAGGCTTTAAGAACTTGCAAATAAGGCATGGGGCCGCCCTTACTCCCAACTGGGACCTCCAAAACTGTGGCGTCAAGTGCATTGTCCAACTAAACGTCATATCTCGTCTCTCATATCGTATCCACTGCATGCATAATTACTCAGATAATCAACCACAATTTACTCAGATATCAACATACATGCCGTGTTATTAATAATGTGCAGCACTTCTAGGACTAAATAGGAAGGCAAACTCATATACACAAATGTGCAAAGCTAGCTTTTTCTGCACTCCGCTTTCACGCTGCCTCCATTTTTGAAGTGCCGTGGACTGTGCACGCGAGCTAGCCACGCGGTGCTACGTACGTTTAAACGACGCATCTCCTAGAAACCCGAAAAGTAAAGGGCGTGGGAGGGCGCTGGAGAGCGGCTGAAGTGAAGAGACAGGCTCTCGTTAATTGAAGCCATTCTTGGCAAATGAGGAACCAGGGATTATTTATTGCGCATCTGACCCTCACAGCAATGCGGATTCAGACAGTGCCAAGAACAAATTAGGCCGTCTGCCGTGGCTACTCCTCCCGGTGGGGAGGCTTCCTGCTCAAAGGCAGCCGGTGCCAATGCTGCTGGCTAAGGCTACGAGAAAGAGGCGCAGTCCAGGCGCGGCAGATTCTGTTGCAACATTTAAGTATCTCACTGTATTCATCCAATTTCTGAGCTACATGTACTGCTCGAGAGCTTTGTCAGAGTTTCAGCTGGAACTACGGAGAATGACTAGTTATGAAGTTCTTTAGTTCTGCCCACAGCATTCACAAGTTCTCCTGCGCCATTGGTAACCACCAGCTCATAAAATAGATTTTTAACTCTCGCCTACAGACAGTTTTCACTGTCTGCTGTCGAAAAACAATATGTACAATACGTACACTGTAGTGGGCTTTGGGTCAGCCCATTGCTTCTCATTGGCTGGCTTTCTTGTCAGTCACATTTGCTTGCTTCCTATTCAGTGGCTTTCCTCCTTCCTCTTTTAGCATTTGTCCCTCCAAAGTTTTGAATGGATGACTTGTATCCTTGCTCTATTTACATTCAGGGAGCTATTTTTTTTTATTTCAGCACTTGTTTTTCCTTGCAATCTCTCCCTAGGCCTGGTGTGCTTCTTTCCCCTGCACATCCTGACCCCACCACTCTCCATGTTGCTCTCATACATGCCAAGATCACCCGTTGCTTTCCTCAACCCTCCCTATCTGGCTCCGCTTTTTTTTTTATTTTAACACTTTTGACCCGGGGTCCTCCACTGTTCCCCTGCAATTCCTGGTTCTTCACCACTTGTCGTTCATCTTTGGCAACAACGCTGAATAACAATTTGTCTTGCCAATAAGGTCCAGCATCAGCAACAATCTTGAGCAAACCGAAAAACACCTGTGAAAGGTGAGAACTATTTACTTTACCAAAGTTTGTTATGGTTTGGTGTCTAATGATACAGCCACTAGGCAGTGATGTTTTGCGATGATGTTGCATTTACAGTGAGTAGGAGGTACAGTGATGAAGTGAATGGCCTTCTCACTTCACCTCAATCACTTGGCACACTCCCTCCCTTCGACCAAATAGTTCATGTTGCTTTCCACTCCCTGTCCCTTCAGCCAAGTGCTCCTGCCACCTACATTTTGCTTAACACACCCTTTTTTTAATCTAACCAACTGTTCCTGTTGCCCACCTCCTCCCACTAATTTTCAATGAATCCCCACACTCTCCATTCATCGTTCCACTAGTCACCCTGGATTTACCATCCTCTCCATTCACTATCACTGACCACCAAGCCTCAGCATGTACCATCCATACACGAATCACTTACCTGTTAAGCGCTCTGATATCCTCACGGGTCTTGTACGCGCTATATAAAACTTTATAAATAAAATAAAGTTAAACTCACCATCCATCCATCCACATGCCTTTACCATATATCATCCATTTACCACATATTCACACTACATTCATTATCTGCCATTCACTCACCAGTCAAGCTGGAATCACCCCCATTCACTACGCACTTACCCTGTATCACACATTCCAACTCCATTCACTATTCACAATCCATAATCCGACAAGTCATAATCCATTCACCCCATCACTCCTTATTCAACCTCCATTACCATGTGCTTATACATCATGCTTTTACCACACATTTACAGGCCATCATCCATCCACCTATCATTCACAATTCCCACACTATCATCTTGTACACTAAACATACACTAATGAACCTGTATTCACCATCCACAACCACTCACAATCAATACATCATCACTCACTATGCACCACCCATACATCAACCATTCAGAATTCACCAGAATGATAGTTTCATTACCAGTAAGTGAGAGTGTTTTTTCTGCAATTCGCTATCCACCATCCACCCATCAACCGATCATAATCAATGCATCATCACTCACTATGCACCATCCATACATCAACCATTCATAATTCACCAGAATTATAGTTTCATTATCAGTAAGTGAGAGTGTGTGTCTGTAATTCACTATCCACCATCCATCAACCCCTCACAAACACTAGACCATAACTCACTATGTACCATTCGTACATCAGTCATTCAGAATTCACCAGAATAATAGTTTCATTTCCAGTGTGTGAGTGTGTCTGCAATTCACTATCCACCCATCCATCCATCACTTACAATCAATACACCATCACTCACTTTGCACCATCCATATATCAATCATTCAGAATTCACCAGGGTGCCGCTCGAGGAGGTGGTGCAAGTTATCTGGGGCAGAGTGATTGTTGCGGGACTGCGAGGACCAGCAGCCCTTCATCCCTGACGCTGGTGCCTCTTCCCGCCCCTCCCACGCCGGACTTCAACGCAGCACCTCACGGCCCCCGCTTCGCGGGAGCCACTCGAGGAGGTGGTGCAAGTTGTCTGGGGCAGAGTGATTGTTGCGGGACTGCGAGGACCAGCAGCCCTTCATCCCTGACGCTGGTGCCTCTTCCCGCCCCTCCCACACCGGACTTCAAAGCAGCGCCTCACGGCCCCCACTTCGCGGGTGCCGCTCGAGGAGGTGGTGCAAGTTGTCTGGGGCAGAGTGATTGTTGTGGGACTGCGAGGACCAGCAGCCCTTCATCCCTGATGCTGGTGCCTCTTCCCGCCCCTCCCACATGTTCTATATTTCGGGCCACGCCCCCTGCAACGCGGGACATGCGCGGGCGCGCGCCAGGATGAAGCCCGGGCCAAGGGCGGGCCCGTTTAAGCCCGTTGGAGACCGGACCGGGCCACCCCTCTTTCGTCCGCCACAGAACAGGTCCACGTCCTGGACATACTGTAAGTACTCCTTGTGGCGAAGATTGTACTAGTACTATGGCTGCACGTGAGAGTAGGAGCAAGGCTTCAAGTGGTCAATTAACGGGAACATTGGATCATTTTATACTAAGAGCTAACTCTGTTATTGACCAGGGCATTATACTTATGGAACGCCAGGTTTCCCAGGACTTAGCTATGGCCAAAAGATCCTCTATGGGCCATTTTGCTAATGCTCGCACCCCTGAGCTTGTTAGGTGACCAAATACGAATACCGTCTTAACCCACCCATTCCCAGGACCAGGTCGTTACTTCCCCTACTGTTCAATTTTAACAACAGGATTCTATTGAGATTACTTTTGTCTCTACTCCGGTTAAGTCCCCGGAAAGACCCAATACCCGTCAGCTGCGGAAAAGAAATGAGGGTGCAAAACCGAAGAGGAAGTTGGTCACTGCCAATACTGTTGGATGCAGGAAGGCCAAACTTGCTAAAGGTTCCGGCAACAATGTCATAACATCTAGTCATAAGGAGGTCGAGGAGTTGAGGCCTACTGACATGGTTGATTCACCATTGTTAGCTGTAACAAACTTTGGAGAAGATCCGCTAGGCCTGGATACATCTACCGATGGATCAGCGGCAGCGGAGGATTCCCTATGTGTGAAACTGAGCACCCTACTGAGTTCCTCACTCCGACCGCTTGAAGAGAGACTCATCCGTATTGAGCAACAGCTCGCGAAGTTTGAGCATGCTACATTGGGAACTCTAGACAATATTACATCAAAAGTACTAGATCAGGGCAATTCTCACTTGAATACTGCACCGGGTGGGACTGTAATGCTTAAATCCCCCACTGTTGTGGCACAATCATCAGTTGATAATTCTATTGTAACATCTGTGGGAGCTACTTCAGTCTTAAATACATTGTCTAATAATGCTGGAGCGGGAGCTACTGCAGTTCTGAATAAAGTGTCTAATAACGCTGGAGCGGGAGTCTTATTTACTCCAAAACAGGGTGAGCGGGTTCTTTCTGCTGTGGGCTCCAAGGAGGAGCCTAGAATAGAGCCTAGAATTGACTTGCCCCCGGAAACGAGCATGATCTGGTTGTTCTGACAGGGGTTCCTGAAATAACTACTCCTAATTCGGAATCATACACCACTTTGAAAACCAAAGTCACCTATTGGCTTAATAAGAACAGACCACTCCCCCTTCACATTACCAGTGAAATATTAATGGCACGTAAGGTGGCTTGGGTGGGTGATAGCCCCAAAACTGTAACTGGTGAATGTGTGCTGGTGAATTTTAGGGACCCACACACTGTAAAATATATCTGCAACTGGAGGCATTATAGTCCTGCGTCAACCATTGAATCCCGCCCACTCTTGTGTTTTTATCCCTCCAATAATTTTTTAGACATAGAAGGCGGATGGTCCCTGGCAACACATCGTGGTGTGGGAAGGGTTGAGAAGGGTAGGCATGGCCGATTACCATTTGTACAGAGCCAAATATTATGTCATAATAGGTACAGTGGCCTGGAACAGGTTGATTGGCTAAACTTTAGCGGGGTGGAAGCATTAGGTACTATCCTTAGCTGGAACGGCAATATTGGGGGTGTCGCGTAGTTAACTAGAAGTCAATTGTCGGGAACCCCAGGTCCAGGTCTGTATCCAGGGGAGCAGCTTGAGAACTGGTAAGGATGGCCTAGGGAATGTAGAGCTGGTCCAGGCACTAGAGTCGCCTCAAGAATCTTCAAGTGAAGGTGTTCAATTGGGGAGTGATATTACTTGCTCGAATGCTAGTAATTCGAGGTGCATGTTAATAATGTCATGGAATGTGGCAGGTCTACCACACAAATTAAATTGTCCAGAGTGGGGCTCTTTCATGGATAGAAACAACATTTGTCTCTTCCAGGAGACTTGGGCCAGGGAGGAACAACACAGAGTGGGGTTTGTGGCTTCCATGTTCCTGCTCGTTGGGGAGGAAAGGGATGCTCATCTGGGGGCCTTACGACCTGGGTTGGCTTATACCTGGGTTGCACGGGTGAGTCTATTCCCACCCATTCTGAAGATATTCAGTGCATGCTATTGAAGTGGCCCAACTCCTTTAAACTTGCCATCGTGAATGTTTACTCACGCCCGGTAAGTTCGGCTAACGAGTCCAATACTATTGAGGAGTTATCGCACTTCCTTAACACCCTTAGTAGTGATCTCTATTTTATGGTGGCTGGTGACTTAAATTGTCACTTTGAGCCCCTGCGGGGGTTGAACGAGGGAGCCCTTACGGGTGAGGACGAACATTGAGCAATTCCGCCATGCCAGTCGCCCTGTTCTAAGTCTTGGTCTCCTCTGGCGATTCAGATTATGGCCCTAACCTTAAATAATTTGATTAGGGCCTGTAATGGTCGGACGCCTACCGACATTCCTTCAAAGTGTACTTTTAACAAGAAGGGCCAAGAATCACGACTCGATTACATTATGGTGGAGACACGGCTGTGGTCCAAGGTTATCGATTTTGAGGTAATTATTAGGGCCGACAGCGACCATAATGCATTAAGTTTGAAGATGTTTTTCCCTGGGTTAAGGACAATGAAACTGAAGATGTGGCAGATCTAGGAGATGGGATGATTCTAACTAACAACAGTCGCAGGGTTAAGTGGGGGAAAATTGTGGCATCCTTAGATGGATTACCTAAACTATATAACACAATTTATCCTCTTCTTATGAAGGTTAAAGCTCTAACTACCCAACCCCTGGCGCCAGATTTTAATGACAAATTGCAGTCTATGCACCAGGAATTGGTAGTCCGCTTAGCTGAAGTTTTTAATCCCCAGGTCCCTAGCAGGAGGAAAAGGGCACCTGTATCTTCTTGGTACAATGCCTCCTGCAGGAAGGCAAAAACTGAGCTGCTTAAGGCTCTCAAAGATGGGAGTGACAAACATAAAACCCGCACTCTGAGACTCCAATATAAGGAAACAATGAACCGCGCGAAGAAAGAGTGGGATATGGAAAGGTGGAGCAATCTAACCTCTGCCTTAGACTCCAGAAATGCACGCAGATTTTGGGCAATAGTTAGTACAGGGTCTGGAGAACCAAGATCTGCTATAGAACCTAACATTGAGGCCGGGGTCTGGAAAGATCACTTTAAAGCCCTATACTCAGTTGAACTGGGTCTGAAAATTATGCCGGCACCCGCAATTTTAACTGACCAGCTAAATGAGTTGGAATTTACTGTAGAGGAGGTTTGTAATGCCATCGGGAAACTTGCCTCGGGAAAAGCTCCTGGCCTTGATAAACTCCCTGGTGACCTTTTTATGCACCAACCCAGGATCTGGGGACCTTATCTGCACATTCTTTTTAATGCAGTTCTAAGAGGCATGGAGGTACACAGTACTTGGCTGGGAGCAGAGATAGTCCCAATATTTAAGAAAGGTTCTCGCCTCCTCCCAGCCAACTACAGGCCCATTAGCCTCATTGACGTTCCCCCAAAAAAATTATCACGGCTCATCTTGGATCGTCTGCAGGAGTGGATGGAGGAACATGATGTCCTCAGCCCGTATCAAGCTGAGTTCAGGAGGAATACATCCACCATGGATCAGATCTTTCGCCTTATTCTACTTTATTGGAAAACGGCAAAAATAGAGGGTGGCAGCCTCTACATGGTGTTTGTGGACCTCCGGTCCGCTTTCGATTTAGTGCCTAGGGGAAAACTTTGGGAGCTGCTTTTGGAGCTGGGCGTTCCGTAAGAAATATTGAGGGTTCTGATGAGGCTGCACGCAGGGAACTTCGCACAGGTCAGATGTGGGAGGAACGGGGCGCTGTCATCCAGATTCCCAGTTGACAGGGGGGTGAGGCAGGGGTGAGTTTTGGCACGACCCTGTTTTGCCTCTATGTGAATGGTGTAATATCGCATCTGGATGCGGTCCCCAATAATGATGCACCCAGGCTGGCTGGCAGGAGGGTGCCAGCGATCATGTTCGCTGATGACACCCTCCTGCTTTCCAAGTCTCCTATGGGGATCCAACGTGTATTGGACGGCTTTGCGGATTTCTGTCATTGCCGCGGACTGAAGATTAACGTGGACAAAACTAAATTTATGATTTTTAATCCGCCGGCATCCACCCGCCGATGCCTATTTTGGGATCTGTTAGACTGGAGAGGGTACAGACCTTCCAGTACCTAGGGGTCACAATAAATGAAAACTTGTCTTGGGGTCCCCAACAGGTTAAATCTCAACTGAAATTGTCCCAATTGGCGGGGGGAATTCTCAAGATGTTCAATACATCGTCATTTAAACCAGTGAGCCCTGCGCTGGAGATTTACAAAACCCAGGCGAGGGCAGGGGCTCTCTATGGTGGGGAGCTCTGGGGGCACTCCTGCAGGCCCGAAATTCCCAATACGGAAAATAAATTAATGCGCCAGTTATTGGCGCTTCCCCAAAGTACACCGCTTCTTCCGCTAAGGTTATATCTGGGATTGAGTTTTATCCATGACGAGCTAGCACTAAAACCCCTTAGGTTCTGGCGCAGGCTCTGGATAATGCCAGAACTGTTGAACTACAGGCTAGAACTGAAGGAAATATTAAATTGTAATAGTGCAGCAAAAATTCCCTGGCTCGTTTTCGTTAAACAGGAATTTGGTAAAATGGGTCTGCCCGACATGTGGCATGATCCTGAAAGGGCGTGCCGTGAGGTTTCAGGCAAGACCCTTACGAGGTCTTTTATGGATAACAAACTTAATACTATACTGTATGATTCTCAAGCTGGCACCCTGACTAAATTGTTTTTAATATTTAAAATATCATACTGCTTTGAGGATTTCATGGACGTTATCTATCCCATGGGATCAAGTAAACTCTATATACAATGGAGATATGGTACATTACCCTTAAGGGTTTTTACGAGTAAATGGTCTGCCTCTACGAACAAATCTTGTCCTGGGTGTAGCTGTAGCTTAGAGGATGAACTGCATATACTTCTTATCTGCCCAGCTTATAGCAAAGCCAGGAAGTATTGGCTACTACCGTTATGTAAAAACATGGGTTTCGTCCAATGTTTGCATGCTTTGAGAATCCTTAAGACAGATACGTCTGGACACATTGTATTTGCACTTTCAAAGTACTTGTCAGCTATGTGGTCCAAGCGACGATTTTTAATTGCTAATGAATGCCAGGGGTGATTTAATTATCTTTTATGACTGCATGAACTGTACTATTTTATATGTTTTGCGGAAATATATGTTTTATCTGTACTCTTTTATGGCAAAAAAATGCTGAAATAAAGATTTCAAAGAAAGATAGTTTCATTGCCAGTATGTGAGAGTGTGTGTCTGCAACTCACTATACACCCATCCATCCTTCACTTACAATCAATACACCATCACTCACTATGCACCATCTGTGAGAAGTTGGCCTGATATTCAGTGTTCACTATTCTAGTGATCACTATGTATCAGTCCAAACAACCCTTATGGTGATTGGTTGTAAGTCAACCGATAGACCAGCTATCCTAGTAGCATGGACAAGAGCAGTCTTCGGGCTAAACTCTAGAGGGCGTGTTAAGCCAGCTGTTATACCATCACATATACCCCTTGAACACCAAGTGAAAGGACACCACACAAGTGTTATGAAAATAAACAGTGTATTTATTTAGATCACAACAGCCCTGTACTCTTTATGAGGACAGGGTACTAAGCACACAACAAAACTCTTACGAAAATACTTTAAGTTGCACAATTTACACAAATGCCTGAGGGGCACGGAAAACCATATACTATGGAAGTGGAATGCGAAATTACCAGCAGGTAAGTACTGGACTAATAGGCTTTGGAATCGCTAGGACTACGTTACTGAACCTTCAGATTACTAGTAGGAGGCCTAGGGGACTCGGGTGCAGAGTGTGCACTCTCACGCGGGATGCGGGACAAAGTCTATGGGAGCTAGTAAAAGCAAAGTTAGTGTTCTCGGGCGAACCCGATAAGGTAGGTCGAAAACGACAGTGGATCTGGACCCTTGGATAGTGAGGCTATGCTGGGGCACCGAAATGCCGAAGTTACCTAGCCCAGGGGCTGCGGCTGCATAGGTCTGAAAAGACGTCGGGAATCCTCGTTGACGAACCAGGAGCCTGAAGAAAGAGTTGCTGGCAGGCGACCAGTGAAGATTGTTCGAAGTGATCCAAGCCTGGATCGAAGATGGATGACACCTGAAAGCAGAGGGGACCAAGTTCTTAATCACTAGCCAGTGATCAGATGGGCACCAGGATGGCACCGGATGGTAGTCACCTCGACCAGGTGAGTGGGCGACGCTGGGCTCTGCAGTCTCACGGACCAGGAGGCGTTGTCGGCGACCAGGATGGAGGTGCGAGCTGTCCCACGATGGTTGATGCTGTCGACGTCGCTGGACCCAGGATTGGGGCAACAAGTCTTGGCAAATTCAAGCCCACGCGGTGGACCTAAAATGGCATCTGGAGTGGACCAGGAGGGTCCGGGGTGCTCCTCTTTTGGAAGGGAGCAGGGGCCAGTCTGGAGCAACCAGACTAGCAGTGGTGATGTCGTCGGTCGTCGTCGGGAAGGCCACAAGCCAGCGGGCTAGTAGCCAGACAACGCGGTGAGCAGCAAAAAGCAGAAGGGCCCCACGCAGATCTCGTGGATGCTGGGGGGCTGGACTTCGGTGCTGGAGCTGCTCAGGGTCGGGGCTTCTCGGACCCCAAAGCACTCACCAGAGGATCCCTCGGCGGTCGTGCTGGATAGAAGTCGTGCAGTTCTGATGATGGCCGGTCCCTCGAGGTCTCGTCGCACCTACGGTTCTCAGCTTAGCTGTAGAGGTAGGTAGAGGTCAGAGGTGCCAGGGAAGCCGGGTCTCGTCGAGCTGGTCAGTCGGATTCCGGAGGAAGGACGTGCAGCAAACCGCAGAGTTCTTGATGGTGCCTGCGGGTGCAGGGTGACTACTCCTTAGCCACAAGGGAGAAATCTTGAGAAGAAGTCGAGAGTTCCTTTCGTAGAAAGTAGTTTCTTGATTCAAAGATGATCTAATTTGGAAGGGTCCCCGCTCCTGCCTTTATCCTAAGAAAGGGGTGGGTACGTGACTAGGTCCTGCCCTAGGGGTGGGACCAGGAAGGGGGGTGGTTACACCCCTCTCCCATGCCAGACTTTCCCCAGGCCAGGGGCTGGTGTGCCCCTGGAACTGGTTCTAGCCGGCAGATGCGTAGTGAGCACCGGGGTGCCACTTGCAGTCACCTTCCTGAAAAGCCCTGCCTACCCAGGATACACAAAACCCTGTCTGGGATGGTGCTAGCACCGCCCCTGACAGGAAACCCTTTGTCCAAGCTCCCCTCGCTGGAAGGACTCCCAGCTGCAGGGGGTCAGACTTGTGTCTGTGGTGGCAGCATCTATTTTGTGATGCTGAGGCTTGAGTTAACTTTAACTGGGGTTTACAGTTACATACATGTCGTGTCCCTCTAGAAGGGTGGAATGCTAACCCCGTCGCCAGAATTGGCGAGGGGTTAGTATTCCAATTCGTATGACACCTTACTCGACATGTTTTGATAAAGCGATACCAGAGATAGCATTTAACCGCGAGGATTATAATGCACTTAAGAGTATATGGTATGCGTTATCATGGAACAGCTATTAGGACTTGGTTCCGCAAGCTGCAAACGGGCTCAGTTCATGCCAGAGCACCATCTCACACGATTCCAAGCACTCTGCCTTCAGGATTGTCAAGGCCTGCCATAGGAGTGACTGATAGGGATCTGTGTGTCCATTTTTAGGGTTAGATATAGGTATACTATATCTAAAGCAAAGGGTGATTACACCACCTTGCCCCAGCTGTCGTGCAGCCAGTTGTGTCAGATTTAGATGGCCTTCCAGGGGTGGCATAATACATGCTTCAGACCCTGGTAGGCCCTGGGTACACCTATGCCCTGAGTTACAGGGTCTGAGAAGGTGGCCCAGTACCAATTGGATAATGCACCTAAGGTACACGTGTCAATTTAGTGAGAAAACAGCTAGGCTGTGGGTCTGATTAGCAGGCCCACAGCCAGAGAAAGTCGTAAACCAGTGAAACAAAAGCAAAAAAATCTGGGTGATCATAGGATTGCAGACCCTACTCTCCTACACCATCCATACATCAAACATTCAGAATTCAGCAGAAGGGTAGGCTCATTACCAGTATGTGAAGACGTGTCTGCAATTTATTATCCACCATCCATCCGTCAACCACTCACAATCAATACACCCTCACTCACTATGCACTATCCACACATCAGACATTCAGAATTCACCAGAATAGTAGGTTCATTACCAGTATGTGAGAGCAGCTTGTCTGCAATTCACTATCCACCTTCCATCCATTCCATCAACCACTCCCAATCAATACACCATCACTCACTATGCCACTCACTATGCAGCATGCATACTACAATCATTCAGAATTGACCCGAATGGTAGGTTTATCACCAGCATGTGAAGAGGGTGTGTCTGCAATTCGAGTGGAACAGCAGAGGGGTTAAACATGGTAAAAAACGAGACACTAGTGTGAAAGTAGGGTCTAAAAACACACAACCAGATAGCTGGTTACTTGACATATTCTTCTTCGAAATCTATAGCAGCTGACATCTGTTGCATCGCTCCAGAGGTGGGTTTGTGATAGGAAAGTATAAGTAGCTGTAAAGCATGACCGCCACCATGAAGCGTGTCCCGGCATGCAGTGAGGGATCCTGTATAATGGAATCTATGGGGCTCAGGTAAAGAGCCAGGGCTGAGGGGCTTAATAAAATTCCAGACAAACTGGGATTTTTTCTAAAGTAAGAAGAGGGGTTGTTTTAATGTTTGCCACCAGGTACGAGACGGCGCAGCCCGCACAGTGTGCATGACGATGATTGGGAGACATAGTCATGCCACTGGCAGAGGCGGAGCGCATGATGGAGTTATGAAGCATGGCATCTCCAATGCCTTAACTGCAAAAAAGGAAGGGCCTATAGAGAGGATGACTTGAAATGCAGAAGCGTTTTGAAAAGATTATTTAAGGGCTTGGAAGCTAGTGGGGCTTGGTCAGCATTGAGAGATGGCTCCAAGCAGGCCAGACACAAAATAGGTTGGGTTACAGCATTCTACTGAGCTGGAGTTTGGCCATCCTGAAGTTGAAAAGGACCAACTACCCAGACTTATCATGAACCAGGTGAGAACCCACAGTACCTTGAATCGCCATTTCCATGAGTTAATAGGTAGTAAAAGGAAGATTTTATGGAGGGTTGTGAACCAGAAGTAGACAGAGCAGATGGGAGTAAACATTCTAACCTGGGGTGAAAGGTCAATGCCAATTATGAAGGCTCTGTTACATACAGAGAAAGATGGCCCAGGAGCAGTGGCATGCTTGGAGGCCACAAGGCATCAGATAAAGGACTATATGGGTTTCCTGCAATAAGTATCTCCACTCAGGGTTTTCTTTTGGCACAGGCAAGCTGGGCCCAGGCCAGTGAAGGAGCTAACTTCACCATCAGCTTTGAATAATTTATTTCCAGGCCACTGGTGCAATTTATCTCCAGAATGTTAATAAAATCAAAGTGTTTTGTTTACTTTCCTGAGCCGTCCTCCTTTCAACTTTCTCCTACTCCCTTTCTCTCCCTGCGGTGGGCTCTTACCTCCAGTTAGAAACTGAATAGGTGATTCAGATGAGGAGCTGAGGCGGGAATGTGTGTTTACAAGCCGGTCACAGCTCTGAGGTAATCAACCAAGACCTGACCTGTGACTACAGAGGACCCCCAACTAAAAGCATTAATAGGGGGCTGGGAGAAGAGATAGAGGAGCTGGATCGGCATGGGTGCCAAATTAATATTAGCATGGGAAACTGTGGCGTAGCATGGTTGGACCACGTGGGCAGTTGCTAAGGGTGCAAAATTCTTAGAGTACGCAAAATTTAAAACAAAGAGTGTCAGGGGGAACATGGCGGCCAGCTAGGAATCCGGCCGCGGGTCGCGTTCCACTAACCTCAATGAAACACTGAACTCCCGTCAGTGCTGGGCGGCTATGGTTTATCGGCGGCTGTGCTTCTTCTCTTCGAAGTCTTTGTGTTCGCCTCATTTCTGTTTTTGAGTTCTGAGCAATTTTGGTGACTTTGGCAGCTTAGGCGGCTCCGCTTTTCTTGGCAGTTTTGGTGGCTCCAGGTTCCAGTTCTCCGCCTCTGGGCAGCCTCGGGGCTGCTTGCCAAGTCTGATCGGAGGAGCTGTGAGGCGGCGTTCGCGGCTGTGTTCCCGGGGGGCGGGTCAGCGCCTGCTTGGCTGGGCTTACTCTGGACGTTGGAGGAGGCTGGTGGCTGGGGGGCTGTTGGGGCTCAGAAGAACATGCTGCCTTCACGACTCCCGGCTGGGAGTCAATGATCCTGGTTGGTATTTTTTTTCTTTTTCCTTCCTTTTTGCATGATTAACAAGGACTTTCTCCTTCTCAAGGCTCTGTCCTTCAGATTGATCAAGGTTGGGACACGAACTGTGAGCTTTTCTGCTTTGCTGCTTTCCTGTGTTTTGCGTTCTCACCTGTGATCTCATATCTGGAAAGATTCTGGGAAGATTGGGCACTGGACTAAACCTGAGCTCCCGAGCAGTTATTGGAGTTTCAGGGAGGGGTCCCCCTGGATTGTGGCGGCACGGGGAAGATAGATAGCTATTAGGATAAAATGGAAGTACAATATATTAGTGTAAAAATGTGTTCTAATTGGCTCTCCTCCCCCCGGCACTGGATGTGTGGTGGCCCGCTTTTTACCTTCCTCCGAGCCGCCGGAGCGCTTGGTGAGTCTCGCGGAGCCCAGTCTTGCTCGCTCGAGGTGACACCTTTTATCGTATCAGCCCAGGATGGGCTTGTGCCCACTATGCTTGCTTGTCAGTAAGAACACAAGGTTCGAGCTTGCCACAAACAAAGGGGTGTACCGCTCCTTTGATTATTTGGAAATGTTAAAGCCTTGAAATACGCAATCACCCAAGTGAGGTAAAGGCAGATGAGCCAAGGTATGATTCAGTCTCCACGCTCGGATTTAGGTCTATGGAGTTAATCTCTCTGCAGTGCGGGGTAAAAAACATGCACATAAGGGAAACGCCCTTGTTCAACCGAACTAATTTCCTGGTCCTCCTACAAGCCTAATCCTAGACAGCGAGACATTATCGGAAAAAATATATTAATTAAGATCTAGTACGTTTCTAGGGGAGGAGTTCCCTCTACACCAAGCTACACAGTCTAGCCAAGTTCGAGCTGCTATGCCAAGCAAGCATAGACTCCGGAATCTGTAAGATAAGGCAGGGAGGCTGACCCCCATCAAGGAGAAGAGGAAGAAGAAATCTACCCTGCCTCCTGCAAGGGTGACCCCATCATTCAGGTCATACTTTAAATTAAACATGCAGCGCAAAAAGGAAATTGTGAAGCAGGGTGCACCCTCAGCATCCCCAGCACAGATCACCTCTCCATTAGATTCTGCTATCACACTGAGAAGTAGATTCTCTTAAATTAGGCAAGCTCTCTAGATGAGGTAAATCCTCTCCAAGAGGATGCTCATATAAGGAACAAAACATCCAAGAGGGCACAGATGATAACAACTCAGGGCTCTGATCCAATACAGGGGATGTTGACTCAGCTGTCCAGAGAGATTAAGGAACGTTTTTCCGTATCTGAAGTAAATCAAAAAAAGATACAGGATACATGTACTAATTTGGAGGAGAGCGTTTCTTCATTAACGTGCCGTATGGAGGTGTTAGAGAACAAAGTGGGAGCGCTAAGTTTGGATGTGAAGGGGAACAAAAGTAGGTTGAAGGAGAAGGAGATAGACCTCTAGGAAAGACTGGAGAGACTTGAGAATAATTCTAGAAGGAATAATATCAGGATTCTTGATCTAGCAGAAGGAATGGAGGGGAATGACATCAAGTAATTTGTTATAGAGATTTTGACCAAAGCATTCCAGGTTGCCTCTGCATCTGTTTGGGAATCTGAGATTCAACGAGTTCACAGGGATCCGTTCAAACTAAACCCTGGACGGAAGAAGCCCAGGAAAATCTTGGTTTATATCCAATCATATATTCTCAAGAAACATCTACTCGGGGCAGCTCTGAAGCTTAAAACCATCCAGGTGCTAAGCGCATCGTTCTGAACAAGATCAGATGTCTCTTGTATTACAAAGGATAGAAGGTGGGAACTAGGCAAGCGGATAGACTGCCCTGAAGGGGCTAGGGGCGCAAGTGCAGTTAAGGTTTACAGCATTTCTAAAGGTCATGCTAGTTAATAAGATGTATAATTTTAGATCACCTGAAGAAGTGGACAGCTTTCTGGCATATAAGAAATCATCAGCTAGTTGAAATTGATGTGTATTCTTAGTGGAGGGAGTTCAGTTGTTATACTTTTTTAGTTTTTGTTTTTCTTAGTTAGAGGTTAGTGGGCCCTGGCCCATAAAGGCAAATTATTATTTGCCAGCAAAAGATCAGGGGAGGGTTCCTAAGGGTGTGGGGGAGGTAGGGGGTTGCTGCACGTGAGTGGGTGGGGAGCATTGGGAGAACATTTTTAAAAAATGATGAAAATCCTAATAGGGACCTCATGCAACTTAATATTTATCTGGAGATGCAACTTGGGGAAGAATCAGGAATATGGCAGGGGGTAGATTTGGGTCAAAGTCAAGGGGGGTGGGGGGTGAGTGCCTTGATATCCTATGTTGGAATGTGAATGGCCTGAGAATTAAGAGAAGGCAACAACTGGTTTTGTAACATCTTAAGGATAATCCAGCCAGGATTGTTATGCTTGAGGAGACACATTTACTGCAATCAGAATGTAAGGCTTTGTTTGGGAAACAAAGATGGGTTGAGAGGATTGTAGGCTCAGACCAACAATGCTGTTCAAAGGGGGTGGTTATAATTTTTAAAACAAACTCAAGAGTGGAACTTATTAAGACACAGGTAGAGGACAGAGGGCGGTGGGCAATAGCAGAGGTGAGGACTCAGGTTATCAGATATACTCTAGCTAATTAATAAGGGGCCTAATGATAATTACACTACCCCTCTGCATAATATTTGTTTAGCATTGGCAGACTTTGAGGCCCCTTTGATTCTGGCTGGTGATTTTAACGTCCTGCTTAATAACAAGTTAGATAGATCTTCCCCTAGAACACAGATCGCGGCACCACTTGTTAAAGCTTATTTAGCTTCAATGATAAAAAATGTAAATCTCTGTGATGTGTGGTGGAAAAAAATGAGTGAGGTAAGGGAATACTGTTATAGTAAAAAAAATGCCCAGTAAAATTTGAAACGAAAAAAAATCATACTACAAATTATGTTTCTTTTAAAATTTTGTGCCAAGACTTGCCTTTCCCCAGGTGCTGGCAACCCACGCTATGCCGCTGATGAGAAAGTCTGTCTCTGCAAAGACCCGCCAAGCCTCCCCTTACTAGTGTGAAGCTTGAGGTACGTAAGCTAATGCAACTGACTAGAGCTCTGAGGATGCAGGGAATTGAGCTTAACAATGAGCAGGATGTGATCCACAGAGATGGACAACAGGAATCCCCAATATTGTATAATGTGGACATTAAATAAGAGAGGAGCCCTGAGGCACTCTGCATTTGAGTTTGCTAAAGGTAGAACAGAAAGGAGAATGGCAAATGCCTAGAAACTATCCTAGAAAAAAGATGCTATCCAATGAAGTACCACTATGTTCACTCCTGTGACGCTAAGACACTTCAACAGCCATCCTCAAGAGGGGCGTAGCTTGGTCAGTATGATGGGGGGGGAGGGGGTTTGAGCCTCAGATTTTCCAACAATCACGCAGGCATACAACGCTAAATAACATTATACGACAAGCAAAGTGCATGAGAGGGGCCTAAGGGGCAGTGGAAAGGGAGAAGAATGCAGATTGGTAGAAGTACTAAAATAAATACAATATTTTGTAAAAATAAACAGCATTTTTGAGGACTTTCAAACCAGGTAGAATGTCTGTGCAATTTTGTCTATGTAAGAATTCCTGGTGAAATACTACTGACACCTCACCATACCCGACTAAAAGAACTAGCATCCAACTATTTATCATAAAATACATATATTGGGAGGGTGTAACACCCAGAACTCCCCCCACGACGCCCCTGAGCCTCAAAGGTGGCAGACATGTAAAAAGAATGAGGGCCACTCTCCCAGCTTCATCCAGGATCAAGAAAAAGTAATCAAGAGCGCTCACCTGCGCCGACAGACTCAGTGCCGCGGACAGGGAAAACGCAGGCTTGTGGAGAGTCAAACAGTGTGTGCCTGCCCTGGAATTAGGAGAGCTCCCTGGTGCCAGCACCCATAGTGAATCTATTTAGAACAGTAGCTTGCCATAACAGTGTTGTCACAGATGGTTTTGTAAAAGGGGAATAACAGTACCTGTTTTCAGAGTAGCAGGGTGTAGTGGTAGCAGAGAACAAACAGCAGATGTCTGTAATGAGCTGTGTAAATATGTCACAGGATGCTGTAAGAACTCTCATTCGGTATGAATCTTACGAAGAGCTGAATTTGAAAGATTATGGTGACGTTACAAAGTAAACTGTATCAAATATATGTGGCTGCCACAGTCATGCAAATGAATATGTACATAATTTAGGATAAATAACAATCACTCAAAGATCCAACACCAATAAATACCTGCTAGACAAAGTGTGAAAAAATCTACCCTGTTGTGGCTGATGTATTTGTTTATTTAGATAAGTCCTAAATCAGTGCGCCATTCCCTCAATGGAACACAGGGTCTGTATAGCAAAATTAAAAATTAAGAAGCAAAAATAAATATGAAAAAACAGAAAAAGAGAAAGGTATTGTAAAATAATAATGGAAAGAAAGAGTAAGATATATAAAACGACCAAATCGTCAGGGTAGAACCTGCAAACTACAAAATGAAATGTCAGCTTGCTTAGGTATATGTTTAAAGGCCTCCCCACAAAAAAAATGACTTAGCAGAAGGTGATTCCCATGAGTCAAAGTGTTTCACAAAAATGAACCCCAAGCCTGAGATGAAGATCTTTGTTGTGTGATCCTCGGAACATCTTAGAGTCTAAAGGCCGTGATCCTGCTGGATGAACATCCACCGATGAGTTTCGTCACCAGGTTCAGCACAAAGTGGAGAGCTAACAATACTGACAGACACAGACAGAATAGTCTATGTGCACGGTATGGCGACAGCTGCAGGTAAAGCATTACTCTTTGATGTTCACCTGATCCCTAGGATGTGTAGGGAAATGGCATATATTGATTTTGTTTAGCTAATGTGTATTTTCAGGTATTGCTTTTAGTTACTAAGAGTACTGTTTACTTTCTACAATTTAACAAGAAACAAATGCAGGAAATAGTTGCCTCTTTTACTGTTTCTTTTATTCAATGTGCTCTGACTCCTGTTGGGCCACAAACATGGATCTTGTTCCTCTATTAAGGAAATGGGTCTACCCAGAAGGCATCCCCATTGTAGGGGTAGATAGGTTTTGACTCAGAAGTGTTACAGATGCATGGCCAGGCTTCAAGAGTCTACATAAATAAGCTGCATCTCTTGCATATTGTGCAAGCAAGTTAGAAGTTTGGCTTTAAACATCTTTGTTGTTTATGTTGATACCTACATTAGATTGTTTAGCCCTCTCACCCATGATTACAGTCTTTGTTTCCAGTGTTAATCTATGTCACTTTGGTAAAGTGTACAGAGTAGGCATTAGTCTTACGAGGCCTCTGGTGAAGCGGTGGATGACTGGCTCAGAGGCACAGAAACATATGGCAGGTCTGAACCAGGGAGGAGGTCTTCACGGAAGAGCTTCCTGTCCACCCACCAATGACTTTCTCAAAGCAGCTCCCAGGTGATAATGTTCTTGAAGGTTTTGTTCTTGGCCACACAGTGAACACAGTTTTTGCAGCAGATTGTCTGCACATGCTCACAGCTCTTCTTCACTGTTGGTTGCTCTTTCAGTTCTTAGTTATCTTGGCCCAAAGGGTTTTTAATGATTGCTCTCCTAATTGTATTTTGGATATGAGCACACTTCCATGGTGAAAAAGTTAAACCTTTCTTACCTTGGTCTAATGCACCTTGGGCGGTGCATTGTGGTGGCACACCTCCCCACGTGCTGGACACCTGGCTGTCTTATCTATTTAATGGTTGCTCGGTCCCGAATCATATTTCACTGAGGTTGAGGAATTACTTATTCCACCAATTCCTAGACCTGCCTGTACTAAAAGTGTGTAACACTAACCAAAAAGTGACAACTCTTCAGTAAGAGTGAAGGTGTGCATCATACACAGACACTGTGAATTCTGGCCAAAAATGTTTAATCTGCAGAACCAACTAATACAACCCAATCTGAGGTGTAATATTCTAATGTTCTATCAGCCATCTTGAAAGGAAAACCAGCAAGACTACAAACAGGGTAGTGGAAACAATAAGTGTGCGAAGAATAGGAAAGATCAATGAAAAACAGTAAAACAGTAAATATAATTTTATGGCCCTGCACTCAGTCTCGAAAAGCCGACCTCTGCAAATGATTGTGTTCCTATATAAACTCGGTGGCACCGCAGTAGCACAAAGTAATCTGCTCTTAGACTTCCTGCCAGGAAGCAAGAAAGTTGGAAGTTGCATCTTAAGAGCACTGCATTTTAATGAACTCAGCACTTTTCATCAAAAGTTTTTATTGCAGTAAGCCTCTTGGCAAGAAAAGCTAAGTATTTCCTTCTCCTTTCTTTTAACCTGTAACTAATCTTATATTAAAATGAATATTGTTTTTGGAGCCACATTTAATGAAAACGCGAATTTCAAACTCAATTTGACTGAGTCACCAAAAACGACAACAAACCAACACCCGATTTTGCATATTGCTGATTTTACAGGTTCTAGGCAATATACAGCGAACTGGATTTTACAAAACTCATTTGCACTACACTCACTGCACATAAAACAAGGAACTGTAACCGCTCCTGTTTCTTTTGTGCACTTGTTAAACAAATGTATTAGATGAACAAAAAAT
The DNA here is from genome assembly GCF_964263255.1 of Lissotriton vulgaris. Lineage (NCBI taxonomy): Eukaryota > Metazoa > Chordata > Amphibia > Caudata > Salamandridae > Lissotriton > Lissotriton vulgaris. The sequence goes on along the minus strand of NC_141689.1, from coordinate 2,100,034,587 downwards.
ATTGAAGCAATTTTATTAAATAGATTTTTGGATAGAGGTTAGATGATCAAAAGTTGTGTACAGCATTTTTAAGAGATGTTTGGCTTAACACAGACAGCATGCAGCTATATGGTCTATAGAATGGCAGTTGTATAGCATGCCCTGTTATTCAAAAAGTACTGTTTTGGTATACTTTTCCCAGCTTTGAGACTATAGATACCCATTTCCGATACCAATTTTCTTTTTCTATGAAATACCCAAAGTATAGGTTTTAATAGGAAAAAAGGTTGCACTTCACCTTTCAATAGTCTTGAACTGACAATCTAAGCTCCTCGTCACTTACCTACACACCATCATAATCGTTTTTAACCTAAAGCACCCTTACCTACTGGCCATGGGACGCGGGTTTGCTCTCAAAGGCCTCAGTATGGCTTCATTGATAATCATTCCAGTGCTCAAACTTCCTTTTTTAGGTCTCACGTGGCGTCAGGTGCGCACATGCGCACTCGAGCTCGCGAGATTTAATGACTCTGAGTAGCGAGGGTTAACCCCGTCCCTCTCCTCCATTGGCTGGCCTCCTAAACGGCGGCCAGTCATTGGAGAAGAGATCTCAGTGATGTCATTCTTTCCATCTTAGCCCCGTCCTTTTCGGATTGGGGGGCGTGTTTTTTAGTATTGTTCTACTAGTTACGTTTTCAGTCAAAAACACGCCCCCCCCCCCCCAGGCGCAAAAGGACGGGCTTAGAGAGAATGTCTTGGCGTCGGAGCACTTATTCCTTCCTCGCATTAAGGCTCTTGACACGTCATGGTTGAAGTGGAAATCTCTGCGCTGGCGATGGGGCTTGGATCGGATTTCAGGGGGTGTTGCACATAAATCCCAGGGAGCAGTGGGAGAGCTGTGTGTTGCCCGGATGTAGACATGACAAAAGATGCTGGCAGAGACAATTTGGGCTTTGGGTCCAGCCAGGGCTGGAATTCGAGGGGGCGCCGCACTTGTGAAGTCATGATTAATTAGTAAACCTGCGTGTGGGTCTCAGTAACGGAAAGGCCTGTCTGGACTGAGGTGTACTGCAGGAGCTACGGCAATACCGCATGGTTACGGGCAGCGGGTCATGCGCGAAGCGGAACACAAAGAGCTGGGAAATAAACTTAGCTGGCTGCGTCCAGAACTCAGCAGTTGGTCTGTAAACATTCACCCAGCTCTGTGCTTCTTGGCTCTCTGGATAACCCCAATCTCTTCCAGAGAGTATTGTGGTATCGCCAGTTGGTTTCTGATGTAAACAGCTGATGTGCTGAATTCCCTAATTAAAACCAAATAAGGAAACCGAGTGATGATGCAAGAGGGTGGGATCGAAGCCAACCACTTATTGCACCTCCCCCTGACCCTCCAGGCTCCCCTGCGGCCTCCTCGGTGATGGTGGGTTGTCTGCATCCATTTACCTGGAATGCTAACAGAATGCCCCCCTCCTCTAACCCTCGCCAGTCCAGGAATAGATTCTGAAATGTGCTTGGAGTCCGGTCCCACCTTCTGAGACAAGCCTATGTTTGAATGGGCTTACAGGCTGAGCCTGTCCCTCCAGCTCTCCAGGGTCTGAACACAAATGTAAACATGTGCCTCAAATATTCAGCAGAAGCTGATGTGGCGAACACCAAGGGGTGCTAGAGCTGCATTTCACTAAACATTCACCATTCTAAGGAAACTAAAAGTCAACCATAATCAAAATACAGCTTTATTGGAGAAAAGTGCCTATCAATTCACATCCCATGCCAGCGGTGGCAGTAGGCCAGGGTAGTGGTGGAAATTGACGGGGTGCCTCCTAAGAAAACTTTTGGCCAGCTCCACTTGTATTTTTTTCACAAATTAAGGTCTGCTCCCGTGCAGATCTACATTGTCATCTTGCTAGATTTGCATTATTTGTCGGTGCGCTTCTTCCTTCCTCGAATTAAGGCTCTTGACACGTCATGATTGAAGTGGGAATCTCAGCGCTGGCGATGGGGCTTGGATCGGATTCCAGGGGGTGCCAGCCATTGGAGAAGAGGTCTCAGTGACGTCATTCTTTCCATCTAAGCCCCATCCTTTTCGGATTGGGGGGGGGGGGTGTTTTTTAGTATTGTTCTACTAGTTACGTTTTCAGTCAAAAACACGCCCCACCCCAGTCGCAAAAGGACGGGGTTAAGAGAGAATGTCTTGGCGTCGGTGCACTTGTTCCTTCCTCGCATTAAGGCTCTTGACACGTCATGATTGAAGTGGAAATCTCCGCGCTGGCGATGGGGCTTGGATAGGATTTCAGGTGGTGCTGCACATAAATCCCGGAGAGCAGGGGGAGAGCTGTGTCTTGCCCGGATGTAGACATGACAAAAGATGTTGGCATAGACAATTTGGGCTTTGGGTCCCGCCAGGGCTGGAATTCGAGGGGGCGCCGCACTTGTGAAGTCATGATTAATTAGTAAACCTGCGCGTGGGTCTCAGTAACGGAAAGGCCTGTCTGGACTGAGGTGTACTGGAGGAGCTACAGCAATACCGCAGGGTCACGGGCGGCAGGGCATGCGCGAAGCGGAACACAAAGAGCTGGGACATAATCTTAGCTGGCTGCGTCCAGAACTCAAACCTCTCCTCACCCGGTGCTCCCTACAACCACCCCCAAGTGCCCTCAACCACTCCAGGTGCCCTCCTCCACCACCCCTGGTGCGCTGCTCCCCCCACTGCCCATGAGCCCTCTCACCTCTTTTCAGCAGGGAGTCCCGGGAGCCTGCCCTGCCTCTGTGGGGCCGAGAGCTGGGGCAGAGCCACGGAACCGGTCTCCCAAGACTTGGTGGGTGAGGCAGTTGTATATGTGTGTGTGGCTCTGAGTGTGTGGCTCTGTGCGTGTGGCTCTGTGTGTGTGCAAATGCAATAGGTCTCGCATTTGCGAGAGCTAAAGCTATTGGCATTGTAAATGACAATGCCATTTATTTATCTGTTTTCAAAACCAACACATAATTAAAAAGTTTGTCATTTACAATGCCAATAGCTCAAACTTTTGCAAAAGCGAGACCGTTGCATTGTAAATGCTTGTTCATACATTTTAGAAAGGGAGGCAGGCTGATATTCACACCAGGGGCCTCATTTAGAGTTTTGCGGAGAATTTAGCTCTGTCACAACAACAGGAGAGTACCCTCTCCACCAAACTGAAGCTCCGCCCGCCTCATTTAGAGGTGGGTGAAACCTAAGTATGTCACTGACACAGACTACTTCGTCTCTGCTGCTGACATACTACTCTTATGGCACAGTGGAGTAAGGGCTGTCGGAGGTTTGGTCATTTATCCATCCACCCTACAGTGGTGGGCAAATGGACAATTTTTATTTTCACATACTGCCATCCAAAATGTGGTGGTAAGTGAATAAAAACCTTTTAATGACCCAATGACCCCCCCCCCCCCACTCCCTAAGAGAAAACTCATTGCTTTTTTATTTTCAAAAAGAAAATACATCTTTGGGGTTTTGTTTTTGAAAATAAGAAAAGATATTGAAAGTGTGCTATCATGTTGATGGCGCTGCACAGCACGCTTTTATTGCTTTGGCAGGAATTGCGGTTACGGCGGTTCCTGCCAATATAAGAGATGTCCGCTGGGGCGGCGGGCATCTCCAAGTCCAAAGTATGGTTACTCCATAATATCGACATCGTTTTTACTCGTATATCAATCTGTACAAAAAAGTTGTGTGGGAATTTTTCAAATCAAAAGAATTCATCCAAAAGTATGAAAGCTCTGTAATCTACTTTAATCACATTCAGTGCAAATTTTATTCCATACGCAGACAGTAATGAATCCTGAATATAGATTAATCAATAATGATAAATAATTTTGCTGTACAAAGACAATTTCAGTCATACATGTATTCTATTCATACATATATAAACAAATATCGACATGGTGTTTGAAAAAGTGAATCAGTAGTGTAGACGACGCAATGTGCACATAGTGTTTAAATGGACAACAGTCACTACACAATGACACTGCACATTCCCCAATGGTTATATACACTTTCAAGTTCTCAAACATCTAGGGAAAATTCCATAAAATTAGCAAGCCATCTCGTCCATTGCAGGTGTCAACCAATTGTGGAGTTTCTTTGTTGACATTGCAAACCTAATATCTTTGAGGGATATCCTCAGAACATCATCATCCAACTATCAAACCTACAAAAGTGGAAAACAAAAAGCGGAAGAGCCAGAGTGCCAGCACAGTCCACAATAAAACTATTCAAAAGATACACAACCGGCCAGGTGTTGACTACCATTTAAATTATAGACTCACCACCTTGGTGTTGATACTGCCAACCTGTCCTTCCATCATTCTAGGGCAGAATCAAAAGAGGTCAAAAGTTGACTTACAATAGTGTAACATGCTTCAAATCCAACAATTCACCTCTGTGAGCAGCAATCCAACTTGTGGTAATCACGCCTGGTATGTGTCACTTAATGGACCGCAATACAGTGGCAAACATCCACTCTGGTGGTGCACTGAGGATTTAATTCTATTGTAGGTTAACTTGTGGCATATCGCCAGAGTTAGGATGTTGGGAGGCATGTGGGTGCTTCATGAGCATGACAAACAAGAGACCTTCCCATTTTTCTTCCATTCTAATTTCACAAAGGGGTAGGCAAGGCGGGAAGACATCCACGCATATCTGGAGGAGTGTGCAATGCCAACTCTATTGAGGGCACTCTAGATATATATGAAATCGAAGGTGCCCTGAAACCTATGCACCCCAACTGGACACCAGGCCAAGACAGTATTCCTCTGTTTTTATAAAAAACGTCTGTGCTCAAAGAGGCAAACCGTATCCTGTGCAATCATTCCCCCAATTCTCAGGCCTAACCCCCACTATGGGATAGGTTGATGTATCTATTATTTCCAAGCTGGGGAAAAAGTGAAAGGAATGCACTTCCTATAAGGCCTGATGCAAACGTTTTCACAAAGATCTTTACAAGCAAATTAGAATATGTGATGCCAGGCTTGGTTGATGTGAACCGGGCTGGCTTCATTAGCATGGAAGTGACATTAGATGATTGGCCCACCTGCGGAAAATATTGACAGAAAAGGATTCTTGGCTTTATATCTTTCATTAGATGCAGAGAAAGTGTTTGATCGAGGGAGCTGGTTTTCTAGGAAGTTGTCCTAGGCATGATAGGGCTGGGGAAGGAAATTGATTTTGACTGGATTTAGAGCCCAATGGTGACTATCAGCCTAAATGGCCAATGATCCCCACTGTTCCACCTAAAGAGGGGCACTAGTCAGGGTTGTGTGCTCTGCCCCCTCCTATGTGCGCTGATTGCGGAGCCTCTGACTCAAAAAATGAGGTCGTTAACCAATCTCAAGTGTATTCCTTTTACTGGAGAAAAACACAAACTCTTGACGGACTCAGAGTGTTATCTTTTGACAGTACAGGATGTTCAAAAGAGTTTCTAGCTTTTAAGTCAATAAGCAAAGATTTAGAATCTTGAACATGACAGCAGATTAGAATCTTCGTTTCCCTTCTGATGGGAAACAAAAGTGATAAGGTACCTCAGGCTGAAACTGACCAGCAGTGTGAAGGGAGAAAAACAGGTCTGTTATGTGGCAATAGACCTATGAAGATGTGAGACGACGGTGACCTCTGTGCATCACTTGGATGAAGTGAATAAATATTTTTTTTAAAGAGCACATGGCCAAGTGCCTTCTATATATTCCAGTCACTCCCCGTCAGTATCCCTATAACAGAAATGCAAGCATGCAAATGAGACTGATTGATTTTGCCTGAGGTGGGGCCAAAGGTCTCAATAAAGATTCTGATGGCCACTAGAGACAGTGGAGATTTGACTTGTCCAGACCTCTTGCATTTCTTTGGAACAGCACACCTCCATATTCTCTTAGAGTGGACGGCCAGGGAGAACAATTTTCATTGATTGGGTGGTACTCTGGGACTTAGCCTAGTTGAGGAAAACACAGTGTCCAACCCTAATGCCAGGTATCATGGAGGACAAGCCTGTAGAATCTTAGGAGTTATGCAAGTTGTTTTCTATAAAAGCTCTAGCCTCAGTAGGAAGCCATTAGAGAGTTAATATCACTGATGTAATGTGGTCACATCTTTTTAGTTCCAAAGATGAAGCAGCATCTAGCAGTGCTTTTAATGAGCAGGAGAGGGTTGCTATAAATTTGACAAGATTCATATGATTTGTATGAGGGCTAAATCAAAGAATCCCGCAGAGCAATCACAGTTTAAAACCCACATTATTGCTGTATCTGACTCCAACGGGAGGCACTGATGTGTGTTGACTCCCTGTGCTTTACTTAAGCATGATGCTTCCTCAGGTCATGCGCTCCAGACCTGCTCGCACAACTAGAAGACAATACACTCCTCTTATGACAAACCCTCCTAAATCAAGTGCGAGAGTCCTAGCGACATAGAGCTGCATTGATCCTCGGGGTACCATAACAAGTAAACATCTACACTGGCTTACTAACCATAACAACGCCACCTGCTTTATTGGGCAAATCCTACATTTTAGTGGCCACTCAATAAAAGTCTGCAAGATGCCCCCCCCAGATCTTTGCCAATCACTACCAATCTATTTGTGCATGGGGGGGCTCCCACTTCCCGCAAAACCCTGTGTCTGTTTATGCAGGTCTTACCTATGCAGCACGTTGTCAAAGACGTGCCCATAAGCGTTAAAAAGCTGAGTCAAGCAATTACCAACTTCAGACTGTAACATGACAGAGCCCAATAGCTTTCCGGAGTCGTTTTTCAACATATCTAGGCAAATTACTTTCACATCCATTCACTTTGTTTGAAGCTGCCGATGATGATGGACGACCTCTTATCTGCCTAAAAAAACTCAGAGCTTGTCATTCATAAATTTAGCTGGTCAGGTAGAGGCCTATTTCCCTCCTCAAGTCGAAGCTAAAATCTTCACTAAGGCACTTGCAAACCATCTTGTCCATGTAACTGGCTCCCTAGTAAACCCGGACCAAAACAGCTCCATGACAAACGGAGACCTCATAACGCACGACTCTACCTCACCATCTAGATGGTCCCATTGCTCTGCTATCGTGCATTTTGAAAAGGCCTTTGAGCCACTGGCTAGTATTTTCTCTTTGCCATACTAGCCGAGATGACTATAGGGCCTAGATTCATTTGAAATGTCTGGCTCGTTTATACTCAACTCTCTGCTAGAGTACTAATCAAAAGAGTACGATCCGATGATTGGATGTATTGGCCTGCGGCCGACCGACCATGTGCAGTGAAGTGAAGGTCTGTAGGAAAGATGCACCCATTACACCCCCTACACTAAGAAGAAATCTCCCCTTGATCTCTCAACGGATGGGTCTACTGTAATCCAAAAGTAGAGGGACATCCTAGGGGTTATTGGCTGAAAGAATCACCTTACTGAAGAAACCCTACTAAGGATGAGTTCCTTATTGAATTACGTGAACGGTTTCCAGGACTTTGAAGCCTGAAATTTCATCAGCATCTTTAAACTACAAGATGTAGTGACATATTCCCAGTTATCTGATTTATAGCCTCCAGCCCTCATTTACTTTGCATAGAATTCAGTTCTATAAGTATCTACAGATGCACCATGCACTCTCTGCCTATTTAAAGACACTTGATGATGTGACCGCTTCAGTCTGTTTGAAGCCAAACATTTGCTGGCAAGATGCGCAGACACAGCATATAGAAGATATATTTTTCACTTGTTGGTAATAATTAAGATTTCTTCCCACCACCATGTGAAGCTTGGGAATTGAACATTGATCCACTCACCGAAGAGGAGTAGCGTAATGCCTAACGGTACCTTGAAAAGAGACGAATGGCATAACACAAATTCTCCTGAGCTTGAGAATCGTGGACTAGAACACTGCATAACAGCTCTATTCAGAGACTATGCTTAGATGCCATCCACTACTCTGCAGATATCTGGTTGAAAATCTGCTGCATGTACTCAAGCAGACAACTTGGGGTCTCAATGGTAGTCTCCCAAAATTGTGAGTTTATCTGGCCATAAGGACATGGTTGCTAAATGTAAAAATAATTCACTTCAGTAAGTCCAATTTTTTAGACTTCAAGTCTATTGGAAGGTTTATATAGGCACGGTGATTTGTTAAGCAGGCCTGAACTACAAGCCAGCCATCAGTCAGGTGCACATTGAGCAAACTCTGGTCACCAGGAGAAGGAATGTTTCTTTTCCTGTCTTGCTTTCTGACAGAGAGGAGTTCTCCGCAATTTCCAACCTTGTTTCTGCCAGTGCTTTGCTAGCGCTTTATTTCAAGCTAGATAGCCTGAGGGTTCCAGTATCTGTCAGCCTATCAGCTAGATTCATGAAGCATTTTTGCGGGCGCAAACGGTGCGAATCGCAGAATTCGGCCGTTTGCACCCGCAAAAATGGCATTTGAAATTCATCATTGGGTCATGTACTCGCTATTTGAGAAATCGCAAAAAATTGCGATTTCTCAAATTGCGATCGCATTTAAGGAATCTCAATTTGAGATTCCTTAAATGCTATTCATGACCCAATAAAAAATTAAGAATTCGCTATTTTTTCCCGCTATTTACCGCGAAGTCAGACTTCGTGGTAAATAGCGAAAACTGAGAAAAATGCACTTTTGTGCATTTTTCTCAGTTGTATGTTACACACACACATGTCCTTTGGACATGTGTGTGCGCAACATGAGTCTAATTTACATTTCAGGGGTGCTACAGGGTGTCCTGTGGACACCCCTAGCACCCTTGAAATCGCATCCTTATTTGCGATTAGCAATTTGCTATTGGCTGATTGCTCATGTAGCTTTTCTCGCTCTGTGGGCTATTGGCTGATTGCCCATGTAGCTTTTCTCACTCTGTGGGCTATTGGCTGATTGCCCATGTAGCTTTTCTCACTCTGTGGGCTATTGGCTGATTGCTCATGTATAACTCATAGGTCTAAGAATCATGGTCAAGGCCCAAACCCCACGTGCATGTCTGGCGAGGGTCTGGCATTTGCATCACTGCATGGTTCTAACCCAGTTCGTTTGCAGCGCTCTGCCCAAACAACGAAGTATAGATTGAACAGGAATTAAGAAAAATTAGGAAAAAAATACAGCATTGCTCCGGATTCCTTCCATCTGTGGTGCATCTTATGTTATGTTATGTTAAATAAGCTTGTAAAGCACGCGTACACCAGTTTTATGGCGCTGCACTGTAGTGCATGCCACAACTGGTGGCTTTACTAAACTACTAAGTCGCTTCTATGAGAGAGATCTGAATGGTTTCTCATCAGCAAATACCTCAAAGGCATATATATGGATTTTTTAAAAGTCCTTAATCAGTCTGATACCTGGGTTTTTTTTCTGCTGAGAAATATGTGCGAATAAGAATTCAACCGTGTAAGTGTTTCCTTTTTTACCCTTGAGGGAGATAATGCATCTGAACAACTTAAAAGTGACGGTGTATTTCAATTAGGCATAAAGGCTAATATGGAAAATGCCATGCCCCAAAATTTGCATTTTTAAAGACACAACCTGGTGCAACACTTCATATGCCATGCATGAAGCAGTGGTGCTGAAACGATTTTCAGAGTAGGGGTGCTGCCATTAATGTTATATCTCGGAAGTCATAAGAACTGCGAAAAATCCAAGCGTCACTCAAACAAACAAGGGTAGGAAAAGTGCCACGCTCATTCAGCAGGAGAGTGGTAAGGGTGTGGTATGTAGCTGGTGATACATTTTGGAGCACTGATGTGGAAGCGCACTGTTTTCCCAGACAGTACACCTCCCGTTGAAATGGCCACTAAATCTGTATCGACATGTAGTTTCACTGGTAAAATTAAATAACGCAAAAACGATCATGTGTGGAAATCAGGTTTCAACTAATATTTATCATTTGCGCATCGCCAATTAACCCCTTGGCTGCGGCAGTAATTCTGCCGCAGCGCTAGGGGGGAGGGGGGCCGCGCGGCGCTCCCATGCTCGTGACGGAACCGCTCCGTCAGGAGTCTCGGGCGCGCTGTGCTTGTGACGGACCGGTTCCGTCACGGCCCCGCCCGCTCAATAGAACGTGCTGCGCAGGCGTGCCGGGCGGGCCGTGACGGAACCGCTCCGTCACCAGCACAGCGCGTCCGAGGCTGGTGACGGAGTGGTTCCGTCGCCAGCATGGAACGGGTGAAAGTGTCTAGATTTGTTTTGATCCTACTAAAAACTTTGTTTCCATCACACTTCAGAATTACAAAAAAGGGCTTCATTTGTGGTTACCTAATTGCTGATATAATTTGTAACATGTGTGTAACTCATTTACTGATATTCAAATGTGTTAGAAAAAAACTGGCATCTGACAATCTTTTATTGCATTTCCTGTACCCCAGCAGGATTGTCACTTTGATCATTTTTACAAACTCCTTTACACTCAGAGAAATAAAAGTTCGCTCCAGTTTCTAAATAAGCAGGAATGTGTGAGAAGACATAGCCTGACATTAGACCTTTAAACACACACCAAATGTGACAAGATAAACTCAAAATGTAAAGCATCTTTATTGCTCGTTTACCTTCTGAACTCCAGCATGATTATTTCTGGAGGTGCTGTAGCACCCCCAGCACCCCTACTTCCAGGGCCTATAGCATGAAGCACACACACCGCTACCACTCCTCCAGTCACATCTATAGTTTCACATTACAAAGTGAAATGCGATAATCTGAGCCCTCCAAAAGGTTTACCATTAATGCCTCAAAAGTCACTCGACCACAACTAGAATTACGTGTTCTCTCATAAACCCACACGCCAGGCAGAGTTTATTCGTCTCATTGCTGACAGGAGTTTAATTTAAAACCAACAAATTAACTTCTTAAGCTTTCTGAGGCTTAAAACAGCAAAGCAAATATCACTTTTCTGTATCATAAATGTCCACAAAGTAAGTTGCTTGCACAAATGCAGGCACCGATCGACATGAAAATGGAAGAAAATAACATATATTTATAATTAGAATGGTTTGGTTACAGAAGAGCAACAATGTGTTTTCCAAAAGCCCTACTGGTGCGGGTTGGGAGGGACAGGATATATTTATCCTTTTATTAACAGTACTTCAGGCCCTGCAGGCGTCTGCGTCCCCTCCACGCCTCGCGGGCCCCTGTGGATTGTGTAATAGGGCCAACAAATAGTTCCAGATTCTTCCACAGCTGTGCAGATCTGCTTCCTGTGGACATCCAGGCAGACCAATGGGAGCTTCCAATCAAAACAGCGGCACCGTCAGTATGAGTTATGAGCGCGCGAGGTTCCGTCAAGGGACCGAGCGCCACTTCAGTGATATTAAGGACCCGGGGGGAGAGAGGGGTCACGCGCGCATTCCATCATTACAATAAGCTTGATTACCAATGTCTTGCACAAAAACCCGCGCGAGCGCCCTCGCTTTTTATTGCAGCCTCTATTCTTCCTGTTTGGGAGTGGAGCTTGTAACCAGCAGCGTTCCCCGCGTGGCGGGGTGACCCCACACAAAGATGTCCTTCAGCGTCCAATGGAAAACAGCTGCATCCTGCAGAGCATCTGTAAACAATTTGGGCGTGAGCTGTGCTGCTCCCCTGCAGGCCTGTGTGCAGCTTGTTTACAACTTCGCACCGAGGTCTTTCAATTACCTCGAGGACAGGGAAATTATGACATTTATGTCTCCTTTCGTTAGACTCGAAAGGAAACTGTACGGGAGGATAGAATAGAAAAATAAGCAGTGGCAAAGCCAATAGTTATGTTTTTTTTAGAGGAAGTGTAAGTAACAAAAATTGAGGGCTCCTCCCAGCAAAGTACATGTAGGGGCCCTCCACTGACTCACTCAGGAGTTCTCAGGCCAGGGTACTGTGCTGAGAGCCCCTCCCCACCACACTGCGGGGTGCCTTGTTATGCCCAGTGGTTAATTTGTAAAAAAATAATAATAATAATAATAAGTGCTGGGGCTCTCATCAGGAGGCAGCTTGCACCAGCCTATTTTTCCTGTTGGTGGCAACTAAAACAGAACCAACTACTAACCATAAAAGTGGGGAGGGAGTATGGTGAAATGGCCAGAGCTTTGAGAAAGTAACAAGGATCCCCTGAACCACTTATAGGTTGATTCCTAGGACAGGGAAAATTTCATTAATGTATTAAACTTTCCTAGGCAATCTACAATATGTAAAAGTATATAGACAACCAAGCTATAGGCCAGACAGCATTAAAACATATTATCTAAAACGAATAACAATTAATGAAAAATGAAAAGTAGAATGTCAGAATGAATTATTTTATTATTATAAAAAATTGATTAAAAAATCCTCACTTCAGGATTAAAAACAAGACATACATAAACTCAATATACATATCCTAATAGTGAACAAAATAATACTTCGGGTTATAAAATCAATTTGTGGCAGAAATTATTCTTTTCAACGCGCGTTTCGGCGTAGTGGAGACGCCTTCTTCAGGAAGCCACGTTTTTAAAATCTTTTTATTTTAATCAATGATGTATATTTCTTATATAGTTATGCTCTGTTCCTAGTATCAATATACGATCCTTCTGAGTACTTGAAAACTGTCGTGATTCACCTTTTGTACAGATATTAATATCTTCCTCCTCGTCTGTCTCTATGTAGTTAGGACGGAAAGATTTTCATTCGGGGATAAAATTGTCCTGCATAAGTCTTCGTCGGCCAAACAAGGACTGTTAGTTAATGAGAATGTTTGAGGAAAAGTATCGGCGGAGATAAGAACCCGCTTCTTGGGATTTTGCCGTTTTAGCGTTTCCGAACGTAAAAGACGTCCTGGGGTTTAAAATTGCAGACGGGAGTAGTTATTTTGTTGCCTCTTTTCACGATGTTACTCTTCCGTCTCGTATGTCGTGGTGCGTTAGAAATGGTACTTTTCCTCAAACATTCTCATTAACTAACAGTCCTTGTTTGGCCGACGAAGACTTATGCAGGACAATTTTATCCCCGAATGAAAATCTTTCCGTCCTAACTACATAGAGACAGACGAGGAGGAAGATATTAATATCTGTACAAAAGGTGAATCACAACAGTTTTCAAGTACTCAGAAGGATCGTATATTGATACTAGGAACAGAGCATAACTATATAAGAAATATACATCATTGATTAAAATAAAAAGATTTTAAAAACGTGGCTTCCTGAAGAAGGCGTCTCCACTACGCCGAAACACGCGTCGAAAAGAATAATTTCTGCCACAAATTGATTTTATAACCCGAAGTATTATTTTGTTCACTATTAGGATATGTATATTGAGTTTATGTATGTCTTGTTTTTAATCCTGAAGTGAGGATTTTTTAATCAATTTTTTATAATAATAAAATAATTCATTCTGACATTCTACTTTTCATTTTTCATTAATTGTTATTCGTTTTAGATAATATGTTTTAATGCTGTCTGACCTATCGAAATGGCCAGAGCTGCCGACTTCGGCTCAAAATCTTGTGATTCTGGGCAAATCACAAAATCTCCCTGTGCCTACCATAAATGAACGTGTCCTTGATCTGGTGCTCAAGAGCGCCGGTGTTAATGATTAAGTGCCGGTGCTGAGGACTGGAAACCACCGCCTCAAATTAAGCATTGGTTACGCACTTGGAAATGTTAGGTAATAAATGGCCGACTGTTTGTACCCCCAGCTGTCTAACAAGAAAATCTAATGGGGAACAACAGATTGAGCTAAAACAATACAAAAACTGGGAGTAGGGCAACTCTGCTGAGCAGAAGACCTTAGCAGAGGTAAGATGCAGCACCACAAACAAGAGTTATAACAAGCATTTACAATGCAATGGTTTTGCCTTTGTTAAAGTTAGAGCTATTGACATTGCTCTTGACATTATTTTTATTTATGTTTTTTTTAACATAAATAAATGGCATTGTCATTTACAATGCCAATAGCTTAATCTCTCGCAAATGCCACACACAAACACTCACAGAGAGCCCCCCCCCACACACACACAGAGCCCCTCCCCACACACACACCCACACAGAGCCCCCCACACACACAGCCACACAGAGCCCCCCCACCCACACCGAGCCCCCCACACACTGCGAGCCCCACACACTGCGAGCCCCCCACACACACTGCGAGCCCCACACACACACTGCAAGCCCCACACACACACTGCAAGCCCCACACACACTGCAAGCCCCACACACACTGCAAGCCCCACACACACTGCAAGCCCCACACTGCATGTTTTACCAGCTGTAAATTCTGCCAATCTCTGCGTATTAAGTGAATGGCCACCGGTACATGATCAATGCTCTTCTTCCCTGCCCCATGATGTTTGTTGGATGGCAACAGCTGAAACAGGGAAAATAGCATCGACTCTGGATCTGCACACACAAAAAGTGAGTCTGTGTGTGTGCATGGCACATGGTTTGTGTATCTAGCATGGGGAGGGCATGATCTGCGGATACAGCCTGGGAAGAATATTAGCTGTGGCAGTACGGGTAGAGCAAGTCAATTGTGCTTGGGGGAGCACAACTGTAGATGTGTACACTAGACCAGGAAGGGGGGTGGCTGTGCACGTGTGTCCAATTCTCCCTGAGACTGTAGATATATTTGCTGAGCCAGCATAAACAGAGTAGGGCATAGAGAACAGGGTAGGGCATAAAGAACAGGGACTGTGCATATGCACGCAGCAATAGGAGATTGTGCGCTGTGTGTGTGTGAACACAGAGTCTGCAGATGCAGAGACTGTGGTTGTGAACACAAACCTGTCAGAGGACATGAACTGCAGATGTTCTCACTGAGCCCGCAGATGGCACTTACATGTGGGTGTATGTGCACACGTAGGCTGGGGAGGCACAGACTGGGTTATGCACTCATCTTTCACAGAACATACACTTTGAGCGCGCATAAAATCTGCAGTAATTACAAAAATGTGGGGGGAGGGGGGTACATATAAAGTCAAGAACATAGATTGTTACTCGGCAGTGTGCGCATCGGAGCTCCCCGGAGTTGGGCTGAGACTGCACACACACTGAGGATGGGGTCCGACTATAGAGCCACAGAGAGTATGGGGAGAGGAGGGGCATTGGAAGGCAAAGACTGTTATTAAGTAAATGATTATGGGAGAGTACATGGGCTCTGTATGTAGTTACAGAGATTTGGGTCATTGGGTGGGCTGATCTGCTCTCTTAAGCGACTAGAGGGTTATGTGAACAGAGCCTTGTCGGGCAGGCGGCATACGGACTCGCACCTAAGAAACGCAGGGATTATTGATGTGCCCATAAAGCCGGGAGCACAGAACGTGGATAGCCAGCTATGACATACCCAGGGAAGGACATGGGATCTCCACACAGAGTCTGGAAGGCATCAGCCGTTGAACGCGCGCCTAATAAGTGCATGGAGTGCAGATGTCCCCATGGAGCCGGTTGGCACAGACTGTGGATGGGCTACTAGAACCAGTGAAGGCATGCCTAGGGAAGGACATGGGCTCTCCACACAGAGCTCAGCTGTGATTCGGAATCGGAAATAAATTGGGATCTTTTGTCCTCCGTGTTACCGCATGACTTTATTCCGCCTTTTGCATTCTGGGAGTTACATTCACATGCACGCCAATTAATCAAAATGGACTAACAAACCTGAAAACAAATATGTGTAAAGGAAACGCCTAATTGCCCCGAACCCCCACACGGCCTGCATTCCCACTGTTGGCGGGTTAGTACCATCTTTCACGAGGCGGCCGGACACAGAGCCACCCACACACACACACAGCCACCCACACACACACAGAGCCACCCACACACACACACAGAGCCACCCACACATAGAGCCACCTAAAAAAAAAGCTAGCCAGACAGACACAGTGTAGGTCTCAACTTCAAGCAGCACAACATATTGATCCTCAAAAATATTTAGCAGAAACTCAAGACAGTTTTTCCTTATTTGAAGATGTGATAGGGTACCCTGCAACATTCCAAGTGGAAGTTCCTTTGGAAGAGCAGTGCTTGCAGGTCTGTTTTGAATGAAAGTGCCTAATACGGGGGCCCTGAGCCTCAGACTAGGTCTACTCCCCGTTGGTCTTTCCAAGAGGAATGAGTGTGCTCTTGAGAGGGATATAGAGATATATGAGGTGATCAGCTTGCTAGATAGACAGCGGAGCCCTCATGCATAGGTGCATCTGAATGCAAACTACTTTGATTAACGCATGTTCCTATGTTGTTCTTAGGGTGTTCTAATATACGCTTGTTATTACTATGCACAACAGTTCTTGGAGAAACAGTCACTCAAAATATACATACAGATACACAAATGGCAACTTAGGCCTACATGGCCCCGAGAGGGGCAAATGTCTGGATGGGGCAGGTCAGAATCAAGCCCCAAGGAAGCAGATCTGGATAGAGCTCCGAGAAGTAAGTAGAGTGGCAGGTACGAACAAAGGAGCGGTAGAATAACATTTGTGGGTACAGCAATGAATCACTAGGAAGACAGAGCACCCAAGAGGGGGGGGGGGGTAGGGTAGCGGAAGCAGTGGCTAAACAGAAGAGGGTAGCGGAAGCAGTGGCTAATTAGAAAAGGGGGCAGGTAGGGTAACGGAAGCAGTGACTAATCAGAAGAGGGGGCAGGTAGGGTAACAGAAGCAGTGACTAATCAGAAGAGGGGGCAGGTAGGGTAACGGAAGCAGTGGCTAATCAGAAGAGGGGGCAGGTATGGTAACGGAAGCAGTGGCTAATTAGAAGAGGGGGCAGGTAGGGCAGCGGAAGCAGTGGCTAAACAAAGAGGGGTAGGGAGGGTAGCGGAAGCAGTAGCTAACAGAAGAGGGGCATGTCATGCTGGAGCACCCAGATCGTCGTAGGTTAAAGCAACCAGTTCTCCAGATACTGTCATCATGTATTGTTGGAGCACCCAGATGGGCAAACGTCTTGAAATCTTTACTTCCCCTGCCAGTCAGAGTATGTTGTCAATCGTTAGTGGCAGTGGCGGAACACAAAATGAACCTCTCCCCTTCCAAAATGCAATGAGGGGCACATGAGTCGCTCATGTCTCTTTTATTTGATTTATTTAGAAATAGCGCTGACAAGACCCGAGGGTATCAGAGTGCTGTACACAGGTAAATAAGAAAGATGTGTTCTTTGGCGTTGGGCTGAATGGGGGCACCTGGAAGCCCCCTAGTCTGCAGAGGCTTGCCCTACGCCCCTGGTCAGATGTTCTCACTTACTTCATCATGGGTGGCCTTCCTGTTCCCGAGACACCAGGCTTCTTGCATGTTTTACGTGCGCACATGTGCCACAAACAATTTCCTGACAAATCACATGAACCCTAATATCTCTTGGGGGTGTGCCCTTTGAGGGAAACGGACAAAGCAATCTTTCTGAGAGGTTCAACTCCCACCATCGTTACACAAGGACACACATTCATTTTGTTACGCACGGGGAAATTAAGTGATTTGCCCAGAATCACAGGAGGTTTGGCGACATTACCGAGACTCGAACCGGGTTCCCCAGGTCCGAGGTCGAGTGCCCTAGCCGTTAGGCCAACTCCTCTGTCAGTTACTTCAACGATTCAACAGTAAAACCGTGGTCTACTCAGTAACTTTGATGCAAAATGCCGTTATAAATGCAGTTGTGTGCCGGTAAATTTTCTTTTTTAAGCCGCAACATTTTCAAATGAATGCCACAATATCCTGGGGGTGCCTGCCAATTATGATTGTAAGCACGCAGTAACAGAGTAAAACTGTACTACTATTGGGCCTGCCATCCAATTCAGGAGAGAGCTCTGCAGGCTATGCTTAGGCAGCAGCTGATCGCGAGGGGGCTCCGCTCCCTTTCCGCTTCAGGGCAACCAGGTTTTTGTTGTGGGGCACAGATGACCTGCTTTGAGAGGTACCAGGTTAGGGGGGGGGGGGGTTTCTTGTGGTCATTAGTTCAGTTTGGTTCCCGACGAGCATCCTCGGTTGGCGGCCATTACAGGGCCAGGCAGCAGGGGCTCCATGAGTGCTGGTTCTCTGGGCTCCTCTCCCGTTACGGGACAGCCACGCACATGTCCGGGTCGCAGATGACCCGCCCTGTCCAGTTCAGCCGGCCACTGGCCACCGGGAGTCCTCCGGTGGCCCCGATGCTCAACTGCTCCCGCTATACACGAACACTCGTCGGCCATCACGGGGACAGGCGATGATGCTGCGACCGATGGCGGAGACTTCATCAAGACCTCCCGATGAAGCACAAGACCCGGCTGCAGAGAGTCCATGGATCCACGGGAGCTCCCCGTCTAGCCCAGCTGGTCCCGAAATGGAGGTCTCCGGTGTTGGAGGAGCTCCGTGAACCGCAGGGTGCAAATGTCCGCAGAGGCACAGCACAACAGTGCAGAGGCGAAGGACCCCCGCCCCAGAATCGAGCATCCCTCCTTTCAAGTCGGCACGGTGAGCTGGTCCGGCGACCGTCGCTTCAGGGGGGTGGGGGGGCTGGAGGGGATTAGTCCAGTTGGGATATACAGCGCTCACCTGGACTTCGTCGTCAGGGAATGACGAAAACAAACGCACGGCTTCCTTCTTCTGTGGCCACGCCCATGGAAAAAAACACGGGAACGCCTCCCAATCTGGTCCGCGTTGACGGACAGATTCGGCTCCCAATGGCTAGCCTCCATTTATGGAGCTAGCCAATGGGAGCCTGGGGCGTGTACCCGAGTCCCTATTGAACTCATGAGGTTTTTTAGCGCATGCGCACTTCGTGCGCATTTGCTAGGCAAAACCTAAAAAGGAGTCAGAAAATGCAAATTGTGAATTAATTATAATAATAATAATAATATAATCCACATTTGTAAAGCGCGAACAATCACCCGTAAGGGTCTCCAGGCGCTGGTGGCCATCGGAAAGAGTAAGCAAGGTATTGCCCAGAGTCACATGGTGCTGGGCTAATCTGCCACAGGCGCCGGGGATCGAACCATGATCCCCAGATATCAGCGTCAGTCGCCTTGGCCGCGGCGCCCCACCTCTCCCTAATTAAGTGGCACAAAGCCGGCTTTAGCGCTAGTGACGCACGGTGCAACAATTTTTGTTGGTGCCTCCTAATGACCTCCTTGTCCACGGACTCCCTCACTACCACCCTCCAACAGGCACCCTCATCTCTCCATAGCCCCTCTCTCACATGTTTTTAATTTCTTTTATATCGCTACTCACACCAGTGTATGGCATCAGAGCACTTTAAATCACACACACATTATACGGAGACAATGAATTACACAAGTGATGCAAATCAATGTATAGGAAATGTTATTCAAGAAAATGAGGACTGCAAGGTGTGGGAGTGATATCATCCATACTTGTAGGCATTATATTTTAAGAGTGCTTTATATGGGGAAGCACACTAAAATGTATTTTTACCCTAACAAACCCTTTTTAGCAACCTTATGATAGCGAAAGACTGGGGGAAAAACATAAGGTCCTGAACCCATGTACCATTAAAGGAAGGGATTTTTTATTGTTAAAACATAAATGACGAAAATTTGGCACCCAAAAAAGCGAATGAAACAGTGCTTTAATCAAGAGCTATGAGCAGGAAGCTGGGGATTGGACCAGCCTGGGTACTATTATCTCTCTGCATCAGGCAGTAATACAAAAAAATTAGGCATGTGCCCATAGGGATTTTTGTATTATGGAATTTTTGAATTGAAAGTGGCCTTGCAGGAGACAGAGCGGTGCCTCGACAGTGAATTGTTGTGCTAGTTAGAGGTAGTTAGTTGGGAAAAACATGTAAACTGAAATCAAGTGAACGTGAAAGTGGGCAAAACAGGACTAGATAAAGTGCACTCAACCCTTCCTCCCTTAGCCCCAGTGGAAAATGCAGAAAGGAAGTTTGGCAAGTATGCAGACATGTCGTAAAGCGCTGGTGTAAAAGAGCACACCACAGCCAGGGTCGGACTGGCCTGTAGGGCAATCAGGCATAGCCCGATGGACTGGTCTGGAAGGTCAGTGTCTGGGCTGATTTGTTTGGCTGATTGTGCCTGTTTTATGAACTGCTGGGCCGTTTTCTACTGCTGATTTCCATGATATTAAAAAGACACTGCCTGCAGCAAGCACAACTCCATGCAGTCTTTGCAGTCTTCATACATTGCAAAACACTTATTAGGCGAACATTTACAAGTTCAAATTGCCAACATTTTGAAACACAGGCCCCTTTTTTAGCTATCTAATGGACTAATGAGGCCATTTATATTTTGGTGCCTGGCAATATTTTCTGTCCTAGTTAGACCCTGAGCACAACACATATTTATCAGCAGATTCTGGTTATATAAATGTGCTAAGCAACACCGTGAATCACATGTGGGTGAACAGGTGTGATACTAGGTTTTATTAGGCAATCACTACAGTGTCTCCGGCACCAAATTAATCACCCTATTAACAAGCATTTGCAATGCAATAGGCCTCGCATTTACAAGAGTTTGATCTCTTGGCTTTATAAATGACAATGCCTTTAATTTATGTGTTGTTTTTAAATAGCTTAAACTCTCGCCTATGGCAAAAGCGTTTGTGCTATAATATTTTCAAAAAAAATATTAGTGGAGAGCGTGTGCTGCCTGCAATAGCAGGCAAGTGTAGGAGGACAAAGCTATTTGAGTAAATAGTTCTCAGAGGCTGTAATTAAAGCCTACCGAGTAACAACACACATAACAGGGGGTGTCTCCATGGGAGGTTACAAAATAAGGCGGCACTAAGGAGGGACTACTAAGCCTATTGACCAATGAACAACCACAGTTTACAGTTGACAATGACACAAGCCAATGAAAAATATGGGCGGAGCTTCAAGTCCCCACTTGAATACAGCATGCCTCACAGAGCAGCGCATGCGGTCCCTAGGCTCAACCTAAAAAGGGTAACACAAGCCCTAATGTACTGATTCCCATACTGTGAATTAAAATTATCTGAATGTATTCAGAGCAGGCACTCTTCCACTGGAATGTTTTATACTGAAATTTTATGTTGGAAAACATCTTAGAGACGGTAAACGATTTATGAATCAAATTAAGAACTTAACAGCAATGCCACACAACACAGATATTGAGCAGAATTATCGGTAGGAAAATCTGACTTCAAGTATAGAAGGCAGATTGACAAAAGCTCTGTTACGATTGACATCTAAAGCTCTCCAATATGATGGTGACTGTACATACATTCAGGAAAGAAGATGGTGCCATGGTTTTTCAGAACAAAATACAGTCTAATCTCGTCAGAAAAACAGAGGGATCAGCTCGGAGACTCATACTGTAAGACAACAAGAGCATAATCAGGGGTAATAATTGGCAACGGCTTCTGTTGGGCAAAACAGCAAATCACCTAGCAGCCAAGATGTTGATAGTCACTGGCAACTAACATAAGTTATGAAATGTAGACCCCTCTTAGAAAGTATGACTGTATTAAAGACAACAAGGACAATAATATGCAAGTCTCTTTTAAAGTTACTGACACGTAGGCAGCTCAGAGGTGCTTGAATATGAAGCCATGAAGCAGTCCGCAGACCTCTGAATGTTCTACAAACTCTTTTCCAACCGGAAAGCATGGTCCCACAGACAGAAAGAGCACTAAACTACAGCTAGCATCCCCTGATTGAAACATAGCCATATAAAACTCAGAGCAAGGATGAGAGAAGATTTGGCTCAATAGTATGATGAAGGAAATTAGTAATGAACTCCTCAGGCCTGACGTTTTCGTCTGGTTAGTACATTTTAACCCATGCTACCTCAAACATGTTCACAATGTGTGTAAAAGTATGAAAATAGATCAAATATTGGCCCATATCCACAGAAAGAGGTATTGTTCTTCCAGAGTCACGCGTAATATTCATGAGATGTTGCTTGAGACTAGCCAAAGCATCAGCGTCAACGTTAACAAAAGCCTTTTTAGTTTCACATCCTCATATGCAGGTCTGTGCCACTAGAGGCTGAAGGACTTGGTCCGTGGAGGTGCATGTAAGAGCAGGGGGGCTCCTTTGAGGCTCTTACCGAGTCTTCGGATCTAGGATATGATGATTCACTCCCCTAGGGAGTGCCAGGCAGTGATTTAAAACTTGTGGAGATAAGTGGACCCATACTGTATCCTTTGCTCAAAGAGAGTGATCAGAAGATTTAACACCTGGACAGTGAGGTTCTTTAATTTCGACTCCATCTTGCATTCGCAGCCATTTTGTGTTGCCTTTACTCAGGCTGCTCGATTCACGAAGTGTCTTTGCCCTCTTGACTGCAACGTGCCGAAAACCCCCTCCGTCTTTGTTTTGAAAACAATCTCAGACACTAGCCGGCCTAACTAAATCCTTGTCTGGACTACTTAATCCCCGTATCAACTATCTGTTAGCCTTTAGTATTATTCTCTCTTGCCGTATCTTATCATTGGCCTTCTCCATTCTCTCCTTGTGTTTTCCTATTTTACAACCTTTCTTTTGAAGCATACAGACATGTCCTGCCATTGCAACACCGAACTATGGGTACCAGTATTGATTAACTCTGGGGGGCCAGATAACACACAAACATGTAAGCGTAGAGCATTCTGGTTACGCAACACCTTGTTCTCGAACTCTAAAACTTTGTGAATTGGATGTATGTTTGTACAGATGGATTTTTGCTATAAAAGACTGTGAGCCATGGAGTAAAGTGGCAGTCTCCTGAGAACCTACTTGGTGTACTTCTGGGACAACTGTGCTTAGCTGGAGCTAATAAAACTTGGTTTTCTACGCCCAACAGAGTATTCCGTGTCTCTGTGCAAAAAGGCAGGTGAACTCGAAGATTTCAGGCGTGCCCTGCGCCGCCAGGCCTCTAAGGCCCAGTTCTTCAACAGCAAGGGTAGAACCAGGTCCCAGATGTCATCTTACACAAAACCTGCGGCCATCTCCTTCCTGCAATGGAGCAGCCCTTGACTGTGCATGCGTGCTAGATGAGTGTCCTGGCTGATAGTAAAAGACGAGGTGCAATGCATGACTGAAGTCAATCATACCACCGCATCGGAAAATCCTCTGCTACTGGCTATTGGGCGCTTCCCATTGGAATCTGCATTGAAGGATGGAAAACATGAATCTACAATTGTAGAGTCTGCAGCTCATATCATTAAGAACTGGTAAAAGGTCATGGATTTCCAAAGGGGAACACAAATGTCACAGCTTCCATCGGGTTTCTAATCTATGCCAAGAGGCATGCAATTGAGGATAATGCATGAAAAATACAGAGGTGCATTGCTGAGTGGCCCTGTATCATGGCATCCAGACCCTGCTTTGGGCACAGCCATGGGAATAAGAACAACTGTCAGTTCACCATGGATGCAATACGTTTCTATTCTGAAGGCATCCAATTTAGTGTTCAGCCACCCAATTGCAGCCCTGTGAAGCACCCAGTCCCTCCGGTGCTTCCGGTGATGGTAGCCCAGTTCACCACCACATTTTTGAGATCCAAGAGTATTCATCCTCCAGAGTAAACGGGCAGTCCAGACACAAAATCTTGGAACATCGGCCTGTATTGTGAGAAAACAGATTTTGCATATATCACACTGTTTGTATTCACAATTGTGATTTCGTTTTTATACCTGCTTGAACTCCACTAAAGACTTAGCATTATAGCACCTTTACATGGATTTTAAATGCAATGCCATTTTGTTATCCTGTTTTGTACATTGCATGCTTTAGCTCAACCATCCTAATACTTGCAGCCTCATTCTGGAGCTGGCACAAGAAAGTGAGGATTGTAGAAATTAGTGAAGTCATCTATCTTCTTGATGAACTGTTACTGTCTCCCAAGGTCTTCTCCCAAGAGAATTTGGTACCTGCTCATTAGCAACTATCTGCAGTTTCAGCCAATCATGTGTCCCATTTGCACTGAGAAAAAGTGTATACAAATAACACTGAAATGTATGTATTTTTGCATTATAAACTCTAACTAACCAGGGGCTGAAGCTCTTGGACCGTATTACATATACGAAACACTTTTCCTTAACAGGGAAACCGGGTACAAACAGGGAAAGTGCGCCATATTAGCATGGCATGGCAACCGCGAACTGGTGCTGCTAGTGAGTGACTGCACCTGCATGCAATGCAACGGAATGTCTGGGGGGGTCCACAGGCCCCCCCCTTCTTCCCTCTACAGGGCTGCAGATTGATTTGCATGTAGCTGGGTCCAAACTGAGGTGACATGGTGTGCAAAATAAGGTGGATTGGGATGCCGCCCGAGTAGCTGAGATTAATTCAAGAATTCCATTCATCACTTTTTTGGTATACTTTAGTGTGTCACCCTAATTGGGACGGGTATGCCCAGACGTGGATCCCGTGCACACTATGTCACTGGAACCAAGTTGTACCTGGGTGATGAGCCCATAACTAGGGCAAAATCGTCCCTCGGTTGCTTGGATTCCAGTTCAGGGAGGACTTGGCTTGGCAGTTCAATCTGGACGGTTCGGATTGAAGCAGGGTAAAGACTGACCTGCATATAGCTGGGTCCAAACTGATGTGACATGGTGTGCAAAATAACTATGCGTTGGGATGTGGCCCGAGTAACTACCAGTGACTGAGCGTCCATAATTTGACAGAGGCGCAGAGGCAAAGTGATTCATTCATTTGCATGGGGCCACACCCTGATGCATTTGAGGGAAGGCCTTCCAATGATAGCCCTGGTGCCACATGTGCACCAGCGCTATCTTTACTACAGAAGGGCCACACCAGTGTCTGTGGCCCCTTCTGTAATACCAAAGTGCCCCGGGGTGCACAAAGCGGGCATGCATGCCCGTTGTGCCCCTGAGGCACTTTCTATAATACAGCCTCAGGCCCGTCGATTTGACATTTCTGTCTTAGGCCGATTTTGATGCTTGTTGGCTGTCTGACATGTTCGACTCCTATGCACTATGCAGAGTGTCTGTTTTTTTTACAATTTTAAAAGTATTATGCAGGTGGTGTAGTTTCTGAGTCTCAAGAAGATGGTAGGGACCTGCGGGTAATTGTTAAGGGGTTATACTGGCTCAAAAACACTTGTGAAACAAAAGATGCCCTGTCCTGGGCATCCTTGCTAAAATCCAGGCCTTAAGGCTACTTTAGTCTGATAGCCGCACTCTCAGATGACTCCGCCGACCTCATATTTCATTTCTCTCTGGGTACTAAAAGCTTGTCTTTTATGCGGGATGATAAGGTGGCCCTTTTTGCAGCTCAACCCCAATCTTAATACAAAAGAGGAGGAATCCTTATTCAGTTGGGGGTCTCCTGGTTTCTTTATAATGATGTCAAGGAATTGGCGCGTGTCTCTGGGAGGTTCAAGTAGCATAAAAAGATAGTTGCATAATACCAGACTCCACCACTCGCCTCAACATTGAGTTTTATAACATTTACTGTCAAAACATTGGGTTTACATGTATTTAAAGTTTAAGCATTGGGTTACAAAACAGAATTCCAACACCTTAAACATTGGATAAAATATAATGGTAAAATTAAATGTACTGTTTTATTCCATTCATATAAAGATTTTTGGAAGACAATTGGTTTCTGTGGGAGGCCTTGAGAACCAATACAATGATATCTGATGGTCGCATATTGTCTTCTTTGAAGTGGTCCAATTCAATACCGTATATATCTGCAAGGTAACTAACCCGACATTGCATAACTCGGTTTAAAATAGAGAACAGCGCAATGGAAAGCAATACTTTCACTATTTGTTCTGGTGCATGGGCTTCAGAGGCGTAGCAAGGGAACTGTGGGCCAGTGCAGAAGCAAGGAAAATTGCCCCGCTTGCCAAAATTTGGTAGTAAAACAACCCCATAATGCGGGTACGAAGGTCGCCTCAAACCCCTATGGCCCCTGCGCCAGTGCTCCGGATAGCTTTGCTGGTTCTATCAAAATTCTTTGATATGCCTCTCTGTGGCCTTATTTGAAAAGAGGGCCATAACTGGGATCGAAAGGGCCTTTCAAAACCTTGGGCCTTGGTGCAACTGCACCTGCTGCACTGATGCCCACGCCGCTGGTGGGCCATTAAAATCTGCTTCCACTGTCTGCAGGTGAACACTCAGGCCGCCCCTGGCATGCACTGCATATTAAACCAGTACCACGCTGTGGGTGCAGGCCAGAAGTACAAACCGTCATATTTTACAAGTTGAAAGACAATTCTTTGCAGTAAAATAAATCTTTTCATGACCATGTTGTCTCACTGGCCAAAAAAGCGCAGACATTTTGCATCAAGATGACTGTAAATCACGAAAACATTTTTGGCAGAGTGGCACACGGCATCTTGCATCATTCAAAAGCCGGCCAGAGGAATGCAATCCTGAAGTTACACTTACTTACAATAAACGTTTCACGGCATCATTCACAGCCATGCAAGTCGGACAGCATTTTCTTTTGTCTCTGTATTTTTTGTCTTTATTCACCGTTTATGGTCTGTGTCCCCTTTCCTCTGAGTCTGCTGTTAGTGTCATTCTCCCCGTCCTTTGTCACTGATTCTACAGTCAACACTCATTGGCAAGGCCAACAAGTGTGACTGATGTGCCGAAACATCTAAAAATGCTGTTTACATGGCGTTGCACCAAAACTGTTTATAAGAATGAGGTACCATCAAAAGACTTTGCCAATGCTAGATAAAAAGTAGCAAAAAAGGACTGTATCCAGTATCGAATGTGTTTCATTGAAATTGAATGCGACTAACTGCGTGATTACTGAGTATAATTTTTGAGGTAAAATAGTCCTCTAGGCATTCCAATGGAAGCACTTCATGCAAGATGGAAAGATACAATTATGCATTAAAATGGGAACACTCCCTGCAAGATGTAAAAACACAATTATACATTCCAATGGTAGTACTTCTGGGAAAAGGGAAAGATACAATTATGCATTCCAATGGAAGCACTTCCGGGAAGAGGGAAAGATACAATTATACATTCCAATGGTAGCACTTCATGCAAGATGGAAAGATACACTTATGCATTAAAATGGGAACACTCCCTGCAAGATGTAAAAACACAATTATACATTCCAATGGTAGCACTTCTGGGAAAAGGGAAAGATACAATTATGCATTCCAATGGAAGCACTTCCGGGAAGAGGGAAAGATACAATTATACATTCCAATGGTAGCACTTCATGCAAGATGGAAAGATACAATTATGCATTCAAATGGGAGCACTCCCTGCAAGTTGAAAAACACAATTATACATTGGAATGGTAGCTCTTCTGGGAAAAGGGAAAGATACAATTATGCATTCCAATGGAAGCACTTCCTGCAAGATGGAAAGATACAATTACACATTCCAATGGTAGCACTTCTGGAACAAGCATTTACAATGCAATGGTCTCGGCATTGTTAAAGTTAGAGCTATTAGTATTGCTCATGACATTATTTTTATTTATGTGTTGGTTTTTAAAACATATAAATAAATGGCATTGTCATTTACAATGCAGATAGCTTAATCTTGCGCAAATGCGAGACCTATTGCATTTGCACCCACACAGAGCCACAGCCACACACAGACAGAGCCACACACACAGAGCCCAACACACACACACACCGAGCCCAACACACACACACACAGAGAGCCACACACACACACACAGAGCCACACACACACAGAGCCACACACACAGAGCCACAAACACAGAGCCACACACATAGAGCCACACACACAGAGCCACACACAATGCGAGACCTATTGCATTTGCACCCACACACACAGAGCCACAACAAAACACAGACAGAGCCACACGCACAGACAGAGCCACACACACAGAGCCCAACACAAACACACACAGAGCCACACACACAGAGCCCAACACACACACACACACACACAGCCACACACACACAGAGGGAGCCCCACACACACACACAGAGCCACACACACACACACAGAGGCACACACACACACAGAGGCACACACACACACAAACACACACACACAAAGCCACACACACACAAAGCCACACACACACAGAGCCACACACACAGCCACACAGAGAGCCCCACACACACACACACACACAGAGCCACACACACACACACACACAGAGCCACACACACACAGAGCCGCACACACACACAGAGAGCCACACAAACACACACACACAGAGCCACCCAGACACACAGAGCCACACACACAGACACACAGAGACACACACATACACACACACAGAGCCACACACATACACACACAGAGAGCCACACACATACACACACAGAGAGCCACACACATACACACACAGAGAGCCACACACATACACACACAGAGAGCCACACACATACACACAGAGAGCCACACACATGATGGCTCAGTCCATGACCGCCAGTCACTCTGGCAGACTCTGGCAGACTCCCTGCAGCGCCCGCAATTCCTCTGATGCAGTGCTGCCCGGGCCATCATGCTGAGTCTACTAGTTAGTGTAGTCCGGACTGCCGGGGTCGATGCTGCCGATGGTCTTAACGCCGCTGCCGGCCCGCAACAATTAATTAATTATGCACAGCCAGCCGAGCAGGACACTGGCTGAGGAAGGTGCAAGTCTGCGCACTTGCCTTGAGTGACTGACTCTCGACGAGGAACCTGGTCCGCGCTCCCCGGCTCAATACTGGCACGCGGCCCTTTGATAAAGCGCCTGCCGGCCTCGCCAGCGTGGCCTCCCCAACACGCGGTTTTTCAAATGTAAAAAGGTGAATCCAATAAGTGACACAATATTGACTAGCTGGCTGCCGACGCGAGCAAGAAAAGGTTTTGTGCTATTGTGAGTTTAGTGCTGCACAGATGAGCCACAATTAGTCTTGTTTATCCGTACACAGTGTAGAAAAAATATATTTCAAACTTTCCTCACACACAGTACGGGTAGTAACCCAGTGCTCCCCACACACACGTCAGGCGCAGCACAGGCACCAACACACTGCAAGCTTCAAGCAAGAAACACAATGCCCTCTCACACAGAGGACGCATGCAAGGAGGCAGTAGTGAACGTGCCTTCTCTTACAGGGAATACATGCAGCACATAAAGCAATCGTGTAAGCTTCGATCAAACTCACAACTGTCAGAGCACAGGCAGGCAGCAAAAGTGTGCAGTTTCCCAATACAGACACAAAATGGGCAGGAGTAGCAGTGGGAGCTTCCTTCACAATTATGACAAGCAAAGGCAACAGGTGTGCAACATTCCCCCACGTGACACAGATGGAGGTCACTGACAGCAGCACAAGAGGCTTGTCTTGCACATGGCATACAATATGGATAACATGCGGCAGTGTAGTCTATACTCACAAACATACAGCCGCGCACACAGCTGCAGACAGCAAGTGCGAGCTTCCCTCACTCACAGAAAATAAGTGAGTGCACTCAGTGCAGCCCCTCAAAACAAGCAGTTCAGGCTTCCTTCACATAAAGGGTAGGTACAAAACAGAGAAAATTATTAACTGCATTGCGTGCCTGCGTGCCCCTCAGAGGACAAACAACACAAGCTTCCATAACAGACACAGAACAAAGTACGGACATCAGCAATACACCATTCCCTCATATAAACCCAGAAAATATAAAGCCTGGTCAGTGGTAGAGCTAGAATGGCATTCCTTTAGAACATGTGCACCCGGACCAGTAAAGTCTTCTCCCACTCCCCTCCACAAACACACGCTATAGGACATAGAAAGCAGCAGTGAAATTAACCACGCAGAACAGGTAAAGCACCAAGGGCAGGAGTGCAGGGGCTTCCCCATATTAAAAGTAGTCAGAAGTGCAAGCTTCCCGTACAAAATGAGAACAGTGACAAAAAGTGTGGAAGCAGTGGTGAAAAGTTCTTTGACACGTGTAATTGGTACAGCAAGGGCTGGACTGAAAGTACAGGCTCCCCGTGGATGAAAACTTACAAGGGGAACAAACATGGCAGTTTGTTTGCTCCAATAAGGCCTGGGAAGGATAAGCAACCCTAAATGGTGGTCCTCACACCACAGCTAAAGTAAACACCATGGCTTACTCCGACTTGGAATACATCTCCACCCCCACAAAACTCCACATTTGTGCAACAAGTATACAACTTCAAACCCAAAATACCTAATCCATAACATACTGACAACAGCACACATTTCACCCAAAGAACTGATGATATGCCCAATGGTCATCAAAGGATATTCTGAGGAAGGTGCAAGTCTGCGCACTTGCCTTGAGTGACTGACCCTCGACGAGTCTCCCCCGCTGCTTGCTGCTTTTGGTGACTTCACTTCCTCCAGTGCAGGACGGGCGGCGCGTGATTTTAGGGGCAACTCTTAAAAATGTTTCACCCGCGCCAGCAGGGCCTCTCAGCTGCCAGCACGCCGGATTCCCCGAGTAATCCTGTTAACCAAATTTACAGGTGGTTATGGTGGAAGCCCACCGTACTCCGGTGGCAACAGAGGCTATGGTGGCGGTGGCGGAGGAGGATATGGTGGAAACCAGGGGGGTGGATACGGCGGTGGATATGATAATTACAACAATGGAGGTGGAGGTGGCAGATTTGGCAGTGGAAGTGGTGAGTAGCCTTTTACTGCAACTCGTTGCACGAACACACAACCATCACTAGTATGGAAACAAAACAACCAAGATATGGCATGCTGTAGCAAAGAAGCATCAAATGGGCTGCCCCCATACAGTGACATCAAAAGCAGGAGCAACGGTGTGCTGGCAGCCCTAGGACGGTAGCACAGAGCCACGGGTATTAGTGCACACAACATGCGGAGAGAGAACGCAGGAATCACATGCAGGCATCAGACTCCGGCAGTAAACAAGCAGCAACGCGTGGACATCCCAGACCACAACACAGAGGATTCCCAAGCAGGAAGGAATGCACGGAGGCATCCCAGCCGCGGAAGCAAAACCAAAGTGCACGTGGGAGCATTTCAAAAGAGCAAAATAGGGACAGATTCCTAAGCAGAAGAAACGCGAACGGCAACCTGCATTGGACACTCAACGGGAACACGGAAGTGTGCAGCACCCCGAATGTACACAATCCCCCTCTCCACCGGGGCAGCTCCCTTCCTTTAAACATTTCAGCGCGGGGGAGGGTGAGCTCACCCGCTCGCCTGCTGTACCTTTAAACGGGCATGGGTCTCCCGCATACCTCGGCTCCCAGCATGCTCCCTTCCCTCACTGCTCGTCGGTGCAGCAGGCTCACGGGCTCCGGGCTCTCACCTCCGTCTGCTCCGCTGCTGCAGTAATAGGTGTCGCCGGGACAGCGGAATGGCGGCGGCCGGACCGAGCTGTGCATGCGCTTTGTGCTTGTTGTAGGAGCCCTTTAAAAATAATGGCAACTAAATGTTAATAAGTCATGTGGTGCCTATTTTGAATACTGGAAGGGGATGGGCCGGTATGGATGTCCGGTGGAGAAGTGTGGCTCACTGGTTAGAGCGTCAGACTCTGAAGCAGAGATCGGGCCCGGGACGAGGGTTCAAGTCCTAACAAGGCAGGGTCTTGGGCTCAATGTCTGCGGACTCGATAATTCTCGCCTCGGCGCCTACTCTAATCATGGGTCCCACGCTGCAACTCTGGGCAATAGCTTGCTTAATCTCCACAACAGCCCCAACAACACTGGGATGCCTGGCTTCACCTTGGGGGTGCCCAGGAGGGGTATCTCACAGGGAGAGCCAGGAAGGGTTCCACAACCTTATACAGCACTGGGACGCCCCGTTGGGGCAGCTGTGAGCTTTACAAAATACACTACATTTACATTTCATCAGTCATATTCACAATTAGACCACTGATTCCAGCTTAACGTTGGTCTGAGCAAGTTAAGAGAACTCGAGGTCATTAAGGGGATCGGCAGTAGTTGAATATGACCAAGTTGGGTTTGCTTTGATGGGAGACTGCGGCTATGGATGAAATTGTCTCTGCAAACGTGCAACCTCTTGGCTTGCTAAAGGACCTGTAGCATACCATCAGGGGCAACTCTTAAACATGTTTCACCCGCGCCAGCAGGGCCTCTCAGCTGCCAGCACGCCGGTCTCCCCGAGGAGCGCTCCACACCACCACGTTTCTCCGAGGCAAAGCAGAAATGCCTCAGAGAAACGCGCAGCCATTTTGCGACTGAAGGGGGCCTGTTTTTAGCAGTTAAGTGCCACGGCTTAACAACTGCAAAAAACAAGCCCCCGAATCACAAAAAGGCAGGGCTTGAACAGGGTGACTGCCCCTCTCCTCCAATGGCTGGCCTCCATTTAGGAAGCCAGCCAATGGAGAAGAGGGGCGGGTTCAAGACCCACTGTAGCCAAAACATAAAATCTCGGACTCTGCCCACTGCTTACGCAGTGCGACGCAGGCCGAGACCTAAAAATGGAAAGATTCAATTATGCATTCCAATGGTAGCACTTCCTGCAAGATGGAAATATACAATGATGCTTTAAAATGGGAGCACTCCCTGCAAGATGCAAAAACACAATTATACATTCCAATGGTAGCACTTCTGGGAACAGGGAAAGATACAATTATGCATTCCAATGGAAGCACTTCCGGGAAGAGGGAAAGATACAATTAGCGTTCCAATGGGAGCATTTCCTGGAAGATGGAAAGATACAAAATGCATAGGGAAGGTTTTGTGTGGGGACAAGACAGAGCTCCTGTTCCTGGGCCTGAGACCAAAAACTCTAGAGCACATGGGTGCTTTCCACAAGACTCTTAAGAGAGCCTAAACAAGCTGAGCATTTGTGTTTCTCTCACTACTAGGCTTAGGAAGGACTTTCAGGAAACAGGATAATTTTTTCCGACAGATGAGGTCAGCTACATCGTTCCTCAGAAGTGTTCAGGATGGGGACCAGTGATGATTAGGTGCTGAATGATTGAGTTCGCAATTCATTCTTGCTGCCCAGGGGGATGCTGACTCCTCCATTGATTAATGTTCTCTGTCAGGAAGGCCTATTGTTACGGGTTTGACTACTGATTCCTTTCTTACTGTTTTTCTCACTGACCCTTTTATCTCTGCTTTCCTTTCTCTTTTTACTGGGGTTTGTCCCCAACAGCGTTTTTAATGCTGCAGTTATTGGTGAATATTGTATTTCTAATTGTCTTTTTGGATTTCAAGATGTTGAGGTGAATTCTTGCAATAAAAAGGTTTGAATCAAGCAAACATTCCAGCAGACCTGCATGTGGGGAGTGGTGTAGTCTATGTAGCATGAGAGGGAGAATCAGGGACCAAGAAAGGGGATAAAGAACTAAAATGACTGCCTGCCTGGTGACCTATCAGTCGATGATGCTGTGAGGCATGTGATGAGCCAGAGGAGGCGATGAACTCTCATGACCTAGGGCCAGATGTAGGTAAATCTTATTTACAGACTCTAAAATACCGAATTTTACCGATTCGGTATTTTAGATTCGGTAAATAAGATGTAGGTAATTATTCGGTAATTTTTACCGAATCGGAATGATTCAGTAATTACCAAATCGGTATTTACCGATTCGGTAATTGCCATTGATTCCTATGGGCCTTGAGGCCCATAGGGACCTATGGCAATTACCGAATCGGTAAATACCGATTTGGTAAAATTACCGAATTGACAAGGGGGACAGGGTGTCACTTTGACACCCTGTTGCACCCTTGATTCAGGCTTGTGTGCAATATGACACACATACATGCCCTTAGGGCATGTCTGTGTGCC
The DNA here is from genome assembly GCF_964263255.1 of Lissotriton vulgaris. NCBI lineage: Eukaryota > Metazoa > Chordata > Amphibia > Caudata > Salamandridae > Lissotriton > Lissotriton vulgaris. The sequence goes on along the minus strand of NC_141689.1, from coordinate 2,100,001,083 downwards.
ACATGGCACAGGTGTACATGCACAGATTTGCATGTACACAGGAATTCGTTATTTACCATGCAATAGTATTACATGGTAAATAACGAATTCTTAGGGGCCTGTGGCACTGTTTGCAGTGCCACCTACATATAGATTTACCGATTCGGTAAAGTTACGGAATCGGTATTTTACAGAATCGGTAAATTGACCGATTCAGTAAATTTACCGATTCTGTCAAATTTAGGCCCCCTACATCTCAATCACCAAATACCGGTCGGTAACGGCCGAAATCGGCCGTTACCGACCGGTATTTGGTGACCTACATTTGGCCCCAAGGGAGTTACTCACTTAGCTCCTACTCCACTTCACGCGTATGAATGTGAATTGCCTCCTCTGCTTTTAATATCAGGCAGTCTGCTGGTTTCACCTGCATCTTCCCATCATGGGTGCAGTCTTGATTGCATACTTTATACATTTCTTCTTCCTGAATTCCAAGTTATCCTACAAAGAGACAGTGCCTTTTTAGGTCGAGACTAGACAAAAGCAGTGAGAAGCACCGCTGTCTAGCGCTCGACAACTATAGTCGCCCTGTTTTGGGAATGTGGACACGAGTCGGACGCGCACTTTTTCTGACTCGGATTTGTCTTTGGGAGCGCGCTGGCTGGTTGCTGTGTGAGCGTGCATTCGCTTTCGCTCAACGCGCTGAATTAGAAATGAAATGCTTACCCTTGTCTTTTAGTACTAAATCGGCAAGTAAATGGACACACACACACACAGCCACACTCACGCATGCACACACTCACACGCGCAGGCACACACACGCTCCTCACCGCTGCTGTTGGGGACAATGGTTCATGGAGCTCCGGGTCCTCGGCTCCCGATGGATGGGCGGGCGGGGGCGACGCGGCCAGGGGTTCCAGACCAGGGACAGGCTGACAACTTGCAGCCTGGTAACTTTCTGCGGGAACGGCAGTTGCGGTGCACGGGCGGGGCAGGACGGCGGCTGCACAGAATTCGTAGCCCCTGCCCTTCGGCCGCCTCCAAGGCTCGCCCTGCAAGCGCGACATTGGCTGAGCGCCCTTCAGCGCTGGCTCGTTTAAAGAAGGACAGAGTCGGCACGGACCATCTGTAACTCAATTGCAAGATAGCTTCATAATTGATATCAATGATTAAAATCCCTGAAAGTCAGTCCTTCTTTGTAAAGCACATTTTTTTTCCAGCTCTCCGGCGTGCCTCCGAGTGTGGTGACCCCGCGCCATCCGCACCGGTCGGGCCCAGTGTAAAGTCCAGCACTCGCGGTCTTCCCCGCTCACCTCATGTCTCCTGGGCCAGGTGCACCACCTTTTATCGCCGGAGGGCGGCCGCTGAGTCTTTCCGCAGGCCAGCAGAGGCAGGCCAGCAGCGTTGCAGTGCCGGAGTCCGCAGCTCTCTGTCGTGCACCCGCCAGTGGGGGAGTTCTATCCGAGGCAGAACCCCCGCCAGGGAGATCCGCCGCACAGTCTCCGGTCAGCGCCACCTCGGTCATCCGTCGTCTTGCCTTGGGTCAGGAGGAAACGCCATGTCTCACCTTCAGGATTCTCGGGCGGGGGCCACATGCCTTGCCCTCACTCGCCCTCACTCACTCTATCGCCCTCACTCACTCTATCGGCCTCACCACAGTATCACTCGTCACCACCACAGCATCAATATGTGCAAACATTCAACAAAAACTGGTTCAAATATGTTCTCTCAATGTTTCAAGCTTTATTACAAATGTCACAAAAAGATGTTAATATATCACTTCTGTTCTTGGATTTTCGTCACAATAAAATACACTGAACATAATCTTCACAAAAGTTACTTACAAACGTTTAAGCTATTGCCATTATAAATTACAATAACTTTTATTTAAGTATTAATTATTTTTAAAAAGCCTTTGCTTTGTACTATCAATACATCCAAGTCACGTAAATACAACATATTGCATTACAAATGCTATAGGTGTCACATTTGCGAAAGTTAAAACTATTGGCATTGTAAATTACAAAGCTATTAATTTCGCTATTTTGAAAACGAACACATAAATAAAAAATGTGTCATCTACAATACCAATAGCACAAACTTTCCTAATGCGAGACCTATTGCATTGCAAATGCTTGTTCTAGAAGCCTTTCTTTTCCTGGGTGCAGTGGACATGACATATTGGAAGTTTATTTATTCTCCTGACAAGTCTCCTCTTCATCCAAATGATTATTTTGTGGGGGGATTGAGCAGTGTTACTGCTTTTTAAATTGTTGGATGTGTCCACTTTTTTAATGATACCAATATATGCAAATTACTATATGCCCTATGTTAATATGATATAGGTGTGGATGTTTAAGACAAGATATTAAAGTCTTTCGCAAATTTGTACCTTTATGGTACTTTTTGGGGACAATTGGGTTTATGCTGCACACAGGTATGATGTGTTTCAGTGCCGAGTTTGATTGAAGGTTCATTGGTGTGTGACACAGATCCTCCAAGGGAAGTCCATTACTCTACTGATAATGTATATTCACAATCGTTCTTCAATCATGAAGAAAAAGTCTGTAACTGATCAATTGTGTCTATTTTATTTTTAATAAGCTAAAACAAAACCTTAATTCTTGGAATGGTATGTGAGTATGGGACTCATTAACCAGCGGTGTGTGTTTGTAATGGTCAACAAGGAGATAAAGGGGCAGATGTACTACAGTTTTTTGCGGTCACAAAGGGGAATTTGGCCCCTTTGCGATCGCAAAAAACGTCTGCCCAATGTACTAACCCTAGTTTGCGAGTCGCTAACCAATTAGCGAATCGCAAAATATGGTTAGCGTCTCGCTATTAGAAAGGGGTGTGCCAAAGGCGTCCCTTCGTAATAGCGAGTCCATAACCTATGTATGATTGTTTTGCGACCAGAATTGAGGTCACAAAACACTCGGAGTATACCACCCAATGGTGGTAAGCCACTTGCAAACAGGTAGGGGTCCCCAGGAGACCCCTTTCCCTTTGTGAATGGGTGTGCAAATTATTTTTTAAGAGTAGGCAGTGCCCTTAAAAATTTTCACTGAAAAGTTTCTTTTTTTCCTTCTTTAAAAGAATCCCATTTTCCTTTAACGAAAATGGGCTGCATTTAAAAAAAACTTCTTTATTGACAAAGCAGTCACAGACTGAATGTAGCAGACCACCACCCTATGAGTGCGAGCCATTCCCAATGAGGTCGCAAACTGCGACAGCCTCATTAATATTCAAGAGGCTTGCAATTTGCAACCCCATTGGGAATCGCAAACAGTGTCTATTGAGACACTGTTGTACATTAAGTTTAGCGAGTCACACATTTTGCGCAATTTGCGACTCGCTAAACTTAATGGTCGTACATCTGGCCATAAGATGAACGTACTACTCATTTGTTGAACAACGTTCCTGTTATATACATAATGACATTTAATTATAAATGAATCATGCAGATTCTTATCTTTAAAGTGCACTTAGGGCAAAAGAAGCCCAGCAACCGAGGCGAGGCTATACTATGTTGGGTTAATACGGAAAGTGAAAAGATAAATTGTGGGTTGTTCAAGTGGAACTTTATCTTGAATTTCACTGATTATTCAAAGTCTTTTATCCAGCCACTGTTGGCTTAATTTGTATATACATAGACTGGGTACCTACCTACTTCGAGCTGGCTAATAACGCCATTTTATTAAATCTATATTTAGGATAGCCAATGGGTAGGTTGTGTTCTTGTTATTCTGAATCTTAGTTGGTTAACCAAAACCAGTATCTAAACATTCGACTTTCACTATTTCGGTGTGACAACCAATTATATATGAAAAAGACGTTGTCCGTATATTTCCTTTCCTTGTCCAATTCTAGGCAACACAATCATACACAACTGTAATTGATGATCTGATAATGAATCAATAGGGTGCATGGTTCGTACCAGTAGGGGCCTTTAGGCACTAGATCTTGTAAGCGAGTCTGAAGAAGGCGATAGCTCCATGGAGTACCAACAGAGGCTCTGGGTCCGGCATGAAATTATAATCGAATGAATAGCTAGGTTCCTATGGCCTCTGAAAAGCAGATGGGCATTCGTTTTCCATAAAGATCCTGGAATGAGTTTTGCAATTTGGAGGCCTGACTGGAAAGGCTTTGCCTCCTTTGTCTTATGTAGAAGGGAGAACCAATAATGTATTGTATTGCAACATTTATACAGCGTTTACTACCCCTATGTGGGGAGCTGAAGCACTTGCCTACATAGGTAACACACTTCACTTTGTAGGGTGTGTCGGTGGAAGGATGTCTTTGTTTTAATGCTATGTGGGAAGTGTTTCCATGTCGAAAGTGATAACCCCGTTATCATGTTATGAAATGCCAAGCTTAGTATGGATCAGAGAACTGCTGGGATGAGCTCTGTTACTATTATCCCATATCTTATTGCCATTGGGAGTTGTTAAAAGCAGTGGGGGCTAAATTAAAGTCCTTCACTGGCCAGCGGCATGGGGCAGGCCTTTTCTGTAGTTTCACTGCACAACCACTGAGTGTTATGGAATTTGTATTTTTATGAGGCAGAAGGGTTATGCGTTGTATTGTAACTATATTTATGTAGAACTTACTACCAGGGTTGGATTGGGAATGAAAATTGGCCCGGGCACGCAAAAAAAAAACGGCCCACATTTGTATAAACACTCCTCATATCACTGCTTTGGTGTGAACTTTAGGGAGGGTAAAAAAAAGCATGTGTTAGTGTACACTGGTGAAACAAGTGAAGCCACTTCTACTCAGGCCCCCTGCCCCCGCTCAGTATGTGCAGACATTAATGGGCCAGCCCGAGAGACAAAGGGATTGACACCTCTTGCCTGTTGCTAAACGGAGGTAATGAGCGCCCATCCGCTTCTAGAAAGGCCACTCAGACACCCACTGGGCCGTGGCTGTATCAGAAGAACAGAGACAGCGCCCAAATAGCCCCCCAGACTGCTGAAAAAAGCAGCCCACAGCAGAACTGGTACACTGGCCCCTCTGGCATTGCCCGAATGCCCGCATTACCAATCCGACGCTGCTTACTACCCCTGAAGAGGCAATGTAGCCCAGTCAGCTGGGCAGCACCCTGCTCCAGAACCCAGGGTTAGTATTTTTTTAGGTCTCGCCTGTCGATGCGCATGCGCATCGAGCAAGCGAGAGTATTGGGACTTATCCACTCTTTATCCACACTGCAAGGAATCGTGGCGATTCCTTGCAGTGCCCGTGACTTTTAAGCTCAATGCGCATGCGCATTGAGCTTAAAAGCACGTGCACGTCCGTCTTTGTTTACCCGCTCCGCCCCCTCCCCTTCCCGCCGTGTCGCATTTCTCCTCACCCCTCCCCTCTCTTCCCTCCGTCTTGTTTGTTATTTTACCCGCTCCGCCCCCTCCCCTTCCCGCCGTGTCGCATTTTTACTCTCTTCCCTCGTCTTGTTTGTTATTTTACCCGCTCCGCCCCCTCCCCTTCCCGCCGTGTCGCATTTTTACTCTCTTCCCTCGTCTTGTTTGTTATTTTACCCGCTCCGCCCCCTCCCCTTCCCGCCGTGTCGCATTTTTACTTTTTAATTCTCCACCCTCTTCCTGTCCTAGTCCTGTCTCCCCCGTATCGCCCAAGGAAATGTGTGCGTAGCTGGGTTAACCAGGCTCCAGAGCATGGCGGGGTACTTCATCTTCTTGGTGGTCTCCGTACTTCCTTGCAAAGTCTTCTGGAGTCTCCGAAGCCGGCACTCTGACTGGCTCCTGCCTTCTGAAGTATTCTGGTTCTGACAACGGCGTCTATCCTCCCTCCGCATTGACGTTGGGTTTGGGATTGAATCCCATCTTCTCCACCTTGGTGTCTTCCTCTCTAGCTATCCTTGAGTCGACTGCAGAGTCTTTCTCGCTATCGGTCCTCGGCATCTTCCTCGCGTCCACCTCGGCGGCTTTCTCCCAACCCTTCCGCGTTTCATCGACTTTCGTCTGCATTCTGCTGGAAATAAGAAACGGGCAAGGCGAGAGATATCTGTCAGTGCCACGGAAATTCAGTTTCCTCTTCTTCTTCCCCTTCAGGGTTAGGTGTTACCTGACAACACGCGTTATGAAGGTAAGCTCGGAAACACTGGACTTTGTCTTGCCAACTTTTTTCAGACTTGCATTTGTACACTCCCTTGACATCCACATTGCATTGTGTCCCATTAATTAGTTGCATTGAGGCGTATTTCAAAATGTCAAAATGCTCAGTTTAAAATTACTAAATCAAATGCACTTAATATTTTTTGTACTGACTTTGCCGATTTGTTTTACAAGTATTACATTGCTTGCAATAATGTCAAAAAAGCAACGTTGTAATGAATAGCAAACTAAATTTATGCTAATATACTTCTATTCCATAGTTGGCATAGCATGAGATTCTTCCAGTACTTGTTGACTGCTGTCTGTTATATGTGCAGTGGTCTGCTAGGACATATGCTTGTTACATGTGAACTTTGCAATTTCTGAAAATGCTTTCTGTAAACTATAATCTAGATATCTGAATGGTTTAAAACCATATAATCTGCCCTGTTTATTGTCTTGACCAGATAACCGTGATCTTCACTTCAAAAATTCAAGAGATCCCTTAAGTGCTTCTTCTCAGACCATGGAAAGCCTTGACTTCCTTTGGGCTGGAGGGAGGGCTTCCTATAGAGTTTCTAAAGGCAAAGTCTGCTTTGAGATGAAGGTTTGCTTTATTTATGTATTGGGTGGGCAGGACTTGCGCTCTACCAGCGACTGAATTAGTGATTGGTGTAGTCTGCTGCATTATTATAGAAGCATTTCCTCATGCGTTTTTGAGCAGGGCACAACAAATAGTGGAGCAGATATGAGTTTGTTTTGTCCTACTTTTTGAGCCTGGGACATAACACGATCACTGGCTGCCGCTACTACACTGTTACAATACTTGGCATTTAAGGTACATAAAATCGCCTAGCGTTTTGGTAACATAGGTCATGGTGTAGGGACCCAACAAATATATCTTTTTTAAACACACCTTGTGTGCTAAGGAATTGGAGTAGCAAAGTTTCAACTGGCTAAGTGTGGCCCAAGCCATAATGATCTCTCATGCCAGAGGATTTGGCATTGTAGCGTAGCGTTGATTAGATCTATAGTTCGCAATCATGCACCGTTTTCTGCTTATCCTTAAAGCCCCTCCGTGCTTACTGCAGTGTCTGCCTGTGAAGCAGTTTGGCCTTTGCTTTGAAGCGTTTCAGAGCTTCCAGCAATCACCCTCACCCCTCACCCCCTCACCCTCACCCCCTCACCCCCCCACCCTCAACCCCTCACCCTCACACCCTCAACTCTTCACCCTCAACCTCTCACTCACCCTCACTCATCCTCAACACCTCAGCCTCACCCTCACTCACCCTCAACCCCTCACACTCACTCACCCTCACCCTCACTCACCCTCAACTCCTCACCCACCCTCACTCACCCTCACTCACCCTCACCCACACTCACCCTCCCTCAACCCCTCACCCTCACTCACCCTCAACCCCTCACCCTCACCCTCACCCTCAAACCTTCACCCTCAACCCCTCACTCACCCTCACTCTCACTCACCCTCACTCAGCCTCAACTACTCTCACTCACCCTCAACCCCTCACCCTAACTCACCCTCACCCTCACTCACCCTCAACACCTCACTCACCCTCACCCTCACTCACCCTCAACACCTCACCCTCAACCTCAACCCCTCACCCTCACTCACCCTCACTCACCCTCACTCACCCTCACTCTCACTCACCCTCAACCCCTCACCCTCACTCACCCTCACTCACCCTCAACCCCTCACCCTCACTTACCCTCACCCACCCTCACCCTCACCCACCCTCAACCCCTCACCCCCTCACCCTCACACAGTGCAATAGGTCTCAGACCATTTCAGTTAGAGCTTTAAGAAATGTTTATGGCTTTTTTTATTTTTAATTCTTTAAGCATTGGCTACAGGAAACAAAAATGCTAAACATTTACAAAAAAAACCCATAAACAATTCTAAAAGCACTAACTCTAATGGTGCGAGACCTATTGCATTTCCAATGCTTGTTTCTGGTTATTGTTGGTTAATGGGATTAGTCTGGTACCCCTAAAGAAACCTTGCCATGCATTTACTTCAGTTTGTATGTGATAGATTAAATGAACAAGAGTTAGGCGTGATCCTTAGTGGGAGAGGGGGATTCATGCCTTGATACAAGGTATTAATAGAGGCGCTACAGGAGATTAGGTCCTGCTAGGTTGTACTCTCATCAATGCACATCTCTGCTTCTGTGTACTGTAAACTGTCCATATGGGACAGTTTACAGCGGTGCCAATGGTTCATGATCGCATGAGCGCTACGAGGCCTCCGGGTAGTAATGCGCTTTATAAAACTCACTTTCCTTTCATTTCATTTCATCGTGAAACCTCAGACGTGCCATCCAGATCTCCCCTTCGCGTGAGGGCTTCTAAAGGAAGAGAGGCCTGTTTCATGGCAGGCTCAAAGGCACCCAATATGTTCTGTGATGAATACTGAAAGCTGGGCGCAGAGTCTGCCATGCACATGAAAAGCAGATTTTTCACAATAAAGTAAAACCAGATGTTGAAAATATTAGGACAAAGCAATTCTGATTAGATATTGGAAACGTTTTCCTGACATTAAGCACAACTAACAACTAAAACATCGCCACACGGTAGGGGGTCGCTGGCGGGCAGGAAGGCTTCACCCATAGTCCAGAGCTGGGTTCAGGGATTGGTCACACATCACAGCGGTTCAGGCATTGGTCACACGTCACAGAGGAGCTTTGAGAAGGATGATTTATGTGGTTATGATTACACAGATTCATAAGTACTTCTTCATCTGTCAAAGCACAAGCCACGCAGACACACGGACAAATGATACAAGTGGTCTTACTACCTTACATCAACTACAACCCCCCAGGGCCCAAAGAGCTAGTCAGGCACTGTCAATTCACGCCCCATCCATTGCTGGACTACAGCCTCCACCACCAGCATTGACCTGGACATGACGTTGGGCCTCTCTAAACAGTGCTTAATTTGAGCTGTGGTTGCCGGTGCTCAGCACCAGAACTTAATCGCCAACACAAAAGCTATAGTATCACACTCATCTTTGGTAGGCATTGAGAATAAATGATTTTTCCTGAATCACACACATGATGTTGAACTGATGCCAAGACTCGAACCTGGTTACCCAGATCCGAAGTCAGCGACTCGCGCCGTTACGCCACATCCCCTCCTAACTTCTCTGGTTAGTAGTTGCCTCTGTTTTAGGCAGTGTTACAGGAGAAATGGGCTGGTGCAAGCTGCCTCCTGACGAGAGCCCCGGCACTTATTTTTTTTTATACAAATTAACCACTGCTCTAAACTCTTTTTTAATATACTTTAACTCTGAATATTTTTGTAACTACATGTGTTTTACGTTATACAGGAAACCCCAGGTTATTTGTCTTGTACACAGCAGTGGAGCTGACATTTCTTTTGCATTTCCTTCCATACATCAGATCTCTCGCAGTCATCAGATTACTGTGTCCGGGGCCGTCCTGGCTTGGATTCAGGGCTTTTGTAGAACAAGCAAACAGTTCGGTGTAATCTGCATAGCGCTGCAGCGGCTCCAGCCCGCTGAAAGCACAGCTGTATGAAGAGCGCTGAGCGCGAGGCATTCCCTGCACTGACAGCTCCGGGGCTCCTAATGAAAACCACGCTTGTGCGCTCGAAGGCGCAGAGGAAATGCACTGCTCGGAGGAATAACACACCCCGCGAGTGAAATGAAAGTAATCCTATTTATGACAGGAAGAGGCCTTCAGAAGGTAGGCTGGTGCCAGCACAGCGTGAGCGACCAAGCTGCATAAGCAGAAACTGCTCTCTGGTGTCGGGCACAGTTGACCAGCAAACACCCAAAGGAACCGGAGAATGGATGCTTCTCGCCTCCTTGAGGAACAGTCAACAACAGAAAGCTGATGTCCAGGGGCAGTCTGACCAGTGACCTTAAGGGCACCTGCCTGGTCAGCCGGCTGCATTAACAGCTTTCGGGCTGGTCCTCCGCTCACTATCTCCAGGGCCCTCAACAATGTGTCACTTTCTCTTGGCTTCCTAGCCCATTTTCTGCCATCATCTCCAAGCTCATTTCCGTCTATAACTAAGGACAAACCGCAAACTCCGATCCCAATTACAAACTGCTACCATCACCATTACCTTGTCTATCATCAATCACCAACACCCAATCAGCCACCATCATTGTTCATCAAACCCAGTAATAATGACTCGCAGCCTTCAACCTGCTAAACTATCTACAGTCCCTCACTATGTCCCGACCCCAAACTCATCTACTTTCAATCACCATCTCCTGGCTCCTTCCAAATACATCCACAATCTGTCACTCTCTCCAAGTTACTAGCCGTTCCGAAAAATATCTACAGCTGGTTACCATCTCGACTTCTGAACCGTACACAATCAGTGCCCGCCTTCAAACTCCTAATACATCTAAATACTCACATCCAATCTATCAACCGATTTCCAAGCATCTAAGCCATCCACAACCAGTCACCATTTCCAAGCTACTAAGTCATTTACATCTAGTGACCAACTCCTGTGTGCTGAATTGTCTTAAACGGTAATCAAATGACTTAGACAGAAGGTGGGAAATGCTGTAAGGTGTGGGAGCATATTGTGTGCTAATATGTGCTTAGCTACTATTGTTGGAGCCGGATATGCATAATTTAAGGTGTTGAAAGCCTTTCTTTTATGTTAGAAATGGGGGTCTCTAGTTGGCAGAGGTTGGTACCTTTGTCCAAGTAGGGACCCTTCTTCCTACTCAGGGTAAGGGGGATACACTTCTAAAATAACCCCTGCTCACCCCCTTGTTAGCTTGGCACGAGCAGACAGGCTTATCTCAGAAGCAGTGTGTAAAGCATTTGTGCATGCATACAGTAACACAGTGAAAATACTACAAATGGACACCACACCAGTTTAGAAGAAAATGCAAAACTTTATCTAAACCAACAAGATCAAAAATGACAAAAGTTCAACATACAATACTGTAAAAATAGTCACTGTGCAAAAAAAACTTTAAATTGCAGGAATAATGTGAAAACACAGTTCCTCCAACTCAGTAGCTCTGTTCGGGGCTGCCGCGATACTGAACACAACAGAGTCTAACAATTCCAGCTGACCACGTTAGTGTGGGGTCAGCTAAAGCGAAGACAGACTCGAAAATAATACCTTTACTTGTTGCGGCTGACATGATGGTACCAGCCGGTCAGGAGCAACCGTCGCAGTTGCGATGTGAGATGTAAGCATTGCAGAGTTTGGTGTCCTCATGGCTCGGTGCAGGCAGCGGCTCGTTGACAGAGTCAGTGAGACCAAGGCTTGCGTTGCAGGGTAAGACGGTGCTCGAAGCTGTGATGGCAGGTCACGGTGCGGTGAAGGAACCAGTTGATGTTTGAGTCGAGGTGACGTCTGTGCAGCATGTAGTGAAGCAGTGGGGAGTGCGGTGCCCACAGGACTCGGTGCAAGCAGTGGCTCGTTGATGGACTCAGTGAGACCAGGATTGCATTGCGAAGTGAGGTGGGGCTTTCTGCAGTGCCTTCAGGAACTGAGTCTGCGACGGACTCGGTGATGGACTTGGCTGCTCTTTACTTCGGCGGCGATTGGAACCAGCAGAACCAGAGACGGTGCCCTGAAGGATGGTGAGGTCTTTGCTGTTTCTGAGACCTCTTGAACAGGGGGCAAGCTCCACTTCAAGCCCATGGAGATACTTTCTCAAGCAAGATGCACACACAGTTCCTCTCTTTAGTAGAAACAGCCACTGCAGGCCAACCCCGACAGCACACAGCAAAGGGCCGGTACTCCTCCTGCAGTTTCTCCAGCTCTTCTCATTGGCAGAGGTTCTTCTTGAAGTCCAAAAGTGATCTAAAGTACTGGGCCCAAATATTTATACAGCAAAATCCTTTGTTCGTTGGTGGCAGAGAAGCCCTGTGTCCAGCCAAAACCAGTTCTGTTCTCTCTGGTGCAGCTTCCTGGCAGGAGGTTGAGACAGCATTGTGTAAGGCAGACCAGGCCCATTCAGGTGAAAGGAAATCTCCTCCCCCTACTCTAAATGCAGCCCAGGTCTATTCAGCCCAGCACTGACTCACCCTGGAAAGGCTGGACACACCTAACCCCTTCCCATCAAGTGGCTGTCTGAGCAGAATGCACATCCCCAGCCCCTGTCATTCCAAAGCCAGACAGCCATTACACATCCTAGAAGAAGCACACTGGATGGCTAAGCAAGAAAATTCCTACTTTCTAAAGTGGTATTTACAAACACAGAATGTAAAAATCACCCTCACTAAAAGATGTATCTTAACATTCCAGTCCAGGCACACTAAACTTTATTTTCCTATCTTGTTCCCATGGGCAGTTGTGCTTACAAGATGTTATAAGCACATTCCCCATGCTATCCTATGGGGACAGATAGCCTGGCAATAGTGAAAAAACTAATTTGGCAGTATTTCACTAACAGAACATGCCACCCCCACCAGGACATGTCCTACCTTTCACACACACACTGCACCCTGCCCACAGGGGTGCCTTGGGCCTAGCCTAGTGGTGCCTAACATGTAAGAAAAGGGAAGGGTAGGGCCTGACATGTGGGTGCACTTGACAAGTCGACATGGCAGTACCAAACTGTGAACAAATACTGCAGTGGCAAATCTAAGTTACAATTACAGGCTGCTTATGTGGGTGTCACAATGAGTGCTGCAGGCCCACTTACAGCATTTAATTTACAGGCCCTGAGCACACACAGTGCACTGTACTAGGGACTGACTAGTAAATCAAATAAGCCAATCATGGAATTACTAATCATGACAACAATTTACAGGGAGCACTTGAACTTTGCCACTGAAGAGCAGTGGTAAAGTGCCCAGAGCATTTACACCAGCTAAAACGTAGTCCAACACACAGCAAAGTAACAGGAGGCAAATCCAAAAATACAAGGGAAACCCACGCCAATGATGCCAGGTCTAACAATGTCTGACTTCAAATTGATCTGTAAGAAAAAACAGGGTGCCTTTTCCTGATTGTTATGCCTTGTAGGTATGCCGCTCCTACTGGAGATGGCAACCTATGTGTGAACAGGAATCGTGCAGTCTTATTAAGGTTACCAAATTTACAACCATGAATTAACAACCTTTCAGTGTTATACGGGACCACATATAAAGCATGGAAAGCCTAGAAATGTTTAAAATTTGTAGTGCATTTATTCAAAAGAATTTGTTGTTTAAAAAGTCATAGTATCACAAAACTGTTGCATTAAAAAATCGTTACACGGTATATATTCAATGTATATAAACAATATTAATAACACATTTCTTAAAAGACAATATCAATTATTTTTAAAAAAAGTTCTCCTTTATACAGTATTATTTCCAAAAAACATATTTGTAAAAAGATAATAAAACACAAATGTTAGGAACAAAAATGTCGACGCGGCGTTTCGGTGCCCCTGATGTTCTTGCACCTTCTTCAGGACTTGTTCCCTGATTGGTCACATCTACAAAGACATATATCATAATATGTTTCATTAGGTCCCATCTACTAGTTTCAGTTACATATATTCAATACAACATTTGATAAACCTAACATTTGGTAACCTCTAAAGTCTCTTATGCACATCCCAACTTAAGGTTTGTCACAACGTTGTTGTTATGCTTTCTACATTTATCTGTAAATTGATTAACTTCTAGGCTTGGTGGTGGTATGGTGATATTATTTTACACCAGTAGTAGATGACTAACTACGTTTCATATTTCCTCTGCTGGACAGTCCCTTATCCCACTTCTTTCTGAGATCTTACTGTCGGTCATTTTCATATAGCCCTCAGGTCTGAAATAGGATTCATTTCCCTTTTGCTCTGTGGTCCACTATCGGTCCTTTAAATGTAACCCTAAGTTCTGGAATGAGATTTCTTTCCCTTTTCCTCCCAACCAGTTTAGTCATCCAACTTACCCAGGTGGTATTCCCTGGACCCTTTTGATCATATGAGTCTGTTTAGCATCTGCTCATACTTTCGTTCCCTTTAGCTATATGGGATTTCCTCTCAATCAATGTTCTTAGTTTTTCCTTGGAGACTTTGGAAATTAACCACTTCAGTACTATAAAGTAAAGAGAAGACATTTATATATCTTCACTTTTTTCTTTTTTATGACTAACTCCTGTTTAGTCTAAAAGTTAAATATATGCTCCTCACCGGTTTTTATTTCCAATTCTTATTTTAGTTGTAAGGAGGATGCCTCTGGGAGCTCCCTTTCTTATGGGTTGAATACTTCACGCCCCTGCTCCGTCTAGGGATGGGATAATCTTTGTTAGTGTATCTTGATTGCTCCTTAATTTCATCTGAATTATCACCTTCCTATTATTTTCCTTACCTTATTAGATATTTTGGAGTTACCAGTAGTTTACCTCACTCATGGGGATGTTGATCTTTTGGTAGAAGCCTTTTGACTTGGCCTGTATTTACTAGGAAAGGATAAATTTTAAGGCTGAGTTAGAACAGTCTGTTTCCTTTAAAGAAAACATTCTTCTCCTAACAGCGCTAACAGAACCCTGTTTTTACTTACTTGGTGAAGGGAGCTGAGCTGCGTGGCGTCCTCCTTGTCTTTTGAGTCTTTTCCATATAATGAAACTACCTTGTGTCTGATATTTATACTTATCACAGATTGGTTCATTTTGACTAATCACTAACACCTGTTTGCTGTTTGTAGGTGCTGGTACAAGGTGATCCGATTGTGGCCGCCATCTTGTAGTGGGTTAAAACCCTATTTCTCTATTTGCTTTTTTTTACATAGATTATTTCTGTTCTATCTCTCTGTGCATTTTATTGGTTTCCTCAATGTATACCTCCTTCTACTTATTTACCGGATTCTGCTATGTTTTTCCGCTGTTAACTTCATATTTTATTTTTCTTATTTAAGTGTTATGTTCGTTCCGCGTTTATTTACCACTGGGTCATCTCTTGCTCTTTTTTCTATTTTAGCGAGCACACCTCCTTCACACATTTATAGATCGAGGGGTTTAGAACCTGATTCACCTCCGCTCGTACTGCGAGCGCCATTTTGGATTGGGAGTACTCGTGATTTACTAAACTCCAGAGTGATTATCTGTTTTGGTCCCTTGTTTTTACTCGAATGTTATGAGTCATGATATTTTATGTTTGGTCCTCGCCTGCTGTTATTACTAATTTAGCAAGCACATATCCTTGGCATGTTTGTAACCCAGTTGAGTTTACAACCTGATTGTGTTCCGCTCATACTGTGGGCGCCATTTTGGATTGGGAGTACTCGTGATTTACTAAACCCCTTAGTGGTTATATATTTGGGTCCATTATTATCACTAGAATCACATCGCCTGCTATTATTTCTACTTTAGCGAGCACACATCTTTCGCCCATTTATAACTTGATCAGTTTACACCCTTATTCAAATCCGCTTATACTGTGAGTGCCATTTTGGATTGGGAGTACTCATGATTTACTAAACCCCTTAGTGGTTCTGTATTTGGGGCCATTATTATAATTAGAGTATTATGAGTCCTGTTGTTTGTGAGGGCTCCCTATTCCTGTTTATGCACATGGCAAAATTGCCCACATTGTGTATACTAACACCTAATAGTCTCCGCATTTTTAGAATGGAAACTGAAGACCCTTTCCGGTATTTCAATTTCAATAGTCCCGTCTATCTATCATTATAGCTATGTATTAGGATCTCCTAATCATTATTGTGTAAAGTATTATCTGTATACATAGGTACACAATCTATCGTCCAGCCCTTTCTAAAGTGGATCAAGGATCCCATGTTTCAAGGTGTGTGCGCTTACGCTACTGCTTTAGAATTTATACATACATGTTACCCTATTCCTACCTTACCTATTCCTGTTTTTTAGGTTTTCTCTAATACTTATTTGCAGTCCAAAATTTTACTACAGTATTCTCTCCCAGTCTTCTTTGTTGTTCAGACCTATTTTATGGGAGTTGAACTTGGACATGTAGTATTGTTCTCTTTGTCTACGTTTTTTAGTTAAGTCTCCTCCTCTTTTATTTATCCTGACTTGTTCCACCACACACCATCGTATGTCTTCCACTGTGTGGCCCCTTTCTATCCAATGGGCTACCAGGGGAGCTGTCAATTTCTTAGTACGGATGGCTGACTTGTGTTCTGTTATCCTTGTCCTGATTTCTCGTTGGGTTTCTCCTATGTATACTTTGCCACAAGGGCAATTGATCATATATATAACATTGCTGGTTCTGCAATTAAATAGATCCTTGTGTGTGTGTGTTGTTTTACCAATGGTAATATTTGGACCTGGTATTATAAGAGGGCAATTTTTACAATTACCGCAAGCATAATTGCCTGTTGGATTTGACCCATCTAAGGTCCTAATGGAGTTCCTTCTCATTTTATCTGGGTACGTTTTAACTAAACAGTTTCTTATTGTGCGGTTTCTCCTGAAGGCAAATATCGGTTTGGGGATTGGTGTTTCGCCTGGATCATTTAGCAACTTCCAATTACTGTTAATACAGTTTTTCAATTTATTGGATACACATGAGTAGTTTGTAACAAATACAATAGGTTTTGTTTCATTGTTTGGTCTGGTTTTTGGTTCAAACAGACTTTCCCTGTTGTAATATTTTGCCCGTTTGTAGGCTTGTTTGATCATTTTCTTCGGATAACCTCTGTCGGCAAATTTCTTCATTAGGTTATTTGCATGTGTATCATATTCTTTCAAAGTGGTACAGTTTCGCCGGACCCTTAGGAATTGCCCGAATGGTATGTTATTTTTTTGGGTAGCCGGATGGTGACTGTTAAAATGGAGCATTGTATTACGGTCTGTCGGTTTTGTGAAGAGTTCCACTCCTAAGACCCCCTCCATGTTTTTTATTTTGATGTCTAAAAAGTCACACTCCTCGTTCCTGTACGTTGAGGTGAAATTTAGATTTTCATCACCCAGGTTTAGCCACGTAATGAATTCCATTAGTTCCTCTATACTCCCTTGCCAAATGAAAAAAATGTCATCAATGAATCTTGACCATTTTTGGATGTTTTCAAAGAATGGCGCCATGGGGTTAAATATATGTTTTGTCTCGAAGTCCGCTACGTATAGGCACGCCAGACTGGGAGCACAGGTGGCTCCCATGCTGGTCCCCTTTGTTTGTTTATACATGGTATCTTTGAAAAGAAAGATGTTATTTTTAAGGATGAGTTCTACACAGTCTATTATGAATATAGAGTGCTCTGAAAGGTCTTCCTCCCCGTTTAGCAGTAACTTTTCAATTACTTTGATGGTGTCGTTTTGGGGGATATTTGTATAGAGCGCTTCTATATCAAGCGTCACCATCCACTGGTTGTTAGGATTAAATGTTGTTCCTTCTACTTTTTTGATCATTTCTGTTGTGTCCTTTATGTATGCTGGTTGTATTGTGACTAAAGGTTGAATAAATTTGTCCACATACTTGCTTAGTGGTTCTGTAAGGGAGTTTAGACTTGAGACAATCGGTCTCATGGGCGGGTTATTGATGTCCTTATGCACTTTAGGCAGCCCATAGATCGCTGGGATCGTTGGGTTTTCATTGTTGAGGAAATTGAATTCCTCATGGTTGATTACGCCATCTTCTTTAGCTAGTAAGAGCAGGCTCCTTATCCGTTTCCCTAGGTTTTGCCATTCTGTCATGTTGGATTTTGTGTAATGGTTGGGATTATCTAAGAGGTAGTGCATTCTCTTCTCATAGTCTGTTGTTTCTAATACTACTATGCTCCCCCCCTTATCTCCAGGCTTGATAGTAATGCTGTCATCATTTTCTAGATTATTCAAGGCCTTTTTTTCTTCCAGGTTTAGATTGTTTTTAATCCACAGCCTCTGATCTAGTATTTCTTCAAGTCCTCTTGTTATAACCCTTTCAAATGTGTCTACATTTTTATTGACCATGGAACTCAATGGGGTCCACACTGACTTCGGACGTAAGCCAGATTTGTTGTCTGTTGGCATTCTTTCTTTGCCCTCAAAGTATTTTTGTAATCTGATTTTTCTTATCAGTTGTTGAAAGTCCCTTTCTAAGGTGAATCTGTCCGGTGGTCACACGGCGGTTCATAATTTATGCAATGGACGCCTTCAAAGTATTTAGTTTTTCAGACGATCAATTTAAT
This sequence comes from Lissotriton vulgaris, assembly GCF_964263255.1. Lineage (NCBI taxonomy): Eukaryota > Metazoa > Chordata > Amphibia > Caudata > Salamandridae > Lissotriton > Lissotriton vulgaris. Next base: position 2,099,982,905 of record NC_141689.1, on the reverse strand, counting down.
AAACTATTCAAATTGATCTGTGGCATCTCTACTATGATCTTCCAGAGGTGTTGGTGCTTCCCAGTTGCATCCTGAGGCACATTTCCTCTTCTAAATTACTCAGTGCTCACCACCACTCCTTCGTGCCCTCCATCATATCAAAAGTGCACACCCACATAGATCTCTTCTGCTTCTCTTTGGGTGAGAGTGTCTGTATCTTCAAGGGAGTTAAACCTCTCCAACTAGAGCTATTATTCTACACTACATTTTCTAGGTGCAGCACTTGTTGTTTTTTTTAGGCTCACCAACCACCAATTGTATCTTTATCAAGCGGTAAGCTGGACAATATAGACATCAACGTTTGCTTATCTGGATTAACCCAGTGATTTAAGTTACCTGGGGAACATCAGCAGCAATTTTATCTTTTCATTGGCACTGCCAGGATCATAGACTTCAGCACTTCTGTCGAAAGTTTTTTAAAAAATTCTTTATGTATTCAAATTCAAATGCAACCAACAACTAGCCTGTTGCGCACATTTTCCCTTTGCTAGTGTTATTCTCTCATTTCACGTTCTGTCCATCAACTGTTGTTTTTGCATTTGTCACCCCGAGTGGGACGGGTATGCTCAGACGTGAGTCCCGTGCTCTCCACACCACTGGAGTAAAGGTATCCTGGCTGATGACTGTTGATAGCCAGAAACCGGTACTAGGATGCTTGATTCCGGTCCAGGGAAGACATGGCTTGGCAGTTCGGGCTGGACTGTTCCCATGAGGCACAGGGTCAAGGCTGATTTGCATATGGCCATGTCTGAACTGGGGTGGTGTGGAGTGCAAAAAACGATGGATTTAGGCCCAGATCTCTGTACTGGGGTGAATGTATGACATTGTTCTGCATTCTGTCCATCAACTGTTGTTTTTGCATTTGTCACCCGAGTGGGACGGGTATGCTCAGACATGAGTCCTGTGCTCTCCACACCACTGGAGTAAAGCTATCCTGGCTGATGACGGCTGACAGCCAGAAACCGGTCCTAGGATGCTTGATTCCAGTCCAGGGAAGACATGGCTTGGCAGTTCGGGCTGGACTGTTCCCATGAGGCACAGGGTCAAGGCTGATTTGCATATGGCCATGTCTGAACTGGGGTGGTGTGGAGTGCAAAAAAACGATGGATTTAGGCCCAGATATCTGTACTGGGGTGAATGTATGACATTGTTCTGCATTCTGTCCATCAACTGTTGTTTTTGCATTTGTCACCCCGAGTGGGACGGGTATGCTCAGATGTGAGTCCCGTGCTCTACACACTACTGGAGTAAAGCTATCCTGGCTGATGACGGCTGATAGCCAGAAACCGGTACTAGGATGCTTGATTCCGGTCCAGGGAAGACATGGCTTGGCAGTTCGGGCTGGACTGTTCCCATGAGGCACAGGGTCAAGGCTGATTTGCATATGGCCATGTCTGAACTGGGGTGGTGTGGAGTGCAAGAAAACGATGGATTTAGGCCCAGATCTCTGTACTGGGGTGAATGTATGACATTGTTCTGCATTCTGTCCATCAACTTTTGTTTTTGCATTTGTCACCTAGAGTGAAACGGGTATGCTCAGACGTGAGTCCCATGCTCTCCACACCACTGGAGTAAAGCTATCCTGGCTGATGACGGCTGATAGCCAGGAACCGGTCCTAGGATGCTTGATTCCAGTCCAGGGAAGACATGGCTTGGCAGTTCGGGCTGGACTGTTCCCATGAGGCACAGGGTCAAGGCTGATTTGCATATGGCCATGTCTGAACTGGGGTGGTGTGGAGTGCAAACAAACAATGGTTTTAGGCCCAGATCTCTGTACTGGGGTGAATGTATGACATTGTTCTGCATTCTGTCCATCAACTGTTGTTTTTGCATTTGTCACCCCGAGTGGGACGGGTATGCTCAGTGAGTCCCGTGCTCTCCACACCACTGAAGTAAAGCTATCCTGGCTGATGATGGCTGATAGCCAGAAACCGGTCCTAGGATGCTTGATTCCGGTCCAGGGAAGACATGGCTTAGCAGTTCGGGCTGGACTGTTCCAATGAGGCACAGGGTCAAGGCTGATTTGCATATGGCCATGTCTGAAATGGGGTGGTTTGGAGTGCAAAAAAACGATAGATTTAGGGCCAGATCTCTGTACTGGGGTGAATGTATGACATTGTTCTGCATTCTGTCCATCAACTGTTGTTTTTGCATTTGTCACCCCGAGTGGGACGGGTATGCTCAGACGTGAGTCCCGTGCTCTTCACACCACTGGAGTAAAGCTATCCTGGCTGATGATGGCGGAGAGCCAGAAACCGGTCCTAGGATGCTTGATTCCGGTCCAGGGAAGACTTGGCTTGGCAGTTCGAGTTGGACTGTTCCCATGAGGCACAGGGTTAAGGCTGATTTGCATATGGCCATGTCTCAACTGGGGTGGTGTGGAGTGCAAAAAAACAACGGATTTAGGCCCAGATCTCTGTACTGGGGTGAATGTATGACATTGTTCTGCATTCTGTCCATCAACTGTTGTTTTTGCAGTAATACAACATACCACAGGATTCCATTCCTCCCCTCCCCTCCACCACCCACCACTACCTTTCCTTTATGACATATACATAGCCTCAATTATTAGTAGACATCAGCCATATGTGGTGCATGTATGACATTCAAATTATCCAGTGCTAAGCACAGGTTATGCATGCCCACATCCCAGGTTCCCCGCACCTTCTGCACATTCAATGCGTGTTTTGAGCGTCGCCATCCCCCTCACTATCCCCTCTCTCAGAAAAATCTTCCATAATGGCTCCCCCAAAGCTATTAAGACATCCTGTACTTTTTCAGCTTTTCAAGTAATGTTTATATGCATTTCCTCTGTTAAAGGCCACTCCAGAATGCCCTGCATCTACAACTCCACGATAGGGCGTCACATCCCATCCATTCTATGGCACTACGCCGTCTGGACAAAGACTTTACTTTGGTGAGGCTAAATAGGATTTTGTGTTAGAGCACTTGAAGCAGTATGTAGCCAGATCATACTCTGGTTTCTCCTCAAACCGAATAAATATGCAGCCTGATATTGTTTGGTTTAACATGATCTTTCAACCACTATCAAAATATTTGTCATACCTCTTCAACTCCAACTCCCATAAAGTTATTTCTTTTTATAATCTCTAACAAACAACTGTTTATCTTCTTCATTAGTAAGAAGACAAAGGGCCAAATTTACAAAGGTAAACATACACTTTTGTGTAAGTTTACAATCTAAATTTTACAGTAGTTATTTTATAACTGGGGAGATTCCATAGCCGGGGCGGAGAACAAAACACATAAAAGGTTAGGATAAGACTATCTTTTTTATGTGCGCATTGTCTGCCATGAATACGGAGTCTGCACAGGGGGTAAAATGACTATTAGTAAAATTAAAACTTGGATTTTGTGAATATCAAAAAAGTAGTAAACTTACACAAAGTGTAGGTTTTCCTTAGTGAATCAGGCTTAAATTATTTTATCATCCACTTATTCACGCAATTTTCAAATCCCAGGAAATGCTAGCAAACGGCAGTGGCACTTTCTTCCAACTAACACTCCCTTAGTTTCCCACTGTGGTTAACCCCTTAGGTGCTGCGCACGTTCACCGGCCGACGGCACCACTACCTCGGGAGTGCTGCCGTCGGCCGTTGAACGTTCGAACTGCACCTGCGCAATGGAACGTCCAGCACTGGAGCTGGACGTTCCATAGCAGCTATGAGGTTAACAAAAAAAACTAAAACAATTTTTATTTTAACTTAATTCAAACTAGAAATTCGTTTGTACATCTATAACAATATTAATATTGAACTAACATAACACTGTTGCTTCACTAGAGTTGTGCAATCATAACCTAGAAGAGGCCTTCTTCATACTCAGGAAAATAAAATATTGGATATGATAAAAAAGTTAATTACTTAGAACAGGTGTAGTGCTGATGGCCAAGTTCAACCATTTCCCACATTTCAATCACCAGGTTCAATAGTACCTATATAGCGGATATCGGGCATTTCCATGGTGGGCCGCCAGGGTGGGGTCCGTTTTTTGGGCCCCTGGGGGCCGTTTTTGTTACTGGGGGCCGCCAATATCAGCCCCCTGTAACAAAATCGTCCAAAACCGGACCTAGTAAACAGATCGGTTGTGCATCCCCCTCCCCTCCCCGATGGGGGCGGCCGAGCAGTTTGCCAAGGCCGGTTTCAGTTCCCAGTCTGGCCCTGGCAAGCTATCCCACAAAGTGTCTTAAGATCAACAAAGGATCTCAATGGTGGCCAAAAAGAAATAGAAAGCAAGGTACTAATGGAGAAGTGGTAAGACATTGACACCTATATTATGATACCAATAATTCCCCTTCGCTGGCTTAGCCATCAATTACTCCCCTCAACCACCTTACCAAACATACCCATCCATATCAGTCCCAACTTTGTTCAAAGTAACCTATTCATCTTCAGTTTCTTTTTTCTAGTGGTAGGATATGCAATTGTCCTATAAACACATAATTTGTTATTTCTTTATTCACCTACTTCCATGGTAGCCCACTACCATCGGGGCATTAACATACTCTTTAAGGAATCGATTTGTTCTTTTAACTAACTCACCAACAGACAGGTTATAGAGCACCATGTTCTTATGACATACTGTTCTGTAAGAACTCGAAATCACTACAAACTCACTTGTATGCCATTATGAGTGACCATTTCCACTTGATTACCTTCCTGCCAGCAGCGATCTGTTTGGTCTGGAGCCTTCTGAGGAGCTGGGTGGAGATGCCAGCTTAGAGAGTGTTGCCATAGTCGAGGCGGCTGGTGACGAGGGCCTGAGTGATGGTCGTCCTTGTGTTGGTTGGGCTCTATCTGAAGGTTCTGAAGAGCATGCAAAGTTTGTTGAAGCAGGAGGAAACAATATGTATAGTATGTTCTGTCCACACCTGAGCCCATGCTTTGCTATCTTGTTACTTCTTCCAAGATCTTGAAGTACTGGGTTTTTAAGAACCCAGCGGTGCCAGGGAACACACCCTAAGACTTCGAGTCCTTCCTGTTTCAGACTACAGAAACACAGAGTCTTCTTGGTGAAGTCAAAGATCGTATTTATTGGCTGCAGCCAGTAACAGGTATCCTAGAAGTACAACATGGTGTATATTCTCAGGAGACTGCTCAATCTTACAAAGCCAGCCTTCTCTTTTTATACAAAATAATATGCTTCAGGCAAACATTCCTTATTTTACAGTTGACCATTCACATATTTACACTACAAAGAAAAAGCAGAGTCATGATGACAAGCCCATATTTCAGTTTGTCCAGCCTGCAATCGATTACCCGGCAAGGCTCAGTATTTTCATCAGATATCGACGAACCCCCAATAAAAACGGGCACCTCCTCCTCGTAAAGCAAGTCATAAAGAAAGAAACAGGGACAGGTGTGTGTAAGATTAGGCATGGTTTGTGTGCGATGAAGGGTTTATGATATGTTGTACCTTGATACTAATCTCATTCAGCCACTGGGAAAGGAGCTGGCCGAACAGGTTTGGCTTCAGGCAGTGGAGCCAGCTTGCCCAGGTCACAGAGGAGTCAGCAAAGGTGTATGTGTCCTTCAGACTCGTTTTTGGCTTTAGTCATTTGGCTATGTGAGGGCAATAACAAAATGGCTGCCGTTTACAAAATGGAACCCGAGGGTTCAGGACGGAAACTCTGATTTCAGGGTGATTTCGTCACCCGAACATGACGAAAATGCTTTAGCATAGTATTCTGATCATTCTCGGTCTGCTGATACCAAAATCGTCACGATACGACGATGTTTATAACACGGGTCCAGAATTTTTAGTACCACAGTCCCTCCTTTTGCCCTTACATAGGCAATAACCTATACTCACGCTAATCTGAGTCCAGGTCTATATTCATAAAGTCATTGAGATGTTGCTGTAGCATAATCCTATTACTTAGCTCATCTCTTGATGCAGGTTTCCTTACACACGATGTAGCACAGAGGCCACATATTGCAGGAGCACACTGTACACACAGACAGAACAGGAAAAGAATGGCTAAGATCATCCCAATGACTATCAGAATCTTCCATCCCCAGGTGGATATCAGTTCCCAGAACCACACCATCAATGACCAATCTCCTTTTTCCACGTGTATAGATTCAGAGATCTTATGCAGTTTGGAAATGGCCTTGTAGACTGTTGGAGCGTTATCTGGGATGAAAATACAGCAACTTGATTGGATCACTTTACATACCCCACCTCGGTCTGCAAGTATGACGTCTAATGCGACCCTGTTCTGAAGAGTCATAAGGCGATCCAACTGGAGCTCAGCAGTCAAATTACTAAGGGCACCGGCAGTTTCAACTACAGTGGATTCAACCACCCTTGTCAATTGCCTTATGTTCCTGCTGTTCACCATAGGTCTCCAAAACGGCAGAAAACCCTTTACGAAATCTCCAAATTCTTGTCCTGCAGTGTCTTCTTTACTGATGACACCTCTAACTATCCTTGTCTTATGGTAATCTGCCGCGGCTGTGTAGGTGGGAGGCAACAGGAACGAAACAAAACATGTGCCCGAGAAGTCAGGGGGCAACCATGTATAGGCCCTATCATGGCAGATGAAATAGGTACCCTTAGCTGCTAGGAACGAAGGGGAAGTCGGAGATGCAAAAACATATGTTTCAGTGCAGACACTTTTCCCTAACTGAGCTCTGGGATTTTTGCCATTACCTTGCAGACATAGGTGACCCTGATGGGGTACAATCCAAATCGAGGAGGATCTCTTTGTTTGCTGGTTCTCACTCAGAGTAACTCCATATCCTGTTACTTTCCATCTAGCGTAAGCTTGTAACTCATCTCTGGGAATCGTTCTATAGGAGTCAATGTTTCTGCTCATATTTGTGATTCCCACTACCAATGCCTTGTTGCTCGAGTTACTTCTCGTCGAACGTGGGGGATATGGTTCGATGGCATATATGAACATCGTCTGAAGTGCCCACAAAGAACCATTGTAACTAAATGGTAAGACCAAGTCTGCGATACCCTTATCTGTCGTATGTGGCATAAGACCACACACCCAAAAATTAGTTATGTTCACTACTAATTGGTGTTGGTGTAAAAGCTGAATGAAGGAATTATTGACAAATTCTGATCTTCTAGCGGACTCGTGTTCAGGCAGAGGGTGAAAAGAATGCGAGGAAACAGTAGAAGGAGGTATGGGCTGTGTAGTGGGTGCAAATGTCACTTGAAAAGTGAATAAAACATATCCTATTAAAAACGTCATTACACTAAGCAACATGAAAATACATAATATCAAAAATCGTGTCTTTGTCATCATTATACACATTCTGGTTTTAAAATCCATCTGTTTGGCAGGTCTCTCCATCTCGAAAAACTCCATCCTCTCTAATTGCTGCCCGCTGTGGTAGGGTGTTCTATGCTAAGGAATGCTTCTGTCAGTCCAGGGCAACTCCCTTAGACTGACCAGAACTGTCGACCTAACGTCTTCAGCTGCACTCCAAAGACTTGGGCAACCGCGACCCTAGCAGCTGAACCGGATGGCGGTTCGAAAAACAAAAATAAGAAAGTTTCTCAGATGAGAGAGCTGCACTTTCAAAAATAGAAGAAAATAATTTTTTATTTGTCCATAGTTCTCGGCCTGAAATTATAACGGCTTTTTCCAGGTACTGTCTGGGTCTGAAACAAGAGTTCAGGTTCGGTAGTGTTCAATCGATTTGACGGTGGCACAGCTTCTTGCAATAGATTGTCACTTTCTTGTTCAGAAATTGTTCCTTTTACACGTGCATCGCTAAAAGGCAGAAAACGAGGCACAGTCTCAGTCTCAGAGTCAGCGATCCCCTCCTGGGTCCACCGGTCGTACGGTAGGGGCAAAGGGACCCTCTTGCAGTGTACGCCGTGGACTCAGTTCTTTTTCCCTTCCACTCGAACAGCTGATCTTGTTGAGAGAAGGACGAGGTGTGGGCTGGTCCAACGGGGCTGGTCATTCTTTGTCCGCTGGAAGTTCTTGACCAGCACCCATGATCTAGGATCGATAGGATGTCCTGGAGCTTCAGAGACCTGAGGTAGAGTATTGTGAACCTGTTGGTGTAAAACACGCAATTTAGCCGTCAATTCATACAAAATATCGAGCAGTACAGGGTGTTCGATTTCACTGAATTTTGTCGGCCTTGGCACTCCCCATATGTTGGCCGGGCGGCCGAACACAGTTTCATAAGGACTAAGTCCCACTCGCGAATGTCATTCTTGTTGATAGGAGTGCTAAAGGCAGAGCGTCAGGCCATTTAAGACCAGAGCTCGCTTGTATCTTGGCCAATTTCAGTTTTAGCGTGCCATTATAGCACTCTACTAATCCAGCTAATTGGGGGTGATTTGCAGCGTGGAATTTTTGTTGGATTCCTAGCCCTTCACATACTTTCTTCATCACTCGACCCACAAATTCACTCCCATTATCACTCCAGACCATTCTCTGCATTCCGAACCTAGGGAAGAATTCTTTGACAAGGGCTTTAGCTGTGGATAAGGCAGTGTTGTCCTTTAAGGGATATGCCTCTACCCATCTTGAAAAGGCGCAAACAACAACGAGTACGTATTTCAAATTGTTGCACCTTTCCATGTGGATGAAATCTAGCTGCAAAACCTCGAACGGATACGTTGGAGGCGCAAAATGACCAGCTGGTGTTGGGGTTCCCCTACCAGGATTGTATTTCAGACACACCATGCAATTCTTGACGACATTCTCTGCGCATTTCGGAATTCCAGCATTTTGCCATACTGGAGCTAACAACTTACAAATCCCTTTCACACTGATATGAGCCATTCCGTGGGCCATTGTCACCACTGCAAGCACATACGCATCGGGTAACAACCATCGCTGATGTTCTGATAATTCAACCCAACAGCCATTCGAGTCCAATCTACCCTTACTTTCTTTCAACTCATTCAACTCTTTCTCTGTAGCTTCCGCTTGAATGGACTTCACACTCTCAATCGTATCTTCGCACATACTCTTCTCTGGAACCCATCTCGCCGAACCTGCAACATACATTCGACTCATCACATTTCTTGCAGTTTCTTTCGCGACTTCATCCGCAAACGCATTTCCGCGACCAACATCATCAGTAACCTTTTTGTGTGCGCTGCATTTCACAATCGCAACTTGTAACGGCAAGGTCAGTGACTCAAGAAGCTCATTCACCAACTGACCATGTTGTATCTTAGCTCCATGCGAAGTCAGGAACCCACGTTCTTTCCACAATCGTCCAAAACTATGAGCCACACCAAATGCATACTGGCTGTCCGTGTACATAGTCACTCGTTTTCCTTTCGCCAACACACACGCTCTCGTAAGTGCAATCAATTCTGCTGCTTGAGCTGAATTATGTGGAATACGTGCAGTTTCAACAATCGTACGCAAAGTCGTGACAGCATATGCCGCAGTCGTATCACCATTCGGAAGCTTGAAGCATGAACCATCCACCCATAAGGTTCCATCACACTTCACGAGAGGAGTATCTTTTAGATCTACTCTCCCTTTCGTTTCTTCTTCTGTCCTGAGAAAGCAATCATGCTTTTCGACATCATCTGTCTCTACTGAAATCGGCAATAACGTGGCTGGATTCAACGGATTGCATCTCTTTATGTGTACATGACTCGCTAACAGTGTCAACTCATAACCTGACAATCGAGCACTAGTTAAGTGCTGTGTCTTGGTCCTGTTTAACAAAGTGTCCACCGCATGTGGAACCATCACAATCAACATGTTATTCATCACTAACCCAGCAGACTGTCGAATAGAAACAGCTGCTGCCGCTGTGGCTCTCAAGCAACTTGGCAAAACCCTAGCTACCGGATCCAACGTCGACGAAAAGTACGCGCATGGACGTTGCTTGTCCCCAAAAGACTGTGTTAGCACTGACAATGCACAACCTTCTTTCTCATGGACATACAGTGTAAAGGGCTTACTGTAGTCGGGAGTACCCAACACAGGAGCCGAACACAATGCATCACGCAATTCGGAAAAACTTTTCTGACACTCTTCAGACCACGGAATGGGATTCGGTGTATCTTTACAAGTTAATGCCACCAAAGGTTTGGCCAATAAAGAAAAATTCAGTATCCATTGCCTGCAATATGATGTAATGCCCAAGAAAGTACGCACTTCTCTCTGTGTCCTTGGCACACTCAATTTTGCAATTGCCTGAATTCTTTCTGGGGTCAGTTTCCTTCCCTCCTTCGATAAGAGATGACCTAAGTAGGTCACTTCTTGTCGACAATATTGCAATTTTGAAAGAGACACTTTGTGATGCAAGTCAGACAAATGACGCAACAACGACAACGTAGCTTCTTTACAAATCTCCTCAGTATCTGCAGCGATTAACAAATCGTCGACATACTGAATAAGTGTAGCGCCATCAGGAAAAACAACTGTATCAAGCTGTGATTTTAAAGCCTGACTGTATATCGATGGACTTTCACAGTAGCCTTGAGGAGCGTGTTTGAAGTGGAAGCTTCGCCCTCCTAAACTGAAGCCGAAAATATCCCTGCTCTCCTCGGCAATCGGGATGCTGAAGAAAGCATTCTTCAAGTCAATCACCGAGAACCAAGTGGCGGAAGCTGGAATCATAGTCAATAGGGCAGTGATATCAGAGACAACTGGAAACTGTAGCACAACTATTTTATTGACCTCTCTAAGATCAATTACAAACCTGTAAACAGGTGGCTGGGAAGGATCAGTACGCTTCAAAACAGGCAAAACAGGACTATTGCAAACATTACCTCTAGTTTCTTCAATTACATCTTTTTCGATCGGATCATAAATGATCGCTAACAACGCCTTTTCACCTTCGCTAGAGATCTTGTATTGGGGAATGCGCTGCATTCTAACATTGGCTTTCAATGTCACAACATATGGCGGTATTTCCAAGAGACCCACATCATTAGGACCAGTAGCCCAAAGAATATCCGGAAGAGAAGACAATTCTGTCGGAAGTGTCTCCTTCAACAAATAAATCGCAGAAACCACTTTCTTACCCAGTGTAAGTTGTACTCCCGAAGGAGAACAGTACAAAGTCGCATACAATGTTTTCAACAGATCCAATCCTAACAAGTTCTCACCACAACCTGTTGTAAGAATAAGGGGTGCTTCGAATTCACAAGGTCCAACAGGAAGGTACACAGGACTAGAAATCGGGTTCCTAACCGGGGCGCCAGAAAAACCTACTGAAACATTCATTTCGCCAGACAAAGGTGCGCCAGGGAGTTTTGAGTGCATTATAGAACTCTTTGTAGCACCAGTATCCAACAGAAAAGGTTCTGACCTACCTGATGTAATCACCTCAACATAAGGTCCACTCTGATCTACTGGAACTGAAACAACACCCTCTCTTTGTCTATGGCTGTCCTAGCAATCATTACCTTCCATTTCCTCACCTTCATTATAGTACTCGTCCGTATAGTACTGAGTTGTCTTACCAGATGAACCCTGTTGCTGATCAAAACTATTCATTGAGTTCTGTGGGGGCAAAGAACGTGTGTTTTGCGGGAACGCACCGCGTCCCCTACCTCTAGGCGTTTGTTGAGTACCACGACCTCTCGCACCAAACCCATTTGTGCGCTGTAACAAAACCGGACAACTACTCTTAAAATGGCCCTCTTCTTTGCAAAACGCTCACTGATTGGGTCCATACAGAAAACGTTGTTGAGAAGACTCGTTTCTTTGCGAGTTTCTCGAATATTGCTGATTCTGCTGATAATCGCGTTGATTATTAGTACGGGGCGGGTAAGCTTGCTGTAGAAGAACTTTAGTTTTTAATTCCTTAGTCTTCTTATCCGCTTTCTCTACCTCATCTTTGTGCCTATTTTCATAGTACTGGGCAGTAGCCAAAATTTGTGCTGACGTGGAAACAACCCAAGCACTTTCAGAATCCTTCAACTTATTGCACAATTCAGGAAGCAAATTATGCACAAATTTGTCGACAAACAACCTCTGGCCACCCTCGGTAGCCATATCCTGACCACTATGATCTACAAAAGTCTCTTCAAACCGCGTGAAAAAGTCAGACACAGTCTCATCTTTCTTCTGCTTACATGCAGACAACTTGTCCCAATTAACACGTACTTCGGGCATCAAAGTCTTCATGTAGGTAATAATTCTACCAGGGAGCTGAGTAATTAGATCTTCAGGCTTAGCACCTCCAACTTGTCTATCATTTGCTGCAACAATATTAACCCATGTATCACCCAATTCATGATCATGGTCCGTATGTCGAATCACATTCCAGATAGGCTGTGGAACAACATTACCAAACAACATGTCAATGTCTGCCAAATTCATGATGCACGAACCCACAGTTTAAGTGGGCTCTTTATAATATCCCGCCGGATTTTTGCGCGGATCCGGTAAAGTCTGTTTAATCGCCAAAACTTCAACACGCTTCCAAGGAACGTACCCATACTCGTTGAAAGTGTGCAACAACAGGTGGAACAACATTTGCATCAGCGGGTCTCCAAACTGGAGGAACCTCACGCATCGGATACTGACGCGCTTTTCTCCTAACTGACGAATTAGGCTCAAACAATCGCTCAGAAGGAGCATTATTACGAAACGACAACAACGTCGACACTGCTCTCTCGATGTCGAGGAGACTCACTATTGTCCCTTTCGCAAACTCGGAACGCACCCGATACAATTCTTAAGGAGCTTTACCCACTTCGTCAATCCATTGTTCATGGAGGAACACACACATCATTTCAAAAACGTACAGTTGCTTCGGTGCTTTCCATTGTTGAAAAACATCCATAATACCCTCAAGATCATACTGAGAGGTATACGTAACCCATCTACGTGCCATATGATCCAAAACTACACGCTCATCCGTATCAGGCGATTGACTGCGCGATTGTCTACGCTCATCAACTGGAGACATACCCAATTGTCCCAACAAAGGAGAAAGAAAACCAGAAAAGGCAGCAGTCATTCGCTGTCTAGTAGAAGGAGAAGATGGAACAATAAGGGAAGACGGAACAATAGTGGAAGAATCCAGAGTCGGAACAGAAGGAGCATTAAGAACAGGCGTCGGAGTAGCAGATAAAGGAGAAGGCAAAGGTGGCGGCCCTTGAGGAGGGTGCGCCAAAGGAACAGTAGCCAACGGAAGAGGAGCTGGCTGTGGAGGAATCGTAGGTGGCACAACAATCGGAAGTTGCACAGCCACAACTTGTGGCGGTGGTGCCGTAGCCTTCTGTGCATAAGGGTGTGGCGAACACAATAGATGCGACATTAAAGAATCTTTCGCAAGTTCTTTCTTTTCTTCCTGCTCTTTAGGCGGCAAAACTGGGTAGCATCTATCTACCGCTAACTTCTTCCCTCTAAGCATCTGTTCGCTTTCTTGCTCTTCCTCATTATCCCTAAACGCAACAGCAGCTTGTACCATTGACATACCTCGTTCTCGTTTATTCTTCTTCGCTAATTTAATTTCTCTCTGTATGGCTTCTTTGCGCCATATGCGAAAAGAGTCAATCATTGCCGGCCGGGCTTTCTTCTTAAAAAGTTTAACCTCCAGATTATCCAAAATCTCTGTGTCAAAACTACCATATTGGGGCCATTTTAAAACACAATCTTTCCTGGTGTATCGGATCCATACTTCATTATATGCGATGGGGCCTACGCCATGTTTCACATATAGTTCGTAGGTTGGAGTTCCAATCGGAGGAACCGGACACGAGTCCTCCAATCGGGAATCCCTATTACAACCGAGACAAAACAAATTTCCAAGTCTGCTAAGACCAGGCATCTTCGCTCTCTAGTCTAGCTTCAAACTTCAAAGGATTATCGAATACGATAGTCTCGTGAATACACCAGTCCCGCGGCTTTGGCACTTGCAGGTTCCAAATGAAAGCGATCCCAAGGGGATACCAAACTAAGAACCAAACTAAGGACTGGGAGACGCTCCGCTTATACTTAACTGAGGTATTGATGACGTCACCAGAAGACTCGTCTATCGTTTCGCTCTACCAATCATCAAGGGTCCAAAACAGGGCGATAGTCAGGACAGCAGTCCTTCGTAACCGTCGGGAAGCGGGGAACCTCACAGCAAAGACTTTCGGACCACGTCGACATACAGGGGTCGATGAAGTGGCGGCCTTCCTCCAGAATTTTCACACGAAGCTCCTCACGAACCTCTGGCTTGGACCGGTACCACTGAAATCGCCCCACGATGGGCGCCAACTGAAGTACTGGGTTTTTAAGAACCCAGCGGTGCCAGGGAACACACCCTAAGACTTCGAGTCCTTCCTGTTTCAGACTACAGAAACACAGAGTCTTCTTGGTGAAGTCAAAGATCGTATTTATTGGCTGTAGCCAGTAACAGGTATCCTAGAAGTACAACACAGTGTATATTCTCAGGAGACTGCTCAATCTTACAAAGCCAGCCTTCTCTTTTTATACAAAATAATATGCTTCAGGCAAACATTCCTTATTTTACAGTTGACCATTCACATATTTTCACTACAAAGAAAAAGCAGAGTCATGATGACAAGCCTATATTTCAGTTTGTCCAGCCTGCAATCGATTACCCGGCAAGGCTCAGTATTTTCATCAGATATCGACGAACCCCCAATAAAAACGGGCACCTCCTCCTCGTAAAGCAAGTCATAAAGAAAGAAACAGGGACATGTGTGTGTAAGATTAGGCATGGTTTGTGTGCGATGAAGGGTTTATGATATGTTGTGCCTTGATACTAATCTCATTCGGCCACTGGGAAAGGAGCTGGTCGAACAGGTTTGGCTTCAGGCAGTGGAGTCAGCTTGCCCAGGTCACAGAGGAGTCAGCAAAGGTGTACGTGTCCTTCAGACTAGTTTTTGGCTTTAGTCATTTGGCTATGTGAGGGCAATCACAAAATGGCTGCCGTTCACAAAATGGAACCCGAGGGTTCAGGACGGAAACTCTGATTTCATAGTGATTTCGTCACCCGAACATGACGAAAATGCTTGTGCATAGTATTCTGATCATTCTCGGTCTGCTGATACCAAAATCGTCACGATACGACGATGTTTATAACACGGGTCCAGAATTTTTTGTACCACAATCTGCATTCCTGACCCCATGAGCCTATGCTTTACATCACAGGGGACTAAGCATGCTAAAAGAAAGCTAGCGGGAATGCCAAAAAGAAAATCCACTGCCCTGGGCATACATGAAGCAGGATGTGGATGGCAGACACCCAATGGACGCCGCTTGCACTCACAAAATCAACCTGCATGAGGGAGCACTCAAATCATGGAGTGGGCACCACTGGCTGACATGGATGCACCAGCCATGCAGATATCAGGGATTTCAACGAGGGAATGTCCATGCTGCAGCCCTGCAACGCCACAGGAGCTCTATAAGTCACTGCTGGGATCTCACGCGTGCTTACACTCCAGAAGCATCCTCTGGGCCACAGAACACTGGCATCTTCACATCAGGAAAGAACATAGGACTAAAGAATACAGCACCACACACAGCCCTCTTTTACCTTATAAATAGCAGAAAATCCACACAACCTCAACAGTAAGGACTCAAATGTTCAATGAACTCTCTCAACAAACTCTCTACAAACACCAAGAACGCGAAACAACCTCCAGGCACCATGCAAGTCTGGTTCAAACATGATGGGCACTGTGCACAGTATGCAGGGAAACATATACATTCCACCCCAAAATAGAATGGGTACCATACATACAATGACACAGGCAAAACCCAAAACCAACCACAAACGAGCCACGGGATATAGGACATAACAGCAAACTGCAAATAAACAAACAAAAGGAAAATAATAAAATTTGAGACATATGACCATTGTACGATGTGGCTGCATAGGCAATGCATCAATTGATTTGGTAGTGGGTGTGTTTTTAGAGTGACACTGGTTTGGTGTGCAATAGTTTATTTCTTTATTTCTTTATTTATTTAACGGTTTTATATAGCGCTGGCTAGTCCCGGAAGGTATGAGAGCGCTTTACATGAGTATCAGACAATAATTGCAGGTTACATCTTTACAAAGGTTACACAGTTATTAGAGCATGGCAGCATAGTGACAAGTAAGGTTGAGACAAACAAAAGGGAACATATGGGTAAGGGAAAAAGCAGGCAAGGGAAGAGATTCCAGGGAGGGGGGGGGGGTAAGAGCAGGGGAAGTAGACTGAGAATGGAGGAGTGAAAGAGGAGGTGAGGGTGAGAGACACAGCATGGCAAGAGGAGGGGGAGGGTGACTGGGACACAAACCGGTAGACGAGTCAAAGCTGCGCCCAAAGTTCAGTAAGCTGTGATTCCAGGGGGAGTGTTATCAATTCCCCATCTCTGTTGCGAGAGGCTCCCTAAGTGCAGTGGACTCTCTCAGAGGGGTCTCTGAGACTCAAAGGCCTACTTACTGGATCCTTCCCCAAAAAGGGGAGAGGGAGTGTTTGGCAAGGGGTGCCATACCATACCTCAATTGTGAGCGGCTCCCTTGGCGCTGTGGACTCTCTCAGCAGATACCTGAGACCAGTGTATATATCTTGGATCTTTCCCCAACATGGGGAGGAGTGCTTAGTCAAAGGGCACAAAAGGACTGGCGGTGTAGCGGGCAAGGGGAAAGATTCAGGTGAGAGGGGAGAAGAGCAAAGGAAGTAGACAAAGAACGAAAGAAGGCTAAATGGGATTAGATAGATAGATAGGAGACAAGGAAAATGGAGAGTAACAGAAATACGATGAGGGGGGGTGGGCGAGACAGGGAGATGGGGAGAAAAACTGTGCCCAAAGTCCTGCTAGGTAGGTGACGGTCAGGGGATGAACCGATCTCCTCAATAGCTGGACAGAGCAGCTCCACCGGTCATCGGACATAGTGCTCGGACTTCGCTGTCAGGAGATAAGGAGTATGCTCAGAGATGGTCATTTTGCGTTGATTAGGTGGGGGTCGCTTCCACCCCTTGTTCACCTCTGCTCCACTGCTGCCTCTTTGGTCTGCTTACTCTGCCCCAGGGTCCCAACAGGAGCTCCTGTCTCAGGCACATTCTCTACCTAGTGACGGTAGTAGCAAAGAATTGCAAGACCTTGTTATTTGAGGCTCTTTTGGGTGGCATAAGGTGAGCACCGTCCTGTCAGCCACCGGCCGCCCTTCGTTTTTCATGTATTGAAGGTGCTTTCTTATCTGCCGATCCCCAGAGGGGCAAATTAGGAGGAGGAGGAGGGAGGAAAGGACATGAGGTTGTCTACCTAGCCGCTCCGATCGACATCTTATGGTGCTCAAGCTTGGTTTAATGAGTGGCGGCAGCAGTGGATCGAGTAGGGTCAATTTGCACTGCTTGTGGTCATATAGTACTTTACTTTGCCTTTTCTACCTCTGGCCCAGACACAAGCCCCACAGTATCGAGGCCACATGGCTCAGACGTGGGTGGGGGGAGCTGGTCAAATCTCTTTGACCCCCATGAGTGTTCAATCCTCGAGCCACTTTGTTCACATATGGGTGAGGACCGTGGGGCAACCTCCAGCTGCCTTTCTCTCCTTGTGAATACAGGGTCTGAGCGCTCCACCTCGGACCAGTGTGACTGCGCCTGGCTCTTCTTCCATCTTTCTTGCTTTTAGGGTGGTGAGGTGTCTAAGCCACACAATGATGTTCTTTTTGTGAGGGGCTGCACACGTTACAGGTGCTCTTTTCTCATTGTCTCTACAACTTTTGCCAGGCCCAGGTAGCCTGTCCAGATATTGAAAGCCGTTTAACCTCTATAATTGGCGTCCTTGCAGTCACTATGGTCATGATTTCAATGGTGCAACAGGTGCAGTGACACCGGGGCTAAAAGCTCTAGGAACCCTTGTAAAGTAGACATGAAGTATGTATCTACTAGCATGGTGGCCATGTTGGGGTGGGAATAGTTAGCTGTGAATGAAAGAACCCTTGTACACCTGCGTCCCCAATCCGACCTCCAAGTTCCACTCCATCTCACCAGGCGTTGTGCTCGAACACTCGGCTACGATCGGTCAAGTGACGATTTCCAAATTGTGATCTCTTGCCAGTAGGAAAAAATGAATCAACTCCAGAAGAACAGGAGCGCGCTGCCATGACGGTTCCTAGAGACCGGAACCGGTCTTTCCTGGTGGGCTTGTACCCTTATCTCTGTAGAACCACAACCAACTGCCATATTGAGCATGGATCCCTTTAGTGTGTAAGTGAAATAGTTTCTTTCAACGTTTAAGCAGAACAAGTACTGAGTTATGTAGGTAACTTTCACCTCGACCTTCACTGGCAGTGTTTCATGTGGGATCTGTACCTTGGAAATAAGGTAAGAACTGTCCAGTCTTCATCCCACACACATGGTCTGTGCTTGTCTGTATACCTTTCTATTCATGTGGATTTAAAGTGCTGCAGGTATGCGTCACGCCTGCATATACCTTTGCCCTCATTTTCACAAATTAGATGAACTTAAAGGGAAATAGTGGTGCCATATGTTGATGTAAATTATTTAGCAACTTTATTCAAATTGCATGTCCAGCAATAGAATAACCACTGTACCAACTTCATCTGGGTGTTATATTACTTGAGAAATACTGGAATCATCAATACAGCTTTAGGTTTTGATGGCCAACTTTGTATATCTGCATTTTTTTATGAGTTTGGAAAGCCCATGATAAAAAAAATTGCAGGGTAGGCTTCTGGCTACAGTTACTGCTGTAAATAATAAATATATGAGGCCAGCAGGATGCATATTAAAATTCTTTAGTAAGCCAAAGATGATAAATATAGGAGTCACAGCTAAGGGGACACCGTTAGGGTATTTGGGACCTTAAAAACCTAGTTCCAGCACTGAGAGAGATGCTGACACTCTACAAACATGTGAATGTTGGTTGACTTTGGTAAGTGGCTTCTTCAGCATCTCCTAAGCTCTTGCACTAGTTACTAATATTTTTCTGGAAGGGGGAAGCCTAGCTGGAGACCAATACAATCTGTGGAGTGTGAAGAAGTAATTCTTCCTAAGTGGAGCCGAGTTCAGACATGAATACATGAGCCTCAGCGAAACTTCCCATACATTGTGTACATCCAGCATTGGCACGTCTCTTTCCCAAGTATTCCCCTGTGAGATTAACTGTTCCTCGATCTCCGGTACAGCTTGCCATTTCTTCGTGGAAGCCGTATACATTTCCGTCAAATCAGACTGTAAAGATATCACTGCATCAGACATGCCCACCTTTGGTTTAGTAGTTCACCATTACATTCAGAGTTGATAATATTTACATTTAGAAACAAAACCTGGAGTCAGTGTATTTAGGATGTCATTAGCCCAAAAGATTCCTGAAAATGACAAAGGCCATCTTAACAATACGCAGCCCTGTCAAGTGCCACGCATCTTGAGTTAGCATAACACATTTCCGGTAATATTCCCTCATTACCACAATACCTGAAATTATCATGCAAAAGAACCGTGTCCTGCAGTGTGATAAAACGGTGTAGTTCCAGTGTCTCTCGCTTTACTGAGATGGACGCATAAAAGCTGACCTCCGAGTACTGTTTTTCACAAGCCACAAGATGGCGCTAGTAGACAACATTATGACGTGGAAATGTCATGCTATCACAGAAAGCCTAACGAATTTAAAAGATTTGTTGACTGAAACACAAAACCATGCACCCCTAATTAATGTAAAAAAAGCACCCCCTGTCCAGCCACAAAACGTAGCTTCTAAGTACATGCCAAAAACGGGGTTGGTCTAAACTGCAGTAAAAGAGGGGCCTGGTTGGAGATGAGTACAGGGAGAAGATCCGCGCTAGGGGCCCCTCTCACATCCTGCAGTCGGCCTCTGGTGTCATGTGGCAGAGAGCCTGAACAGACTATCTCACTTGATCATGATCTGATCATGCCATTAATTCAACTGATTGCCAGCCAGGGAGGTGCAACAGGTGTCCGGCCTAGGCCGTGCCGTGCTACCACTAAGTGTGGGCGATACTATTTGCGAGAAACTGTCATTCATACTCATTGAATGTCACTCATAAGGAGAGATGTGGCGCAGCGGCCAGGACGTCTGACTCCGGAGCACGGGGCTCACGGTTCGATCTCTGGCAGCAGGTTAGCCCAGAACCATGCACCTCTGGGCAATAGCTCACTTAATCTTCCTGACGGCCCTCACTCAGCACCTTCAGACCCATAGGACTGATTCGTTTGCGCTTTACAAATACAGAGTTAATATTTATTATAATTACACTGGAATTATAAAACATAATTAAATTATAAAAAGGCAGCCTGAAACCTCAGCAGCTATGAATATGTATTCTGTCAACAGTCGCCAGGAGTAGTCTGGAGCACTGTGCGAGTGTTAGCTTAATGTGCTGCTTTAATCTGAGAATGCTGATCTCGATTAGTCTGCCTAATTGTTTTGAAATATTTAATCCTGAGTGGTATTTACTTGTGCACATGATGTTCCAAGACATAACTGCGGCTCTACCTTGGCTTGTAGATGTCTTGCCAGTATCCCAAAGCCCTGCTAGAGTGTGTGTCCAGAACGCCTCCGCCCGACTCATCCTAGACATCCCTTGACGCAGCCACATCTGCGGCCACCTGAGGAACCTGCACTGGCTCCCCGTCAACAAGAGGATCACGTTCAGGCTCCTCACCCACGCACACAAGTCTCTCCACAACCTGGGCCCCAAGCACCTCAACGACCGCCTGACCTTCCACACGCCCACACGCCAGCTACGTTCTGCCAGCCTCGCCCTCGACCCCGAACCACGCATCCGAAGAGCCACCTGGAGAGGCAGATCCTTCTCCTACCTGGCGGCCAAGACATGGAACTTCCTCCCCATCCACCTTCGGCTGACCCAGGACCACCTCGCCTTCAGGAGACAACTCAAGACCTGGCTGTTCGAGCAGTAGCGGCCCCCTTCCCCCAAGCGCCTTGAGACCCTTCCGGGTGAGTAGCGCGCTATACAAGTGTTATGATTGATTGATTGATTGATTGATTGTGTGTTCCTATGTTCTGTTTCTTTCAATGAGGCTCTTATTTTTTCGTAGTGCTGTAGTTTAAAATTGGTGGATGTTGTTATGTAAGTATCCCTCTGCCTGTATATGCCTGTGGCTATATAAGCATGTAATACAACACTAGGAATTACTGCATATTGCTCGTGCATTCGCTTAGCTTAAAGATTGTGGGAAGAAAAGGTCCGTGGGGTGCACTCTATCACATTCACCTTTAATTTTCAATTAGTTTATGGTTCTACCGGTTTTTGTACTTTCGCTTTTATTACGCGTCACGGCCACAAGATGGCACTGTGCGCATGCGAATGAACGAGAACCTCGCTTGGCTTGCAAATTACATGAAGTTCTTGAGGGCGCCCCTGACCACGGAGCGCGCCGTCCTCCGAAAATACAAATCTGCTGTCCTTGCTCAAACACAGATGTTTCTTAACAAAGAGGTTCGGCTGCCTGACCGAGGCTGCGCGATATGCGGTTAGCCTTGCATCAGACATAAAAATGTTGCTTTCTCTACAGTTATAAGTTTACTTTTGACTCTGTGCATTTGGTGACTCGACTGAACGATATTTTAACAACCGCATTTGGTTGCAGGGTGAGGGGTGCAAAGGCGGGAAATAATCTGCTCAGCCTGGAAAGGCAACAACACTGAGCTCAGTAAAGTACGCCTCCAGGAATATGAACTTTGAAAGCACGGAGCGCCCTTTCGGCTCGCACCAGGGTTTTTCTTGTGGTACAGACACACAAACAGAAACAAAATGTGTGCATCATAAAACTCTTTGGAGCAGCTGCACGAACCAGACCGTTAACATGAATGAATATGAGTGAATTCTGATGTTTACGAAAAGAGGGTGCCTTCGGTGCGCCCAGTCGCAGGAGCTATTTATTATCCCGTTTTTTTTTTTTTTAAAGAAAATTGCCTTTATTTCCGCTGTCTCCCGCCTGAAATTGCCTCTGAATCAATAGAAGAAGTCAATAAGGAAAATACATAAACAATAACTGGAAGGTCTCTTCTCTCTTCTGCACCGGTCACTCCACAAACGCACCCCTTCAATTTCATCTTTATATTCCCCCCTCCCCCCACACACTCCACCTCTCTTTGTCCACTCGTCCACCAGCCCCTTCACAGCCTCACTCTATCCTCTAAGCTCTTATTTCTCCACCTTTCTGTCTGAATCTCGCTCACACCCTTCCAACACACCGTCCTCCCTCCGCCTGAACGTCCTTTCTCCATGTCAACTACCTAGCAGCACCTCACCCGCCATTTTACCTGAAGAATACCACTCCGCACTATTAGACACCTCAGATCTTAACGCAGTGGACTCACGCGCGATCCCATACAAACTCTGAGCGAATGAACCATGCATTGCTGCTGTACATGGTGGGTCTGGGCTTTGCCTGTGTGGTATGGACGTTTCCATAGGTATTGTGCATGCATGCAGTGATAGTCTTCTATGTTACTCAAGTTTGAGAACAAAAGCCTGCCGCTCTACAAGCCAAATCGACGAGCAGCGTCAATGCTTGTTCTCGAGTGGTCCATGCTTATAAAGTTTCCGGACAGGAGGGGCCTCTGTAGTGTTCCCGGCAGCTGCCAGAGGGGGCTGTTGAGCTAAACAAAACTGCCGGTGCGATATCACTGAAGACTTGACTAATAATGGGCACAAGAGAGCCTGCCCTGGGTGGCTAACGGGGCCATTTGTGGAAGGTAAGGCTACATTCGGCCAAAAAACCGCACTTGCGCTTGACCCGCCTGTGCATTGCTTAACCTAATATAGAATGTGGAGAAGCATCACGACGAGGACCCTGGCAGCCCTTGCAACAACATCACAGCACAATCCTTGGACAGCTTGTCTTTCCTGCTCGAGGTCGCACGTGTGAACGCTGTCCAAGGATCGTGCACTTTACAGACGTCACAGGTCACCATGGGGATCGTATTATTTATTTATTTATTTTACAGATTTATAGAGCGCATGGCTGCCCATGGGCGTCCCAGCGCTGATAGACAAGAACCTAGTGAGAACCTAGTGATAACCTAGTGAGAAATATTTTATGGGAAAAGCCATGTTTTAAGTGCTCGGCGGAATGAGAGAAGGTTAGGTTGGGCTCTAAGGTTTGAGGGGAGCGAGTTCCATAGTTTAGCCGCGTTAAATGAAAACAGTCGGCCGCCTGAGCGGGCTTTTCTGATCCTGGGTACTGAGGCTAAATTGCAGTTGGAAGAGCGGAGCGTTCTTAAGGTGGTATGGGGTGAGATAAGGTTTTGGAGTATGGGAGGGGCCTTGCCGTGCAGAATCTTATGGGTCGTGCAAAGTGCCTTAAATTGGATTCTCTCTTGAATGGGGAGCCAATGTAGGGCCTTCAAGGACGGTTTGGCTGAGCATCGACGATGGGTTCCTGTAAGAATGCGGGCTGCCTCATTTTGAGCCGTTTGAAGTTTTGCTAGAACTTTTTTAGGGGCCCCCAGGTATAGGGCGTTGCCATAGTCCAATCGGGATAGTACAAGGCCGTGGATGAGGAGTTTGCGGGATTGTGCCGGAAGCAAGGGTAGTATTTTCCTTGCTGATCTTAGCAGGCCATGACAGGTTCCAGCAGTTTTCGGCGCTTGGGCTGAGAAGTTGAGCTCTTCATCCAAGCAGATGCCCAGGCTCTTAATTTCTGGTTTGGACACAGGGGGAGGGCCCATGGCTGACGGCCATACTGAAATGGAGCTGTACAGAGATTTGTTGCCTAAAAACATTATCTCGGTTTTTTCGTTGTTTAACTTGAGGTGGATATGAGGGGATAACGTCTCCGCCTCCGTCCCAAGAGAAGTTCGACAGCCTGGCTGCCAGTAACCAAATGAGGCCGGAAGTGACACCTGCTCCGCAGACTCCCTTCAAACACTCACGGTGCAGGTGCACTGCTCACGCGAGCTGCCCTCCAGGAGGCCAGAGCTCCAGAGTTGCTAGCGATAGTGATTGCTTCTGCAATGACTCAGCTTCCATGACCCTGTTATTCCCCCTAACTTCTGATCCTTTTGCAGACATCTACTCTTTGTAAACAATGAGGCTGAAATCTTCTGAAAATGTCAAAAATGAGCGAAAACACGTAAAATATTTTTAAAATGTACGAAGAACCAATATATCAGATTTCCTTTGAAAAATTTGAACCACACATTTAGATTATCAATAGTTAAGGCCCTTCACCATCTCCACTGGCACCGAAGGATTGTATCCCGACCATCGCACATTGGCAGTCGATTCACCAAAATGCCAAGAGTTTCGAAAGTGACATCAGATATCCAACCTCTGACCTATGACATCATAGTAAAGTGACACCATATGACAAAGAGTACAAAGGTCTATTACATATACTAGTGGTTAGAGTTATCTCTATATACATATATATACAAATAGTAGATTTGCTCAGGATTAAGCATGGGCGAATTTTGCGAATCTGGCGTTCGCGAATTTGCGTATTTGCAAACTCGCAATCCGCAAAATCCGCGAATTCTCGCAAATTTGTGGATTTTTTTGTTTTTATAGTGTTCGCAAGGGTTTCTGCCTGTTCGCAAGGATTTTGTACCAGTTCGCAATTGCGAACTTACTTGTTGGCACGCAACGGTCGCGACTATGTTGTTTCTACGTCTGGTTCATCATCACAGGTTCACAGCACCCTCTGTTTCAACACTGCCACCCTCTGTTTCACCCATGCCACCCTCTGGTACATCAATGCCACCCTCCGGTTCATCATCATCACTGTAGATTATGGGGGGAAAAAGCAAGCACACCTGCCCTGCTTCAACTGACATGAATTAATTTGGGGTTGATTTATTAATATGTCACTGTTTTAAAATTCCAATCTGGCACCTGCTTCCTTATCTGTAATTTACTTTCTGTTGCAGTGCAATTTTTTTTTCCAGGACCTTTGTGGCCTACTTGTAGCTATTCTATGATCCTGCTGTGAGGGTCAGAGGAGGGTCATACAATTGTTGCAACTAGCAACTGAACTCTGGAGGGGCCCCAGTCAGGAAGCACTACAGGGAATGGTTACTAATGATGAATTTGAACTTTTGCACCTGCTGAGTGCTTTCAGTTTAGCAAAACTCGTTTTTCTGCAGAACAGCAAATGTAATGCCCCAAACAAACTTACTTGTGAAAGTTGATTTCTAATCCAAAAGTGATCCAAAGAAAGTCAAAAGGCCTCAAATCCAAAAAAGGGCAGGCAAATGTCAACCTGAAGAGTTATTCTGATAAAAATCATCATTTTCAGAAGGTCTATGCTGCTTGCTAGTGGATTTCTTGTGCAGAATTGCAAATTTTGTAATTTCGCGAGTGCGAGATTGTTGCTGCCCGCCGCACCTACATGTTCGCAATTGCGAACTTACGCAGCAAAATTGTATCACCAAGAAAAAAAAATCTGCTGCGTGCGAATTTGCGGATTTTCAGTAAATTCGCGAGCGTTCGCGGATCGCAAATTTACCGAAAATCCGCAAAATCCGCGAGCGGAACGGATTTTCCACCCATGCTTACTCAGGATTCCATTTTTTCAGCGATTCGGCTTGGACAAGTATATATCACATATTTACAGAGTGAAAAGAGAAATAAAAATACAAATAAATAAAATAAAATAAAATTAAAATAAAAAGGGGTAGAGTGCCGTATGTGGGGGATAAGAGTTGGAGGCCTAGATTGGTGAGAGGAGAGAGGGGGACCTGAGGGTAGAAAGAGATAAGGGAGTCCAGTGTAAGTGAAATGTCTAAAGGTCAGCAGGATGGAATCCAAGGGACCAAAGGAAAGGACAAGAAGCAACAAAATGGCAGACCCGGGTCGTGGGCATCGATGGAAACCATCTCAAGATGGCAAGATGCACCCAGGGCAAGAGCAACAACAGGAGAGGGTCCCAAAATGGCGGGGCGAACACAAGTTTCAGTCCAAAAGTTACGAGGGCCAAGTCAAAAGAAAACCAGGGAACCGGCCCAACGGAGGAAGAACAAGAGGGGAAAAGGAGCCAGACAGTCAAAAGGAGGAGCATCTTCAGTATTTGCACCTCCTTTCACCACTGCTGTCACACACACAATCCCTGGTCTAAATGCTCCCATGCTCCTGTACTTGGCACCACAGTACACCCGTGTCATTAGCTGGAGGGGTGTTAAAACAAATCCCCAGGTCTCCACCCAGCTTTCATGCTCGACAAAAAGCTGATGTCTATCATGACTCTCCCAGGGGGGGCGTTAGAGGCTTCGTCATATGTAGGGGATGAATGCTGTAATTAAAATCCTCTCCCGGTCGTGTAACCTGTCCCGCCAGTCCGCTGTGGCCACGGGCCCCCATCCACACACTGCGGTCGGGCCACACAGGCGGATGGAGGCTGTAGATCCGGCAATCACAGGCTGCACTAGCTGCGGGCGCCCGCCCGGGAAGATGAAAGGGCAGCAGGGTGCCCGCTCCTGATGTTGCGGCCCCCGCATTGTTACCTCATAACGTGGGTCCGTTTCACCGCGGCCCCCCCACTTCTACCTCCGTTTCATCTCGGGCGCCATCTTGAGGTGTTATCGCCAGGGGTGGATATTGCCGATATCACGGCAGAGCAGCCGATGGAAGTATCGGCGGGCTCAGCGGCAGATGCTCCAGATCGTCCGATTTTGGCTTTTGGCCCTTACAGATAATTTAGTAGGGCTTGGGGGGCCTATGTTAGGATGTTGTGCGCGGGGTTTCCACAGAGCTGAAGCTCCGGGCAGCCATGTTGGAATTGGTTCCTCCCTTCAGGGATAATGTTTTGCGACAGAAATGTGGTTGCAAAACATTAACATTTTACCTACATCTCAAAGGAGGTGGCAATCTATTCGCAAATGGGAACGTGTCTCCATGGGACCCCTTCCTCTTAGTGAATGGTCCCCAAACATTTTTTTAAGAGTCGGCAGCGTTTCTACGGACCATTGCCTACTATAGAAAATAGGTCTACAAACTTTTCTTTTTACTTTTGTAAACGTATCAATTTTCCTTTAGGAAAAACAGGCTGAATAAAAAAAAACGTTTGCTTTATTAAAAAGCAATCACATACATGGTGGTCTGCTAGCCCCAGCAGGCCACTATCCCTGTGATGGCGTCAAATTGTAGTGGGGCGCAATTTCCAACCTACTAAATTAATATTCATAGGTAGGTCGAATTGCGACCCACTGCGATTCAGTAGTTTGTGAACAGGCCTATTAGAAATAGGTTGGTGTAATAGACAACTGATCAAGTCTTCTTGTATACTATCTCCTCCTTTCTTTCTTCTATTCTCTATCTTTACCCTTCTCATCCAATCTTATTCTTCTAGCAAGACAGTGGAAAAGGGGACAGCCAAACATATACACCACTTACCTGTATCCTTGACAAGGACAGCCAGGTTGGGCTGTTACCCTGTACAGGTAAAGCGATTATAACTGTATCTATAAAATCTAATAAAATACTTTGAAATTAAAAAAGAAATAGGTCGGTGTACAAAATGCCGTTGGAATCGCTAAAAGTTGGTGCACCATATTTAGTGAATCCAATGTAGTTAATCTGGCCCTATATCATATAATAGAAAAGTCTTTGGGATGAAGTTTGCACAAGTAGTGGAAATATCATGTTGATGTATCAGTGTACCTCCATGACATGATAGGAAAACCAGCGCCTTCATCCAGCCGGGTGAAGAGAAACATTAGTAGCAGTAGCAGAAATGTAGATTTTCCTACCTATTGAAACGAAATGCTACACGGATCAATCATTTCAGGATCCATTTTTGCATTCCAGACAGGAAAATGGTGGTCAACTACAGGCCTTATTCTCAGTAACTGCTGAGGAATTCCTAGGTTCCCATTGTTTGAATTGCCTTCGCGAATGCAAAGCGGGCCAGCAAGCTGCGGCTGCCAGAACTATTCCTACTGGTTTCTGAGTAGCCATTAAGAAGGGTTTAAACAAAGAAGTAAATTCTTACTGGTTGAAAGGCAGCTAATGAAAAAAGCTAAAACAATCTGCCGTTTCAGCCAAAGGCTACTCTTCAATCACATGGGTATTGGTGGCTAGAGCCTCTGCACAGCCAGACAGCACTGGCCCACCTTTTCAGGGATTCTTGGAGGCACAGAGATGCAAAAGGCGATATGTACTTTTACTTGCAGAGAAAAATGTCACTATATTTGCAAACAAAACTGTAGGCAGATTTCGCCATATCCGTATTTCAGTTGATATTTTTAGGCAACCTCTAAACATCTGCGCACAGTCTTACCTGTAGTGCTCAAATACTATTTTAGCCCCTTGCTTGCTTATGACGAGCCCGGCTCGTCATGAGCCACGGTGAAGCTGTGCTCATGATGAGCTGGGCTCATCATAACGGCCGCCCACTACCCGTGCGGCGAATTCTACGCCTGTGCGGGCGTTCTATTGGAGTGGGCGGAGTCATGACGAGTCCAGCTCGTCATGAGCCCAACTCCACTGGGCAGGATGACGAGCTGGACTCGTTATGAGCACCGCGTCACTGAGCGCGGCCCTTCTCCCCCTGCACTGAGGGGGAATTACCCCAGCTGCGAAGGGGTTAAGGGCAACTGCCTCACAAATCATAAACCTAAAGCATCTTATTGAGCTCTCTCATGTTGATGGGCGTCATTTAGGGGTCGCAGCTGTGACCTCTGGCTTTCCCCTTACAACCCTTGGGACAGCATATGCGACCCCCTGGCCTCAGAGATGGCCAAAGCAGTCGCAGCAGCAGAAGGTGAACAGTTTCCTGAAGATCGCTGTTTACGTTCTTAAGTTCAATAAATAAGTCCAGCAGAGCAACGCTCACAATTCTGAAGATTTTTTTTTAATTAAAGGCATATTGTTTAACAACTTATGCTTTTTGATTACTGTGAATCCATTAAAAATTATCTGTTTGAACAACACATTTACGTTTGTACTTAGCAACAGTGGCAACACCTTTAAAGTGACTGTAAATCAAAATGTATTTTATTGCTAAGTTTATTGTGTTAGTTACAAAAAACCATAACAATTTAAAATCAATCAGTAGATAAATATCGGCTGCTTCCCAAATACATAAGTTAAGAAGATAAAAAAGGCCGCCTTCTCATACGTAAAATTGCTAAAACCTGGAGCCCAAGGCCAGGCTGGGATCACAAACTAGCCCTGGCAATTACGTTTGACCTAGTGTGGGGGGGAGGGGGGAAGTGGGTGGCGGGAACACCGTTGCTGCGCTTTTGTTATAAGGGGCCAATTTTAAAGCACTGCTGGAAAACCGGCCCCCAGCAACAGAAACGCCCCCCACCGGTCAAAAACATGCCCCCACACTTCCGGCCCACGAGGACATTTTGATATTTGGTGAGAATGTGAGTGACCATAACTCTGCCTTGAAAGATACTCTTGCGAGAATTCTGGAATCTGGTTTGACATTGCGCAGGGAAAAGTGTGCCTTTTTGGCAACGGAGGTAAAATATCTGGGGCATTCCATCTCGTCTGAGGGCGTGAAACCAAAGAGAGACTTACTGGCTTCCATAAAATTGGCTCCCGTTCCCACCAATAGAGACCAGGTACGCTCATTCATTGGGATAATTGAGTATTACTCAAAGTTTGTGAAGAACTTTGCGAGTAAAACAGAACCACTGAAGGTGCTCTTGAGGAAAGGGGTCAAGTTCTGTTGGGGGATGAGAAGGAAAAGTGCTTTGATGACATCAAGATGGAAATATGCAATGCAGGCATTTTGGTCCCATTTGATGTACATGGGAAGACTATCATCACTGTAGATGCAAGTGATACTGGCATAGGAGCTGTGTTATCGCAGAGTGATGGCGGAAGTGAGAAAACAGTGGCCTTTTCATCTCGTACCCTGACCACTACTGAGCGCTATTATTCTGTTATAGAAAAGGAAACCTTGGCAGCTGCTTGGGGTGTGGAGTATTTCAGAATGTATGTATGGGGGCTGAGGTTTAAAATTCGCTCTGACCATAAGCCTTTGTTGAAGATACTCTCGCCAGGAGGAACAGGAAAGGGGTCAGCCAGACTGGCTAGGCTAGCCTCCAGACTACAGGAGTACAATTTTGATATTGAATTCATTTCGGGCTGGCGTAACGTGCAGGCCGATTGTATGTCACGTTTTTCCTTGAACTGGGAGGATGTAGACAAGACAGGAGTGTCAGAGAAAGAGAGAGAATGAGCTATCTCTTGTGTCGAGGATGTGATTCAGTGGAGTGGTGGCGCAGTCAGTAAAAAGAGTGGGCAGAAGCCATGTCTCATGATGAAGTTTTAAAGAATGTTATGAACCTCATCTCTAAGGGTAGACGTAGGGAAAGCACCTTACCAATCAGCGTTAGACCTTTTAATGCAGTCATTGATGAAGTATCTATTGTCGCTGATCAGGTCATCTTGCGTGGTGATAAGATAATTCCCCCATTTGACATTCGGAAAAGACTCTTTGACTTGGCACATGAAGGGCATCTGGGCCAAACTATTACAAGGAAACGGTTGAGAAATGAATTTTGGTGGCCTGGAATGGACGGTGATGTGGTTAGTTGGGTGGAGAGGTGCAGTGAGTGCTGTGAATGTGAGAAGAGACTCAAGGTGGGATACCAGTCGGTCCCCAGTTCCATCCATGACCCTGGCGTAGGGTGGCACAGCATATGCCTTGACTTTATCGGGCCTATGCCGGGCGTTCACCCCAGCAAAAGATTTGGTTAAGTGGTTATGGATGTCCATACTCGATGGCTCATTGTTTACCTACTTCCTGAAATAACCACCTAAGTTACCATTAGAGTTTTGCGAATGATCTTCAAAGAGGAAGGTTATCCCTCCGTTCTTATTACGGACAATGGGACCCAGTTATCTTCCAATGAGATGAGAGAATTTCTGAGTGAGTGTGGTATTAAACATTTGTTCACCACCTTGTAAAACCCACAATCCAATGGGATTGTCGAAAGAGCTAATCGCACGATTAAGGGCGCGATAAGTCTGGCACTTACTAATAATCTTGACATAGAAGAGACTTTGAGTGAATTGGTGTGGGCCTATCGCACAACTGAAAATTCCACTACTGGAGTGGTTCCCTTTATGGCCATGCGGGGCAGAAAACCAGCTTCTAAACTAGTGCCTCCTTGGATCCGAGAATTGGTTGAGGAAAAAAAGGGTGGTGGTTGTGATGTGAGCATTCCGGTACATGCTTCCAGGGGAGTGCACGACGAGAAAAAGAACTTGTCCAACATACTTGTAGGTGACTGGGTCAAAGTCTGTTCCGGACGATGGGTCAGAGGTCTATGTAAGTTTTGTGGACCCTTCAAGCTAACGGAAATGTACCCCTTCTATGTTGTGTTGGAAAATGGGGAAAAATGGAATCTACACAGAGAAGCAAAATACTGTTTACGCGCCCATACTCCTAAAACCTTGATTAGTAATGCTGTCACCAAGAATTCATGTTCAGGTTACATGTTGGCCCATGATCGTCAATTGCTTGACAGTGCTCGCGCAGGTACAGAGGTGAGGGCGCCAGGCCCCGGTGGGGACAACTCGAGCACTGGTCAAAGAGCAATTAACCCTAATGATGTGTCTCATGATTTTCATAGAGCTCAATCTTGTCAGAGACCCTTTCGGGCCAGGAGACTTCCTCAACATTTGCATGATTTCATTGTAGGATAATTCATTGTTTATATTCTATGTTTCTCCCTCCAATACATCCTGCCCCCTTGTTGTCCTTTCCTTTCACTTAATTTCCTACCTGCGCGTAGAGGAAATGGGGGTATGTTGTAACGTGATTCACATTGTGGCGCTGCTTCATGCGTCACGGTGGAATGTTTGGAATGTGAAGGTTCGAAGAGGAGCGCCGCACGCTGACAGCTGAGTGACGATCTGCTGGCTGAAGGCGGCGGGCGCGCTGATGTCGTGTTGCTGTGATTAATAAACGTCTTAACACCAACAGCGTCTCCGCCTCATGTTGTGGTTACAACAGAAACATCCGGTGCCCACTACGGCCAGTCCGGTCTTACCAGCCCCCTGTACAAGATGACATTGGGGGAGAGGATGAAAGCCCGCCAGTAAGTTAGATAAAGTGTATTGCGCAAGAGCTAATCTCCCCTGGATGCTAGAGTAGGATTAGGAAAGTTAAGAAAATACCTTTGTATGAGATATGGGAAACCTGAGAATAAAAAGCAGTAACAATAAGAGAATTTACAATGAGCCCCCTTGGCCCACTCAATGGCGGTATGGGAAGCGTCACATGGATCGAGGATTAATCACCCTTTTCTCTTCAGGGTCATTTTTCAGGTGAACTGATTAAAATTAATGGACTAAAAGCCCTGTGTCGCACCGGTTTGTACTTTATCTCCATAGTTTAGTTATTGGGTGGAGGCGCCGGGTGTGGGTAGTTGGTACAGGACATGGCCAGTAGACCCCTTACACGATTTCCTATTTCAGGGGCACTTCCTGAAGTAGTCCGTGATTGTTTTTGAATGCTAGTGGCGGGCTTGAAGGCTGCAGGTCGAGAGTGGAGTAGTGCTTCGAGCTCCTTAACAAATGTACTGCACCTCGCTAGAGAACTGACGTCGGCTTGGGAGAAACACAGCGCTGAGGCCTCCAAACAGGTACGAACCACCTTTGTCAAATAAATTGGTTTGAGGAAGGCTCTCCTGGTGGCATCCAGCAGAGGGCAACAGCACAGCAGATGCTGCCAGGACTGTTGATTATAGTTGCAAAGTCTGCAAGGCCCCTCCTTGCCTGGATGGCCCATGAGTTAAAGGCAACCATGGGGAGGCCAACAATAAGGTATAATTCAAGCCAATAGCATCCTTTATATTCAATATCTGGCCCATATAAGTTAATAGAGGTTGACATAAATAATATTTTTAAAAGCATTTTCTTGTAATGTATCAATAGATTTTGCCTTTTTGAAGTACACTACACGAACCATTACATAATGGTTGTTTGTTACGTTATGCAGGTTTGTAGAGCACACTATCACCTAGGATGGTATACTGATGCTGAGGTGATGTGAGTCTACCCACACCTAGGGTCTACTGGGAACACCCGAAAAGCCAGCTCTTCAGCTTCTTGTGGAAGGTTGGAAGTGAGGAGAAGGCTCGTAGGTGTAGTGACAGATCATTCAACGCTTCAGGAGCGATGTAGGAGGAGGCTCAACTGCTGGATCTGGTTTTCCATATGCATGAGATCTGTGTAAGTAGGAGTCCGGACGAGTGGATGTGTCTGAAAGGATTGTGAAAGCAGACAAGCTTGTTGAGGTATGCTGGGGCAGTTTTATGAAGTGCCCTGAAAGTGTGGGTGTAGAGTTTGAATTATGCTAGTTTGCGAATGAGGAGCCAGTAGAGCTCCTTCAGGTGTTGTGTGATGTGAGTACACGTGGAAGGTTTAGAGTGATTCTAGACGTGGAGTTCTAAATGCATCAGCATCTTTCTGGTGAGTTTTTTGTTGATCCTGGCATAGAAGTTCTTTCCTTAGTCTAGCTTGCTTGTGACCAGGGTGTGTGTGACAGTTTTCCGGGTGCTGGTTGGGAGCGATTTGAAAACCTTCCTCAGCATATTTAGGCTGTGACTGCATTGACTTGGTTGGTAATTTCAAGTTTGCTGTTGACGTTCATCCTGAGATTATTGGCGTGGGTAGTGGGTGTTGGTCCTGGCTCTGCTGGCCACCAGGTGGAGTTCCACAGAGATGTGCTTTTTCTAAAGATCACACTTTTGGTCTTGTTGGTGTTCTGCTTTAGACAGTTGTTTTTCATCCAGTGGGGGATTTCAGTCATGCAGGCATTGAACTTGATCTGGGTACTGAGCGTTTCACCCGTGAGGCAGAGAATGAGTTGCATGTCGTAGGCGTAGGAGAGGCCATTGATGTTGTGAGGGCAGATGATGCTTGCTAGAGGGACTATGTACGCATTGAAGAGGATCAGGCTCAGGGAGGATGCCCAAGGTGTTCGATGCCAGACTGACTTAATGGGTCCTTTCTGCCAGGAAGGAGCATATCCATCAGAGTGTGAGTCCTTGGGTTCTGATTTTGTGTTGGATGAGGATGAGGTGAGAGACTGTGTTTGTGGTAGAAATACTTTTTGTTCCTAGCGTTGTTCTATGTGGCATGGCACTATGTGCTCCAAATGAAAATGAATGCTTAATGTTTACTTGGCATATCATGTCATTAGTCTTATGAAATGCAGGTGTATATGAAATAGCAAAAGACAATTATTTGTGTTTGCTGAGTTGTGATATTAATTGCGCTCTTACTATGTTGTCAAAGATCTTATAAGACAATTTCCTGTGATCTCACCGAGGTTAAAATATGTGTGATGTCACTTTTGTTACCCTGGCATTTTGATGAATAGACATCCATACTCATAGTCCAAAACCTACAGTGCAGAGTGCTACCAGTCTATCAAAAGCACCACAGAGGTTCACCAGGTGTAATAAGATTATTCAATATAAAAGCAAACCAATTACTTTAAGTTATTTCTTTATTTATTTTTCATGTACATTGTAGGGCATTAAACATGTCTCCTTCAGACCACTTTAAAGCACTCTATTACCAGTCAGCAGATACTCAGGAGCCCAGGCAGGAGAAGGGTGGGTTCCTTATTCAGCACTAGTCGTTCAATGTGTCCTATGATAACAGATACTAGTCAAAGTTAAGTTGTGCTGTGAGTGATTCCAGAACGTGGACCCCTCGCCTCCTAGTGATTTTCTCTTGACTTTTTTATGATTTGAATTTTTTGGCAGGTGGCCAGTTCGACCAATTGCCGGACCAGAGAACCAGATGGCGATCAGTAGAAAAGTGCATGGGGGGGGGGTGTCATTGTCAGAAGATGTTCTGATTCTTTGTTCCTGCGGAATGGTATACACCCCTGCGGTTTTTAACCTGTGGTCCGGGGACCCCGCTGGTCTGTGAAGCCTGCTGGTCTGTGAAGCCTTAGTCATGTGGTACATGACTACTTAGAAAATTAAACAATATGAACAGATTAATAAAGTATATATAAAGAAACAAAATGTACAACTAAAAACTTTAAAACGTTCTGTAAATGTGAATGAATTTGAAATTGGAGTCTAAAAATTATATTAGCATCCTTAGATTGGTTTGTGGTTTCATGTCCATCACACAGAATATGGTATAGATGATGAGTGACTTTAATTTCGAAAATCTACAACCTTGCTATTAAAATTTTGATTTATTTTACATTAGTTTCAGGATTAAATAAAATGTTTTAATGTTAATGTTAATGTTAGTTGGGATTTATTGAGCGCTCGTACGCCCGAAGGCTTCATGGCGCTATAGAAAGAACCAGGCAGGGCAGTCAAGAAGCAGAGTGGTGCTGTCAGTGGTAAGCTTGAGAAAACAGCCAGGTTTTCAAAGATCGTCTAAAGCTGAGGATGTTATCACTCTGCTTTATATGAAGAGGAAAAGAATTCCAAACAGCAGCAGCTTGATGGTCGAAGCAGCTGCCTCCGAGGCGTTTCCTTTTGAATGAGGGTACAGTCAAAAGTGATTTGTAGGTGGATCGAAGGTGACGCGAGGGGCAATATTTTTTGAATAGATCTCTGACAAAAGAAGGGCCAGAGTCATTCAGGGACCTGAACAGAATGCATCCAGCCTTGAAGGCCACACGTTGCTCAACTGGCAACCAGTGCAGCTGCTTGAGGCCAGGTCTGATTGATTGCCTCCTGGATATGTTCAGGAGGAGCCTAGCGGCTTGGTTCTGGACAAGCTGGAGACGTTTCAGCTCACCAATTTGGAGACCAAGGTAAAGGCTGTTGGAAAAATCCAGCCTGGACAGAACCAAGGAGAGGACAATCTGAGTGAGCGCTGTTGAAGAAAAGAAACGAGCAATTTTTCTTATTTTCTTCAATTGAAAGATGCTGGAAGATACCACCGCTCCAACCTGTCTTTTTAGAGAGAGATCCTCACTGATGAAAATGCCTAAGCTTTTAACCACGGGGGACTTAGTAGGAGGCGCTCCCATGTTGGTGGGCCAGAAGTTGGAATTCCAACTAAGTGGGCTCTGTCCGGGCAGGACCAGCTCAGTCTTGCCCGGGTTGAGCTTCAGATGATTGCAGCTCATCCAACTCAGTATATGGGACATAGTTCTTTGGAATTCGCCCACTGAGTCCATGGTGTTGAGAGGGAAGATGAGCTGCAAATCATCCGCGTAGTTAAAGATGGTGACATTAGCGTTCCGCAGGGAGTGCAGAAGAGGGCGAAGGTAGACATTGAAGAGGAGGGGAGATAATGAGGACCCCTGTGGCACCCCACAGGTGGTGGGTATCGTGGGAGCAGAAAATGAGCCTAGTCTGACCGATTGTGTGCGGCCCGAGATGAAAGAGCGGATCCAGCTCAATGCGGGGCCCCTAAGGCCAGCCTGCTCGACACGGTCGACCAAGATGGTGTGGTCGACCGTGTCGAACGCAGCAGAGAGGTCCAGAAGAACAAGCGCCTGATGGATACCTGCATCTGCATTGCGCCTCAGGGTATTTAACACCGTGAGGATGACCGCCTCGGTGGAATGGCAAGGACGGAACCCTGCTTGATTCGGTGCCAGATACTCAGATTTTTCAAGGAAGCTGGAGATAGTTTCACAGACATGTGACTCCAGCAGTTTGGCACAGTATGGCAACAGCGATATAGGTCTGTAGTTGATGGGATCTAGCGGGTTAGCTCCTGCCTTTTTTATGAGGGGAACGAGAAGAGCTTTTTTCAAATTGCATGGGACTTTGCCCTGTACAAGTGATCCATTCAAAAAAGAAAGTAAGCATCCAGGGAGATTGGTGCCCACTTCTTTAAGGATGTGAGGGGGGCAAATGTCGTCAGGGGAGCCAGTTTTAACTTTGTTTAGTAATTTGAGTAGCTTGATATTATCTATGAGAGGGTAGGAATCTAAAGTGACAGGATTGTAACAAGTGTCAGCAAACAAAAGAGGGGGTTGAGTAGTGAGAATACTTTGTTTGATCTTACAAATTTTATCAAAGAAAAAGGAGTTCAGTGTGTTGCAGAGCTCTTGGGTAGGTACAATAGGGAGAGAAGTTCTGTCGCTAGAGCTGAGATTTTCCACGATGTTAAACAGCTCTTTTGACTTATTTTGAGCCTTAAGAATTTTATCAGAAA
Source organism: Lissotriton vulgaris (assembly GCF_964263255.1). Taxonomy (NCBI): domain Eukaryota; kingdom Metazoa; phylum Chordata; class Amphibia; order Caudata; family Salamandridae; genus Lissotriton; species Lissotriton vulgaris. The sequence continues at coordinate 2,099,945,865 of NC_141689.1, read as the reverse complement.
AGTAATCAGTTTTGCTTGTAAGGAGGAGATTTTGGTATTCCCTGCGAGCTTTGCGAAAGTTGGCTCTGTCATGTTCTGAATAGGCTACGCGCCATTTGCGCTCCATTTGGCGGACTTTAAGTTTAAGGGCTTTTAGGTGAGGTGTAAACCACCTGTGAGCATCGTTGGGGCGAGAGCGGGAGAAGTTAACACAGGGGGCATGGACTTCAGCTGCCTGAAGTAGCCATTCGGTGAAGACCTCTTCTGATTTCTCAGTGTCAAGATCAAGTATAGGGCAAGTAGAGGTCAGCAGTTGGAGGAAGGCCGGAATATCAACCTTCTTCCACATTCTTGCCTTCCCACCTAGTTGGGGCGAAGATTTGCTATTTTTTGCAATGGTCATGGAGAAATTAATCAATGAGTGGTCCGACCAAATGCAGGGCAGAATGGAATTAACTGCCAAAGAGATGTTTTGAGACCAAATTTGGTCAAGGCTGTGACCTTTCTCATGTGTAGGAAGGTGAATGTGTTGAATGAGATTAAGATCAGAAAGAGCGTCCTTCAGTGTGGCTGCTTGAGAGTCAGATTCCACCGAGTCCAGCCAGAAATTGAAATCACCCAGCAGTACAATTTTGTCATGAGATATGATAAGGGGGGCAAGTTGTTCCGATAGGGATGAAGCGAATGTAGGCATATTTTGAGGGGGGCGATAGATGAGGATCACGAGAAGAGATCCAGTGTCCACATCCATTTTAAAGATCACATTATCTGATCCTGTCAGGTCAAAAGAAGGCAGGAGAGAAACTTGAAGGTTTTTGCGAATAATTGCAGCGACCCCTCCACCCCTCTTACCAGCTGGTCTATCGACGTGCAGTATATAATACTCAGAGGGAACTGCCGCCAAGATGTCAGGTAGAGAAGCATCATTGAGCCAAGTCTCAGATAGACATAAAAGGTCAGGTAGTTCGACTTGAAGCAAGAGGAAAATGTCCAGATGGTGCTTTACCATGGACCTAGTGTTTAAGTATAAACATTTTAGAGTGGTCTGAGGCATATGTGGGGAGAAGGGAGTGAAACGAGATGAAGGCTTAGAGGCTTTAGTGAGCTTAAAATCAGGTTTTAGGATACCGTACGTGGCGGCGCGTTTTAAGATGTAAGCGGGGGGGGGGGGAAGGTGGCGCTATCGGAGGGTCTTAGTGACAACAGCGAAGCAGCGGTGTAAGAGTATGTTTGACCAGGGGTTCTGGCCCCGAGCCCCGGTCTGCCGCGGACGGGCGCAGACGGGCTTGACTTATGCGCGACTTCGGCGCGCATTCGTCGCGCCCGCTGCGCTCCTGGATGCACATAGTTTTATGGCCGGCCTCAGAGGAAAGCTAGACCGCTCAGTGTGGTCCGGCTACACCAAAGATGGCGGCGCGTCTCACCCTCCACACAAACGGCACCAGCCGCGATGGAACGGGGCGGACGACACACAAAAATACAGTAGTGCAGGTAAGTAAATGATAACGATTTGTTTTGCTTGTTTTATCATTTGAGTATTTGTTTGATAAATGCTTGTTTCAGTATTTTTTGTATACTGTTTTGCGTTTCGAATCATCGAAAATTCTTAGCCCTGGGGCTTCTGCTTACAGTAATGAGACTGTGGGTGTCCCCGGATTCCAATAATAATTCAGTGGGGGTCTCCAGGTTACAGTATTGATTAAGTGGGGGTCCAAAAAAGTCAAAAGGTAAAGAATCACCGAGGTACATGATTCACAACTGGTTTGATGCTTTGAATGGGGATTTTGCTTAGCTGCACTTCATGTAAAGCGACAGTGTAGGTGTCTGATTTTGCACTCGGGCAGTTTGTCAAAGACATTTTGTGCCATGAAGTATAGATTAAACTGCAGTAGTCAAGATGTGAAATGACACTTCTTGGTTAGTGTTTAGCATAGGCAATATTTTTGTTGCGCCATAGATATTTGGATTTGGATGTTGACTCCTTGTTGACTGCTTTCACTGACACACATGGCAGCCCTGTCATAGTTCACACAGTTAAAGTATTTTGTTCAAACCATAGCCTTTGGCTCTATGGACATTGGGCTTAAATTCAATGAAACTGGGCGTGTGGATGTCTGGCAACATTGCAAAGTGGGTTGGACTTCAGTAGCGCACAATGATTTTCACTGATCAGAAGTAGCTACCCCCACAGAAAAGGTTGGAGACCCCCTTCTAGTAGGTAAGGGGACTCACTTTGTTGTTCTCTGGTGCACTCTCTTTCACTCTGGTAGTCTTGATGCCAACCGAAAGTCATTGACCAGCTGGTGGTTCCCCATGAGCTCTTCAATTTGTCTGTTTTTGCATTTCTAGGGATGGAGTATGATGCATTTGAGATAGGTTTGTAATCATGGGAGTCGCCATGTTGCTGCCTGCATGGCATGGAGAAGGCTGAAGCACCCGACCGGGACCTGCCAGAGTAGTTCCTGGGGATGGTGGGAGAGGCAGGCTGATGCCTGGTTTAACTCCTTCCCATGGCATCCATGATTGCAATTTGCGTGTGCCATTTGTTTGGTTATAGGCTTTTGAAACAGGGGTTCATGGTTACATATTTAAAGACAGAAACTATGCCTTGAAGAGGGACATGTTCAAAAGTCACCTGATACTGGTAGTCACCTTGCTGAACTATTCCTTAATGTTAGATGTGTATGGGGTTATATAGGGCTACCATTAATAAGTTAGAGACTTTGATCATGTTCTAGTGTCAGTGCGCACATCAATGAGCTCGAAGATAGAATACATTCAGGGGAGAGTCAGCAATCCATGGGTGAGAGTCGATCATTATCCCTGATTGTCTGTTTAGATTTTGGCTATTTGCACCCCAATGGTATACACCCCCTTGGTATACACCTCAAAGGTATACACCTCATTGGTATACACCCCAATGGTATTGAGCCCCAATGATATACAGCCCCAATGGTATATACCTCAATGGTATACACCCCAATGGTATACACCTCAATGGTATACACCTCAATGGTATACACCCCAATGGTAAACACCTCAATGGTATACACCCCAATGGTACACACCTCAATGGTATACACCCCAATGGTATACACCTCAATGGTATACACCCCAATGGTATACACCTCAATGGTATACACCTCAAAGGTATACACCTCATTGGTATACACCCCAATGGTATTGAGCCCCAATGATATACAGCCCCAATGGTATATACCTCAATGGTATACACCTCAATGGTATACACCCCAATGGTACACACCTCAATGGTATACACCCCAATGGTACACACCTCAATGGTATACACCCCAATGGTATACACCTCAATGGTATACACCTCAATGGTATACACCCCAATGGTATACACCTCAATGGTATACACCCCAATGGTATACACCTCAATGGTATACACCTCAATGGTATACACCGCAACGATATACACCCAAATGGTATACACCTAGGCCTTCTAGGCACATATCATTGTGATGGTAACAAGTTGAATATGGCTGCACGTCTACTGCTGAGAATTCTTCTGAAAGTGCATGTTACACAGTCTCTCAAATGTCTGCATTGGCCGCTGGTGGAAGGTAGGATTTGATTACCCTCTATGTGCATTCCTCACTAATGTTTCAAAAGAACTGGCCCATGCTTCTCTTGAGCCTATTTAGATCATTATTGCAAGTACACTAAAGTCCTTCACTGGACCAAGAGGCCAATTGGGATGAACACTTGCCTTATACGGAAAATTAAATGACTAGAACATAACGCTTACATTACACGGTTGTCTGTTAAGATTTTTTACTATTTTTGAGTCAAAGAAGGCCAGTGGATCTTCACTGTGGGCCATAAAGGAAGTTATAGATTTCTTTGAATTCTCAAATGTGTAAAGTGTGTGGATGATTTTTTTTAAACCAGGTGCACACAAATGAGCATCTTCAAATGTAACTTCTTCTCTTTCACCACAGGGAAAATAATTGTATCTATGGAAAAAACCCTTCCACTACATTTCCATTAAATATGGGGGGGGTTTCCCTCTTTATTTCAGCCCAGGAAATGAACCAGTCCATATCCCTAATAGGAGAAAGTCGGCATGTGTTTCAGAATTGAGGGACTACCACCAAGAGGAAGTTAAATACCCTTAAAAGTGGAAGTTTGTGAGTGCTCACCTGTTTTTGCTTAATTTCTACATAAGCAGATGCACTTTCCACAAATAAAATGAAGTTGATCCTGATTTCATGTAAGTCAGGCTGTAATTTACAGACCGGGACAGGAGTTCTGTAAGAAAAGAATATTTCTGTAGACTTGATGAATGCTTTCTTGAAGTCATTGGAGTGTTAAGTCCTTCAAACCTTTGACCCATTCAAAAGGATTTCCCTTGTATTTTGCACAGTGTATTGTCTACCTCTATCGTAGACCTACTCTTTTGCTTTAGAAGCTGCAACAGACCTTTTGATTGGCTAGCAATGCCTCCTGTGTTCCTTTCTCAGGAGGCAGCTTTGTCAAGTCACTCAGTTATGGCAAAGTTGACAGCTGGTGCTTTTCTTTGTAAGACATAGTAGATAGTGTGTAATTTGCATTAAAAAAAGCCACAGGACCTGAAATATTGTTTCTGAGTCCCATGTCCATTGTCACCACTGATGAAAACCTGCAACAGTGCATTTGGACATATCCAGCTGACGGCAGGACAAGACCTGAAGGGAAAATGGTGCAACTGAATACACATATACCATAACATTGGTTGAAATCTGGTAGGATATAAAATTCATGTTGGAGGGTGTGCGAAAATTGTCTTTGAAATAACCTTGTGATAATTAGTAAGAAGTGATACATTTTAAAGCCCATTCAGAAAGTGACATTGGTCAAAACATGAATTTAAAGCCACTTTTACAAAGGTTGGGGAATCTTCCCAAGGAATTATTGAGAAATTAGATTTCTGCCTGGACCACTGCAATGGTATACACCCCAATGGTATACACCTCAGTGGTATACACCCCCAATGGTATACACCTCAGTGGTATACAACCTAATGGTATACACCCCAATGGTATACACGCCAATGGTATACACCATAATGGTATACACCTCAATGTTATACACCCCAATGGTATACACCTCAGTGGTATACAGCCTACTGGTATACACCCCCATTGGTATACACCTCACACCTCAATGGTATACACCCCAATGGTATACACCTCAATGGAATACACCCCAATGGTATACACCCCAATGGTATACACCTCCATTATATACACCTCAAAGTTATACACCCTAATGGTATACAGCCCCAATGGTATACAGCCCCAATGGAATACACCTCAATGGTATACACCCAATGGCATAGAGACCCAATGGTATACACCCCAATGGTATACAGCCCCAATGGTATACACCCCAATGGTATACAGCCCCAATGGTATACACCTCAATAGTATACACCCCAATGGTATACACCTCAATGGTATACACCCCAATGGTAAAGAGCCCCAATGGTATACACCCCAAAAGGATACACCTCAATGGTTTACACCCCAATGGTATACACCTAGGCCTTCTAGGCACATATCATTGCGATGGTAACTAGTTGAATATGGCTGCATGTCTAGTGCTGAGAATTCTCCTGAAAGTGCACATTACACATTCTCTCAAACGCCTGCATTGGCCGCTGGAGGAAGGTAGGGTTTGATTAACGTCTATGTGCATTCCTCACAAATGCTTCTAAAGAACTGGCCCATGCTTCTCTTGAGCCTATTTAGATATTTATCACAAGTACACTAAATTCCTTCCGTGGACCAAAAGGCCAATTGGAATACACAATGACATTGGTCAACACATGAATTTAAAGCCACTTTTACAAAGGTTGGGGAATCTTCCCAAGGAATTATTGGGAAATTAGATTTCTGCCTGGACCACTGCAATGGTATACACATCACTGGTATACACCCCCAATGGTATACACCTCAGTGGTATACAACCTAATGGTATACACCCCAATGGTATACACGCCAATGGTATACACCATAGTGGTATACACCTCAATGGTATACACCCCAATGGTATACACCTCAGTGGTATACAGCCTAATGGTATACACCCCCATTGGTATACACCTCACACCTCAATGGTATACACCCCAATGGTATACACCTCAATGGTATACACCCCAATGGTATACACCTCCATTATATACACCTCAAAGTTATACACCCTAATGGTATACAGCCCCAATGGTATACAGCCCCAATGGAATACACCTCAATGGTATACACCCAATGGTATAGCGACCCAATGGTATACACCCCAATGGTATACAGCCCCAATGGTATACACCCCAATGGTATACAGCCCCAATGGTATACACCTCAATAGTATACACCCCAATGGTATAGAGCCCCAATGGTATACACCCCAAAAGTAAACACCTCAATGGTTTACACCCCAATGGTATACAACTAGACCTTCTAGGCACATATCATTGCGATGGTAACTAGTTGAATATGGCTGCACGTCTAGTGCTGAGAATTCTCCTGAAAGTGCACATTACACATTCTCTCAAACGCCTGCATTGGCCGCTGGAGGAAGGTAGGGTTTGATTAACGTCTATGTGCATTCCTCACAAATGCTTTTAAAGAACTGGCCCATGCTTCTCTTGAGCCTATTTAGATATGTATCACAAGTACACTAAAGTCCTTCCCTGGACCAAAAGGCCAGTTGGAATACACAATGCCTTATACGGCAAATTAAATGACTAGATCATAACACATACATTACACTTTTAAGAAACGGAACACAAGTGGTCCCTGCAGAAAGGAGCTACGCCTTGGCTGGCTTCTCTCAACACTGACCCCAAGCCCTTTCGCAGGTCCTGTTTGCAGCTAAACACACAACGGTCTGGTTGAAGGCAGCTTATTGGGAGCCCTGGGAGGAAAAGGTGCAAGCCGGCCACATCTCAATTTCGTTTGAATAAATATTATTTAAGTAGTAGAATTACACCCCCCTGAAACTAATTATGTCTTACGTTTGCCAAATTTTAAAGCTGGCAAACTGAACAGTCTAGCCTATAGACAGGAAAGTAACTGAATGAGAAACATTCCAGACAGAAGCTGAAAATTGCACAAGTGCGCAGAGACAGGAAAAAGCAGATACGTTCTGAGAATAACACCAAACCCTGGCTTGACCCGGGTAATAAACAACTTCTATCAGTGCTACACATTTCCACACATCTTTCAGGCACATGCTTGTAGAAATCCTTCTGAAGAGAAGAAAACATGTATGTACAACAGCACATGCTATCAGGGGCTTTCAATAAATATCACGTTGTGTTCAAGGGAGTAGCTTGGTCAGTAAGATTGAGGGGCCCGAGCTTCAGGTTTTCCAGGAATCACACAGGCATAGAATATTAAAATACATTATACAACAAGCAGGGCATATGGGAGGGGCTTAAGGGGCAGTGCAAAGGGCGAGGAATGCAGATTGATAGGGGTACTAAGAGAAGGAAAAAACAACTACTAACCAGAAAATACATTTATTAGGGGGTGTAAGACCCCAAATGCACCCCCCCCCTGAAGCTACGGCTCTGGTTGTGTTTGCCTCACCCGTGACACAGCCTGATTTTCCACCACACAGAGTTAAACGGATTGCAGCTCACTCTCCTGGTGCGATTGATTCTAGACCTGCGGCAGACAGGGGCTTAAGTATGGGATGTTGTGCTCACATTCACTGGGACACAATCTGGATTGAATATGAGATAACAAAATACAAAAGAAATGGCCTTGGTTAACTCATACCCCGCGTCTTGACCCAAAATACTTTCTATAGTCATCTCTTTAGAATTTGCACTTGAGTGCACTTGGAGATCAAACCTTAGTTGGGAGGATAGTCCCAACTAAGGTTGTACCCGCAACACTGACCAAGTCAGTGTTGCGGGTACAAAAAACAATTGTCCTAAACCTGGTTCTGACAGGATTTAAATCAAAAATTCTTTTTGATTTAACAGAGAAGAGTGCTCAAGTGAAAAGGAGTGGTGAAAGGAATTCAATTATGTGACAAGGAAAAACTTTTTTCATTAAGCCTCACACCACCCTACTACCATACTGATCCTTCAAATATGACATACGTAAAACATGCATACATATACACATACATAAAAGTGCTTTAAAGCTACTCTTTTCATTCATTGGTCTGTTCATCCATCACTTTTTGCTTCTGCCCACCACAGCATACAGGCCAGTGAGACAAGTCATGCCACTCACTAGCTTTCTTGCACTGTGAATGACTGCGTTTTGTCTGATCACATGTGAACATCCACCTAAAAAAGAAGCTCGCCTCTATGCCAGCTCTGGTTGGCCAAAACCTTTCTTTGAAAATTCTTTTTTCTTTCCATTGTTTATCTTTTTTTATTTTTTCCAATCATCCAACTGCAGTCCCCTCCCTTTATTTAGAGTAGTATGAATAGCTGGGGTACCATCTGCGAAGCAGTTCCTGCCAGTGAGCCAGAGCCAATCGAGAGTTTTGACCTTCTACCAGTCCATATTTTGGTCACTTAGGTTCTCCTTCAAATGTGGGCTTTAGCTACTTTGTGAATTTCTGTAGTGGGGGTGCAAGCCTTCTGTGTGGATAAATGTTATGTCAGGTGAACGGAGTTATAGTCAATACATAGATTTGTACACTGAATAATGATTCAGAGCCCATCTTCTTCCACATCCTAACCTATGCCAGAACAACAGACAATCATTGTGAGGTATAGGTTTCATTTACCTTTTATGTAAAAAAGAGAAACACAAGAAGTAGTTATTCAGTGTTGCAATTGATTACCAAATATATAAATAGGTTAAATGAATATGTATGCAAATATAGGGAGGGTGAATACTGTATAATAGCACAGACTAACTGTGATTAGCTAAGTGTTAAAAAGTTGCTAGATGCAGTATAGAAGTCTACATTTACATAAATTAGTACTAAACATAATCTAAAATTCTGCCCTAAATTTTGAAGTTCTGCAAAAGTTTCAGAGACACAAATTAATTGGATTTTTTTTATTTGTTGACAAAATCCTCATGGAGACTCAGCAATTCTGATCAATTTCGGAAGAATTGCCAACTACCCTGAAATCCTCGCAGACATTCCCGGATCCATGAAAACCAAAGAGGGATTCGCCGGGACTATTTCCGATAGCACACTTTTCAAGCAAAAATAACATCGATTTCCACAAGGCAAATCTAAGTTATAGTGAACCACGGTTTCGTTTTAGAGAGCTATCTTGGTTGTTTCTGTGAACCGAAATTTTATCATGTGTTTGTAACAATGCAGTTGGAGCAACAGTCTTGTGAAAGTCAAAATGAGGAGCACAGGAATAATAGCTGAGAATTATTGCTGGGCGGCTGCCATTGAGGAACTTGTTAGAGAACTAATGTGGCCACTGGGAAAGTAAACGTTATGGTATATTGCATGCCAAGTTCTAATGGGGCCGTTACCAAAGTGATTGCGTGAGGTGTGATGTTTGGAACACACCAGTTGTGATTTATGCTCAAGGGTTGCACACAGGTGCAGACTGCCTTTGCTGTTTTAGCTCCACTTTCATGAGAAGTGCGATAACTGCAATAGGCCACCCTTTGTTTCCACTGGGTTTAGATTGTTATATTACCTTTGTTGGGAACTGACCATCTCTCTATGTAATTAATGCACACACTTCTTATTCTTTGTTTTTTTTTCTTTTACTATTTTCAGGCATTTACTCTAGTTAGTGCTGTCACAGATGTTGGTGGGCCTAGAGGCAAATGTTGTGTGGGTCTGTTAAGGCGGAGATGGCTACTGCCCTTGTCCTACCCACCCAGATGGTGAGCCCTATCCCCACCCCCTTTTAATCCCACCAATAAAGCATAAAAGACGGGAGACACAGGTATATGCTACTTTATTGCAGTTATATTTAGAAGTCTCTGCTGGGTGGGCAAGCAGTGCCTGGTCTGAAAAGAGGTAATTTCAATATTGAAATGACCTATCACGGCTGAGCAGGAAGCTATCCAGTCCAGTCTGCATCACAGTACAGCAACCACCCACGAAAGAGGATCCCTTCAGATACCATATGGTTTCATTGCAGAGGTGCAGCACAGCTACCCACTGCATTCTTGCATCAAAAAATGCAGTAGCCACTGACTATTATTGTACAAGTTCTGATATATGAGCAGTAAGGAATCTTTCCTCCTCCTTCCTTGGAACAAGGTTTGCTTTTTGCCTTTTTCCTAGTTGTGCTGAAGGATTAGCTATTATCAAACAAAGTTTGAAGGTATTGTACAATAAGTCCTCTTTTAACTATCAGAATTAGACCACCATTGCAAAACTTTTGACATATCTATTTGCAAAGATTACAGCACAAGCCAGCAATAATATAAACTCTGTGGCTCTCATTATATCCACATTAGAGGTTTGAAAGGCTTTTGTGTATCTACCAGGATTCAAATATGGGATTTGCAGGCAGGTCACAGACATCAAACAAAATGCACAAGGGCCCTTGGGTCTGAAAAGTGAAGATTAGGCTGAATCGGAAACCACCGGATTGAAAAGAAGTCCCTCTAAAGGACAGTTTCCCTCACCCACCAAAGGTGGCATGCTTCATCTTTAGGGAACCTCCTTGCACAATGAAGCCTAGTCATGGTGCAGGCTACAACTCCCTCACTGAGAAGGAGGAGCTAAGGGATCTTTTGTATACTAGGGATATAAATACTAAGTACCCAAAGAGAGCATGAAGACGTGGTGAGGGACGCAGTGCAAGTGGCGAAGTGAATTAAAACTAGCTACAGGGCTAACCACATAACTTTATTCAGGCTGCCATGTGCTAGGATTAAAAACATAGAGCACGACAGGAGACACGATTAAACCCAGTCGTGTTGTTCTAAGATCAACATGTTTCGGCCAGTGACCAAGTCAGTGTTTCGGGTACAATAAACAATGGTCCTAAACCTGGTTCTGACAGGATATAAATCAGAAATTCCTTTTTGGCATATCAATACATTTCTGAGCTTTAGAGAACTGATTAATAGGCTCACAGTACTCAATACATTATTCACAAAGTATAGGAAAAGAGTGCAACAAAATATGACCAGGTCCAACATGCATTTATTTTCATGTCAATTGGCGAACAGACGTCAAAAGATTCTCAGTTAAAAGTAGAGGTTGCTCAAGAGTGACATAATTGAATTCCTTTCACCACCCCTTTTCACGTGAGCACTCTTCTCTGTTGCATGCTCCCTCTTGAGCAACCTCTACTTTTAACTGAGAATCTTTTGAGGTCTGTACGCCAATTGACATGAAAATAAATGCATATTGGACGAGGTCAGGATCTAATATGTGCTACCGCAATGCCAAGGATTAGGGACAAGAGTCCACAGACATCCACAGCTGGCACATTATTTTACTAAGCTTAGTCAACTTCATGAGTAATTAAATCATCAGCTTAAAAATATAGGTGTAATACCGTCAAGAAACACTATAAATAGAACATTCTCATCTTAATTTGTAGCACGTTCTACATATTCTAATGGTATCTGTTCTGCAGACAACACAAAAAACGAAAACAATATTTATTTATTCAACGATCAAAAATATGACCATTCACATCTTAAATACAATACATAATCAATAACAAAGTAAAAGGTGCAGCAGTATAAAAACCATTAAAAACAATATGTTTTCCAGAGACATTGCCCCAATCATCGCAAACCAACATCACCAGAATACCTCTTCCTCAATTATTTCCCCTTTGCTAAGTGCATCTATGAATAGGGATTTTTTTTTTTTACTAACAAAGTCCAAATTGATTGGCTTTGTCAATGGTTGTACAATTGGTGGTGGAAATCAAAGACAGCACTGTAACCTATGTCACTGTGTGCACACTCTGCAGGGACGCTTTCTGTAGAGAGTCACCCTCCTGCCACCTCCTCCTCCAAAAGTAGGTCCCTAGTCCTGGATGGCTCAATCAAAGCACATCTGCTTCTGAACCTGAAATTACAGCGTCATGTTAGGGCTTGCTATCTTCATTTTAATGTGAGTTACAAATGTTCTGATCTGTTGCAATGTTGGGCAATGCCTAGATTTTAAATTAGCCCCGTCTAATGATTTGTGTATGTTTTTCTTTTAACATTATTTTCTAATTCTGTAACATATACATGTTGTCTTAAACTGTGACTGACCAACTCCTACCAACATCCTAAAGAGGTAGAAGGGCATGCCTACTAACATCTTCAAGAAGTAGAAGGGCATGCGTACTAACATCTTAAAGAGGTAGGAGTGCATGACTACTAACATCGTAAAGAGGTAGGTTATGCCTACCAACAAGATAAAGAGGAAGAAAGGGCATGCCTGAATCCAGACCAATTTACTGTTTACCGGAGAGCATGGTGGTGGCGACAGATAATGAGATATTGACTGCCTTGTATGCCCCAGAGAGCTCATGTAAGCATATGCACTTTAAAATGAAGCATCTGTGTCTTTACAAGACATTGACTGGAATTTAGTTTCAAGTACTGTTACCTGATTTCTTACCCACTGGATGATCCAGTTCTTTCCTACATCCATCAGTGTCTAATTTGTGAACCTAGTAAGGGTAGACTCCAAAGGCTGGAATGCAGAATGAGAATTAATCAAGCATAAAACACAGAACCTAAAAATATTTGTAGCTTCCAAATGCTATTTCACTCCAGCAAGACTGCAGAAGACCCTATATTTCTGGCACTTCATTTTCAGGTAAAACTGATTTGGAAACCAAAAACACTAACACAAGCTATCTCCCAAATCTAAAGTGGCTGCATTACTAGGTGAGAGTTTGAGGAGGCAAGGTTGTAACTGTGGGGAAAGCGCAGAAGGGACAAGGTTTGCAAAAATAAGATAGCTTCATGAGTGTGCTACTAGCAGTAGTTATCGTCAACAAATCAGCACTTCTGATTGGTTGAGATGCACTAAATGTTCCAAACAAGGAGCAATCGAAATGTTCCTCACCACTTTATCTCACCTAGGAAGGGCTGGATAAGTGCACCAGTTACAAAGCATCTCCTGATGGCCTCAGAGACAATTGAGATTAAGTAAAGGGAAGAGCTAGCCCCAGTTTGATTGCCTCCTGCATGGTTTCTGTTGTCCAAGACAGAGGAACACAACTGGGACAGAGAACACATTTACACTGAGGCTGTGGATACTGCACGATTCACAAGTAAATGTATCCTTTTTGGGATCTTGAAAACTACTAAAAGATGACATCAAGGTGGACAGGATGGACCAGCTGGTATATATATATTTTTTTAGTTTTATATAATAATGCAAACTCTACCCAAAGGTATCAGAGTGCTTTACTCGAACCTTGTTCCCCAGCTTCAAGGTCGACTGCGCTAGCGTTTGGCCACATCCTCTCCCGATTTTCCCATGACACTCTCCCTTAACCCCTTCGATGCTGATGACGAGCTCAGCTCATCATCAGCCACGGGGGGGCGTGTGCGGATGACGAGCTGAGCTCGTCATCTAACGCGGCTTTTAGAAAAAAGCCGCGTAGCGCGAAAATAACCACCGCAGCGATGCGGTTAAAGCAAGCACTTGTATGATCTTATAAGTATGGTTTCATGTGGTAGTTCTTGCAAGCACAGGTGTGTAAAAAAAGATGTTTACCTGCAACATCACGTTAAAAGCAGCCCGCCCTGTAGAGAGCCCCCGGCGTCTCCCCCACTTTATTGCTGCCGATACCCCTCGTGGCCGGGCTCAGCCCGAGGGTATAAATAAATGGGCTAGGGTCGCACGCGACCACTAGCCGAGCAGCCACCGAGTGTCGTGGTGTATTTATGCTGCTCACCGCTAGGTAGGCCTCTAGCTGGTATCGGGCCTGGCCTCCTACACGCCCTTCCATGTAGTTTGCAGGGGGGGGGGCTCAAGTTTCATTACGCTAGTGGTTGCCAATTTACACCTACTTTTAACAGATTCAGCTTGGTTTATTCAGTGCCCATGCTTTTTTGTGCACTCCAAGAACGCTGAGGAGAGTTTGCAAAGGACTGTGGGAATGGAGATAATCTGAGGGATTGATCCCTATGTTCAAAATATCTACATGCCAAGTCCTTTGTAGACTCACACTGACACTGACATTTTTGGGATGCACTAAAAAAAATGCATATGAATGGTAAAGTAAAGTAAATGAAAAAAAATTCCATGAGTTGAATTTATGTTGCTTCTAGGGAAAGACAGAGCTACCTTTGTCATGGACTTTGAAGTGTGTGACTAATATACACAGCATCATTTATGAATGACAATGGATTTTTGGTGAGGTAAGAGGAGCAAGGAATAGGAGGAGGAAGAAGGAGCAGATGAGAGGTGGCAGGGCAAAGAGAAAAGGAGGAGGGGTGTGGTACCTCTGTCTTTTGTTGTCCTGCGTCTTTCAGTCTCTCCTGCCATCGCATTCTATTAAGAAAGTTTATTAATGATTTGCGAAGAAGTTGTTGAGCTGTTGGACTTGACTGGGAAGCGGTTCAGAGGATTCCTTTTGACTATAATAAATACTTCAGTCTGCACTACTCAACGTTATGTGGTTTAGTACTACCCTGGTTAAAGAGGGTTTACCTTACTATACATTTTGGTGACGAGCAACGTCTGTACCTGTGCCTTGGATCCCCTGCAGTCATTTTCCTGGTACTGTTCATCCCCCTACTGCTCCGCTTTTAAAAATATTTTTGTGTCTTCGGACCAGAACTTATTTTTAGCACTATCTCCTTTCTGCTGGATTTTTAAACTTTCTTATTCCTATTATTCGTTGCCTGAGACGCCAGAGCGGTATTTCCTACAGTTCAAGTTGTACTCTCAGGCTTGTGCAGCTTGCTCGAGCTTTCCATCAGGCATGTACAGGTTGACATGTGCTCCTTCTTTGCACGCTCTCAAGTGTTTGTGTGCCGCCCCTTACCACACCTGGGAGTGGCCATATTGAGGTGAAACTGGGAGAATGCTATGCCTCACTAAATGCTCTTTACAGCTGCTGGGGTCCTTTCTACTTTGGCTGTTTCTGCCTGACCGGACTGCACATCAACAGCACGAGGGGCCTTTCCAACAAGTGGTCACTCACTTCCTGACTTTGTCAGCATCTGCAGCTCTTTGATGGATGAATTTTTCGCCCATATATTTCATATGAAATACCAGAATGCACTTCTTTTTCCTGCTCTTTTAGAACTCAATGATTTATTTTCTCATGGTAGCATGGATTAATTGTTGTTTTCTTTTTTTCCTCCCACTATCTTATTGCTTTCCAGGTGGCTCATCTTTGGGCATTTTTTCAGGGATCGGTGTTCCTTTTATTTTTGTCTTATTTTTCAGTATCCAGAAGATTTCTCTTCCACCATTTTCCAAATTATTTCCTGGGGAACATGTTTTACGTTGGTCCACATTGAAAAAAGTATTAATTACTTAAAAAGATATGGCTCTATGCTTGTGCACTGTTTAGGAGCCAAGTGTCAGGACATTTTTGAACATCTTCCTGAATTATCAGATAATGACTCGGATTCAGCATCTTCTTTGAATGAGTTTGATATTGCATTAAAAAAACTGGACAGACACTTTTCCCTATACTAGAACGATAACATTTTAGCATGAGGGAACAACTCAGTGAAGAGTCTGTTAAAGAGTAGGTTTCTAACCTGAGAAAACTGGCTTTGAATTGAAATTTTGGTGATTCTGTTGAAGAACAAATCAGCGAAAAATTACTGTTAAAATGTAACAATGTCAAAATTAGAGAAGAAATCTCTCTGAAAGATGATCCTAAATAGGGAGATGTTATTACCATAGCTAAGTAGGTACAATATTCCAAAGCATGAGTGCATGAATTGCATTAAAAGAAAGATAATAAACAAAAAATGACTTTGAAAGCAAATTTTAACCCCAAACAATTTAGTTTTGTTAAGCCTAAAATATTTTGTTTTCCGTGTGACAATGGCAATTATTTAGCAAAATGTAAAGAATGTGCTGCACCTGGAGTACTTTAAAAATCTTGAGAAAAAAGGGGCATTTTGCCAAGTGTTGCAAACGTTATTTGGCTAGGGGAAAGTTTAATGGGGTCTCCTCAGAAGGTGAAGAGATTATCCTTAAAGTTACTGACAATGTAAATGCCATTTCCAAAATTTCTGTGAATACCCATCAGATGGTCTTCTTAAATGGTGTGACTGTCAGTATGATAATGGACTAGGGAGCTCTCCTTTCATTGATTTCAGACCATAATTGTTCTTAAATAAAAAGTTTGTAAAACTAGAACCTGGTGTTTTCCCGTTCAGCTATGGTAGTAGACCTATAGAATTTATTGGGTATTTTGAAGGCAACATTGAATTCAGGAGTAATCACACCATAAGCAAAATGTATGTACCGGGAAAGGTGACACCGGCAACAACTTTTGGGCATTTATCTTGATCCAAACTCTTCTCCCTAAATCCTGGTGCACAAAATTGATTCTCAGATTTGCTCCACGATTTGTTGCATAAAGAGATTCCAGATGTTTTATCTGATAAACTAGGATGGGTAAGGGTGATACGCACTGTATTTGTTTAAAACTTGATGCTACACCAGTCATTTACAAGGTTAAGAACATATCAATATCACTACAGGAGGAGGTAACATAAGCATCGGGAAGAATCTGCTGTGAGGGCATCATTGAGACCCTAGCAACCACAGAGTGGTTTGCACCGGTTATTGTAGGTTCAAAGTCCAATAGTGATATTAGGATATGTGTAGATTTGAGACAACTTAATGAGAAAGTGGTGGACGATCGTTTGTTTTTATCTAATATAACTAAAATGATTTCTTTACTTGCAGGGGCTAAGCATTTTCCTATATTATACTTGACTTCTGCCTATCATCAGATTAAGTTCATAGAAGATTACAAAAAAGGTCACTTCTTTCATTACTCTATTTAGTAGTTTCAGATTTAACTGTATGCCATTTGGGTTTTGATATGCTGCGGCGTTTTTTCAAAGATTGATGTTGAATTTATTAGGGCACTTGTCCTATGTGATAATTTTTCAAGATGATATGCTATATATTCACTAGATGATCACATGAACTCTATTCAGCAGGTGCTCGTCATTTTCCAAAAATAAAGACAGTACCTTGAAAAGTGACAAATGCAGTTTTAGAATAAAGGAAGTATCATATTTGGGTCACTTGATTTCAAAAGACTTTGTTTGTCCTAAAGAAAAACATTCTGGGGTTGTCCCCTCCCTCCAAAAAGGAAAACGTTCAAGTTTTCATGGGGATGGTTGAATTTTTTTCCTGTTTTATTCAGGATCTGCTAGTACATCCTTTTCTATCACAAAACTGTTAAGGAAAGGTGAAGCATTAGTTCGGAACATGGAGAGCGAACAAGAATTGAAAGTGATTGAAGAGTATTTGACTAGTGTCGAATTATTGAAGAGTTTGTGTCTGGATTATCTTGCTCCATTACCACAGAAGCCAGGGTGAAGGATCTTGAAGCAGTTCTCAAACAAAAGAAAGAAAGCTGCAAAATCACTATTGCTTTAAGGAAGAAGCAGAGAGTAGATATTCTATCATAGAGAAAGAAGTTTTAGCAGTGTGGGCCATTACTAAGTTTAAGTAATTTTTTTGGGGGGTACCAATTCTTGGCACATACTGATCACAAACCACTATGTGTGATATTTTTTAATAAATGTTTGGATGGTATCTCTTATGAGTGTTGTAGATAGATACTTCTTTTGCAAGATTATCATTTTGAAGTGCAGTATATTCCAGGAGTTACTAATAAAGCTGCAGATTGTCTGTCAAGGTTAATGTGCAAGGCTTCTGATGATAATTAGGTCATAGACACTTGAAGGATCAAGAGTTCTAAGTTTCTGCTGTAACTTTGGGTCACATTTCTCATAAAGAATGGTTATCTAACTTAGACATGGATTCTGTATTGAAAGGAATATGTCAGATGATGTCTGTGGATGAATGTAATTATTGTTCTTGAAGATGAAAGTATGAAGATTTTGCATTAACCCTCTGTAAAAGGGGGTTTGTTGTTCAAAGGTTCTAGATTGCTAGCTCCAGTAGGAATGCAAGAGAAACTGGTGATTCTTGCTTATGAGGTGCAACAATTTATCAGCAAGACCAAGGACAGTATGAGACCTTGTATTGGTGGCCAGGAATGGATCTTCAGACTGAGAAGCAAGTACAGGAGTATGCAGAGTGCAGGCTAAGCGATACATTCATAAAGATGAAGTATGCTCTGATGGTGTGCAGAAAGCTTCCGATAGTGCTTGGAATGAGGTCACTTTGATATTGTGGGACCGCTGTCTTTAAAGTGGAGTAGTTTGTACTGGTTTTGTTTTCATGTTCATGTTTTCTAGGTGGTCTGAGGTAATGATAGTATGTGATGTTTCCTTTTCATCTGTTATTGAGTTCTTATCAGAAATATTTGCCAGAGAAAGAATTCCTAAATGTTTATTAACTAGCAATGGTGTGAAATTGACGTTGAGAGCTATGAGTTCCTGATTGCGTGGGGAATTATTCACAAAAGATGTGCATTGCATCATCCCCAAACCAATGGAATGATGGAGAGGTTCAATAGGACTTTAAAGAAAGCTATTCAATTCTCAAAGGTCAAAGGAGAGTGCTAAAATGTTGTTGTTATTGAACACATCAAGCAGTATAGAATTATACCACTTTCCACTACAGGTGTGACACCTTTTGAATTACTGCGCAAAAGAAAACCTTGCACATTTGTATGCCTCCTTGGGTTAACTCTAAATTGTGTACTTCAAATGTATTGGGGGATGTTTGCTTTGAGCCAGGGACTACCTTTCCCATCTGACCTTGCACCCGGAGGCGTGGCAACTTGCTGAGCAGAGAGGGGGAGGAGCAAGACTACTCAAGTGTTTATAGCACCAACGTCAGCCCTGCAGTCCTGGATGTTTGCTTTGAGCCAGTGACTACCTGTCCCACCTGCCCTTATGCCCGGAGGAGTAGCCACTCGTTGCAGCTGAGAATGTGAGAAGCAAGTCTCCTCAAGCACTTATAGCACCAATGACAGCTCCGCAGTGCAGGATGTTTGCTTTGAGCCAGGGACTACCTGTCCCATCTGCCCTTGTGCCCGGAGGTGTCGCCACTTGTCGCAGATGTGAAGGGGAGGACAAGACTCCCCAAGCACTTATAGCGCCAACAACAGCGCTGAAGCATGGGACGTTTGCTTTGAGCCAGGGATTACTGTCCCATCTGCCCTGAGGTGCCACCACTTGCAGCAGTGAGAGGGGTAGGACAAGACTCCCCAAAAGCTTATAGCACCAACGACAGCCCAGCAGCACAGACATTTTCTTTGAGCCAGGAATTACCTGTCCCATCTGCCCTACTGCCCGGAGGTACCGCCACGGTTAAAGCCATTAGTGACATTTCAAAGATTTCCTAAGTACCAGTACTGGTGCTGATTTATGCAGATGATGCAGTACTCATGGCATAAACACCAGGGGCTCTTTGTCTGTTGGTGGAAACTTTTATATCTTTTATGAGTGATCTGGATCTGTCCACAAACTATGGGAAATTGCATATAATGGTGGGTGGACCAGGGATGAAAAACATATTCACCTTAAGGGTGAAGGGACAAACACAAGGGTGTGTGAACGTTTTTTAGTCGCTCTGGTTCCTGGCAACTGCAGATTACTAATTCACGACTAAAGATCAGTAGGATGGTGGGTGCTTTATTTAACCTATGACAGGCAGCTGGCAGGGGGACAGTTTCCCACTTTCTGAATATTTATAACTCTTAGTGTGCATCAGTGGCACTTTATGGAGCTGGTATATGGGGTTATCAGGATGTCACCACCATGCAGATGGAGGAAAACCACATCTGTAGACAGTTTTTGTGTCTGCCCTCCAAGAGCCCACAATCTATTATGCATTCAGAGTTTAATCTTCAGTATATTTTTCTCAGTTAAGTTAGTGCCCACTTTACTTGGGTCAGTGTGTGGGCCGACACTGAGGCTAGTATGAATAGACACATTAGTTCAGACTGCCTCAAATTGGACTAGGGAATATCAATCCCCTGGTTGGCTAATGGACATAAAAACTTTAAAGCACTAAACCTACAAGATTTGTGTGATCCACCTATCACTTGAAAAAAAGGTGATACGTTGATGGCAAATGCAAAAAGAACAATTGATGGACAGAATGCAGAAAAATGTCATACATTCACCCCAGTACAGATATCTGGGCCTAAATCCATCGTTTTTTTGCTCACCATGCCATTTTAGTTTGGACCCAGCCATAAGCAAATCAGTCTTCAACCTGCGCCCACTGGGAACAGACCAGGTCCTCCCTGGACTGGAAACAAGCATTCTAGGACCGGTTTCGGGTTTTCAGCCCTCATCAACCAGGATAGCTTGACTCCAGTGGCATGGAGAGCACGGAACCCACGCCTGGGCATACCCGTCCCACTCGGGGTGACAAATGCAAAAAGAACTATTGATGGAAAAAATGCAGAACAATGTCATACATTCACCCCAGTACAGAGATCTGGGCCTGAATCCATAGTTTCTTTGCTCACCATGCCATTCCAGTTTGGACACAGCCATAAGCAAATCAGTCTTGACCCTGGGCCCAATGGGAACAGTTCAGCCCGAACTGCCAGGCCAGGTCCTCCTTGGACCGGAAACAAGTATCCTAGGACCGGTTTCGGGCTTTCAGATGCTAGGTTCCAGTCCAGGAAGGACCTGGCCTGGCAGTTCGGGCTGGGCTGTTCCCAGTGGGCGCAGGGTAAAGACTGATTTGCATATGGCTAGGTCCAAACTGGAATTGCATGGTGAGCAAAAAAACGATGGGTTTAGGCCCAGATTTTTGTACTGGGGTGAATGTATGACATTGTTCTGCATTCTGTCCATCAATTATTCTTTTTGCACGTTGATGGCAATGCACCACTTCTTAGAGTTTTGTCACTCCCAGAGGCTACTTATTAAGTCTAGCAAAAGTACTAACAGGGAGTATCTCACCTTCTTTGCACCTAAGGAGCCAGTACATTATTTGCAATCCTGCTCTCTCAATGGGAGAGATCTGTTTAGTTTTAGGGCCGGCACAGTGGTGCGGCTTCTGAACTTCTCAGGTACTGGCGGCTCCACAGGGTCACTGGTTGAGTCTGTGACAGATTATCTGACCAGAACATAATGCACTTCATGTTTTTTGCTAATTTTATAAAATGTATTTTATTTATTTATTAAGCTAAATTTAAAATCCCTAAGGTTACGCAAGTACAGGGATGTGTTTGTTGTTTGGCAGATGTGTGGTAATTCCGTATTTTCTTGTTCTGTGTCTTTAAGTCTTTCCTGACAATGTTTTCTATCTAGAATTTGTGTTAATAATTTGCTTGGGAGTTCTTGAGTGTTGGCTGGGAAGCAGTGCAGTGAGTTACTATATTTATAATAAATAATTCAGTTTGGACTCCTCTGTGTTAGGTAATTTATTCTTACCCGGTCAAAGAGGATTTACTACAAGGGGCATCACAGGAGAGGTGGAGGGTCAGCTAGGATGGGGAGGCAAGAGCAGGAGGAGGTCAGGTAGAGAGTGGGTCGGGGTGACTCACTGAGGAGTGAAAGAGGGAAAGACTGGTGATAGGAGAAGAGGTGGGAAAGGCTCACCCAGTAGGTAGGAGGGAGCGAGGTGGGGCAGCTCAACAAGTTGGCAAAGGAAAGACCAATGAAGAGTGAGGGCAAAGGAACTATGCTCACTGATGGGGTGAGGGGAAAACCAGCAAGGCTGGGAGGAGGGAACAGATCAGAGTTCCTACTGTTGAGTGAGGGGGAAACTGGTGAAGGGAGTGCAGAAGGGAGCAAGGAGGAACTCCTGTGTTTAGACGGGGGAAACATGTACTGAATAAGCATTCAAACTCACAGCGTATGTTATGGCACTGGCTGCCACCGGATATTAAGGAATTAGTGATTGGGATGACCTGACACCAATATGACTGGCTGCCCCTGAGTCTTGTTCTACAAGGAGAAAACACAACAGTGTGGCCATATTAAGGTCAGTCTCGCTTTAAAGTCCAGATGAAAATATTTAATAAAGGCTGCAGCAGAGGAAGAAAGAGGTAAAAAGGGATAGCTGTGTATATATATATAATGCATGTACTACATAAATACCCGAATTTTCATTGAGTGAGTGTAATGTTTAGATATAAAATTATCATTTGTGCATTGCAATACAAGGTTTCCATAGGCGAGAATAACTCCTCAAGGCAAAACCAAAGCCCACTCTGTATATTTTAAAGAACTGGTAATAATAGGTACTACAGACAGCTTTGCTGGAAAAACAGACATAACAAGACAAAGCCTTTGACTCTCTTGAAGTTGAAAGCAAGGGGATAATGTGCTTAGACTTCTCAGCTTAAATAAGAAAATGCTCAAAAGTGATATAGAATGTATGAAGAACAGTATGAAACAGTGACCACAGGCCAAGTTTAGAGCTAGTGGGCTGGGTACTCTGTTGCAAACACAACAAACTACCCTGCTCACCATACCCTCCATCCGCCTGTCTAATTTAGAGAAGGGCAAACCTTTATAAATCTATCGTCCGAGCCCACGTTGGCTCAGTCAACGGAATAGTTCCTCTGACCGCCCAATGCAGTAGAGCCCATCGGAGGAAGGACATTACGGTGCATGCCCTTTTAAGCCTGGACAATATAGTATCTCTTATTTTCTCCATCCATCACCACAAGAAAAAGCTTAGCAGTTATGGACAGAAAAAAACAGTAACCTCCCAACACTCTGGGAGTTATTAGGTTGTTGTTTATATGAAAAACAAAAACATGTAAAAAGTTGACTGAATTGGTCGTCAAAACCAACAGCAGCGTTGAAAAGAACCACTCGGCCAGCAGCCATCACTAAAGAGACTTGCTTGACCCCATGTCAACATGAAACAAGCTTTGGCAATAGGTCTGGCATTGCCTGACACTATTTTAGCTTAACTATTCATTTTGTCTAAACAGAAAACCTTTCACAACATTACTTGACATGAAAGGAAGGCACTCCAGGAACTATCACTGGATGACTCAATGATTATTTAACTAGCATGTTATATTCCCATGTTAGCCCCATATAGCGAAGCAGCTTACTTCTTACATTTTCCTATTTTGAAGCGTTGACCTTTTGCACATATTTGTGAGCATGACAATGTTGGGTTTGTTTCACCAAAACTAAACTTGTTTTCATATCTAGCTTCGCACAACATTACCCCAATGTCCTGAACATCATGTACAAGGTCTCTTCTCACACTATGTACACATTGAATCTCTATCTTCATCCACGGGGCAACAGGGCTATTTACATATCCATAACATCACTAATATATTAAAAAATCGCAAGGCTGCTTTCTATTATAAAAGATAAGCATCCTGATAGATTGGTGGAGGCACTTCAGCAGACACTGAGGGTCCTTGCATGCTGAGAATTCACCACGCAGCGGTCTGCCATCTCTTGAGGGGTGTCCAGTTCGTGCCCAAGACGGGGTCCTTCATTCTCTCCCAACAGGTAATGGGGTTGGATCGTCCCTTGGGGGTATTCTTGTCTCTACACCTACACACACTCTAGGTATACTAAGAGTAGGGTACGCATAGTAGGAGTATGCTCGTTTACTGCCTTGTTTTATATGCCTGGATATATACACTGTTTTAGCACTATGGTAGAACTATATCTACTATTTACGCTTTTGGTGCTCGTAATCACTTTTATCTGCTTCTGTCTATTAATCATTGCAGCACACGTATTTTATTCAAGAATAATGTTGGTTTAATAAATATATTGAAAACGTCCCACTGTGTATTCTCTGTATACCTCTCTAATAAGTGAGCATGTGTGATTGAGCGAAAGGTTCTGTACTGTTTCACAATCCCTGGGGGGGGGTCAGAGTTGTCATGTTCAATGGTTGCCAGAAACCATTCGCTCCCTAGTAAGGTTGGGGGGGCTTACGATGGCACTGTGAGCCAGCTGGTCTCTAGGCCAACATATCCTGCGGCGATGTCCAGATCAGTCTAGGCACCAAGCTCCTAGCTTATATTGTCCAACAAGTGTGCAGATCCTACGGATCAATAGGAACTACACGACTAGCAGACATGGGGGTGCTACTGTAGTTCTACCCATGGATAAGTACAGGAGTGGGTGTTTACACCTACTCAAGGATAAAAGAAATTCCAAACTTCTATCCAGAAAAGTTTCTTACTTGTAGGCAGCAAGGCCAAGATTAACTGGATCACAAAGCATGAGGGAAAGAGGCAACCATGCATTTCATACTTGTATAAAATACCTAAAGTCCATACAAATAAATACCCACCACCAGGAGGACCTAGTGTCTCTGGTATTGGATCTGCCTTAGAACCTCTTTCAAAATGTTTCAATTATTTCTGAGATCCCTGGTATCGGGGATGCCTTCTTACCTGAAAGATACAAAGCATGTACATAATCTATTAACGGATATTGTCTTTGATCCCAATAATGTAAAATTGATCAGCATGGATGTTGAATCCTTGTTTTCGAGCATCCAACAGGAAGAATCCCTGAAAGTAATAGATGGCCTGCTTTACCTCAACTTGGGATCATATGACACCTCGTGATTTCCCAGTGGATTGTGTGCACATGGCACTTACACAAAACTACTGTGAATTGAGGGACAGTTCTTCTTACAATTACAAGGTGCATCAATGGGGAGTACTTTTGGCCTGAGTCTGACATGCTTGAATGTCCATGACTTAGAAACCCATTACATCTACAACAGTGAGAATCCATATAAAAGGAAAATTCATATTTGGAAAAGATATGTTGATTTGGCATGGAAGTACCAAGGAAGCTATGATTTTTACAGAATGGCTCAATTTGCTTGATCCCTTTTTAAAATTCACTACCACTATAAGCAAAAAGGAGTCAGCCTTTCTTGACCTAAGGGTTTATGCGGAGGCAGTCCGAAGACAGAGATTTATTACAAACTGACCTACCAAAACAACTTACTTCAGTTTGAGAGCTTCCACCCCCTTCTGAGGAAGGATCTCAAGCTTGGTCAATTCCTACGCCTGATATATAATTGTACCAACATAAACCACTATAGGAAACATGCTCAGTAACTCACTGTGAAGTTATGTGAAAACAACTACTCAGAAAAAGTGATCAGAAAGGTACATAAGAGGGTCTTGAACAATAACAGGGAACAACTTTTAACAATCCATAATAAGAAAGAAACAGATAGAATGATTTGTGTGACCACATTTGGACTCGGTTCTAACCATTTAAAAAAACGTGTCAATAAACATTGCCAAATTCTCATAAATGGTAATATTTCACTGGAGAAACTAATGTTTAATTTGGAAAAGAAGAAAGCTCTAGAGGCATCTTCTTGCATACCCACCCTTATAGATGATAGTCAGAAAATAGCACGCAACCGTATGGAATTGGGCTCCGGTCACTGGGAATTTTCCATGAGGTAAATGTAACACTTGCAGTCTCACTCAAAAACCACTGAGTTACAACTGGGCCTACCTACCCCGTGGCAATTTAAGGATTTTACAAACTGCAATTCTACTAATATTATTTGTGGCATTATTTATCCCTGCGGGCTGAGAGAAGTTGCCATGACAACAAGAAAGGTGCATATATGTATAAACAAATACAGAAGTACAATAAGACAAAAAAGATGACTTACAATGATTTGTCATTGAAATACTAAGACCACTACACAAGGATATACCAGCAGCGCTTTTACTCTATAAACAACACTGGATTTATAGATTGTGAAAAGAAATTCATGGACTGAATGAATGACATGCAATGGGCACAACTGAACCAATATCAACCCAACATACTGTTGCCGTGACTTTAATTGTTTAATAGAAGAAAACATGATATAGGACTCTGACTCGGTACAATACTTATATCTAGTATCTTATAATCAATCTATTTTTGAGGACTTTGGTGAAACAACATAGCACACAAAGCACAGGCAATCAGGTGTAATTTGTAAAATTACTTGATATTATGGCTATTGGTTAATACATCAACTGAAGGCCTATGTTGAGAAACTATCATAAGGAGATTAGAAAAGCAACAATGGCTTACAAACACCTTGACAATGAGAATGTAACTGTGATAGATGGCTGCCTGTAAGAAAGGAAAAAATAATTTGAAGGTAACCAGTGTGATGTGTCACCTTTTTATCTCTAGGTCATTACCAAAACCACTAGGTCTGCTCCTTTAAACATAATACCCCCACATGCATTTTATTGAGTGGATGTAGCCAATTATTAACTTATTTCCTGTGCCTAGCAATAAGTGATTCAGTAGGCATACTTAATACGCGTTATCACACGTCATACGCCCAGCTCAAAGACAGCGGTCATAGGCACTCAGACGCCTACAGCAGGATTACTCATTACGGCTGGAAAGTTGGTGGTGCAGCAGGTAATACTGAAGGGCTCTCCACTTGACAAAGTGAATATTAACCGCACACAGCAGTTCCTTCATTTGTAGCAGAGTGGAATTCACTACAAACTTCTGGGAAATACAGCTGATATCCCTACGAGGATTCTTGAGAAGCAAAATGCGATGAAACTACTTCCATTTCCAAATGTAATCTTTTTATCTAAAATTACGCAAATCTGGTACCTGGGGCGGTTAGCGCACTACTCAACCCTGCTACATGATGCACATGGGAGGTTCGCAGCCTAATAACCATATATATGAAGGAATCTACTTTGGGCTTCTCTGGTTGTGGTATGTATGGAGGGCCACCGCCTTCAGGGATGTTAACCTCTGCCACTAATAATAGTGTCGCTCCTGTTGAATGGGATTTGCTGCTGCGGAGAAGAATGTAGCAGAAACTGTTGTGAAATCTTGCCCACCAGCGATGCTACCTCGGTGGATCAACTGGCAGGTTGTTCCCAGGACCACAACAGTTCTCCAGGCAAAACCTCTTGAAAAGTTATTAAGTTCCAGCTTTTAGGGTTAGGCACGAGGACTACCCTCTGACACCAGCCAAGAAGTCCAGGACCTCAGGAACAGGACTTGGGAGTCAGGACTCAATCCACCAGAAGCCACAAGCAGGGTACAGTGCAGGTCCAGTTGAAACTGGTCAGTTGAGCTCTTCCAGCAAAGTGGGCTTCTTGCACCTTCTGTGTCCCTGCAGGAGGTTAGACAACTGAACTTTGGAGTACACTTCGCAGTCCTGGATACAAGTGGGAGCAGGCCCAGCTCTTAAGCCTCTCCTCAAGGGTTTCAACAGCAGCAGCAGCCGCCCTTCTTCTGTCTTCCACAGGTCCAGCAGTGTTCTGAAGGGGGTGCCCATGGGTGTTACATTCATGCCTAGCACTAGCCTATGGGTGGAGGTGACTCCCAGCCCCTTACTGAATAAATAGGGAAAAAGTTCCAAGGTGTAACTCTACCCACTTTTGCAGTAGGTACTGCTTGCCCAACTCAAGTAGCCTCACGAGAACTGCAGTTGCATTAAAGACGGATTTCAACAACAATGCTGAATATCGCGCCCATCTTAGAACATGTAGTAAAAAGCACAAAATGTATTAAAATGCTGTTCGGTAAAGTGCTGTGTGCAGTTAAAATAAAGACAACAACAACAATTACAAATCAGGGGATTAAAGAACATGAATGTTATAGAATTTCATTACACAAGGATTCCTATTGTGATCACAAAATTACTTGCATGAAGATTGCATTATTATTATTTATACCAATCGATTTCTGTAAATTTCAATATACTCTTACTCAGTAGATTACACCTTGTGTTTCTCCCCTGTGAACAGTGCGTGACTCCAACAAACTACACAGTTTGTGATTAGGTTGGTCTCCCTTGGTGTGCACACAGCACTTTACCAAACGGCATTTTATTGAATTTTGTACTTTTTACTACATGTTCTAAGATGGCCGCGATATTGAGCAATGTTGTTGAAGTCTGTCTTTAATGCAAATGCAGTTCTCGTGAGGCTTCTCGAGCTGAAATGGCAGTTTGTTTTGCACAGTAAACCGACACTGACAAAAACCGCAAGGTGAAAAGCATCTGTCGGGGTAGGTCCATTATAAAGCACCTTAGCAAGGATACCAGTGTGCTCTCCGTTTTTCAGCATAAAAATATTGCTTAAAGTGTTGGAATATTAAAGTGGCTCACCACCTCTGGATCGAAGCATCCAGGAGTGAGGATGAGCGGCGGCGGTGAGGTCCTGGGCAGCAAATCTATATACATATATACCTACATATATATGCAGATATACACTTATAAATACATTTTCATATCTAAATAAATACACATATAAATACATACATACATATCCATACAAGCCAACCCTCCCGATTCAGGCGTGAGACTACCGATTTGAAGGCTAGTCTCCCGCCTCCCGATTCCTGCAAGCAAAAACCCGACTTCTCGGGGGTTTCAGCTGACAGGGCTTGGTATTGTGTAAAGTGCTAATTCTTCCAACAAAGAGTGGCGAAGCAGGGGCTCTCGAAGGGGTGAAAAATCAACAAAGCGTCATTAACAAGGGAATCGTCTTTTAAAAACCTGCGAAGTACTGGGGGGGGGGGCTGTTTCAGCCCGGGCTGCCACAGGGGGTTGGGGGGGTGCATGCACTGCAAACAACCTGCCAGGCCAATGCCCAACACTTGCATCACCCTCTCTGCCTGCCATTGTGCTCCATGCTTCTGAAAGGTAAGAAAAGAACGTGCGTTTGCGTTTCAAATGTCCGACCCTGCAGCGCACACTTCCAAAGCCCATACATGCCAGTACCCCGATTCAAAGTCCCATTCTCCCGATCTTTTTATTTTATCTCCCACGTTGCTCTCCTGAAATGTTGGCATGTATGATATGCATGTATAAATGCATACATATGCATATTCTGTGCATTCAGATTTGCAAAAACAATAATAAAAGCAGATCTACAAAGCAACACCATTCACAAACTTAATTACTTTAACATAAACAAAGGCGAGACCTGTTGCATTTTCAATGCTTGTTATTCTTGTACCTATTTTTTTGCCACGCATTTAAATTTTCTTAAGTTGTTCAACTGTAAGGTAGGTCTCTATCTGAGCTATAAAGGGGTTCCCTGAATATGTCATTATTAAATATGGTTTAGTGCTCCCACACAAGGGGAAAGCCCTCGGTAAGCCAGAAGACAGGCGTGCATCAGCACCCTTCATTCAAGCCAACGTTAGCAGCATGAAGCACTCAGCATGCATTTCTCACATGATGCTTAAACCCAGTCGAGATGTCCAACACAATACAGATTACTTTAGGGAGTAAATGTCCCCTTCCAAAACTCCAGTCGTCCAGAATGGTGGATTCCAAACAGGGCTGAATGCCGAATGCCTGGCGCGTTATTACATACAAATGTCCTCGCAGAGAAAGCATATTACATCCTCTGCTTCTGGCCCACCGTAAGGGCTATATGACGATAATTGAAGGTGACTCTATTGCAGCATAAATATAAAGAAAGAGCTCTCTCACAAAGGGCCCGTGCTGCTCGGGAATGTAACCCCCATCCCTACTCCCTAATTCAGCAGAATGGTGTTTTGCTAAGATAAAATAAACACTGCCAGCCCATGAAATGGAGAGCGGGCTCCGCTGCGAGGCTGCAGGCTTGGCACTGCGAGCTGTGAGCTGCGAGCTGGAAACCCAGTGACACCTTTGAGGTACCGGTGCCAAGATGGCAGATGGAAGCCATTAGCAGGACGAAACAGCCTAAACAACTGCATGCCAAAAACCAGTGGGAAAAGAGGGAGCTTTTAAAGGTCATCGAGCTATAAAATAAGAAAGCTAATGGCTGCGGAGCAGGCCATCAATTTCAAGCGTTTTGATAAAGTGTCAGAAACTCAGGTTTCAACAATCTGTTTCCTGTAATATAAATACAGTATAAAACATGTCATCCAATCGTGAGATGAAGCAAAGGTAAAGAGGACTGGAGAAAGAGCAGGCCTCAAGAAACTGAAGGCAGAGTACAAGGAAAATAATTATTTCACTGGAAAAGATGGGAGAGACAGGAAGATAGATAGATGGAGACGAGAGAAGGGAAGAAGAAAGGAGCCTCTCCAATGGGGGAGGTGGGAGAAGGGAGGGGCTGGACACATTGGATGGTGGTGTTTTAAGAGCCCAGCACGACTACTGGAACTCCAAGCAGAGCCTCCAGCTCCCTGGGGTCTATTGAAGTAGGCACAGTGGGGATGAGAGGGGGAGCAGTGGAGAAAGAGATAAAGAACGAAAGAGAGCCCGAAAGGAGAATGGTTTATACATCATCAATAGGGCTCCTTGGGTCCAGAGTCTAGTTCTGTTGCAATTCAGTCTTCTTTGAGAAAAAACACAAGAATTGGCAAAGTAAATAAGTCTCCCCTATGGGCCTATCATCTTTGTCAATGTTTTTTATCGATGTTGTACAGCATCTCTGAGGGGGTGTATGTCGGTACCAGGCAGGCATTTATTACGCCTGCCTTAATAACGCTGTTACAAAAAAACAAGGGAACCCAAAAGGTATAGTATAGGGACCTTGGGCAGTATCATGTTATAGAGAACATTGGTCCCTATTTTCAAAGGAAGAATCACATTTATACAATAATCATACTCTAGATAGGTAGTATGTCTTTTGTCCAGCCGGACAAGAATTTATTTTACATATATATATATAAGATTAA
Source organism: Lissotriton vulgaris (assembly GCF_964263255.1). NCBI lineage: Eukaryota > Metazoa > Chordata > Amphibia > Caudata > Salamandridae > Lissotriton > Lissotriton vulgaris. Next base: position 2,099,915,233 of record NC_141689.1, on the reverse strand, counting down.
CTTGTTAGAAACACTTAATGACAAGTGACACCCAAAACGCCATATGCAATATGATTAAACAATATTGTAATGTGCAATGTGCAATGGTGTACAAAAGAATGATTTAAGTCTGTAATTTTCAAATACGAGTGTACAGACGTATTTCACCTTGCCCTTTGGCCATTCTGTGTTTCGTTGTTTTGTCTCATTGCTCCGTGGATCACGGCTGGGCCCACTTGTAATTAAGTGTTTCTAACAAGTTAATCTTATATATATATATATGTAAAATAAATTATTGTCCGGCTGGATAAAAGACATACTACCTATCTAGAGTATGATTATTGTATAAATGTGATTTTTCCTTTGAAAATAGGGACCAATGTTCTCTATAACATGCCTTAATAACGCGGTCCAAACCACAAATGTGTCTTTACAACGCATTCCTTTACCACCAAAGCTGTTACAAAGTCTTGCCTTAGGGAAAGCGTTGGAATTGAAATATTATAAATATGAATAGTATAATTTACTATTCCAACTCCAGTTTGCGCAACAGTAGGGAAAGTGTTGGCCTTAAAGTCCAACACCAACCCAAAAATGCTTTCCTTAGGCAAGTCGTTGTAATGACTTGCGCAGTAAAGGAATGCATTGTAAAGACACATTCATGGTTTTAGACCATGCTGTTAAGGCACATCGTGGTTGGAGCGACGCTGTAAATGCTGTTTCCTCACTGAGGCTATGGCACAGCCGCGTCATTTTGTAGGCACACTCACCATGCATGCATGTGCCTACAAAATGATGCACGCACTATTTTCTTTTCAGTTATTGAATTTTTTTTCTTTTGCGGGAGGCGGAAGCAATATGGCAGCACAGGCAGGGGGAAGACAGAGGGTTGGGGGGCCAAAACAACACGAAAGGCGCAGATGCAACATGGAGGTTGAGAGTGGGCAAAAGTAACACAGAGTATAGAAGAAGCAATACTAATGGTGGTGGAAGCAACACGGAGTGCAGGGGAGATGTACATGACATGGGCGAGAAAGAACAATGTGGAGCATGGGGGAAGAGAACCACACAGACAGGAGAGCAACTTGAAGTGGGCAGAGAAAAGCACAATGGTTGGAGAGCAATGCGGGGGAGAAGCACATATGGGTAAGCGTGACACGAAGGGGACAGGGCGAAAACAGCTGGAAAGCAAAGACCCTCTCTTGGAGTGTTTAAGCAAAAAGTAAACAAATATGCCTGAAAAGTAAGTAGTTGAAGTATACAAGTAATGAGGCCCTGCTCCAGGAGTGGAACAAACAGGAGAAGAGGAAGGAAAGTACACACAAGCAAATGAATAAAAAGCAAGTATATAAGAGTAACAATTAAGCCAAACAATGGTAAGCAAGGGGCGGGCTTTAAGCCCACAGTAAACTCACAATATGCCTTTTCGTAAGCAGATAGCTTCTGCTGTTTGGTAGACACGACCTAAAACATTTCTGGAAACTGTGATGTAGGGTGCAAATAATCTTTGAGGGCAGGTATCGTGATGACAACAGGTATTGGGTCAGCCTGAGCAGTGAGGATAGAATAAGCCATGATGGGCCTGATTAAGAATATATACCGAATGAAGGATAGGCTGTAAAGTAGATAACAAAAAGATCAGAAAGTAAGTTGTTAAAAAAAAATCCAGATGTGGATTAAGGTGTCACACATAACATAAGGCCTAAAGCATTGGCTTTGCACTTGAAACCACCATTCACAGATTTCAAATGGAAAGACTACATTCTTGGAGGATATCAAAGTTGATGCAGGTTTGTGGAGTGGAAGGCAGAGATAGATGAGAAGACCTTTTGTGCACAGTCGGTGCATCAAACTCCAACTGGACAAACACTCACGCTCATCTGGAATGAAGAGGTTTGCTATGATGTTGCATTGACCAACGCAGTGAGAGCCTTAGGGGCTTAGGCCTTAAAATAATAAAAACCCTATGCTCCCACACCTCCTGTTACAACGTCAGCAGCATAAACAGAGTGTGTCCAGAAAGACGCAATCCTTTTCCCAGCTGAGCTCAGGCTAGGGCTTACAGATATTCATAAGCGGCCTCTACCCAAGCTTGCTGCAGTTAGTGAACACTTTTTGTATTTTATTGTATTACAAAATATCAAACAGATTTGTATGAAAGAAAGTATGGAAACGCCGATTCTAGTAGTTCCCGCCCACTAAGACCTCTGTTGCACTCACTGTTTTATAATAAGAGCTGTGTAGGCAGGGTGGAAAGCCTATCAGACCACACCACAACCTTTACTGTAGACTAGCCATAACTGTAGAGTTTGTCCATGAGCTCTGTTTTGGTGCTTCACCTAGTTTGTAGGATCTTATTCCATTGCTATTGATTTCTATGTTCTCACCACTGTTCAGCATAGTAAATGGAACTAGCATGATTCAGAATTGTTTCTTGCCACTGTGTCAGAACGTGTTGCACACCTGGAAACCTGACATTAAAGGGCTCACGTTTCTGTATTGGGCTTCTACCGCAAAGCATATGAAAAGCCCCAGCGAAGTGGTATTTCATAACATAACGAAGGTAGATGATGTTTTATTGCTAGAGAAACCAAGCAAGCTTCCACATTAGCTGATCCTTCCATAGATTCTGCTTCCATTTCGAGAACTTCGCTCCTGGGGAAAGGAACAGCCAGTGGCAGAGCCAAATGTATATAACAAAGAAAAATTCCCGAGATACTCGGGGTGAAATGAAGTCTGATGACAAAAGTGAAATCATATCTAGATGCAAGTAAATCTAAGGCAAACCCCGGCATCAGTATAAGCACTATCTGAATCAGAAGTGTCAGTGTCAGCCGCTTTACAGAATCCACTGTGGATGGGCTGGTACTTTCAAGAGGGGGCCCTGGCTTGGTCGATGCAGAAGTTCATCAAGAGCAGGAAGACTGTCTTCAAGGGTGTGTGTTTTGTCCATTTCAATATTCCAAAAGAGCGAGCAACGACTACAAATCCTGCAGGATAAAAGTAGCAGGGAAGTGAAGGAAAGACGCGTTCCAGTGGTCTGTGATACAATCGTCAACCCCATAGTCTGCTCTCATATCCCATCTAATCATTGTCCATTCCTAGCTGCACAATGCAGTAGAGGGGCTCATGCAGAATTCTACTATCAAGTCCAAGCCTACTTTGCAGATCCCAGGTGCTCCCTGTGGCTCAGGGGGATACCCTTGGGAAATGTAGCCACATTAATTGCCAATACAAATACACTGGCCCTGGTAACTCAAAAAACTATTAATGGCAATTGTACTATCATTTCATATCATGACCTACTGATGAGCACAGTTAAGATCTAAAGAGAAGAGATCTACAACCTGAAAGAAAACTACTTAATAGGCTAAAATATAGAAACCTACCACCAATTCTATGTCAGACACTGTTCAGGTGAGCACAGGGCAGTGACGGAATACTGTGCCAAAACTTTGATGCTTGGAATTGTTTGCCTTGGTGTGCTACTAGGGCTCTGCAGACTGGGCCAAATGCACTCTTTCACACTTGACCATGAGGGTAGCCAGAGCAAGCAGTCAAAAGCTTCTCAGGGAGAGAGTGAGAGGGTCCAGAGCCCATAACACAACATTCAACCAACAGACACAATAACATATTGTCTGGCCCTTTGCTTATTGTTTAGTTTTTTTTTAAAAGTACTTTAATCACACCACAAAACTAAATACTACACACTTCTACGGAGTTATAGTTACAGGGTTACAACCACACTTACAGGTTCTAATGAAGTGCCACACTTACTAGGGCTCACTGTCCCACTCCAGGTAATTCCTCCGTGCCTGCTGTTATCTCACTGGATAATTTGGTTGTCAGTTCAATAGTTTGTTAAGATGAGTTTGCACTACCATAGGTTTACATTCTAATGGCAGGTCCACCTTTGCACAATATAGACAGTTTTTCAGTCTTTGCAAGTTGATGTCCTGTGTTACCTGCTCACTGGAGATGTGGCTCATAAGGAGCTGGATGGTGCAGTCAGTTACCTCACACCATTGGCTCTGGCATTGAAGGCCCCTGGGTGGTGGTTTCTCACTTCGCATGGCCACCAGGGTTGAACAGCGCAGGAGCCCAGTGGGTGCTCATCATTAGCAGTTGGGGCCTCTTGGCTGGGTGCAGACAGGGGTTTATCTACGCCAATTGCGGCCTTTGCTCTAGGTGTACATGGGTACACATTTTCGGCAGTTGTGATTTCTGAGCCAAGGACAAGACTTCCAGTTCAAAGGTGATGATGGCTCCTCACAGCTGTACGCCATAAATGCATCAACAATCCTTTGAGTGCGTGGGCATGCTCCTTTGGACCCAGACAGCATGATGTCCTTCTGCCCTATAAACGCCTTTACACAGTTCACTGAGGGGACCACACTTTGAGATCCCTCAAAACACAGTAGGCACTGGCTTCACTCCCACTGTGAGCTGGACTTCTGATCCTGGACAGTCCCACCTCCTGCAAGGACAGGCACTCTCCTTCAACTACTGAGCATTGCTGAGAGAGAGGGGTCCCAGTAAACAAACAGAGAAATATTCACAAACCATCAAGAAAAATCAATTGACAACAGTCTGCTAACATTGTTTTTATTTACAATGTAGCTGAGCCACTTATTCAGGCAATTGAAGTAACATTTGTAACTTTTATAAAGTGCCCTGAAAAAAGGGGAAGGGAAAATAGTGCAGTGAGTGTAGGAAGGGTAAGTGACATAAAAACAAAGCCAAAGGCTACAATCAATCAAAGATTCTTAGGCTAATTTAAATTGCCAGTGACCATAAGTTTAAAATCATTATTGCAACATAGCATGCTTCATAAATGTGCTGAATATCGTTACTCCTGGAATGAAGCTGAGAAACATAAAAAACAGTCTACGTTTCGACCCCTATTATAAAGGCAGGCGGAAATTGATCCCTTGATTTTGGGGTCTTCATCAGGACAGGAAAAAAGGCGGGGGCACAACCAGGGATGATTGTTGTCGATGGTGGAGAGGGAATGATTACTCCCACAAGGCAGACTAAGTAGGCTTGGTAAGGCCTAGGTTGAAAGGCACAGCTCTGGTCTCAAAAGAGTAAGAACGTCGTTTTTAAGCACCACTATTGGTTCCAGATTGGTTGGGTCGGTAATATCAAAAACCGTATAATATGGTAAGGGGCGCGGGAATACACCAATCAGTCCAATCTGGTTAGACAAACCGGTATCTGATATGGACAATAGTCTCAGTAGAGATACTTTGTGGAGACAGGATCAACAAATGGGAGTCTCAGTCACTAGTTGAGAAGCGGAATCAGAAAACTAGTTGGGGCCATGGATGTTCAAAAGCCGCATCTGCAGTAAATGGAATGAATCCGGGTATCAGCAGACGTCGCGTAGGCTGCTGATACCCAGATTCATTCCATTTACTGCAGAGACTATTGTCCATATCAGATACTGGTTTGTCTAACCAGATTGAACTGATTGGTGTATTCCGGCGCCCCTTACCATATTATACGGTTTTTGATATTACCGACCCAACCAATCTGGAACCAATAGTGGTGCTTAAAAACGACGTTCTTACTCTTTTGAGACCAGAGCTGTGCCTTTCAACCTAGGCCTTACCAAGCCTACTTAGTCTGCCTCGTGGGAGTAATCATTCCCTCTCCACCATCGACAACAAGCATCCCTGGTTGTGCCCCCGCCTTTTTTCCTGTCCTGATGAAGACCCCAAATCAAGGGATCAATTTCTGCCTGCCTGTATAATAGGGGTCGAAACATCGACTGTTTTTTATGTTTCTCAGCTTCATTCCAGGAGTAACGATATTCAGCACATTTATGAAGCATGCTATGTTGCAATAATGATTTTGAACTTATGGTCACTGACAATTTGAATTAGCCTAAGAATCTTTGATTGATTGTAGCCTTTGGCTTTGTTTTTATGTCACTTACCCTTCCTACACTCACTGCACTATTTTCCCTTCCCCTTTTTTCAGGGCACTTTATAAAAGTTACAAATGTTACTTCAATTGCCTGAATAAGTGGCTCAGCTACATTGTAAATAAAAACAATGTTAGCAGACTGTTGTCAATTGATTTTTCTTGATGGTTTGTGAATATTTCTCTGTTTGTTTACTGGGACCCCTCTCTCTCAGCAATATACGTACCCAGGTCCCAGTGACTTTATTGGGTGAACCCCCCTTTTGCAACTCAACTACTGAGCAGGCAGGAAGGATTCTAAACGTTGGTCAGACAGTGATCTTCTCTAGCAAGTTGTGCAGATTTTAGGGGATGTCCCCTCACTTCTAGGTTTCTGGCTGTCAGAGCACTCCCTTCCAGGTCAAGGAGAACTTGAAATTGGAACGAAGTGGGGTGTTATCAGCATTCCTGAAGTAGCAATCAGTGGCAGTCAATAGGACAGGTCCTGTCTAGTAACTGTTCACATGCGTGATTGGTTTGTGCTTTTTTAGTCTTGTTTATATGTAGGTTAAGTAGAACCCCACATTTTGTGTTAGACGTCGTATAAACATACGAAGTTGAGAACTCAGTTCTGATAGTTGGTTCTTCTTTATTGGATGACGTGTACAACACAAAGAACAGCCGACGTGTGTTGTGCCCAAGTGCCAGCAGGCCAGGGCTTTCTCAAGGCAGATAATCTTCTCTTTGGTAGGTTGGGTTTCAATGTAGTATAGAATTTGGTATGGTTGGAAATAAAGTCCTCTTCGAGTCTTGTAGTCTCTGAGCTCTGGATGAAGTCTAGTAACTGCTGCACCTTTAACACCAGAATCTGATAACCCACTCCCCTAACATCCACTAAATGGGTTTGCTCAAGAAAACGTAATCAGCAATCCCGTGTTAAAAGGCCCTCACAGAATTTCTAAGGGCAGCCCTGTCTCCACCCTCCCTCACTTAAGGGCTGGGTTCTCCATCTCCAACCACAGGAATGCAAGCAATGGACTTGCACTGTCTAGGAAAGTTGTATCTATCCTCCATCTTGTGCCATTCTAAGCCAGAGTCTTGTTGTCATGTAGGTCACACATACACAATGTACACATGGAGGCAACACAACAAAGGATATCAGAACAAGAGTCTGCGTACTACATTGAAGAGGAAACTTTATTTGAGGTAACCAGAAGCCCATACTCCTCTCTGATACAGAAAAAATGGCTGCTGAAGACTATTAACTTACAATAAAAAGCATTATGCAGCCATCACAGCTTTAAGTCCACAACCCAGGACATGGGCAGTAGTCCTATGTCGACAAAAGAGGGCATGTTTAGTGTGCCCCTCCAGGTCACAGAACAAGCTCTGTACCTTGGCATTACCATAGACATAACTAAGATGCAGCGTACATACTAGCGGGGCTAACACTACCACCTCCTTTTGATCTTTTGAATCAGAGTCCTTGTCACTGCCTTGTGGTGTCCCCCAAGGATCCTCTTTGAGTCCAAAACTGCTTAATGTGTATGTACCATCATTGGCCAGCGTCATTACTTCTTTCTGCTTCTCTCTTACTTCCTATGCTGAGGACACGCAAATCGTGGTCGCCATAACCAGTGACAATGTCAATACCAACATCAGATTTAACAATTGTATACGGGCAGTTAAGTAAAAAATGTAGGAATTCTCGTAGACAAAAAACTCATATGGAGAACAAACTAATGCCACCATCTCCTCTTCTTTATATATCATTAGAACAATAAAGAAAATGTTCCCGTATCTCCATGACACACTACAAAAAAATGTTGTGACAGCTTTCGTCATTTCTAAACTTGACTGCTGCAACAGTCTTTACTTGAACAGGCAGCAGCAACACTTAAATAGACTGCAGGTGGTTCAAAATGTGGCAGCACGCATACTGCTATGCATTCCCAAATACCTGTCTGTTGGGCAGGCACTACATAATCTCCATTGGCTACCTGTCAAGCATATAATAATTTTTAAGGCCATGTGCATTACCCACAAAGCATTCCACAACAGAGGTCAAGAACACCTGCGGAAAGGATTCAAATGGTAACTTACCGTCAGACAGCTGCGATCCCTAAAGGCAAAAAATGTGCATGTTCCCACACTCAGACTTTCGTCTTTAAGCAGAAGAAGCTCTTCCTTTAAATATTAAATCTATATCTGATCTCCTGCTCTTCAGTAAGGCTCTGAAAACCTAGCTTTTTAAAAACCAAAACAAACCGTCTCTTTTCCTCTTGAACTGTGAAAACTATTGCAAGTAGCGCCAGGACAACTCCAGGTGTACGCACGCTCTATGACTATTTTAAACATAACATTACATTCACAAAGGTAATTTACCCTTGTGAGTAATTCCCATGTGTAGTTTACACGTATACTTCGAGTAACTGTGCTACTTTTGGCTATTCACAAAATCTGAGTGTAAAGTTATTAGAAAGAGTAGACTTACACATCTACAACTGCTGAAAAAGGGGATGGAGCCAAATTTACAAGTGCAAATTACTACTGCCAAAACAAAACTGTAGTAAGTCCAGCACCACACATACTCAACCACTGTTACTGGAACACCCTCCAATATAAACCAATGGAGGAGGGACTTAACACCTTGACTGCTAAGGCAATTCCCGCTGGGTGCTGACCTCCTATGAATACCATTGTTTATGACGAGCTCAGCTCGTCATAAGCACACGACCAGTGTACTGCATGACGTGCTGAGCTCGTCATGAGCATGGAAGGGGTTAAAATAAAACACCATAGCAATAATGTTAAATTAAAGTATTTAACATATTTTAAAATATAAACACATATAATTTAATTAAAATAATTACACATAAAGCATTTATTATTTCATTTTAATTATAAAATATTCCAACCTTTTTCTGTATAGTTTAATAAAAGATTATTAAATTACTTATAATTATTTCTAAACATCACTATTAGTAATTATTAATGCATAATAAAATATGTTTTGTTTGGGTGGGAATTTATTTTTTAATTTAAACTTCAAAACATCATTTATTTTAATTATAAAATATTCCAACCTTTTTCAGTATATTTTAATAAAATAGTATTAAATTACTTTTAATTATTTCTAAACATCACGATTAGTAAATATTAATACATAAAAAAAATCTTTTTTGTTTAGGTGGGAATTTATTTTTTAATTTAAACTTCCAAATAAGTCTTTTAATTTAATTTATTTAAATTTATTATTTCTTTCAAAAATTACGTTATCAGTACTGTAGCATGTGGTTCTTTGTTCTATGTTTAATGTGGATATATACAAATACTTTACAATAAAAATTAACATAAAAATAAATATTTCGACTAACGTTTACCCATTTGATAGTTTTTTCGTTTTCCCTATCCTTTACAGGGTCTGATTTGGAGATATTCATACTGTTTTGGGTCCTTTGTTGGCTGTGGTAACTTTAGAAGTGCACTTAGTGAATAGCAATGGGTTTAACCTTATGTGGGTCGGTGCACGCACCTCTCTTAACTCCTGCATAACCTCCCTAAACCCATCCTTTGTTTTCACTCATTTAGTAGTAAGTATACCCTATTTTCCCACTCACTCTCCTGGTCCCTCCCACATTTACTAGTAAACTTACATATGTGAGGATCACCCCGATAGACAAGATAGGAGAAATGGAGGTGCAGATTCACACTCATAGGTTGATGATTAGCATTTTGTAGTACTTTAGTATACCAACTGTAGTTCTATTAAATGTACTACAAATGCAGTTGGTGAATATGCCCTAAGATAAGTTGGGCTGGTAAAAAAGTTGGGATAACAGTTTCACCTGCAGTTGGTCACTCAGGGCAGAGGAGCATGCCCGTTTACTTGGCTCGGGCAACATTTACTCAACAAAGAGAACTTGTGTCAAAGTATATTGAATATGTTTCCAATAAATATCACAATGGGAGAGGAATTACACTCTAGGTAACATCTCGTACCAAATTTATAAACTGAACAATGCATTGTATTGGCTCCTTTCAGGTTCTTCAGCAGGTGAGTTTTCTAAGTCTGCCATGGCGTCACAATCTGCTTTCCTAATGTCAAACATAAGTATTGGTATCTGTAAGCCATTGAAGGTCAATGCTCCAGAGCCTAAATTCTATAAAGAGCACCCGCGGGGTCATTATCACATCCAAGGGAGAAATGCCTACAATTATTAAACAGAGAAAGGATTAGTTAATAGAAGATAGGAAGAACGTTATTAATATCAATGTCACTCGAATGACACAATGTTAAGAACCATAGTAGGCACTAAGAAAGAAAATATTGAAGTCACTTTTGGACTTGTTGGACAATGTTGAATTCAGAGAGGTGACCTCCTAAAGTTAAAGATGTTAGATATGCCTGAAATAGGAAAATAGAATGATTCTATACTGATTGGTAGAAGAAGAAGTAACTTGCCCACATTTGTATGGCTTAACAATTCCTACAAAAGTCAAATTTTGTACAGAATATAAGCATGGACACTTTCTGCCTAGTTCGATTGTATGAACTTTAGCCTCAACACACAGAACTCTTTGTGCATGAGTTACACTATTTCAGAACATTTTCAGAGGTGCCCAGCCTGAGCGAGTTCCTATCTGAAATTGCCCCTCAGTCATTAAGGTCTATTTTGATATAACTTTAAAAGCGATTTGCGTGCTCACTTACGTTTCTTAGATTTGCTATCCCTGTCTTTTGATATTTTTCTATTTTTTTCTTTTCTCTCTTATGTGAATGTATACGGTTTTCTCACGCACCTCAGGTGGGTTGACTGAAAAGTGTTTATTATTAAACTATACTACAACTCGTGTGTGCTTAAATCCATTGACAAAGCACAAGGAGGGGTTTTTACAAATTCAAATAAGCGAGCATTTAAGCCAACATATTATAGTAATCATTATTTTTTTATTTCCAAACATTATCAAATCATACATACAGTGAAGGCACTAATGACAATCCTTGGATTGCAGGGGCCAAGGAACCATATTGTGGAACGCTTGATAGTTAACCTCCTTATGCTCTACCCTCTGCACGGCGGCTGATCGTATGGTTGCCAGCACCTCTATTTCTATAAGATCTTTTCTCACTTGTTGTAACACCCTCCTTCCTGTACAAGGGAATTGGCGCTGATTCCAGAACAGTACATCCCTGCTCTCTCTGTCTTTGTGTCCCAACTTTTATCACCCTTTCCAGCCATCTGCTTCACTTTAGCAAGCGCCATTCCACCTACTGTGTCGTCCTCTTTCTGCCTAGTTGAAGACATTGTTAAATCTCTATTTCAATTTGCGGTCTACATCCCAGTGGAAGCAATTTCAAGTGCATCCGATGGGAGTCTTAATATGTGCAGGTTGGGCGCCATCCAGTGATCTTCCAGACTGGCCACCATCTGGAATAAATTCCAGGTGGTGCAATGCTCAAATCCCAAACACTACTTTTGTTTTCCAGTGATTTTCCCAACCTCAGTTGCATTTTCTCTACGGCTTGCTTCGTAGCAGGGACTCTGAAGGAATTACATCTAGTTCCAGTTCCAACTTTGTCACCAACTTCACAGACAAGAGACACCACATTCTTTGACTGCCACAGAGCCCACGCTGGCTCACAGACGCGGATAGACAGAAAGACAGTTACCCAGAAAAGAGCTACTATCGCTCTTGTTTTAGTAACAGGTGCCCAAAGCTGAACAGAGGCAGGAAAAAGGTAGGAGCAAAGGGCCAAAGCAACAGCACCATGAGGGAAATGAAACACAATGAGGGAATGAGATGGAGTCAGAAGCAGTGCACTCCATTCAAGCATGGCAGTGTACATTTGCAAAAATCAGATCACTACACCATGTTGCAACTAAAAGCATGGCAGTTGCAGGACAACTTTGCAAAAAAGAGACAAGTTTGTATAACATGAAGCGAGGACAGAAGGAGACAGAGCTTTAGATCACTTATGCACCTAGTGACTGTCCTATTCATGCACCACTGCAATACCATTTCGTATATAGTGCCAGCAGACACCAAAATGTAAAGACATAACGTCCAAACAATGCTTCCAGTGGTGGTTTCTTTATGAGGGTGGGGGGCCATCACCCCCACCCACTGTGAGCCACATGAATTGTTAAAAATAAAATGAAACTCTTGAAAATCAAAATAAAAAAATAAAATATAATAAAATGGCAATTAAATTATTTCATTGTCATTTTATTTTTAACCAATGCGCAGCACAGCGCACCGCAGCCGCCAGCCTGCCTACGAGCACGGAGAGCGTATACTCTGCTACCGCCTGGCAGAAGGAGGACTGGAGTCATAGTGGCCCCCAACTTGAAAGTGCGCATGTCACTTTGGCCGGCGACCTCGAGCCGGCCAAAGTGACATGCGCACATTGAAGCTCTACACTCAGCTGTCTTAGACAGCTGGGTGGAGACCAAGCACAGGCGTCTAGGGCCTGAAGGAGCGTTAGGCCAACCCACTCCTTCAAATCTTGGCGCTTCTCTTATGCAGCGTGAGGGTAGCGTCTGGATTGGTTAGGGACAGGTTCTGCGTTCCACAGACTTCGGAAGGACAACAAGGTGTACAATTTAGTTTTATTTAATGAATATAATGTTTAATGCATGTACTGTTTGCTTTATTTAGGAGGGAGGGGTTATTTTCATTTGGGCTTTTGAGGAAGCGTTGTTTTTAGTATGGGCTTTTGTAGTGAGGGAAAAATTTGCTTTTGTTTTTTTGGAAGTAGCGGGGCACTTCGCTCACCCCACCACTTTGAAATGTCACCAGCCGCTCCTGAATGTTTTCAGCAGAGCAGTATGGAAGAAGTAAAACTACTACACTGCATGCAGACCATGGAGCAAGTCATATTATGACTTAGGGTCTGATTTATATTTTGACAGGAGGTCTGTTGGTCTGTCATAAGAGTGTACTTGTTTTGGATCGCACTGTGCAGCTACTCGGGGGGGATATATTAAGGCACCCAGTAACCTTTACTCAGTTAATTGGTTTTCTGATGAGGTTGCAATCGCGTGTAGAAGATACAGAGATTTTCATATCCCGATATTGATTCCCCGAATATTGATGAACATTTTATGACAAGAGGGAAGACACGCTGGCAACATATTAAGTATAGGAATTACTTTTCTGCTTCATCACAGGAAAAATAAAGAATTACAAACAAATGTGCTTTAAGGAGCTGCGGGGGACTTTGTTTGTGACTACCAGCCCCAGGAGACAGCGGGCCAATCAGGGCGTGCTCTAGCCCCTCCCTGACCACCGGCAGCCTTGAAAACGACTCACGCCCCCGCTCCACGGGAGACGCTTCGAGGAGCTGTGGGGTACTTTGTTTGTGACACCGTCCCCAGGAGACAATGGGCCCATCAGGGCGTGCTTTAGCCTCTCCCTCACCACCGGCAGCCTTGAAAACGACTAATGCCTCCCGGGCCGGGGGCGCGCGTCGGGCCAAGGGCATGCCCGTCCTAGCCCGTCATCGCCAGGAAGAGGCAGGGCTGGGCCCCCCCCCTTTCATTAAGGTTACGGGACATAAGGTACTGTTTTTGGATCCACTACCGTGTGACTCTTTCTTGTTTGTACCTGGGGGCTGTGAACATCGATACCACCACTTTTTGACAAACTTTGGCCAACAAAATCTGCGCTTCGCCAGTATGTGGTCATTACAGCCCGACTAGTTAATTTCTGTCACTCAATGGTTAAAAGGAAGTCAATGGAGGGTGCGGGGGTAGCCCGGAATAAGAGAGCCAAAAAGGCAATAAAAGTTAGTCATGCAGCCAGTAACTGTGTCCTGGATAGAATCGAGACCATAGTCAAGGAGTGCGAAGAAAGTTTGGGAGGCAATAACGCAGCAGTCAATATTGGCGTAGAACATCCTGGGGAGGGACCAGGTTCCGATCCACAAAGATCAATTCCATCTATGTTAAAAAAAAAGACACACAGACCCATCAACCCCATTCCTCATAGCCTAGTGTCAGATGGCCCGGAGGTATTCCCTCCATCTACTTCTCCATTACCAGTCTTAAATCTAACTGATACAGGGGTTTCAACTACCAACCGAATTGCTGATGAGCATATCCCACCAATCTCCTGTTCCATTCGATTTGCAGTGCTAGAGTGTTTGGTGGAGGGAACTGTACCCCCAATAAGGAAGGATTGTAATGCTACTGACACAGTGGTTACAGCAAGTACATGTAAATGCAGAGATCTCCATGAGGGGTTACTGCAGAAAGTGGAATTTCTTCAAAGAGAGGTGGACTCTTTGAAGAAAATGGTTGAAGCCTTAAATTGCAGGGCAAAACATCCTCCCTCAGCTCATGCCTTGGTGCCCCATCCTTCTTTCCCTACATCCGCTCCACAGTCAAAAAGGCCACCGGCAGGTGTTCCGTCTGAGGGGGGTGGCGGGACCCTCCTCATTGGGCCGCTGGATCAAGGAAATCCTACCACTTTCAGGGCCCCCACTCTCAGCTCTAGAAAATCCTATGCTGAGTCACTGAAATTTCCTGGGGTTTGCAACACCTCCTCTAACACCATGGGGCAACAGGGACAACTCCCTCGGGGTATGACCATGAATTCCCAGGCCATAGTTCATATGGTAAAAGTCGCAAAACCTTCTTGCAGACAGGGATACGAAAGTGGTGAATCCCTCCGTAATAAGGCCATACATTGATTACCACAGGTGAGGGGATGTAGATCCATAATTCGGGAGGACATTGTGAGAGCAAGGAGGATTGTTTTGCATAACTCTGAGCTAGACTGCTTCGAGCTGGTGCTAACCGATGCTGTTCTCGCCGAGAATTTAGTGGCTTTGGAATTCCGTACCTCTTCTCCAGATTATTCTGCCATCCAGATTAGGCGTTTTCCATCATGGCCATCAAATGGGATGGCTGACCAAGAAACATCAGAGAGACCTGGAGGGGGTCGGGGTTGAATAGGGTTGAATAGGGTAGACTGACTAAATTTAAGGTCTAGTGTCAACCTCAAAATAGTCCCAATAGGAGTCAGATGTAGAGAGACCAATGCCCTCGCTAATTCTCGATCTGCAGGAATTTTAAAGGTTCAGGGGCAGGAGGTTGAAGAAGTGTGGGCACCTTTTGGCACCCCGGATAACATAGCAGTGGAGACCATGACCAACTCAAACATACTCAACCTCCTCTCCTGGAATGTAGCGGGGTTAGAGGAAACATTATTGCTCCCCGAATGGATAAAATTTGTGTAAAAGTTTGAGATATGTCTATTCCAGGAGACATGGAGCTTAACTCCCATTTACAATCCGGCTTTACTTCTTACTTTATTCCTGCAATCAGTTCAGGCAAGGGCCGCCCTTCTGGGGGGTTACAAATTTGGGTTAGTATTTCCCTGAATTGGACAATCACCACACTTAGGGGCCGATTATGATGGCGGACGGACCAAAGTCCGTCCGCCACCATAGAGTAGGAGGGACCGTCCGCAGGGGCAGCAGCAGTCCCTCCGTGCAGATTAGGATGTGACCGCCAGGGTGGCGGTCACATCCTCTATTTTTAACATTGCGGCGGGTGCAGCTTCAAGCTGCACCCACCGCAATGTTAAAAATGCATGCATGGCATTTGCGTGCACAAAGCGGCAGGCATCGCGCGGTGCCTGCCGCTTTGTTCACGCAAATGCAGGGGGGCACCATAGGTATCCCCCATGTGCACCCCCCACCCTCGCTTCACCCAGGGGGCCCGCAACGGGCCCCCGAAGTGAAGGTCCGTATGCTTTTCCACGGCGGAAAAGACGCCGTGGAAAAGCATACTTTTTACTCCATCATAATATGGCTGGCGGTGTCTATCAGACACCGCCAGCCATATTATGATGGAGTAAAAAGTATGCCATGTTAATGCTTTTCCGCCGCGGTCGGAAGGCGACCGCGGCAGAAAAGCTGCAGACAGATTTCAAGACCCACCGCCATCCTAATATGGCGGTGGGTCTTTTGTGGCTCGGAGGATGCAGAAAAACTGCGATCCTAATCAACCTCATAGTTGTCTGTCACGGGACATTCTGCATCTAACTGTCAGAGGAACACCCAATAGCACTGCATTAGAACTATTTAATATCTATGCAAGAGGGTCTATAGGCGCCCAGCCATCCCCGACTATAACAGCCTTGGAAAGTATGCTTTACTGCACCCCGCCACATTCTAATATCATTGTAGCAGGGGACCTGAACTGCACGTTCGAACAGCTGAGTGCTGAGGACTTCATGGGTGTTGCCGAAGAGGATGCAAAATGTCCTATCCCTCCCCTCAGCTTAGACCCCATTAAAAAGTGGTCTCAGAGGGCCATCCAAATCAATGCCCTTACCCTGGAATTTAATTTAAGAGCTGCAAATTGGAGGACAAGCTCCGATTTAAGTGGAGCAAACACTTTTGATAGGATAAGCTCCCCGTCCAGAATAGATTATATCCTCATCGACGTCCGTTTATGGGGTGACCTTCAGGACATGGTAGTTAAACCCATCCATAGATAGCGGCCATAATCCTCTTTGCCTACAAATTAACAATATTTGGCGACCTCTTGGCATAGAGGCATCTAGCCCTCCCTTATTGTCAACTAGAGAGGTAACCTCCTCCAATTGCAACAGATGCCTTAAATGGCTCAAAGTCTCCCAACAGGAACACATAAGGGTGGAGTAAATTATTGCATCCCCCATGGTGGAGGGACCACACTGCAAATTTATAAATGACCGCCAAGTAAGCGGTCGTTAATAATGCATTAGCAGGAACCACCATCATGGCGGTTCCTGTCAATGCATATTGCTATTTGCATGAAGGCTGAATTAGCATGACGCAGCTCTGTATCAAACAGTTTTCTTTTTTTATTTTAAAAAAGGGCTGCTCCCCTTGCCATGGTAGTCATTTCCCATAGTGGGGGGACCATTCTTTGCATTTTGCTCTCCCTCACCAGCAGGGTTTGCCTGGCGGTGAAGGACAGTAAAAAACTGGCTATATGTCCACCCATCCTCACGGACAAAATGGTTATGGTATTAGTTCCCTGCACTCTGTAAATTTTCCAAAAAGAGTCCGTGAAAAGTGGAAGGAACACACTTCAAACATATATACTAACTTGTAGAACAGGTCCCGAATAAGGACTACAAGCTGCTACATTCCTATCACAAATTTGTGAAGAAACAACACAAAAACATTTCCATACAACAAAACATCACAGATTCAGGAGTCTCATATATAAGGGTTTTTTCTTTTGTTTTCTCTTTTTCTTTTGAAGTGAAAAACACAGCCAACACGTTTCGTCCCGCACACATAGGGACTTTTTCAGGGCAAAAAAGGATAAGGCAACTATATGTGCCCCTTCCCATCAAAAATGATCCCAAGGCAAACGTAAAGGAAATCCAATTTGATGTTCAGATCTACATATTTCTTATACAAAATAAGAACTATTATACAACAGCATAGATTCAATCAGTGTCTTTACAAAGAGTCCTTTGAAATGAGTCCCAAAGGAAAAAACAGTGTCCACTCGTAAATCAAGTGTAGAACAGGTCAAACGTTTCACCAGCATTTAATGCATATATGTTGGCGGTATGTATACTCTGTCGCCGTTGCAACGGAGTATACATATTGACTACATATAAATCGGGCCCTTAATAACTAGTTCCTAGATTGAATTACGAATGATCTCTTTAAAGAGATTGGCACTAATGGGTTTATCTGATGAAATAATTATAGTTAGTTAATCCCTGTTAATTTAGCATGTTCGTTGTAGTGAGGGCTAGCTTTAAATTAGGTTTTGCCACTTCACTAGCAGCGGCCTGACAGACGTGCCACAAGCCCTAATGGGAATACGCAAAGTGAGTCCCTATGCAGGGCAGTATAGTAGCCACAAATTAAGTGGAATGAGCCATGGCAATAGCCTCAACCCAGCTCAGTGCCAATTTAAGAAACAAATTAAATCAAATTTTTACGGTAAAAGGCTGCTGCTTTACTTGTCATTCCTTGGTTGAAAGGTGGAGTCAAGTCACAGCGCACAAATCTGGGACAGAAGGCCTGTGAAAAAACAAAGATCCCCAAAAACTAAAATGTTCACAAAGTACTAGAAATCACTGGCAACTGAGTAAGCACAGAAGAGAGACCGAGTGCTTTCCAGTGACAGGCTTACCAATGAGCAGATATTGCAGATTAACCAAAATTCCCCTTAGATGGATATGAAAGGTGTAGCTGGAAACTTGTGGCCTTTCCGAATCTTAGTCTGAGCAGTGTTTTGCGTGTGATTCTACTATTAAGCAAACTCCCCACAGACAATACCAAGAGTTACAAATTAGAAGACAGCTCCACGGACGTGGGCCTTCAAGTATTTATAACACAAGTCTTTCCTCAGTAAAGTAAGAAATATTACTGAGAATGGGAAGAGTGTTTATAAAGCTTTGGATAAACCACATTATCTGGATAGGCCCTGGCCATTCAGGAGGCTGCCATTATTAAATAACAGACAAAGAGGTATCATTAAGCCTCACAGGAAGTAAAACAATATTACAATGTCTCTCGTTTTAATATGCAAAGAATCTTTAAAGGCAGTGGCAAACAAAGGTAAAAGAGAAAGAAAAATAATTAAAAAAAGCTAGACCCTGCATATTGACACAGCTCCCTTTCACATAAACTTATTTTCCTGCTGTTATAAAAGTCTGCCATGTTAGATTAGCTTTCTGTTTTTTTCTCTTGGCCAGCTTTACAAGGGATATAAGCAATTCAAAGTCGACCTTGTAAAGAAGAATGCCTATTTAGCATGAGCAAACAGTTTAGCATGTTTTTACTCTTGCTTTTAACTCAGTGTTTGGTTTCCACTCCCAATGGATTTTACTTAGTCAGAACACCCAGTTGTGCTATGTGGCACTTAGTGAGATGTCCATCAAACCTCTTCAGGGCTGTGCCCTCAGTGGTGGTGGGGGTTATCAGATGTACACACCACACATTCTGGTCCTCCTGCCACTCAGTACCAGTTCTTCCCCGAGCAGCACTCTCACGTCACTTCCTCATAGCCCTAGTCCTCTCACTCTGCTGACGATCTTGCAAGAATAATAGGAGCCACTCGGTACTTACGGATTCAGGCAGTTTGGCTCCTTAGGTCCTGGCCCACTTTGCACATGAGGAGAGAGCACAAGATGCAGTGAGTCATAGGTCATCCAAGTCGGCCTTGCAAGCTATCAAAGCATGGTTGCAGCTTCAATGAAGGAACGATGTGACCTCACCGGCCAAGACCTACCACATCTTCTCCTAGGCCTGGCCCCGCCTGGTCATTTCTAATGGATTCAAAGTTGGTAAATGATGCTGAACCTGACAGGTTCTCCCCATTAGAATGCACAAATCTGCCCAATCATACGTTTCTCCACAGATCTGATCAGGTGATCTATTGAGGCAAGGGCACACGTAATCTTCTATGAGATTTTCAAAATCTGTTTTTCCCTCACGTTTGTAGATCATTCACTCATGTATGAACGTAAGCCTTAAATCAGAAGAAAAGAAACCATGTTCAAAAAAATAACAGAAATTCCTGAGGCAGCTATCTTCTCTCTTGAAGAAAGACTGTACTGCAAAAAATAACCTGGCACTTACATGAAACAGCTGTGAGATCATCATTATAAATAGACTTTCAAGCATGGGCTCTGATGACCCGGAAGATCAAGTCTCCGCATTAAAAATGTGCTACCTTAGTAGAATAAAGCGGAGTAAGCCTCTTCATTGCCTAGGATGGTCACAAAGTCCAAGAAAACCCTTAATGGGACCATGAACAAAGAACAAGAGCTACTCTTGAAATTGCAGTCTCACGTCACACAAGTATTCTCTCAGATGAATCTAGCCTTCCTCTTTTTGATTTGGAGATAACTTATAAGCCAAGCTTTTGGTCCTGTATTTTGATCTGCAACCTACTGAGATACAAGGATTAAAAAAATTATGAGTGTAACTTTAAGTGTTTTCAGAAAACATTGTTTTTAAATGGCCCAGAGGCTACTTCTATCCATCCAAACGACACTACTGAAAATGTAATTGTTCTCAAAGGAAGAAACAGTTTCCTATGTCAGATTCATTGCTGGAGATAGCGGAGTACACCTTCTCCCCACTTACATTGTAAGACTAAGACCTTGGCAATCCTTCCTTATCCTGCGACAGATGAGATTGATGTAACGGTACCAACAGGATAGCTACTACAGTTGAAATTCTAAGCACCTAACTGGGAGATTTTATTAGTAGGGTTTAGGAAGCAAACATTTCACTCTTTATGGTTGAGTACTTATCACAGGAGATCTTTAGGTGCAACAAGAACCTCAGTATATTTCACGCAAACCATTTGAGACGTCTTTCTCCGAAAAGCCTTGCTTCAAACATCCCACAGCTCAGGTCTCGCATGTGAAGATGGCAACCCTTCTGAATAATAAGACAATAAAAGAAGCTTATTTACAGCTTTGGCAAGACCTTTTGTCATCATTCTATCCACTGACAGGGATACGAAGAAAGAAACTTAATGTATTTCTAGATGGAAGACATTTTCCACCTCAGAGATACTCTTGTAAAATAGGACTGGATGTTGAAGTGAGACGGGGACTGTTTTTGTATTATCTTTAACACTGAAAATAGTGAAAAAATATACACAAACAGTAAGACATATACAGGTGCATAAATCCCATCTTGAGGGCCCAATTTGTGTAGGTTTGCTACAAATAGTGGTCATCATAGTTTTCATAAATTGCAGTTATCATCATATTCATCTTCTACAGTGAGCCTGCTGCAGCAGGTAGGTCTCCAGTTCCTTAACCTAAACAATCTTATATGTCAACCACTGTGCCCTAAAATATTTGGCTGTTTTATTAATTTGTACTGTTGAGATTTGTCAGTTTACTTGACTCCTCTTAAAGGTAACATCAGCCCCTGAGTCAATACAGAGATTATAAATCCAGAGGTGGCTGCTGCAGTATGGGGGTCTTCATTTAATTGTGTGTTTGGATGACAGTCTAATTATATACCAAGAAAAGGATTGTGTATAAGCTGAAATGGAGATATTGATGTCTTTCCTACAGAGAATGGATTTTCTATTAATCGAAGAAAAGTCAGCTCTTCGTCCCTGTCAATCCACATTCTTCCTGGGATCCAAAAGCACGCTCAGTTGCAACGCTTAAGCTTACCCGTGAAGATGGCAAAGAGAGGAAACAGAGAGCTCATAGGGAACCCTTCCCATCAAAGTGTTCAGGTAAAAATAATGGATTGTCCTTTTGAGTTCTATCTAAACTATTGTTCAGGCAGCTCCATTACTTTCACCATTCAGGAATTTGAGGATAGAGACATAAAAATGGGTCTCACATACAAATGGTGTAGTAGCCTTGAACGGAGAAGCCATGGAGAGATAAGAAGGAGGCTCTAAACGGTGGACGACTGGAATGGTAGAGGTATATTTAGCACAAGCCACGACACTTTCAAGAATCAGACAGAGGACATATATGATTGGGATCTGCTCGAGAGGGTACATCCCCACAAGGCTTTACCCAAACAAGACATTATCATCTGTGCTTTATATCTGGCAAAGCCATGGCAAACGGATTCACCAAGAACAATAGAATTAAAATACCAGCTGTTCACCCCTCTACCAGATTTATTGCCAAATCATTCAGGTGGGGCCTCTTGTTCCACACAACTTCAGTTATGAAACATGGGTGTTGTCATTCCTTTTTCCTTCATCTGAATTTCTTTTTCCTAATCTCTTCTCATATGGCCAGGTAGTATCTATTTGTAGAAATAAATATTCTTTCTAGGTATACACAACTTGAAATTTGAATTGTCCCCCTTCAGTTAATCACCTCTTTTCTGACCTCATGGAGCTCTTGTTTGAGAGGCTGATCTTCTCTGCGAGGCCTGCAAAGATGAGCAATTCATTTTTTTAATAAATAATATTTTTGACTCTGGACGAAAGATAAAATAAGGCTTTTCTTTCAGCGCATACCTGAGTTTCCTGTGCCCGTGACATAGACCCTTTAGAACAGATTGTAGGAGGGTAAAATGCGTTGAGGATTTTGGTGCCAGCCTATGCAGAGTCTGGCAGAACAGCTGTAGTGAGGAGCATTTACACTACTTTGAAATCTCTGCTTTGCAGCCTTGAAAGCTCAACACCGGCTCCGAGGTGTTTGATCTTCTAACTACACAGTTTCAGAATTTCGCAAATCCCGTATTTGCTTTCTCAGCCCTTATTTCAGTGTTGTGTATATCCACTATATTGCAGTTTGGGTGTTGCGGCAGGGATATGAAGTGCTCTATATTTATTTATTTATTTTAAAGTTTTATATAGCGCAAGCTAGACCAGAAAAAATCAAAGAGCTAAATGCTACAAATCAATACCCCGTAGAATATTTTGCCCTGCGTCCGCTGTCTTGGCACTCACAGATTCTATCAGCTATGCCAGAGAGTTTACTTAGGGTTCTATGTCTGTTTTTTAATGAACTCTAATAAGCCCTTCAGAATGTATGGAAGAGGTGTTTTTTTTAGGTACATCTTGCCTTTTGGTAGAGCCGTGGCCACTCTTCTCACTTCCAGATCTGATCCTAAAGAATTCCGTATCTCCATTTTTGGGCTTCCATTTCTTTTCAGGGGGTTGTGGAACTTTTAATGATCCAAATGCTCTGTAAACTTTAAAAGTTTGCTTGCACCAGCATTTTTAGGTCGAGCTTACCAGACAGCGCAGGCTGTCTGATTACGAAAGATCTATTTAGAGCTTAGATTGGACTTCCAGCCTGCCTGTTGCTTACCATTGGTTGGCCTTATTGTCACTCTCATTTGCTTACTTCTTATTCAATGGCTCACCTTCCTCTTC
Organism: Lissotriton vulgaris; assembly: GCF_964263255.1. Classification (NCBI taxonomy): domain Eukaryota; kingdom Metazoa; phylum Chordata; class Amphibia; order Caudata; family Salamandridae; genus Lissotriton; species Lissotriton vulgaris. The sequence goes on along the minus strand of NC_141689.1, from coordinate 2,099,892,494 downwards.
TTATGTTTTTCTCTCCAATGGAGTGTACCTCTTTACAATCATTTCGATTGGCTGTTTGTATATTTTCACTGCTCACATTTAGGAAACCAATTTTTCTTTTTTATTCAGCAGTCTATGAGGGTGCACACGTTTGGTAGGTCTCTCTGCCTTGTGTTGCTTCACCCCACAAATGCCCACGCCCCCCCTTGCTCCACATGTCTCCCAGCTTGTCTGCAAAAGCACATTCACATGAATATTTCTGCCGGGGTATGGCTGAAAAGCAGACTTAAGGGTTGTTTTTGCTTTATCTCTAGCACTCCACATATTGCATTAAAGCACAAGCTTTGGCACACTAAGGTTTTTATGCCACTGAGGAAGGTCTTATTGCTGTACTCTTTTAGCTACTGTCTTTAGCATAGCACCTCTGCTCCCTGGGCTAGTGCAGAGGGTGTGGAGTTCTGTGGAAAGTAAACTGGGCTTTGGTAAGAGTCTCCTTTTATATTGTGACACTTCCTTATGTTTTTTAAAATTGTTTAGAGTATCCGGAGAGAATGGACCATGCCATTTATAAAAATTGGAAACAATGAATTTGAAGTACAGTTTTGAGATACCATAAAATACATGTTTGATTATCCTTCATTATTTTGAAATGCTTTATCTTTTGTACTGTGCGGTACAGACAAACACTGGCAAAGTCAACAGTTTGGCACTTGCATCAAAAGGCATGATCTGTTAGCTTTGCCAATGCTTATTATTATAGTCAGGATCTTCACAGTTCCCCCTCCCTCTCACACTAAACTCTTGTCTATTTTTCCTCTCCTCACTGCACTATTCTGGCACCCTCTCTACTTGTTTATCCATCCCTCTCTCTCAACTTATTCCTTCTTCTAACTTTCGTATCTGTCACAAAGCTTACGAAAGAAATCTGAAAGCAGTTTTCTGCTTTTTCTAGATTTGCGTCCTATTATCAGTGCTAAATTTGAGCTAGTGGTTTCTGGTGCTCGCCACTGGCACTTAATTGTCAGCACCGGCTTTAAGGATTCTCGATCAGATGGTGGCGCCCTCTGTCTAATTTTGAATTGAGCACAACACCACTTTTCAATAAGTCAATATATATTAAAAATGAATACCTGTTGCTAATGCTATTATTATTGTTTTGGGTGGCCTGGAATAGTCTGATTTGTCACACTGTTAGGAGTTCAATGGTGAGTAGGTGGGTTCTTACTGTCAATGGCAGCATTGGCAGGGGCAATGGGTGGTGCAGGCTGCAGTGGCCTCCAGAGAAGGGAACTAACAACTTATTTTCTTTACAAATTAGGCACTGCCTACGATGGCCTGGAATGTTTGACAACAGAGACCACCACTCCACTTTATAAATAATCAAACCACTTGCTTACAGAAAACACAGACTAATGCATTAATATAAGGCATCCAAAACACATAAAAAAGAATAGTAATGTTCTACAATTCTGACACTGATATCATGTTTCTATTACATTAAGTGAGACTCATGACCAGCTACACTTAAGCATACCAACTATGGGCAGCAACTGCATATGGCTTTCTTCTACTCACAGCATCTGAACACCCCATTCTTTGATACCATAAAAGGAACACATATAATTTCCTAAGTCATTGCCCAAGGGCTGTCATTAACAACGTGCGGTGCACTGTGGCGGTGGCTGCCTATCTAGGGTGGTAGGGCAGGTGGAGGGGATAGGGAGGTTGGGTATCCGTAATAAAAATGAAAATAATAAATGGTTTACCTGCTGCTCCCGGCCGGCTTGTTGCACCTTTCATCCGGCCCTGATGTGAATGGACCTGAAGGCAAAGGCTCCTCGCCCACTCTAGACGCTGCTCTCATAGCACGAGAGCAACGCCAGGATTGGTCTAAGTGGCCTAGTTTGCTGCTCAGACAGTGCCTTGAAGCCAGTGGCTATTCTCCAACTAGGCTGTGCAACACAGCGGGGTTGGAAAAACATAAGTGCGCATGTCGGCTTGGCCAGCCTAAGACGGCCTGCCAAACAGACATGCACACTCCTCCTCCCTGCCATGCTCTAAACTTATTGCACGGCCCGCCTGCTCTAAACTTATTGCACGGCTCACACAGCAATAAATAAAATTATAATAACATTGTGTTATTATCATTTTATGTGTCTGCTGGCTCTGGGCAGTGAGGCGGTGCTTCTCCGCCATTACTGAGGAGCCGCCCCTGTTGGTGCACTGATGACCACCAGTGTGACCATAGCTTAATTCACGCAGGTGGAGGGCACCAGCACCCACTTTTAGGGCCCGCTACTTATTTTTCATCATCAGACATTCACCCAGAGGGAAAGAAAGAGAACGAGAGAGATAAAAAAAAGGGACAGAAGTGGAGTAAGGACAAGAAAGGACAAAATGAGACTGTAAGGGTGGAAAAAAACTGCAAGAATGAGACATGAGAAATTTAGGCTGGAAGAAAGAGACATGAAGTGGAATCAGAACAGACAGCATATCACCGTGCTGGTAGCGGGCTCCTCAGTAAAACTTGGGCCATTTGCACTTATTCTTATTTATCTGAGTACTTTTGATTTACAAATTAAGCACTGCCAAAGATAGATTCATCAGAAATCCCCTCCCCGATCAGAAAGGAGTTACTTTTCGCCTCAGGGTCACCACAGATCCTTGTAAACTCTGACCCCTCCCAGGGCAGCCCCTCGTCTGCCGTAGGGCTCACACCTGCCCTGAGCCAGCAGTGCTCATTACCTTTCAGCAGCACAAAGCCCCTTTTCAATGCTGCTCCTGACAGGCAGGCACTCTACCCAAGGAGGGCTGAATCATCTCCGAGTGGCCGCCTTCCAAACATTATGAATGGCTGAGTAAACAATGGGAAATGTGCAGAAGACAAGTAGGTGTTTAGACTGCTTTCGAGGAAAGCCCATCCAAACCAACCTGAGGATGTTTAGGAAAGTACTTAATCCACTCTTCCTTTATCACATACTGCTGTGTGGAGAGCTGGCAAGCCATGCACAGGAGGCTGCCAGATCCTTGCAGCTCACTTCAAAAGCTGCCACATAACCTGCAGATTTACAGCTTACAAGGGCGAACACATCTCTAGTCTGTTGCCAGCACGTCGGAAACGACCGTGCAAGCAATTTTCTAATAATTATCAGCATGACTGGGTGGCTGCTTTATTTCTTAAATTCATAAAGTGCTCACCATACACTTATTTGTTTCAAGGCAGCTTTACCGACACAAAACCCGAACTCAACTGCAGAGCAACGGTCCGACCCACCATGAACGAGTCGCTAACAATCAGGGGCGGCTTTAGCGCAATGCGACTGGTGCAGCCGCACTGGGCGCTGACCTCAAGGGAAGGCGCTGTGTTTAGCAATAACTTATTATTGGAGAGATGCGGGGCACTTTTGCCCCATGGTAGTGAGAGAATCCGGGGACGCGGTCATGGAGTGTGGGGGCACCAAAAATGATTGTCGCACCGGGCGCCACCAGCACTAAAGCTGGCCCTGCTAACAATGAGACATGTTTTAAGGGCTTCTGTGCCCATCGCAGTGGGCAACACTCTAACAAAACCTCTTCTGCATCCTGGGTGCCTCAATAGAAAACAATCGTCACCCATGCCCACAACATTGAGTTTAGGCTTTCATTAGACACCGATCAGTAGACAGCGCTTCCCACTTCCACCCAGAGATAAGCAGGGATAGAGCATAAAGCAAGGACCAGAACATTACAGACAACAGTAGCCCCAAAAGGCAAAGAGTGAAGTGACCTGACAAAGGGAGTCATGGGGGTAACATGTCCAAGGCCAAACACCAGGCAAAAGGAAGCATTAGAAAAGAAACGCTGTGAAAATGACCTCACTAGCAGTCAAGGGGTCAAACCCGGAAGATCAGCAAAACCATCTAAGTTTGCATTATTGGATGTCAGACCAGCAGGGCGAGTTCCTGACAAGGAATGAAAAACAACAGCATGCTATAGCTCTTGGAATATATAAAACAAAATATACTCCCAGACTTGGTTTATTGTGGGATTCAAATGTGGAAATGAATTCAAGATTATCGATCTTTGACCTAAATATTACTTGGTGAGCTAAAGGGCAGCAAGGCAAGAGGTCTGCTCCCTCTGTGCTGGGGAGTTGTTCTGGTGTCAGCAAATGACCTCTGTCTTGGCTACACACAGCTTCAGGCTACTCCCTTTAACCCAGTGTTTGCAAGAAGCTGTGTGGCCTCTGATCCTGGTAATTTGAGATACCTGATTGACTTAACAGGTTTTCTGTATGGCAATAGAAACACATCTCATGAATGCTGAAAACATCCAACTGAGGTATCATGTTAACACGGGGAGTAGCCTAACGGACCAAATGAACAAGTTACTTACCTTCAGTAACGCCTTATCTGGTAGAAACTCTATCTAGCTGCAGATTTCTAACCTTAGAACAGAGGTCTTCAATCTGGGGGGCGCGACCCCCAGGGGGGTCGTGGAGTCCTTTGAAGGGGGTCGCAGATTCTGTCCCTGGCTTGGGCTGATGAGGGTGCTCACGGCAAGGCCTAATTCACACCGAGGTGTGAAAAACATCGAAGCCTCATTAACAAGTAAAAGACTTGTCAAGTACTCGGGTGTGGCTGTGTGTGTCCCTGAAGCCGTTTCGAGCTGGGGGAAGTGGGGGAGGGGGGCTGGGGGAGCAGGCTGTAGTGTAGCCTGCCCTTTGAGGTCAATGGATATTGCGCGCCTGGAGCTGTGGGTCCCGTGACACATCCCCCGCCCCCAGCCGGGAGGCACAGAGATGCCCTCCCATGATCGGGAAAGAAGGAAAAACACGCAGCGAGATACTGACCCCCCCCCCCTCTCTCCCATGAGAAAGGCACACAAAAGGTGAGTGAATGAATGATGGGTGGATGGATGGATGTAAGGATGAAGGATGGATGGATGTGTGAAAAGGTGGTTGGATGAATGATGAATGGGTGGATGAAAGGGTGGATGGATGAAAGGGTGGATGGAAGGAAGGATGAAAGGGTAGCTGGATGAAGGATATATGGATGGATAAAAGGTTGCATGGATGAATGATGGATGGATGGATGGATGTGTGAAAAGATGGGTGGATGAATGATGGGTGAATGGATGGATGAAAGGGTGGATGGATGAACGATGGATGTATGGATGGATAAAAGATTGCCTGGATGAATTATGCATGGATGGATGTGTGAAAAGGTGGGGGATGAATGATGGGTGGATGGATGGAAGGGTGGATGGGTAAAGGATGGATGTATGGATGTAAGGATGAAAGGGTGGATGGATGAAGGATGGATGTATGGATGTAAGGATGAAAGGTTGGATGGGTGAAGGATAGATGGGTGAAGGATAGATGGATGAAGGATAGATGTATGGATGTAAGGATGAAAGGGTGGACGGATGAAGGATGGATGGATGGATGGATGGATGGATGAAAGAGTGGATGGATGGAAGGAAGGATGAAAGGGTGGACGGATGATGGATGGATGTATGGATGGATAAACGGTTGCATGGATGAATGATGCATGGATGGATGTGTGAAAAGGTGGGGGGATGAATGATGAGTGGATGGATGGATGAAAGGGTGGGTGGATGAAGAATGGATGTATGGATGGATAAAAGATTGCAAGGATGAATGATACATGGATGGATGTGTGAAAAGGTGGGGGATAAATGATGAGTGGATGGATGGATGAAAGGGTGGGTGGGTGGATGAAAGGGTGGATGCATGATGGATAGATGTATGAATGGGAGGATGAAAGGGTGGATGGATGTATGGATGGATAAAAGGTTGCATGGATGAATGATGGTTGGATGTGTAAAAATGTGGGTGGATGAATGATGGGTGGATGGATGGAAGGGTGGATGGGTAAATGATGGATGTATGAATGGAAGGATGAAAGGGTGGATGGATGAAGGATGGATGTATGGATGTAAGGATGAAAGGGTGGATGGGTGAAGAATAGATGGATGAAGGATAGATGTATGGATGTATGGATGAAAGGGTGGACCGATGTATGGATGGATGAAAGGTTGCATGGATGAATGATGCATTGATGGATGTGTGAAAAGGTGGGAGGATGAATGATGGGTGGGTGGATGGATGAAAGGGTGGGTGGATGGATGTATAGATGAAAGGGTGGATGAATTAAGGATGCATGTATGGATGGGAGGATGAAAGGGTGGGTGGATGTATGGATTGATAAAAGGTTGCATGGATGAATGATGGATGGATGTGTGAAAAGGTGGGTGGATGAATGATGGGTGGATGGATGGAAGGGTGGATGGGTAAAGGATGGATGTATGGATGGAAAGATGAAAGGGTGGATGGATGATGGATGGATGGATGGAAGGATGAAAGGATGGATGGATGTGTGAAAGTGTGGGTGGATGAATGATGGATGGATGTGATGAGGTCTAACAGGCGCATTTATGGTTGTCAAAAGATGATGATGAGGAGTACCAGTTTCTAGAAACTTTTGTCAGAAGGGGGTCCTTACCCCTAAAAAGGTTTTACAAGGGGGTCTCGGCATCAAAAAGTTTGAAGACCTCTGCCTTAGAATATTCCCCAGGTATTAGATACTTAGATTATCGAGCAGTACCTCCGCGTGCCAGTAGGTGGCATCGTTTTGCTCTGCATCAGCAGCGTCGGTGCCAGAAGTGACATGGGCAGAGCCTATATAGGTGCCACTCCAGCGCACTGACATCGGGTTATTTTCATGACATTTGCACACCAGAAACACAGTGCCAAGACAGAATACTGATGGGCAGTGTTCAGACGCTAAGTACTTACAAGTGCTCCCCTACATGTAGAAAACCATTTGCAGAGCAGGCAGAATAGGAAGGACGGTAAGGAATCTGTGGCTAGATAGAGCCTCTACCACCTAAGGCGTTATCAAAGGTAAGTAACTTGTTCATCTGAAAGAGACTTCTAGCCACAGATTCCTAGTAATCAGCACCCTTTGTGGGCATGTGTAAGTAAGTTCCTTTGATATAAATGACTCGCCTTCCTTTACTGTGGTTCTGGGTACCCCCATGGTTAAGAAGTCATAATCCAATTATTAAATGGAAAACTCTGAGTAGCACTCTTGCAACCTAGTATTATCAGCAGAACTGTTTTATAAGACTTGTTGAGTCTCCAGTGCAGTAACTTAATTGGTTTGTGCGACATAATTCCTCAGAAGAACAGTTATGAAAAGAGTAAGAAAGGGTTAGAAGGAGAAAGGGATGCATACACTTCCACTCGACACAAATGATGATTGTGCAATGATCCTGATTCCTCTGTACCTCAATGATCAAGGAGGATGAAGCTCTCAAACGGTATCTGGAAGAAAATCCTGCCAAGTATTCATCACAAATTCACCATCACTAGCAGGGGCCCCATTGGTGTCATTCCAAAATCAAATGGAGAATACTAGTGTTGTATTGATCACAAAGGGCTCAATTCCATCAAAGTTGAAAATCTCATATCCATGCTTCAAGACAATATAAAATCAGCAAGTTCATCTCTGAATTTGAGCTAAGAGGATGTAGGAAGGTGGCTACCTGACTATGGTTACCCCAGATTTTTTGCCTTGTGTTTAGCTGGTTTTCGACTTAGTTGGCCTGGTTCCCTGCTAATCAGGGCCCCAGGCTATCTGCTCTCTCTGTAAAATGGATTCCATGTACCCTAGGTGCATAACTAGATTGGCTTGGGTCACCTTATCAGCCCCTGTACAGAGCACTATAGGTGCCCAGGGCATAGGTGCATCCAAGGCCTACCAGGGGCTGCAGCATATCTTTTGCCACCCCTGGCTGGCTATCTAAAATTGACACAACTGGCTGATCACTCAGCTGGGGCAAGGTGGTGTAATCACCCCTTGCTTAGATATAGTATGCCTATATCTAAACCTATCTGGACACATATAAACCTGTGAGCCACTCCTATGGCAGGCCTTAACAATCCTGAAGGCAGAGTGCGTGGTTTAATGTGAGATGGTGCTCTAGCATGAGCTGAGCCTGTCTGCAGCTGTCGGGACCAATTCCCTTAGCTGTTCCGGGATAATGCCAAACCATATACTATTAAGTGCATTATAATCCTCGCGGTTATATGTCAACTTTGGTTTGGCTTTATCAAAACATGTCGTGTAAGGTGTCATACGATTTGGAATACTACCCCCTCGCCAGTCCTGGCGACGGGGGTAGCATTCCACCCCTCTAGAGGGGACGACATGTTACTTTTGCTAAAACGCGGTTGATTTTTAAAAGAGCCTCAGATCCACAAAATGGATGCTTCTGCCACAGACACATGTCTGACCTCCTGCTGCTGACCGAAACTCAGCAGAGGAGGCCTGGACAAAGGATTTCCTGTCACAGGGAGGTGTGACACCACCCCAGACAGGAGATAGTGGATTGTAGCAGGGAGGTTTGAATGAAACCAGACAGTGCCTGGGGAGCACAAGGCTTCCCCTTGCATAATCCGGTCAAACCGGTTCTGGGGCAGCCCAGCCCCAGCTCCAGTGAGACCTGGACAAAGGAAAGGGGGTGTAACCACCCCCCTTCCTGGTCCCACCCATAGGGGAGGGACCTAGCAGGAGATCCACCCCTCAGATTGGAATAAGAGGGGGAGCAGTGCCAATGCAACTCAGATCATCCTGAAATCAACTTTAAACTAAGAAGACGACTGGACTTCGACATTCTGATGACAGAAGACTGAAGAGCATCTCCCTTGTGGCCTAGGAGGGGCCACCCTGTGAACACAGGCATCACCCAGCACCTCGACGTCTGCTTTGCCGCCGCCTCCCGCCGGAGCCCGAGTGCAGAGCCTGACAAGACCCAGCTTCCCAGACTTCTCTCAGCCCGATCCACAGTCCCTGCAAAGAAGGGACCCGTGGAGGCACCGAGAGACGTGGGAGCGGCCATCTTGAAAGACCCCCGAGACGCTGACTGCGCAGCACCCGAGGCACCCTCGACTCTGTGCTTTGGGGTTTAAGAAGCCCCAGAACCGAGCAGCATTTGCACCAAAGATCAGCCCTCCAGCATCTCCACGATCTGCGTGGGGCCCTTTTGTTTTGTGCCACTCGACTCGCCATCCCGTCCGCTTGTCACGTGGTCAGCGGCCATCTTGGCGACGAATCCTACGATTTACACTGTGGGTCTGGTTGCTCCAGACCTGCCCTCGCTCCTGTAGAAAGGAGTACCCGCTCTGACCTTGCTGGTCCGAGTAATAAGCCTTTTTCACTTTCCCCGTGGCTTGCATTAGCCAAGGCTTGTTTGCTTCAATCGAGTCGCCGACACCGCCATCAGCTAGAGCCTTTAAGGATCAGCTCGTGATCGACTCCTGGACGTCCTTGACCTCTTCGTGTCCACGCAGCTGCAGAGAGAAGCAACCCCTGATCACCTGTTTGCACCCGACTTTGCCTGGTTCCAATCTGGTTCCACGGTGGTCACTGGTCAGTGACTTTGAACATTGTCCCCTCTGCTTTCAGGTCTTCACCACTTCAGATCCACCCTTGGATCCACCGGACACTTCTGCTTCACAGCGCCTGCAGCTGCAACAGCTCCAAGCACCAAGAATCTGCGTGACAGAACCCGACGCCACTTCGACCCTGTGCACCCACGGCCTGTGGGTGAGGTAACTTTGCAACGCCGGTGTTCTTACACTGGTACACACCTCTAGGGTCTGTGTCTAAAGTTTTGTGTTCCTAGGTTCAGCGGAAGTATCTTTTAATTCACTTTATGCAACTTTTACGCACCATTGACATTGCATTGGTGCGCGCCGCACTTTCCGTGCTGCACCCGTCTCCTGTGGGCTACTCCCGACTTCATCATTGCTAGTCCTGACTGCTCCCAGCGAATCTCTAGGCCCTAGGCCTAACCATTGTTCGATAAGTGTTACTTATACCACTTTTTTAGTATATGGTCTGAGTGGCCACCCGCCCTCATCCATAATTGTGCAACTTTATATGTTTAACAGTGCTTTTGATTTAACGCTTGTGCCCCTTTCCTCATAAAGAGTACTGGGGAGTAATTTAGAAATAAATACATATATTTTTACAATATATACTTGTGTGGTGTCCTTTCATTTGATTACAGGATTGTATGTGGTAAAACAGCTCGCTTAACACGACCTCTTAAGTTTAGCCTTTAGGCTGCTTAGTCCATGCTACCACTAGGATAGCTTGTCTAACAAGGTTGACTTACAACCAGACATCTTTGGGGTTTGTTTGGACTGATACCCAGTGGTTCCAGAATTGGAAACACTACATATCAGGCCAACTTCTCACATTGGTGTGCAGCGGTGCGGATTTGAGCTTGCTGTTTGTTTTACCATTGCAATCTTTATCAAATTGAAAGATCACATCAAGTACCTCTAGGTACATATAAATCAAAAGCTTAGCATATTAAGTTCTACTGAACTTAGTAGTTGTAGATTAAAGGGACTAGCACACCCTGACTACAACTCACTAGCAAGGTACAGTAGGAAAACACTTAGTGTAGGTAAGTGCATCACTTACACCTCACTAGCAGTCATGTCTGATACAGGTAGAGCCTCAGGCTCTGCTCCTGTAATAGTTGATCCTATAGGGACAACATCCAGATATGACAACCTTAGCCACAAAGACCTGAGTGCCTTGTGCACAGCCAGGGGGCTAAAAAAGGGCAGAGGCCCTACCATTCCTTCCCTAGTAGCTCTCCTAGAAAAGGATGACCTAGATAAGGTGAGCCAGGCTCCCTTAGAATCAGGTGAAGGGATAAACTCCCCTGAGAATGAGGATCTTCCTGACAATGAAGTAGTGGAGGAGGAAGAGGAAGAGGAAGACTCTGATTTAGAAGAGCCTGAAGATCAGGATCAGAGGGGAAACCAGGTACAGGTTGCCAGGCTTAACCAGGCCAACCTGGACCTACATGAGAATGGAGAGGGCCAGCACCACTCCAGATCTCATAACCAAATTCTCCCAGGCAACAGGAGGGTGAGATCTCCATCAGGGGACTCCCATCTTTCTAGTGCCTCAAGAGAATCTCAAAGAGGGATGACTTCCTCCCAGAGAAAAGAGCATAGGGCCAGGATGAGGGCTGTCCAACTCCAAATAGAAAGGGAAGAGGTAGCCTTGGCTCAAGCTAAACTTGCTTTAGCAAGAGAAAGAAAATTGTGTGGCTTAGATGCCACTGGTGGCAGCAAAGTTCCTAAAGAGAAACCCAGGTCCTATGATAGTAGAAACCTGACAAAGATTGTGCCCCCCTATCAGGAAGGGGATGACATCCACAAATGGATGACTGCTCTGGAGAGAGCCTGCATGGTACAGCAGGTTCCTGAGGAACAGTGGGCAGCAATCTTATGGTACTCCTTTTCAGAGAAAGGGAGAGATAGGCTCCTCACTGTCAGACATGAGGATGCCAGCAATTACAAAGTCCTGAAGAGTGTTCTGATAGATGGGTTTGGCTTAACCACTGAACAGTACAGGTTAAAGTTCAGAGATACCCAGAAGACACAGACTCAGGACTGGACTGATTTTGTTGATTGTGCAACTAAGGCTCTGGAGGGTTGGCTGAATGGCAGCAAAGTACATGACTTCACAGGATTGTATAATTTGATTATGAGGGAGCAGATCCTTAGTAATTGTCAGAACCAGCTCTTACACCAGCACCTGGTGGACTCAGATTTGACCTCTCCCCAAGAATTGGGAAAGAGGGCAGATAAGTGGGTCAGAACCAGGATTAGGCCTAAGAATCAGGACAATAACCAGAAGAAGGAGTCTACCAAGCCTCAAGATAAGGGTGGGGATAAAAGTAAAGAAAACACTTCCCCAGGGCCCCAAAACTCCAAGAATGGGGGTGGGTCCCAAGACACTTCTTCAACAGAGAAAAAACCTTATTGTCATGCCTGTAAACAGGTTGGGCATTACAAAACAGACAACTGTTGTCCCAAGAATGGCAATAAAGAAAACATACCTCCAAAGCCAGCTCCAACACCTCCTGTTACTGTCAGCAGTAATCCCCCAGGAAGTGGGAGCACACCCAGGAATCTGGGTGGGTTTACTTTTGGAGCCCAAGGGGACCCTGGCCTATCCAGGTCCCCATCCCCAAATGATCTTGTTTATGAGACTGGCATGGGGTTTGCCAACTTCTCTGTTTGCCCAAATACCTTGAGCAAATATAGACAAGAACCCATCATCAATGGTTTGAAAGTTGAAGCTTTCAGAGACACAGGGGCTAGCATCACCATGGTGGCTGACTGTATAGTCCCCTCTAAGCAACTTTTACCTGGTGCCAGATACCAGGTAACAAACATTGATGGCATCCAAACAAATCATCCCATGGCAGTAGTAAGTCTCAGCTGGGGAGGTGTCATTGGCCCAAAGAGAGTGGCAGTGTCACCAAACTTGCCTGTAGACTGTCTACTGGGTAATGATTTGGAAATCTCAGCCTGGGCTGAGGTTGAACAGGAAATCCATTCTAGAATGGTAAACTCCAATGGAAAGGTTAGTGGGGCTGTACTGGCTATAGCCCCAATTCAAGATGTCCCTCCTGAAAGGGTTGGTAGGGCTGAGCAACTCTCTGCCCCATCTTTACCAGAAGCTCTTCCAAAACAGAATAGCAAAGCTGTTATGATAACAGCAGAAACCCAAACTGAGTCTCCTCCTGAAAAGGTTGGTGGGGCTGTGATGGCCACAGCCCAAACTCAAACAGATATGTGTGTTGTGAAGCCTGAAATGATGGATCACTCCACCCAAACTGAGAGCATGGAGGAGGAAGAGAAATCTCCCCCTCACCAGACAGTAGGACAGGATCAGCCTCCTCAGGGAACTGATCTTACCCCTGATGAAGGAACTGCCCCAGAGGTTGTTAGGCCTGGCCTGACAGAGCCTCTGATGGCAGTGGACCCTTCTCAGGTGGGATCCAGTCTGGAGCAGGTAACCTGCCCCTCTCTACCTTGCCTTAGTCAGCCCAGGGCTGCAGAGGACAAGAAGGACAGTGAGACCCAGAGGGCCCCCTGTCAAATAAAGCACCCCCATCAACAGATTAGGGGCACCAAAACTAGTAGGCCTAGTAAGGTGAAAACTTTAAAAACTCCTGAGGGAGCCCCCTTAAAAACAGTTAGGGACCTCCCACAGATGGATTCTGTTGGGCACAGCCAAACCTGGGACCCAAAGGGCCCAAACCTGAACTGTCCCTCCAGCAAGCCAAACAGAGGGACCCAGCCTCCAGCTTTAGGTAGCCAGAGGTTGACCCTGAGAGCTCAGTGCAACTCAGTTGAAGAAAGAAAGGCACACATGGTGGAAGATAATTGGAGGAAGTTGAGCCCAAAAATAGTGGAGCCTCACTTCAATGCTCCATATCCAAACCAGCCTTTAACTTTGCATAAACACACCCAAGGTAGTGATTCCCTATGGTGGAGACCCTCTAATACCCCTAGGGTGAGGGACTGCTTAGTGGACCATGAGACAGGGGGTACCCATGCTAGTGCAGGTACTTCCTTATATGGCCACTCAGGCAATAAAGGCTTACCTGGCCAAGGATAGCCTTATCTCCTTTCGTTTGGGGGGGGGTTATGTAGGAAGGTGGCTACCTGACTATGGTTACCCCAGATTTTTTGCCTTGTGTTTAGCTGGTTTTCGACTTAGTTGGCCTGGTTCCCTGCTAATCAGGGCCCCAGGCTATCTGCTCTCTCTGTAAAATGGATTCCATGTACCCTAGGTGCATAACTAGATTGGCTTGGGTCACCTTATCAGCCCCTGTACAGAGCACTATAGGTGCCCAGGGCATAGGTGCATCCAAGGCCTACCAGGGGCTGCAGCATATCTTTTGCCACCCCTGGCTGGCTATCTAAAATTGACACAACTGGCTGATCACTCAGCTGGGGCAAGGTGGTGTAATCACCCCTTGCTTAGATATAGTATGCCTATATCTAAACCTATCTGGACACATATAAACCTGTGAGCCACTCCTATGGCAGGCCTTAACAATCCTGAAGGCAGAGTGCGTGGTTTAATGTGAGATGGTGCTCTAGCATGAGCTGAGCCTGTCTGCAGCTGTCGGGACCAATTCCCTTAGCTGTTCCGGGATAATGCCAAACCATATACTATTAAGTGCATTATAATCCTCGCGGTTATATGTCAACTTTGGTTTGGCTTTATCAAAACATGTCGTGTAAGGTGTCATACGATTTGGAATACTACCCCCTCGCCAGTCCTGGCGACGGGGGTAGCATTCCACCCCTCTAGAGGGGACGACATGTTACTTTTGCTAAAACGCGGTTGATTTTTAAAAGAGCCTCAGATCCACAAAATGGATGCTTCTGCCACAGACACATGTCTGACCTCCTGCTGCTGACCGAAACTCAGCAGAGGAGGCCTGGACAAAGGATTTCCTGTCACAGGGAGGTGTGACACCACCCCAGACAGGAGATAGTGGATTGTAGCAGGGAGGTTTGAATGAAACCAGACAGTGCCTGGGGAGCACAAGGCTTCCCCTTGCATAATCCGGTCAAACCGGTTCTGGGGCAGCCCAGCCCCAGCTCCAGTGAGACCTGGACAAAGGAAAGGGGGTGTAACCACCCCCCTTCCTGGTCCCACCCATAGGGGAGGGACCTAGCAGGAGATCCACCCCTCAGATTGGAATAAGAGGGGGAGCAGTGCCAATGCAACTCAGATCATCCTGAAATCAACTTTAAACTAAGAAGACGACTGGACTTCGACATTCTGATGACAGAAGACTGAAGAGCATCTCCCTTGTGGCCTAGGAGGGGCCACCCTGTGAACACAGGCATCACCCAGCACCTCGACGTCTGCTTTGCCGCCGCCTCCCGCCGGAGCCCGAGTGCAGAGCCTGACAAGACCCAGCTTCCCAGACTTCTCTCAGCCCGATCCACAGTCCCTGCAAAGAAGGGACCCGTGGAGGCACCGAGAGACGTGGGAGCGGCCATCTTGAAAGACCCCCGAGACGCTGACTGCGCAGCACCCGAGGCACCCTCGACTCTGTGCTTTGGGGTTTAAGAAGCCCCAGAACCGAGCAGCATTTGCACCAAAGATCAGCCCTCCAGCATCTCCACGATCTGCGTGGGGCCCTTTTGTTTTGTGCCACTCGACTCGCCATCCCGTCCGCTTGTCACGTGGTCAGCGGCCATCTTGGCGACGAATCCTACGATTTACACTGTGGGTCTGGTTGCTCCAGACCTGCCCTCGCTCCTGTAGAAAGGAGTACCCGCTCTGACCTTGCTGGTCCGAGTAATAAGCCTTTTTCACTTTCCCCGTGGCTTGCATTAGCCAAGGCTTGTTTGCTTCAATCGAGTCGCCGACACCGCCATCAGCTAGAGCCTTTAAGGATCAGCTCGTGATCGACTCCTGGACGTCCTTGACCTCTTCGTGTCCACGCAGCTGCAGAGAGAAGCAACCCCTGATCACCTGTTTGCACCCGACTTTGCCTGGTTCCAATCTGGTTCCACGGTGGTCACTGGTCAGTGACTTTGAACATTGTCCCCTCTGCTTTCAGGTCTTCACCACTTCAGATCCACCCTTGGATCCACCGGACACTTCTGCTTCACAGCGCCTGCAGCTGCAACAGCTCCAAGCACCAAGAATCTGCGTGACAGAACCCGACGCCACTTCGACCCTGTGCACCCACGGCCTGTGGGTGAGGTAACTTTGCAACGCCGGTGTTCTTACACTGGTACACACCTCTAGGGTCTGTGTCTAAAGTTTTGTGTTCCTAGGTTCAGCGGAAGTATCTTTTAATTCACTTTATGCAACTTTTACGCACCATTGACATTGCATTGGTGCGCGCCGCACTTTCCGTGCTGCACCCGTCTCCTGTGGGCTACTCCCGACTTCATCATTGCTAGTCCTGACTGCTCCCAGCGAATCTCTAGGCCCTAGGCCTAACCATTGTTCGATAAGTGTTACTTATACCACTTTTTTAGTATATGGTCTGAGTGGCCACCCGCCCTCATCCATAATTGTGCAACTTTATATGTTTAACAGTGCTTTTGATTTAACGCTTGTGCCCCTTTCCTCATAAAGAGTACTGGGGAGTAATTTAGAAATAAATACATATATTTTTACAATATATACTTGTGTGGTGTCCTTTCATTTGATTACAGGATTGTATGTGGTAAAACAGCTCGCTTAACACGACCTCTTAAGTTTAGCCTTTAGGCTGCTTAGTCCATGCTACCACTAGGATAGCTTGTCTAACAAGGTTGACTTACAACCAGACATCTTTGGGGTTTGTTTGGACTGATACCCAGTGGTTCCAGAATTGGAAACACTACATATCAGGCCAACTTCTCACAGAGGATATACAGGTTATATAGTGTAAATTAAAAAGATGACACATGGAAAACTTATTTTAAAACACAGTATGGCCCCTGCGAGTATATGGGAATCCCTTTTGGGTTCCGTAATGCCCCTGGGCATTTCAGCATTCATGAATAACATCATCTTCTATGACCTCCTAGATACTTTTTATGAATGACATTCTCTTTATTCGGATAACATTCAACGACAGAGACAGCATGTCTGGGAAATACTTGCTTGATGTCAACAGCATTCTTTCCGTGCAAAAATCAAAAAATGTCTTAATAATGTTTCTGTAATTAGCTTCCTGGGGCTCTGAATTGCCACTCAGGGTATCAGCATAAATGAACCCAAAGTAGAGGCCATTCTAGATTGAAAGTCAAATCATAATGGTAAACAAATTCAAAGATTTATAGGTTTTGCCAATTTCTACAGACAGTTTATCCAACATTTTCAAACCTATTGTTGATCTTACAAAGAGGGGTTTTATTTGAATGGGGTAAAAAGCAAGAGACTGTATATGCTAAATTAAAGTATTAACCACTGATCTAATCCTACACCATTCTGAGCCCAATTACCTTTTATTTTGGAGACAGATGCTTCCTCCTTTACCACTGGTGCCATTTTGTCACAAAGAGGTCCTCAAATGAAAGGACTTCAGTTGATAGCCTTCTATTCTTGTACACTCACCTACCCCATCTATGATTAAACCCTGTATGACAGAGAGTTTTTTAGCAATTAAGGATGCCTTTTCTCATTGGTGGCACAACCTAGAAAGAGCAACTCACAAGATAGCAGTTTGGACAGATAAAAGAAACTGACTCTATCTTATATCTATGAAGTGCGCCAATGGCCTGCTTGCCCGTAGGTCATTATTTTTTTCAAGTTTCCATTGTGAAATAACTTACCAGTTGGGGCACAAATATGGGAAAACTGAAACTATATCAAGTAGGGGTAAAGAAGAAGGACTTTTATCGCCCACCTACAAGCATCTTAGCTTTGGGTCCAGGCAATTATCTTCCTTGGAATCAATAATTGTCTTAGGTCCTGCAAGCTCGACAATCCCTTAATGGTGAAGGGGGGTTACAACAAGGCTAAGTAAGACATCAAAAAGAAAGTTTTATTTTCCAAGGAGAGTCGTTGTCCCTCCCTGACAAGAAGTTTGTTTTTGGTGTCATGACTTTCCTGGAAGTTGGTCACCAAGAACAGTGAAGGACAAAAGAACTACTTAAAAGACAGTTTTGGTGGACCAAACTTAACATGAGATTATGTAAAAAAAAAAGTGTTTTGTCAGCCCAAGGCATGTCACACTCGGCATGAAGGTTTTTCCAACCACTTCCTACACTAGGCCAAACTTTTCATTTACTTTGTGGTGGCACTGCTTCCCTCTAATGATTCACCACTATGTTGGTAGTAACAGACTATGTTTCCAAATTAGGACACTTCATTCTCTTAAGCAGACTCCGTACTGCCGTTCAGCTGGCACAGATGTTCCCCAATCACATATTTAAGCCATATAGTCTTCCAGATAGTATAGTGATTCATCAAGGGTTCTGATTAACAGCACACATTTGGTCACAGTTAATGAAGAGGCTGGTAGTAGCACATTTTACGTCCACAACCTATCACTTACAGACTGATGGGCAAATGGAGAGAGTTTATCACTCAACAGACCAATATTTAAGATGCTTCTTTGTGACTCATCCATCAGATTGAGTCTAACAGATTTATCTTAACTTTAACTACAATAACCATTTGCAAAGTGCCTTCGGGACAGTTCCTTTTTTTCTGTACATTTGGCTACCATTCTAACATGTTTCACTCCATATTGCCTGAGTCTAAGTTACTAACTGCCACTCAGTTACTGCAACACATCAGTAACCTACATCAGATTTAAAGGAACATCTTTCGAAAGCAAAGGCAGCATCCAGGGAACTGGCTGCCTTGCAGTAGAATGTCTTTCTATTCCAGGGTCATACCCTCTATTCATGATTTCAGGCCCCTTTAAGATCTTACTGAAAGTGGAAGAAAAAGCCATTAGACTTGAATTATCATCTAGATGGCAGATCCATCCTGTTGAACATGTGTCCAGCATTAAACCTGTCACGTCGGAGACCAGCACCTCTCCAGAGACTACTATTATAGATGGGCCACCCGAATATGAGGTTGAGGCAAATGTGCATTCCAGGGTTCATTGTGGCCAGTTGCAGTTTCTGATAGCATAAAAAGGCTAGACATTTTGAAGAGATTTTGAAAATCAGCAGATTTTATGCTGCTCCCCGACTGCTTAAATAATTTCATTAACAGGTGCTAAAAACCAAAGGCTTTGGCTACTTATTATTTCTATCCAGAGCACACTTTGAGAGCACGGGCTCTGAAGGTCTCTTGTAAGCGCGCAGAGCGGGCGTGGCGCAAAGCCTACTCCAGCTCAAAGAAAGCTCTATATCTTTCAACGGTGAAGGTGTACCATCGGGCGGTATGTAGAACTCGTGCCGCTTTTTACGCGACACAATTCAGGAATAGCTCGAACCCGTCTAAGGCTATCTTCAAGGTACTGAAAGACCTCACTGCCAAAAAAGTCACAACATCACACCAGAGCTCTGTGGAGCATTGTGAAAAGTTGGCAGAGTTTTTCTTGGAAAAGGTGAATGCCATCTATCGAGCCTTTCCTTCGGTCGCTCCCTCGGCGAATCCACCTTTTAAGCCACTATCATCTGAGGGACTACATTCTCTACCTTTGCTAACTCTTGATAGCCTAGGCACTTTGGCCCGCAGAGTGAAGTCTGGGTCCCCAGAGGATCCACTTTGCCCTGAAGTGTTCAAGGACCTAGCGGTACATGACATCTCACCGCTTTGTTCCTTGGTCAATTTGTCACTAACATCTGGCGAAGTTCCATTGAAGTGGAAGCGAGCCATGGTTCGTCCTATTCTTAAGAAACCTAGCCTGGACGAGAGCAAGCCGGAGAGCTATCGGCCTATTTCACTCTTGCCATGGCCGGCTAAGGTGATGGAGGCACACGTAAATGCTGTTCTCTCGGAACATCTCTGTCGAGCAGATATCCTCGACGCTACGCAGAATGGGTTTAGGGCAGGTCATAGCACGGAGACGGCTCTGCTTTATATGGTGGAGCACCTTCGCTCCGTGCTTGACGCGGGACAAACGGCAGCGCTTGTGCTATTAGATCTAAGCGCTGCCTTTGACACCGTCTCGCACCCTATCCTTCTGCTGCGCCTAGAGGAGGCTGGTGTCACCGGCACTGCTCTCGAGTGGTTCCGGTCGTTCTTAACCAACCGGGCCTTTAGCGTGACCGTCCCGCCGTATCAGTCCAAATTCCATCCGTTGAACCTGGGCGTCCCCCAAGGCTCCTCGCTGAGCCCTACGCTGTTTAATCTTTACGTAAGGCCGCTAGCTGAGGTTGTCAAACAATGGGGTATGACCATGGTGTCATATGCCGATGACACCCAGCTAGCGGTCACGATCAGCGGGGATGCCGAAGTCGACGCCCCCAGGTTTCAACAAGGACTGAGGGCGGTCGCCAGCTGGATGACGTCCAATTGTCTTCAGCTAAACGCTAGTAAGACCGAGGTCATGGTATTTGGCAGACAGCCGGAACTGTGGGGAGAGAGATGGTGGCCGGGGGAGCTGGGTCCTGCTCCCATCCCAGTCGCCGAGCTTAAGAACCTCGGGGTCTGGCTGGACCCTTCCCTTACGTTTGCATGCCACACTAAACGCACGGCTGCATGCTGCTTCGGCATTTTGCGTGGGCTTCGTCCTGTGCTAAAGTTCTTCGATGCCCCCACCAGGCAACTCATGATCCAAGCTACTGTCATCTCCAGGCTGGATTATGCGAGTTCCTTGCTGGCCGGTCTGAATGTGGCAGAGATCGGGCGCTTGCAAAGGATCCAGAACGCCGCAGCGAGAGCGGTGGTAGGCCTCCCAAGATTCTGTCCTACCTCCAGCACCCTACGGTCACTGCATTGGCTTCCGGTGGCCCAGCGGATCCAGTTTAAGGTCCTCTGCGTCGCCTATAAGATCTTGAAGGGGTCCCCGGCAACGATCCTTACGACCCTCCTGGCCAATTACATCCCAGCACGACCCTTAAGATCGGCAGACCTCGAATTGGCCGTTGTGCCGCGCTTCAAGCGAAGTAGGGCCGGTGGACGCTCATTTCGAGTGCGTGCAGCTGTTCTGTGGAACTCCTTACCCCCGGCAATTCGCGCTATGAGCGATTTGCTTTCCTTCCGTCGCGCGGTGAAAACGTTTTTATTCCCTTAGTTGTATGCTTGTGTTGTTTATTGTTTAGTTGTGTTGTGTAGCTGCCTTGTCGGGCGCCAGGACGCTCCTTAGCTGGAGCATCTGTGCGCCAAATAAAAATCACATAACAATAACTTTCCGAATCATCCTCTGAGAATGCCAGCTTACCCTGTCCACAAACATCCAGTCTGGGTTTTACCATCGCCATTCTACAAAAGCAAGAGTTCCAGTTGACTTTCTCCTATTCCCCTTAACTTTCTCTGTTCAAGTGTGTGACTTGCCTGAACCTCCAGAAAGATTCAGGGAAGATTAACATTTGCAGCGTGTCCACACAGCAAATTAAAATCTTAACACTTTGCACCCACTTTTTTACAAGTATGAAAATTATTTTCAACTAGTTTAAGGGCTTTTGCGACCCTTTCTGAATCGCGTATAGGGGGGCATGACAGGGCAAACATCCTATTTGTGATCTGAAAAGGGACAGGGACCACAGTAAACATTGCATTACTTTGAGTAGTTACCAACTCCTGAGTTGGGGTGGTAAATAATTCACAAAGGAGGAAGCTGTTCCAGAATAGTATGGGAATAGTATTCTCATATTTGGGTGTTTTATTTGACACGAACCTTGGTTGGGCCCCACAGTTGGCCAAGAAGAAGGGGGAAATGACTAGAGTAAATGCCTCCATCTTCAACTTCGCTTCCAAACTGGGGAAAAAGCCAAATGTGGCTATGATGAAATTATATAATGCTAAATCCATAGTCACCGCAGTATATGAAAGCGAGATATGGGGCTACACAAATGGTGAACAACTGCAAATAGTCGAAAATAATTTCTTAAAGCGACTGTTATGTGTCCCAGGTAGCACACCAAACTTAGCTGTACATGAAGAGCTTGGTTGTCTGTATTTATCTGATATTGTTAAATTGAAACCACTGTTATGCTGGGTAAAATTATGGTTAAGTGATGAAATTCCTTTAACCCACCAGATAGTGGAAGATCTTGTATCGCTCGATCATGCAATGTGTGTACCTTGGCTTAAATATTTGAAGTCCCAATTTTTGAAGCTTGGCCGCCTGAACCTGTTTGACAACCCGAGGGATATTGTTAAGGGTGATGTGGCAGCAATTAAGAGGGCTTTTTTCATGGATTGTAATGCCTTAAGAGATGAAGTTGAGCTCACGAAACCCAATGTTAGAAAGTATATTATGCTGAGAACTTGTGATACGATGGAAATGTACCTAACATGCTCCTTTACCTCCCATGAGAAATTTTTGCTGACCCGGTTCAGGTTCAACATTTTTCATCATCTTTTAATTAGACCTAAGTCGGACATTTTTAAGAAACCTACAGCGCCCTGTGGCTGCGACGGGAAGTCTCCAAAGGATATGCTGCATTTTATCTTTTTATGTGCATTTTATGAATATCCCCGTAGGCGGTATCTTGTTACTCTTTTAAACAAACTATATTTTAATCAAATCAGGCCCGCCCTTATGTACTTACAGCTGCTGCACTCTGATAGTGTCCTCCAGGTGCTAGAATTTTTAAAACTAACCATGAGACTAAGAAAATGTTTAGATGAGTAATTGTGAATCATCTGCAACCAAACGCACTAATGCACTTTTTCTTGTACTGATTTTGCCTATGTACTCTTTTAAGTACCATATGTGTTGTATGTAATCTAGATTGACTTTGTAATTATTGTAATGTTTTTATGAAATGTCTAATGCTGTGTACTTTTATGGATTGCAATATATCCGAAATAAAGTCAATTTGATTTGATTTGATTTGAGTATTAATGGCCTTGAGCAAAGTAGAAAGTGGTCTGGACCACTGCCTAGCCCACCCAATACCATCCCCAAGCAGCACGTGCTACCTCAATGGACACAGGCTGCTTGTTAAAACATTTCTTATATGGGAAAGCAAACGCAAGGACAGAAGTCTGTTGTCCGTTTCAGACTGCCATCCCATTTGCAGCCAATAACATGGGGTCAAAAATTGTGACTTGTCTAATTAACATTAGGCAGGTCATTTTGCAAACACTTTTGGATGCAGCCGATTGCATTGCAAGCATCATTCCTATTTGCAAAGCAGCCGGCATGCAAATTGCACATCCTTGGTTTGTCAGTGGGAATAATATATTTTGTCCTAAGTTTCTTAACTACCAATATTTAGATAGTCACTTAAATACGATTTAAAAACTCATTTAAACCCAATGCAGTTATTATGCCAATGATGAGATATCCATTCTGAGGGCTTTTACAGACACCGACTATTAAGAGAATCTTTAGTCAACTTCTATGTGTACATAGTTCAGTGGACAAATGCAAAGAATGCTTTACACCCAAGGTTAATTGTTTGGACACTGTTTCTTTGACTGGCTGTGTTGTTGCACTTTACAACATTAAAATACCTCCACTGAAGTCTAGGCAGGGCAGAAGGATCCAACATTCCAGTGTTTGTCTTTCTCTTATCCCTGTTTAATTTAAATCATTCAACCATCAGTGGAATGTTCTAATAGCATTATAGTAATTTTACCTCCAGCAACTCCCAGTCCTCAAGACCCCCACGCTTGCTATTGCCCCTTGCTTGTGGCTTGGGCCATTAACTCGGGCAGAGGATCTTTAATAATCGGTACAGCCCTTGACACCAGGATATAATGCTATTTTCTAATGGGTACATGACAGTCCGCTATCTGTCTAGTGCGTAGTATATTGAAAGAGGAGAGGGAAAGGAATCTATACATCAATATGCCTGGTTACCAAAATGTTATTTAAGTACCTCCCTGGTATGAGTATACACGGACTCGGATTTACTTAATCTAAGGAACCCAAGAGCGTACCACCATCAGCGGCATTAAATATGGTATGAAGTTATAAAATGGTTACGACCAATATATTATACAGAAAGGTAATTTACGTATGTATTCCTAATCGGCGTTCTTTAAAATGCAAGGAATAAAATATTGAAAATGGATGTTCTTGCAAAATCATTGCACAAATTTAAAAAAAAGTTAGGTTTATTACACATTAAACATGGTTTTGTAAAGTGGTAATCATTAGTTTAACAGTCTGTATGGAAAGAAAAGGTGCCAAGAACTATCTGCAAGTAGGGGAGGGCTAGTTTTACTGGATTTTTATTAACAATTGTTGTATCCACAAATAATATCAATATATAATAAAGAAGGATGTGACAATATAATATAACTATGGATCCCAATATTTGTTTTGAGGTGAGAACTAGGAGGGGCTATGAGTGGGAACTTCATTCGGAGACACCTTTTCATTCCACAGATCAGGCCATTTTTAATTACATTCTCAATCAACATTTCATGTGGATCAGTGAAGCATGCGTCCTGTTCCAAATATTCACCCTGTCTGAATAGATTTTTCCAATACTCGTCTCTTGAAGAGTGTAAGTTGCGGTCAGTTTTTAGGGACAATGTGCAATGGCAATTCCAAAGTTATCTCATTTTCTGTTCCTTAAAAGTAGTTTTCAGGGACTCCATATATTCTTCAGAGTAAAGCGCACCTGTTAAAAGATGGACCCATTGATCCCTAAACACCTGGTCCTTATTTCTCGGTCTCCTTTTTAATGTTCCCCTTCTTTCTCCTTCAGGTGCTGCTTGCTGTTGCCTCTTTGTTTATAAATGATTCTCTCTTCGTCTTCCCTCTGTTCAACAGATGCACCCCTTCACTCCAAACACAGACTTTGGAGATTTTCTTTCACTCCTCATTGGCCATGAAGCTCCTGATACTAATGAACTTGATGTCACAGATCTAACATCAATGCTTTCAGACAGAGCCTGAATTGGTATTGAGAGCTACATTACCGATCCTCACACAGTGGGGGGTGGTGCACAATACTTGCAGTAACAAGGCTACACCATTTGTGTTTATAGTGCTCATGTCAAGATATCAGAGCTGACAGCAATAGTATCATGTAGGAACTGACAGTGTTCATCATTTCGGAGCTGACAAGGAGCAAGAAGTCAACTTATCAGAGCAAATGATTACCAACCACGTGCAGATGACATGATGTTGGCTGAAGAATAACCATTTTAAACAAGTTCACACAAAGGGACCTGGTGCAAGTGAATACTCAGTGGGATAAGGAGAAGTTGGGGAGAACTAACCCCTTTTAGGTCGAGCCTAGCAGCAGCACAAATGCACTGCTCGCTTTGCGAGGCATGCTGTAGTAGAGTATGCAGTGGAAGCCCCGCCCACTCCCCGCCCATATTTTTAATTGGCTTGTGTCTTTGTCCTTCGTAAATGCTAGCTACTGTTTCATTATGAGGCTTCTTAGTCCCTCCTGGTTACCGCCTTGTCTCCATTTGTTACCTCCAAAAATGACTGGACCTTTAACTGGTGGTGTTACACGGTCTGCATTATAAGTTGGTGAGCACTATTTTATTTAATGCTCTTCCCCCATTCCACCCATGACCTTGCAGCACCCGCCCGCTTATATTATTAATGTATTTTTTACTTTACAGCGCAGTCCGCTTCAACTATAGCGTCTGCGCTTATTTATTTAATTTACGGGGCGGTCTGCTTTCAAGCAGCCACACGCCGTTAATAGTTTTTTAAAATTTGGAATATATGGCGTGGTCCTCTTTCAAGCAGCCACGCGCCTGTAAGTTTTTTATTTAATTTACGGCGTGGTCCACTTTCAAGCGGCCACGTGCCTTTATTCGTTTTTTTATTTATTTAATTTACAGCGGAGCTCGGGGAGTTTGCCTTTAATAGTTTTTTTACTTAATTTATGGCGCATCTGCTTTCAAGGGCTTGCATAACATTTTTTGCAGAATATAGGCCAGTCCCATGCCCTTCATGGCCAATTAGGAGGCCAAGGTTGCTGGGTGACTGGCTGCCCGAGGTGAGCGTGCTGATCAGGTTTCACTTGCCGCTCATTGAGGGGCTGCACATAACACACGTATGCAGCACAGCTTGTTGCAGCTGGAGGTGTGTCTCAATGGCGTGTCTGTGGCGAGGATTGACATTGTGCATAAACAGAGGAAATGATTGATTTGTAAATGTACATATTTAGCAACTAATCTCCAAATAAATTGCCACCAAAGACTTAACGAGTTTATCATAACACAGGCAACAAGCATTTGCAATGCATCCTGCATATGCACGAGTTTGAGCTATTGGCATTGTAAGTGACAATGCCTTTTATTTATGTTTTAAAAACCAAAACATAAATAAAAGGCATTGACATTTACAATGCCAATAGCTCAAAGTCACTTAAATGCGAGACCTATTGCATTGCAAATGCTTGTTTAGATTTGGGTCCAGTCCAGGTTTGTGAAGTCAAAGTATTCCTTCTCCACAATGATGGTTTCTTAAGCTTAGTTCCCTTGAAAGGGCCTTTTAAAGATTGCTCTGGTTTCTTTCTGGGCTTTTTCTGAATTATAGCCAGGCTTAAAATACACCATTCTAATGGATTTTTCTCAACGGGTTCTAACTTTGGAATATCATAATCAGAGCAGAAACAATAGAGGCATTCCACCTAAGAGGTAACATGAACTAATTTTCGGCTCATAATGGGCATATGCTATGAAGGAAGTATTCTTTTTCTTCCATTTTTTGTAGCACACGTGTTCAGATGGGCAGTGTCTCAGTTAAGCCTTTCACATCACCTTACTTGCAAGTAAAATACTTCCTTAAGATGGTGCCTAGAGGCAAAGTGGTTGTATGTCAAAATATCAAATACAGAAACACTGTGCCACTAAATGCCATTCTCACAATATCAAGGAACAAAATATCAAGTATAAAGTACATGCATATAGGTAAGTAGAATTTACTATTCTTAACAGACCTATGACAGTAATGAGACAGGACCGCAGTAGCATAAGGTGCTCAGTGCTTTATTGGGGGGGAGTCGTAGGGCAGGGAGAAAGAGAGAGAGAGAGAAGGAGTTAGAGAGAGAGGAAGAGAAAGAGAGAGAGAACACACATGTGCAGTGTTATGTAAAGAAAACCTACTTTTACCTAAAATTGCCATGCCAATATTTGGGTTCTTAATAATTTGATCATGTTATTCAATCTTAAGGTGGAATACCATCATAGTAGGGGTATGAGGTTTAAAGTATGTGCTAAGATTAATTAGTGACATGGCTTGTTTGATATTTTATGTATCAAGGATTCCCAATTTGGCCTAGAGTAACCAAATATCAGGTGAATCTATGCAGCATTTAATGCTGCAGAATTACATAGATGTGAAGTAAATAGCATGCTTAAGAAGGTGTAAGAATGTATAAGACATTATACTTTTACCTAAAGAACAGGTAAGGCAGAAGTTTCTGGAGAATAAACTACAGCTTACACCATCTCCCCAAATGCTGTCAAATGGGCAGCCAAAAACAAAGGGAAATTCTGGAGATCCATGTTAGGGTGTTTATAAACCACGGATAGTCAATACTTTTTCCATGAACATAAACTTACTGGGCACATTTATAAACAGAGGAAAAGGAACTAGTCCTTGGCATCTGGTGTGAAATTAGATATCGGTAAATTTATTTCACATAACAAATTTATAAACGTACCTATATAGAATACTGCCAACTTAAACGTGTGTTACATAAACTCAAATATACCTCAGAACCAAAAGATAGTTCAACAAATTATGAATTGTTACTACTGGGATCAATAAAAGTAAAAGGAAAACCTATACCATACAATTTAATGAGAATAAATGTGAAATACAAAATGCTAAGGCTTTGCGACTAAATGAGAGTGTGCTCTTAGAAAAGTAATACCAAATTAACATTGTGAAGGAATATGGTTAACAAGTCAATATAAAATGGACACATAATGCTAAATACATATTATATAAATTGATCCAAATAAACCAATATTACGGCAAATGCTAAATATGGGTTTAAGATGCAGAAATTGCACAGATTGCATGAATAATCGCACACGTTGTGGAACTGCCCAAAGGACACTTCCCTGAGACAGGTGGGAAGTTTGTAAGCCGTGATATGAATTGGTCCAATTAGTAAGATGGAAAAATGGCAACAAAACTTGGCAAATGGATCTGAGACTATAAAGAATGAGGTAGAAAGTAGATCACAACACAGATCATTTTAAATTCACTGTTGAACATGCTTTCTTAAACAAAATCGAAGAGGAACTTGCAGTTAAGGTGTGCATGTTTGCAACTTAACTCCTGTAAGGTTGATGGAGCTGAAGAAGTGAAAGATAGGGCATGATTTATAAAGTCTGGAAAAGATGTCCAGGATGTGACAGTTTAGGTACAATGAAGCCAAATGTAAAGTCAGGCACTTATGGCAGATCTGAAAGGGCATCAAAGAGTGAGGTATTGGGAATGCTGAATCTCTGAGTGGACATATAGAAAGACACAATTACCTATAAGGAGCTTATGGTGTTTCCATTATACACTTGGCCAGCAAGGTTTCATCTAGGGTAGTGTACATAGTTCTAAATATTACAACTCCAGAAGGATAAGATAGGTTGGCATTAGTTCAGAGACGTGAATTACCAACATAGAATGTAATTAAATCTACATCCCATGATAGAGTTAAAAAATATCAATGTGAACAACCTTGAGGAGGGGAGGGACAAAGAACTATGGTAAACATATGTAATAACTAATGTGAGGGCTTGGAAATATAAGGAGAAAAGTGAAAAAGTAGGAGAGGAAAAAAAAAGGAGATGGGAGGAGGTGAGAGAGAAAAGAAAAGGTTTGAAAAATGGAAAAGGAGGAGATAGGTGGAATAGAAATGGAAAGCATGTAAAATGCAAGTTTCAAAATGGAAAGTGATCTGGCGAAGGCCAGGGTTGTATTACTGTGTCACACCAGCAAGGGGACAATTGGCACCAACACAGGTCCCTGGAGGTGGGTGACTCGTAAATTACAGACAGACGTTGTTGTTTGGTCGGAACTTTAAGTCACCACTGCATACAGCCCTACAATACTGTGAGAAAGTTTGTCCTAAGGAGGACTTCTTGTCTGGACATTAAAATGAGTTATACGAGAAGCTTGATTAGATGTGCACATTGATGAAAATACAGATGTTTACAATTGGAATGAATCACTTTTTCATTTCTGTTAAACTACACATTTACTGGAATAAATGAAACAAAAACTTTTAAAGATAAACATACAGATGCTAAAGAACAATCTAATCCAATACTTTAATGTTTTAAAGTATGCAGGAAGTTTG
Organism: Lissotriton vulgaris; assembly: GCF_964263255.1. Taxonomy (NCBI): domain Eukaryota; kingdom Metazoa; phylum Chordata; class Amphibia; order Caudata; family Salamandridae; genus Lissotriton; species Lissotriton vulgaris. Next base: position 2,099,863,792 of record NC_141689.1, on the reverse strand, counting down.
GAGTTGTAGTCATCTGGAAAATGTCCATACGTGGCCCAGAAATAAATTAAGCCCAAAAGCAGCAGAAATGTCTGCTTTTGTCTGGGCATAAGCTTTCGCGATATGGTCACTGCTAGGTCAGTTTATACCAGCTCTGCCTGCAACGCTTCACACAATACTGTAGAGTTCTTTGACAGTTCTCAATGGTTCTCTATATTGCATCGGAAGCTGGGCTGGACGTTGTTCTTGCAACTACCACTACACCGCGGTGACCAGTAAAAAACAAAATAGCGTGCGTCAACAAGCGATAAATAAATACAAACCTTTTTCCTCCTCTATCCTTCTGCTATCATTCCATATCAAAATAACTGACTAACCTATCCACCACTTAAAATGTACTTGCATGTTTCACTATACTAATTCAACACTAATCCTCTATGGGTCCCGGAGTAGCGTGCTAACCGCCGAAAAAGCGCTTTGACGCGCTATATAAATGCAATTACAATACAATACAATACTTGGCTCTGGGAATTGTACTATTAAACTCATGGAAAGTCAAGGAAATAGCCATGTCTACTTTATGGTTTTGACAAAGTGAAGGCTGTTGATGAGCTGAGCGGCATCTAAAGCCAAGCATATGTATACATTTACAATTAACACATCCAAATCTACAGGAAGTCATACTTCAGGGAAACACAAACAAAATGCAAATATCATGTGAAACTTAGCTTTGGAAACGTGTAGAGTCGTAACTGTTGAACTCATGAAGTTGCACCTGAATCAAATAACCTATGTAACATAGAAGAGTAAATACTGCTATGAGTATTTATGCCACATTTTCCTGTAGTACGCCATTATTATAAAATGTATGCAGTTTCTTGTGTTCTGTTAATCTTTTCCTGCTCATTCACCCTCCCAATAAGTGCCCTGCTGCAAAGTCCTCTCGCCCCTTGTTTCCGCACAGCATTGAGTGAATGACGTCAATATACTAGTGAAGTATAACATCTTGTTAAAAAGTGTACATTGTGAATGAGGCTGCCATGATCTACCCCAAGTATCATTTTTCAATGACTTCTGCAGGAAGTTCCGCTGAAGACGTGTTAGAGAAATGCTTTAATTGTATTATACATCTCCAGAGTGCAGTTGCTGAGGAAGCAAGCAGAAGATTTCTCTAACCTCAAAAAGTGGGTTACTGATAAATAATTAAGTCGTTTTTAATTATTATGTTGTTGTTTCTGATTTGCCAAATTCGACCCTAACTATGATCATACCATGCCAAATTTGCAGAATCTAGTTATAGCTTGTTTAATCTGTCTATAAAACCTCTGCGTTTTTATGTGTTATTTTTCAGACATATTTTTTGACATTCAGAGAAAAAAAAATCAATTGTTACATCAGGATATTTGAGCTGTTTGTATGTATGCAACGTCTTCTATTAACAATATCTCAATCAACACAGTCCATCCTAGCATGCTACGACAAGCATTACAGTGAGATAACTTCCCCAACTCCCACCCCGCCCCCTAATCCCCTTTCCCGTCCGTGTCAGATTACTTGGTTACATTAATAAATACTTAACGTGGTGCAGAGGTTCTAGGGTTACCACATTTGATGTAGGCGTTTCCCATCCTATTCCCTCTAGAGGGTGCACCCTCTCCAGGGTTACAGCGGGTCTCTGGGGCCCGTTCATCCCAGAGTTCCTCCAACATAGTAGCCCGTGCCATGAGATCGTCTTCCACCTTATCATCCTTTCGTACAGATTTCATTCTCACCAATTCCGCCTCCGCCCATTCACATACATCTCTAGTCCATTCCTCAGGCCGTGGGGGACGGGGACGCAGCCATGCAATCACCACCCGTCTCTTGGCTAAAACGAGCCCCAAGAGAACAGAGTCTTCTTACCTTTCTGTTCTTTGGCACAGGTAACAGTCCCACCAAGACTTGTTTAATCTCCCTAGGGATACTCCACCCCGTAGCTCCTTGTAATCGTGTGAGTATTCGCTCCCAGTAGAATAGCAGGCGTGGGCAGGACTAGATCATGTGGAGGAAATCCGCCATGCTTTCGTTACATCTTGGACAAGCGTCTGTGCGGGACGGATATTTTATGTGAAGCGTTTGTGGAGTGAGGTATACCTGTTGTACTACATTATATTAGAGTAGCTTAAACCATGTGTTAGCGCTAACCCGCCTTATCCCCTCATGAACCTTCCTCCAGTCACCCTCTGTTAGGGGTTCCTCTACAAGCACATCCCATTTTGACTGACTCCTAAGCACTTCTGTCGGTAGGTCGTCCCTCAAAGCTCTGTAAATGTGGGAGATCAACCATCTGCCCTGCGTTATATACAACATAACTTTCAATGTATCGGTGATGGGGGCTCATCCAGAAACAAATCTCTTGAGCTACACTATAAATCTTTTTGTATTGTAGGAATAAACCTTTCCCTAAGTTGAAGGTGACATTTACATCCTCCCGGGTGATACATTTCCCATCTACATAGAAGTCACCCAATGTCTGGCATCCTCCTTCCCTCCAGCGGCGCACCGGCATGGAGTCAGCTATATTGGCAAAAAGGCGGAGCACCCTCAAGGGCATGTGTAGAGCATAGGGGACATGTCGCACATCCTCCCACACTGCATCTACATGTCGCGCAATTTATAGAGTCTCCGAGGGGCACCTCGTCCAAGCATCATTAGCTCCGCTAGAGGGCGGTCTCCACACGTCCCCGCCGAGAGACATTTCTCCCAATTATCTCTGCTGTCCAGCCAGTGGACCGCATGTTGCAGCCGGGCCGCCATGTAATAAAATTCCAATTGTGGGACCTCCAGTCCTCCCCCAGCCCAAGTCCTTTGCAGCATTGTCAGGCGCACCCTTCTACGTCTTGTCCCCATAAGAGGTCTGTCAGTAGGCTTTCTAATGTACGGAAATAATTCTGCTGTATTGCATAGAGCAAGTGCTGCATGGCGTAGAGACAGCAAAGTAGGAATCATTATACTAATTGCAATGCGCCCCATGAGGGATAACAGTAGATCCCTCCAAAACCTTATAGACCCCCGCAACCCTGAATCACCCACCCAATATTGAAATCTAGATAGGTAGAGGTGGTGCTCGCCAGACAAATCTCCAAATATTGCGTCCCCTGGCACACCCATGGCAGCTTAACTTGTGTCAGTTCTGACACAGGGACTGTGGCCAGCCTTACCACAGGGATCAACTTGGACTTCCCAGGGATCATACGAAGTCCGAGATGTCCCCAAAATTCCATATCTCCATAAGGAGTTAGGGCACTGAGCAGGCCGGATGCGACAGGTAGCCCAACGTGTCATCCGCATATAGGGAGACCACATGATTGGTGGGTCCCAGCTAAATACCCCAGGGTCCCAGTTCACCTCGCAGGCGTGTGGCCAGAGGCTTCAGAGCCATAATAAATAGTAGAGGGAAGAGTGGGCACATTGGTGGGTACCATGACAGAGTGTGAATGATTTAGACACAATTTTTCCAACCCGGATTCTGGCTATAGGGGCTGTGTACAATAGCTGCACCCATTTGAGAAACGCTCTCCAACCCTGATCCTTCCGAGAACATGCCACATATAGGACCAATCAACAGAATCAAAAGCTTGTTCGATATCTAGCATAGCTATGGCATAATCATTCTCCATTAATCTCAGAACGTGCCAGATATTTGCCAAGCGCCGTGAATTATGGGCAGTGCTCCGTCCCGTGATGAACTCCACCTGATCTGAATGGACAAGACGGGGCGTCTTCAAGAGGAGACATTCGGCCAAAATCCCCCTAAGTATTTTCACATCAATATTTAGGAATGAGATTGGTGTATAGGAGTTGGATAAGAGCGGGTCTCTGTCATTCTTGTGTACCATAGCAACCAGAGCTTCTCGCATTGAGGGTGGTAGTGACCCATTCTTCATCACTTCATTATACACCTCCAGCAGACTATCTGCAAATAGCAGGGCGAACTGTCAATAGAACTCCACGGGGAGCCCATCGGAGCCCCAGTCGGGGTGAAGGACGAAGTGCATATACCGCCTGTAAATGACTAGCTAGCTAAAATAACGGGTTCGCTCTTCAGAGAGCGTGGCTACAAATGGGGGGTCCGATAAGGCCTCAGTGTTTAGTCACCAAAGGGTTATCTCGGACTGGGATCCTCGACCAGATGCCAGCTTCTGGGGGGTGGGACCTCTGTCAACGGATCTTATCTTGCGAGTTGCATTCATCTTTTATGCACGTTTCCTCAACCTCCATAATAATAACCCCACAATTCACCCCTATGGAGTGTTTCCGACTTATTGTGAATGTATTTTCAGCTTGTACATGTCCTACCCTTCAGGTGCTTGCCTTCCTTAATTGGCAGTGTTTTCATTAGGGTTACTGTCTGAGTGTCTAGTTGGTGATCAAGTCCTTGAGTCCGGAACCACGCCCGAGGTCTGCAGAGTTCCATCTGGGCATACTCTGATCCAACCAGGGCTTCGAGACTGGCCGTCGACCTGTGGGAGAATTTGCTTTCATCGGATCGGGCAGCCTGTTCGACCCGCCACCGAAGATGACTCCATCGAGGACACCAAACAGACTCCCGGGGCACCCCACAAGTCGAGCCAGTCATTTGCCTTCACCGCGGAGAAGAAAAATAACGTCTTTCCTTTACTTTAAAACCTCAATTTGGCAGGGAGGAGTAGCTATATTTGAGGTTTAGGTCTCTTAGATGCCGCTTCACTGCCAGGAAGGTTCCTTGTTGGTCCTGCACTCTCTGTGTATATTCTGGATAGATTGATATCTGGTGGCTCTCAAAGAGCAGCGGGCCCCAGTTTCTGATAAATTGCAGGATGGCGTCTCGATCTCGAAAATTGAGAAACCTGGCAATAATAGCTCTGGGCAGTGCACCCGGTCTAAATTTCCTCATGGTCTTTTACACCTAGATGTAGACTGACGATTCCCAACCACTAAATTGAGGGGGTCAAAAATCCTACAACTGAACTGATAACCAAGAAGTTGTTTTTAGTAACTTCCTGCCTGATGGGGAGATCTATACTTCCAGAATGGAGATTTCCCTACAGAAAGTAATAGGCAATATTGAGAAAGTCATTTTAAATTTGAAAAATAAAGGTTATTTATTTATAACTAAAAATAATAACGCTCATTTCCCTTACTCCTAATCATCTAGGACTACCACAGTAACAAGAGACAACACACCAGCACTAGCACTTTAAAAAGTATTACATTTTAACTTATTTTTTATTTCATTAAAAAAAAAATATTATATGGCAGTAAATGTTAATTTTCCCTCCTCCACCTCTTACATTACCATTTGTGTAGAATGTGCTACAAACATTGGATGCAACTCCTGTATTATTTTATTTGTAATAAATGTTTTTTTAAACAAATAATGTAGTGTTTACAATATATTGCATTACAATGTTATGTATATATTTTTATTTGAAAAAGAATGCTAAACTTAAGAATAATTCAAATAAAGCTCAAATTCACTCAATGTATATGCTTCGCTGTGTATTAATGTTATTGCATTCCTGTATTGATTTCTATGAGAGTGTGTTGCAGTACCAGTGGTTGGCTATGTGTGGCATATATACATGGAAAACTAAGTAGATATTGATTAAAAAAAACACAGTTAAAGTTTAATAATGGTACAGCCAACTAGAAACCTAAAAATCTTTCAACTCACCAGTAATTGTATGCAACACACACCCTAACGAGACACTCACAATGCATTGCTCTTGGAGACAGCCATTTTATTCCTGTGCCCATGGCCTAAGTAGTGCATTGAGCATGGCAGGCGGCTTGAGTTATGGTGTGAGTTGTGCATTGCAAACCATACAAATGTGTTAACCCTTGCACGCTCACAAGGTACCTATTTCAAACGATGAAACTCAAAACTACTTAAAGGTATTACCCTACACTTACAAAATCACACTTTTTGAGTAAATCTCTATCCTCAGTTCACCTGTGGGGTAAATCTGTACAGAGGTTTTTGCAGTAGCGGCCAGCAAAGTTTCCTATTGGAGATAAAATTGGGAAACAAACCTTTTTTACTCTACTTCATGGAAGTGCACAAAGGTTTGCATGCGGAACCTTAGCTATGTAGGCTTAGCGATTGCCAAATTTGGTACCGATTAATGCATGGGTCCCAAAGTCATAGTCACATTTCTAAAGAAGTGTCTTTTCAATGAAAAGCACAGCTGGACCATAACTACACAGTGGCAACAGGAAGTGTGCAATTACATAGATATATTTCTAAAGCAGCGGTGTACGGTGGCCTTGTGCAAGAATGGTGTGTGCATCATTAGGGAAGCCTCGCGCCACACCTCCGTGACAACGAGCCGCACATAATCCATCCTGACACCCGCTGGACTCACTCTCGCATATTTCCGACAGTGCGTGGCTGGAATGTGGCTGGAATGAAACTGGCTTCGTGCTTCCATGTGTTTTAGTTGTGAAATATGCAACAAGGTTAAAAAGCAGAATGCAGTACTTATGAGCAACAGACACACCGAAATGCTCAACGCCTGTAGGTAAAAGGCTGAAGACAATAGAGAATCGTTTGCAGTTAACATGTAATGCCCAGAGTTTCACCTCATCCACAACACTTTGAAACTAGCAAATGTAGTTGTTTATACAATATGCCAGACACTCTCTCCCTGCACATCCAAGCATTCACCCCTGTCCGCCATGCAGAGCATGAAAATCAATGTATACGGTATCCATGCTGTTCTTTGGTGCCCCCTGTTCACAACTCACACTCGCTGCATTGCCTTGCCCTGAGTGGAACCTCATTTTGAGTTCCTGAACCTGTATAGAACCGGATTAAGAGTGCCATGAAGAACACTAATGTTGATTATCTATCTCACCAGCCAAGAGACCCCTAGCCAAAGTGTTCGCCTTCAGCAAATTCAGTTTTTATTTATATATATCAAACCACACTTTACATTATGGTACTCAGAGTTCCAGTTATTCCATTGTCGATGGACCAGCATAAAAAGTGCTGTTGGGCAAGCCAAAAGGACTTGCTGTACATGACTTACATGGCAACGGATTGTATATGAGCAACCATTATAGGAACAAACATTGCAAACAGAGGGAATAATAATTTAACCTGTGCGACTATCATGTTAAAAGGATTATATATGAAAAGGATAAAAAGAAAGAAAATAAATAAAAAGAGAGGAAAAAAGAGAAAAAGGGAAATAAATAAAAGATCCACCTGCACACAATTGCAATGTCCAAAGGGTTAATGTTTGTATATGAACACAAAAAGTTACTAAAATATTCAACAGGTTTTTTTTATTTCTAAAACTTACAGATAACCTACGTTTTTAATTGAAGCCAAAATATGTGCGGCAATTTACACATGGAATTTGTGTGTCCATTTTCAGGAACACAAATATGGCAGTTATTAACAGAAAATTGCTTCCAAAAAATGTGTGCTAAACATAGATAACAGGAGAAGTGGTGGCTACTTCAATAAACAAATCACATGTCATCCAAGATGGCCCATCTACAGTCCCCACCCTCATAGGGGCACAACAAGCTACACAGATACTCACACTATAAGCATGGAATGTTGGGGACAATGGCGGAATTTCAATAATAGTAGCGCACTATTTTAATCGATGGTGCCTATCTTTCACTCCTTTGTGGAAAAGATGATCACGGATGGTCAGTCCTAAAAAGAGTTCTTCTGTCCACAAAATATCCAAATATCTTCTAACAGAGACATTATTAAAGGTGGACCACTGGGAGATCTATGTAGATTCAGTTTGTGTATTTTATGAGGGAAACGCAGTCTAGGATAGGAGACTATGCCTGTTGCAGGCTATATTAATTGATTGCATTAGTCGCTGCGCAGGGGATCTTGTTCACAAATCAATATTTTGTCCTTGGGGGATCCTGGCACGGTGTCCAGGTGCATCACAGTTATTCTAGTCGCTGGGATGCCACAGTGTCTCTCCTGTGCCATGATGATTTGAGAGTTGAGCCTTTCTCACACAGGCAGCTCTGTGTTAAAGCTGGATAGCTCGGAGAGCCTGATCACCTGCTAAATCAATTATGCCGAAAACCTAATAGCCTGCCATTCTTTTGGTGAAGTGTTCTTCTTATTTTTTGACTTTGTCCTTTAATTGGATATAGATTCATTCATTGTTGAACTTTCAAGAAACAATAGATTGCTTGTTTTTGTAAATATCTTTGTATGTTGGATGTAGATATGTCAAAAATGTTTTAGTCAATATGTCTAATGTTAATGTGATTTTGTAAATATTGTGACATTTGTGTATAAGTGTTGTATAGAATGTATTGTTGTTTTCCTTTTCATGAACAAATGGTATGAATAGATAATACCTAAAATAAAAAAGAGAGGGTATAAATGAAATACCGGTACAAACTTAAATGATCTTTGTTAGTCCTGATAAGTGTGAGTTTAAAATAATACATGGAACAGGCAATTTTGTTGTTTATTGATACAGAAGGCCCTGCCTTGGCCATGTTCCATTGGGCCTAACTCCTTAGCTTTTCAAACTTTCTAAAAGTGGCATTTTTAAAATTGTGACAAAAAACCCGACTTCACCACTAAATAGGGCTTTTCACCCCAAATCAAACAACATCAAACATGAACTGGTTATCTCTTTCTATTTGGAAATTACACTTATAAAATGTAATAAGGCAACTCCAATATTATCCTATGGGAGAGATAGGCCTTGCAGTAGTGAAAAACAAATGTAAGAATTTTTTACTCCAGGACATGTAAAACTTGTCCTACTGTTTAAATATATTACACCCTGCCTGCTGGGCAGTTCAGGGACTAACCTAGCGGTGACTTATATGTATTAAAAGGAAGGTATGGGCCTGGCAAAAGGCTTATTTTGCCAGGCCGAAATGGAAGTTTAAAACTGCAAACACATGCTCAGCGATGGCAGGCCAGAGACATGTTTAAAGGGCTCCTTAAGTGGATGGTACAATCACTGCTCCAGGCCAGGGGTGGACTTGCCATGCCATTCATCAGGCTTTTTCCAGCAAGGCTGGAAGGATGGGGCTGCTTTTGCAGCAGTGGGGGCTGTCTTTGTTACTGAGGGACGGTTTTTAGCTAGTCCGAGAAAACTGCCAGAGCTGCTTTGGGTTCCCAGTCTGGCCCTGCTGCAGGCTCACTGGTATTTACCAACAAGGGGTGGTGATGGACAGAGTTTCTGAATTAAGCAGAATACTCTCACCCAGTCAAGAGATCAGGGCTAGATCCAACACCGTTTTTTAGCTCACTGCACCATCCCAGCTCAGAACCTGGCTATATGCAAATTAGTCTGTTCCTGTCCCAGTGCATGATGGGAACAGGGCAAACCAAACTACCAAGCCAATTCTTACACTGGGAAGGAAACAAGCTTCCGGGGACCGGTTTCTGGCATTTCAGCCATCGTCGGCCCGGCTTGCTTGAATCCTGATGGTGCAATGAGCAAGGGACTCACATCTGAATATACCCTTCCACGCTTATGATGGCCAAAATATTTAACAACAAGGGGTGGTGATGGACAGAGTTTCTGAATTAAGCAGAATACTCTCACCCAGTCAAGAGATCAGGGCTAGATCCAACACCGTTTTTTAGCTCACTGCACCATCCCAGCTCAGAACCTGGCTATATGCAAATTAGTCTGTTCCTGTCCCAGTGCATGATGGGAACAGGGCAAACCAAACTACCAAGCCAATTCTTACACTGGGAAGGAAACAAGCTTCCGGGGACCGGTTTCTGGCATTTCAGCCGTCGTCGGCCCGGCTTGCTTGAATCCTGATGGTGCAATGAGCAAGGGACTCACATCTGAGTATACCCTTCCACGCTTATGGTGGCCAAAATATTTAACAACAAGGGGTGGTGATGGACAGAGTTTCTGAATTAAGCAGAATACTCTCACCCAGTCAAGAGATCAGGGCTGGATCCAACACCGTTTTTTAGCTCACTGCACCAATCCAGCTCAGAACCTGGCTATATGCAAATTAGTCTGTTCCTGTCCCAGTGCATGATGGGAACAGGGCAAACCAAACTACCAAGCCAATTCTTACACTGGGAAGGAAACAAGCTTCCGGGGACCGGTTTCTGATATTTCAGCCGTCGTCGGCCCGGCTTGCTTGAATCCTGATGGTGCAATGAGCAAGGGTCTCACATCTGAGTATACCCTTCCACGCTTATGGTGGCCAAAATATTTAACAACAAGGGGTGGTGATGGACAGAGTTTCTGAATTAAGCAGAATACTCTCACCCAGTCAAGAGATCAGGGCTAGATCCAACACCGTTCATCACCACCCCCTTTTCTGAATCGTTTTTGGCCACTATAGGTGTGGCAGGGTATACTCAGACATGAGTCCCTTTCTCACTGCTCCATCAGGATTCAAGCAAGCCGGGCCGACGACGGCTGAAATGCCAGAAATCGGTCCCCGGTAGCTTGTCTCCTCTCTGGTGAAGAATTGGCTTGGTAGTTTAGTCTGCCCTGTTCCCATGATGCACTGGGCCAGGGACAGACTGATTTGCATATAGCCAGGTTCTGAGCTGGGATGGGGCAGTGAGATAAATAACGGTGATGGATCAAGCCCTGATCTTTGGACTGGGTAAGAGTGGTCTGCTTAATTCAGACACTCTGTTCATCACCACCCCTTTTCTGAATCGCAGGCTCACTGGTAGCATTTCATTTACAGGCCCTGGGTACATGTAGTACCACTTTGCTAGGGACTTATATGTAAATTAAAAATGCAATTTCGGGATAAGCTAATACTACCCTGTTTTAAGGACTGAGCACATGTATTTTAATACTGGTTAGCAGTGGTAAAGTGCTCAGAGTCCTAATGCCAGCAAAAACAAGATCAGCAAAAAAATGGAGGAGGAAGGAAAAAGTTGGGGAAGACCATTCTAAGGCTAACAGGTCTAACATGAAGGCCGCCTGCTTTCGTTTTCTCTCACTCCCATGAGCTCATCCCTGCGCATATTCAGTAGTATAGAGAAGCTTATAAACATGTGTCTGATTCTGAAAACCTCTAGAATTATGTATAAATGTGTGTGCTACCTTTCATCGGGGTGCTGCATTCCTTGATTTCTTGGGTTTGCATGTTGCGATTCACAGCTTTCAATAAATGCATTTACAAACTCAGACAAAAGCTGAATTCTTATATTTTCTTCAATAGTCCTATGTTACACAAACAACTGGCAACAGGTATTGCTGGCAGTAGCAATATGCTACCACAGGAAAGACTGCATGTGTACGATCAGGCTTCAGAGAGAGGAGCTCTGCAGGCCTTGCAACTAGCTTCAGTGGAAAGAGGCATTGTGTATTTACCTTCTTCGAGGTTGAATACAGACCCGAGTGTGACGGGATTTGTTGCCAGTTGAAACACTAGTGATGCCACTGGAGAACAGAGAGGGCAGCCTTCTATATGGCCTTGCGGGACATTTTATTTTCATGGAGGGGTCAGCAGCAGCATCAGGCATGCAAACGGGGCACATAATGTTGGTTACAATATCCAGGCCACGCTGCACACTGTGCAGGGACCTTTATCAATGTAATGTTGCATTGAGGTTAGCTACAACTGGCACTTGTGCAATTGATGGAACTCGCATGTTGGGTAGGTATTGGACCTGTGGAGTGCACATGCATAAGTGCACATTAACACTTTGCTGGTATAAAAGAGTTTGTGCTGTTCTGGCCTGTGGCCTGGACCATTCGTGCTTCCTCTGTATATGCATTCTAGATTCTGGTGCACTGACGTGGCCTGCTATACTTACCTCCTCTAACTTTACCTGGTAAGTCTTATTCTGATTATTGTGCACCTACCATACCCCTCTAGATTATTGCCTGCGTTTCGTTCCAGGATTCCCATGTACCAACTAGGCCTGTGATAGAGATCTGCTCTCATCTAATCTGTGCTATTCTTTCCATGATTCCAGTGGACTGCTTCCGACTACAACCTCTCAGCTGCTGTTTGATCATCTTGTCATCTTGCAAAGATGTCTGCCATGCTTAATGTTCTAGTATGATTGGTTCTTTCTTGTCATTTTTAGGTCTCCCTGAGCCAGCGCATGCCCAGCTCTGCGAGAAATTTAGTGAGTGGCTTTTGAAAGTGCTACCACAGGCTTTTCCTGGCCTCAAGTTTGCGTGCACGCGTGCAGCCGCCATGTCGGTTTCTGTCAATGCTCATTAAGCCTTGCGTGCCTCCCTCCGCGCTTCAATTCCCTCCCCCTCCCCCACCACAGATCTCGTCAATCTGCTTTCATGGCCGCGCGACCGCGTTACTTTTACCGCTGCGCGGCCAATGCTCGCTTATATTTTACTTTCAAACTTAAGTTCATTTTGCTAAAATGGGTTACGTTTTCCCTTTACATATCTGACCTTTCCCCCAGATTGTAATCACTCTGGTGAGTCGCAACACGTATTCTGTTAGAAGTGCCATCATTTGCTTTGTAATACACGCTGAAAGGCTCATTTTCCTCTCTGATTATGGTACTTGCTCTTTTCCTCTTAGTTGATGGCACTTTAAATAGCGTTTTTTAGAAGAACTCATCTGGTTGCATTTTCGAGTAACCTTAAAGACGAGTAATTGTTAATATGCTGGATTTAAATTTGATACATTTTTTAACTACAGAGTCGACATCCTGGGACGTCTCCAGCCACGCCTCACTATGACATTGCATTTCGCTATAGGCTAACCTTTTGGTTGAATATCACCAGCGTCTGAACGCGAACATCTTGCCGACTGATTACTCTTTAGTCTGTTGGCCACATTGTTTCTAACACTACTGCCGCACACGGGTAAATTAGACCGTATTATGTCCTGTTTGCCCCGTGAGAATTATATTGGACATTATATAAACTACTGGGTGATGCTAATCTTGTTTCCCTTACTACATGATTTGTGCACAGGATTGCTGTAGCATCCAGAACTGACTCGCGAGTAGTTTGTCTACAAAACCTTTCGACCTTCCAATAGTTTGGTGGTGATGCACAGGCATTAACCCGCTACACCCCTCCACACCTCAAATTAGGCTGTGGCAGAATGGTATAGCTAGTCTGCTGATGGCTATTCATTCATTCTGCATTCCAACTTCTTTCAGTCTGACTGAAAGAAGACTCATATTGTGGTGGGAACACACAAGTGCCTCATTTTGTGATGCACGTGTGTTCTTTTTGCCTGTTGACATGTTGTAGGAAACCGAAAGGTCAAGCTCTCAGTGCATTGTGACTCTCATTTTATGTTCTTTTAGGATGCCCTTATATCGTTTACGCGTACCGGAGGTGGCATGTATTAAAATAGATTGCCATGCATCATTAATTTAGTGAGCCGGTTTACATTGTTTTGATGCCTTTGTGTACATCATATTTTCCAGTGTGCAATTACATTTGAAAAAGTCCTGTTTGTTGTTTAGCTTTAACATAGATCAATTGGATAGTGGCAAAACTAAAATGTTTAATGGATAGCCCTGAAAGCAAATCAGACCTGGTAGTTGCCTTATTTCCTACGAGCATAGCAAAATCAAATATACTACATACCCAGGGTTGGTTCCCTCATTCTCCTCTCAGCCGCCCTGCCTTGCTATTGTGCACATGAGAAGCTAATTTAACTTGTTTTAATAGGGTTGTTCTGTTGTACACAATGTCTTCTTCGATTTATTTAAGGTAGCAAAAATCCTTATAACACCTTTTTATTATAGCTTTTCAGCATGTTGCACAGCGGCCATAAAGCTCTACAACATAGCTTAAAAACATTGGCAAAGCTAATAGCTCAGGCTATACACTTACAAGATCCCAAAGACGAGACCTATTGGCTATGCCAATGCTTGCTCTTTGTGAGACTCGGTTCTGTCCTGTTCCATCCAACCCTATTCAAGTACGGTGCTTTATTCTACCCCATAGAGATCTTTTGTAATGCAAGACTTGCAGGCTTATTTAGAGTTTGATTTACTACACTGCCTTCTAGCCGCCATATTAGGCGATCAGTGCCAGGCAGAACCGCTGTTGTAGTGACTGCACTGAAGGGCCTGAAAGATTAGCGCGCAGCAGTCAAGTTCAATCCAGGTACTGGGGAAAGTATTTAGTTCTTCAAACTCCCAAAGCTGGAGTTTGTTTTTGAAAAACAAAAAATAAATGTTGCTGGCATGCTGGGAGTTTTCTCTCAGTGTGTGGGTGTAATTATTTGCTTTCCTGTTCATGACCACCAGGTTTCCCCGGGCGGTCCAGGGCAGGGAAAATGTACGTCTGAACATGCACCCTAAACTGGGCAGACGGTCTGAGGTACGTTGATGGATAGCCCAAGATCAGTCGGCCGTCGGTCCAAGGTTTCCGCCAGGCGAAGCTTCACTGGGGAAACACGGCAGTTCACCTGGCTCTAAACAGAGGGGGCAGACCCAGTCTTGGTAAACAGGGTACTCTGCACTGTCTGCCAGGCCCTGTGTCCTGTTTTGTGTCATTCCTGTTCTCTTTTGCCCTTCCCAAGGCGGTCTATGCCTCTTCATTGAAGTTAAAAACTCAACGCGGAAACATAAATTGGTGGGCCGTGTAGTAAGGGGGCACTGGTACAAAATGTGTAGCACTGGCGCCTACTGCTGTTTCCCAAAACTACAGGTTTCGGTTAATTCTGCCTGCAGCTCCTGGCATCCTGTCAATCCCTTGGTATTCTTTGAAGTGGGGTGTTGCTGAGTCAGAGAGTGTTTGTTCCTGCCTGTTCCCGGCAGGGCACTCACCTGCCCCTGGCAGACTGGACCCAGACAAACACTTAGACACACTTGAAAGTGCATTAAACAGCATCACGAGATTTACAGCAGCGGGGTCGCTGCAAGATATAGTGCTACACACCACACCACCCAATTAATTTGAGCTTGGGCACTGGAAGTCTAGAAAGAGTTACCAGTCTTAACTCTGCCCTCCCTGTCCTCGATTTTGCTGAGATTTCTCTAAAATGAGAAACTGAAAACCACTGCCAGTTTCACCTCATTCTTAATAAAAAACACTTATACGCTCCAGATGTTTCCCATAATGTTTAAATTTGATTTCCTGTAATGTAATAACGTTGAAAAGCATCAAGAGCTGCCCCTTAAACTGCCCCAGAGGCTGGCATGCAAGTGCATTTTTTCCAAACTCCGCCAGCAGGCCATGTTGCTACCTCGCTCCTACATACGTGGGCACATGTAACAGATTAGCACAGAACAGTCACATACATCTTCTATTCCACAACTTTTGCTTTATATTCAGGCTCTGATAAAACAAAAATAGCATACTCAGCGAACGTTTCTGTGAGTTAGGGCTTCTGCATGCCTGCAGAGTGACGTGCAAAACACCGCACTTAAGGGCACAAACTCTTCACCACCCCACTTATGTGTACAAACTCTTCACCACTCGAGACTACAAGGGAGTTTAGCCTGGAGCCAATCCACTCTATTCTTTTCATACTGAGGTGGAAAACCAATCACTGCTTCATACAAGAGTGGTCTCAACTCAAGGATGTTGACACGTGCTAACTTAACAAAAACTGGCAAATTCAATATGTCTGGCTTGCATTTGGGCCTGACTAAAGCATTCAAAACAGCCTGCAGTAGTGAAAAAAATGTTGCTGCCAGTAAACAATGCACCTATAAAACAAAAAAATAAACTATGATTTAAAGTACTTCTGAGATATAAAATAGTCCTGTGTGCATTACAATGTAGGCACTCCTTAAAAGGTGGAATGATTAACAAAGCAGCCAATAGCATGGGGTGAGAGAGAACACTCCCCTGGGCAGAACCTATGCCCACTCTACGTGTTTGTTGAATAATTGTATAGGTCAAGCACACAGTTATGCTGTCAAGCCACACCTAAAAATCAAGAGCTAGACCGGGGGCACTCGCCGTCCGCGCCTAGATCCCACCGTCCAGGCGGACCTTGACCGCCCTATCACTCGTGAGGAGATCGGTGAGGCAATAACCCTTATCTCCTCCGGCAAAACGCTGGGTCCAGACGGCCTCCATCAAGAATACTACGCTCTGTATCGCGAGACTCTCATTCCATACCCTGCTGGGTTGTTTGAGGAGGTGGTTGACAAGGGTTCCTTCCCGCCTGAGATGGACATGGCCACCATCGTGGTTCTTCCCAAATCACAGCCATCCTCTCCACGGTGTACGTACTACCGCCCTTTCTCCTTTATTAACACGGAACTAAAACTTTTTGCCACAATCCTTGCCCAGTGGCTCCAACCACACCTGTCTGTATTGGTTCACCCAGACCAGTGCAGGTTTATGCCCGCACGTGGCACCCATCATTGCCTCTGACAGCTGCACCTGGCCCTGGCCCACCGTCATTTGCTCACCCCATATTTGGCGGTCCTCCTGGTGGACTTCGAGAAAGCCTTTGACTTGGTGGACTTGGGGTTTCTGGACGCTGTTCTTACCACTATGGGCTTCAGTCCACATTTTTAGGACCTGGTCCATGTCCTATACCCCCACCCAAGAGCTTGTAGTCAATGGGGTCTTGTCGGAGCCCTTCCCTGTCTGCCGGGGAATGAGACAGGGGTGCCCTCTCCCCCCATTACTCTTCGCCTTGGTGATGGAGCCCTTGGCAGTGCTGATATGGTCCGAGAGGCGTGTGCAGGGTTGGGACTGGCCCTCTACGCGGATGATGTTCTTGTTTACCTGGCAGATCCTGCCCAGTTCAGACCTCACTGCCTCCGGATTCTCCAGTCCTTTGAGCGGGCTTCCGGCCTCCGGCTGAACCCCGACAAGTCAGTCCTGGTCCGTCTCCACCTATCCAGAGAATGCTATCACTGGCAGCCCAACATACCACTCCGGTGCCAATCGTTTAAATACTTGGGGATATGGGTGACTGCTGCCCGACTTGGGCTGGGCCCCCAATGTTACTGCTTTGGTCAAGAAAGCCAAATCAGATCTCCAGAAATGGCAGAAGCTACCTCTGAACCCCCAACGGAGAGTCACCCTGTTTAAAAGGAGTCTTCCCAGGTCCTCTACGTTCTCCAAAAGACCCATCTCTGCTTCCTGTGGGCCTGGTTCCAGGAACTGGACAGTATGGCCTCTATATTCCTATAGGGGAAGGGGAAGGCGCGCCTGGCCCTAAACATCTGTAGGATGCCATCATTTGCCAGGTGTCTGGGGATGACTCACTTATATCTTTACTACCTGGCTATGCACTTACTCTCCATACACGATTGGTTTAATGGAGGTTGGTCCAAGCCGGCCTACAGGTTTGATCTGAATGCACTGGAGCTGACTGACATCCAATCCATGCTATATGGGGACCCCATTCAATCCTGACTACCAGACGTGAAGCTCTCTGTACTGCTTGCCTGGCGGGCCACACTGCGGCACACTCAGTCGACATGCAAGTTGACCCAGTGCACCCCCCTCTGGCACGGCACCTGGCTTAAAGAAGTGAGTGGCCTATAGGGCTTTCGCTCCTGGGATCTTACAGGGATCTTGCAGTTGTGTTATGTATGGGCGAGAAGTCATATACGCTCCTTTATGGACCTCTGGACCCGGTACTCCCTGCACCAGTCCCAATTTTACAAGTATTTACAGCTGCACCACGCCCTCCATGTGCACCTCCCAGAAGGCACGCGGATTCCTGAACACAGCCCGCCTGAGGCACAGATTATGCTGGGTACCTGGGGAAGGGGGGAATCTCCTGCATCTACCACACACTGATCAATCACACCCAACCACGCTATACCGACTTCAACATCAATCGGAGCAATGGGTGGGAATTCTGGATGAGGAGGACTGGCGCAAAACGCCCTATGGCCCCTAGAATTGTCACTGCTTCCGCCAGACTCCGCTTGGTCCAAATATGTTACTTGCATGCAGCCTACCTGACCACATCATGCCTCCATCGGGCTGGGTTTTGCCCGACCCCGCATGCATCAGGTGCGCACATGAACCAGCTGATTTCTTCCACATGGTATGGGCTTGTCCCAAGTTGACGCGGTTCTGGGGCGACATTGAAGAGGAACTCACTGAGGTGTTGGGTTGGGAGGTCCCCCATGATCCTCGACACGCTCTTCTGGGTATTACAGATGGGCTGGATGGGTCCAGGAATGAAAAATAAAATGTCACTACTACAATGGCCGTGCTAAAAGGGACATAGCCGCTTCTTGGAAATGCACAGATCCCCCCAGCATTGGACATTGGCGGAGCGGGGATAACTGGTGTGCCATGCAGGAGAAAACACTGTACGAGGCACATGGTTGTCCCAAGAAATATCTTAGGGTATGGGGGAAGTAGGGGGGATTGGTTTACATTTACAGAGAATGTCTACTTATACTATTTTTGTACCCTACCAGATCAGCATTTTGGAAAAGTCTAGCCTCCGAATATATTTATGCCTTTTCAATGTATTAAGATGGGTGGCTGAAATTGTGTGTGAAAACAATAAAAATGTGTTTATAAAAAAATCAAGAGCTGAAGGACCTCAACAGTTGAGGGGCACAAATGCCTCTCCTGAAGCACAAGAAGACAATGCCTGGCTTCCTTTATGTTGGTCTGTCAGGGTTTTTGAACACCGCCCAGAGAGATTTATTTGAAAAATCAAGACCAAATGACACATTTTTCAGTACAATTTCCATTCAAACTAACTTAAAATGCAGAGTTTCTAAGTAGACGTGAATAAAATAATGACCAAGTCTTACCACCCTAGATAGTCCTGGGAGCTTCCCCCTGCCCAAGAAAACTTTGAAAAATCTGAGTCAAATCAGTGCATTTTCTACATAATTCGCCTGATTCCCCCTACAGAGAAATATGTATTGCAGACAGTTCAAAACATACAGCCTATGATTATGCAATTTAACATGGTACACCTGTTTCTAAAAGTTATATAGCATCGTTCATCGCTTCTACATTCCACTTCTTTTCATTTTTCCACCATGCCCAGCCCAAGTAAATACTCACTCGTGCTTATAACTGAGAGCCTACTTGGAAGGGCAAGGGTTACAAATCCGATTATACAAATTGACAATCACAGTTCAGATCAAACAACAATGCTACCACTGATCTGACCCTGCAGAACCATTATGCCCATCTTATATTCTGGGGTCTCAGAAAGAGAAAGTCACAATATCGAAAGCTTTGTCAATCAGGATGATGAATTCCCTATGTGCAATTCGGGAAAAAGCCTTATGTAGGAGAAGCCAAGAGAATGGACTGGACAGACACCTCTTCCTGCCGCTATCTGCATGTCGTCCTCAAACTACCAGCACCGGACTCTTTTGCACAGCATAATGAAGCCAATGTCAGTTGGGGATGCCCAAGAGACACAAAGAGAGCCCTAATAGGCTAACAGAAGCTACCCTGCCGAAGATCCAGCTGGATGTTGGCCAAGTCACGGCTGAGCAGAGAGGACCCCAGAGGGCGCCCTGACAGAATTGACTCCTGCAACGATCTTAGAGGTGGCAAGAAAAGGAGCTTGTCAGGATGGGCTAGCATGGGAGCAACAACGCACAGGATTCTCCAAAGTCGGTCATGGAGAGCTGGATCCATGTCAAATTTTTAGCTTATCTCCATTTATATGAAGTGGAGAAGTGTGGCTCACTGGTTAGAGGAGGCATACCCTGAAGCAGAGGTCAGACCTGGGACCAGGGTTCAATTCCCGATGCGGCAGGGTCTTGAGCCCAATTGTCCACGGACTCGATAATTCTCGCTTCGGTGCCCACTCTAATCATGGGTTCACACTCTGCAACTCTGGGCATTAAGCTTGCTTAATCTCCACAACGGCCCCCCCGCGGCGGGATGCCTGGCCTTCACCTTGGGGATGCCCAGTACGGGTTCTCTCACAGGGAAAGGCCAGGACGGGTTCCCAATGCAAGCGCCGAGATGCCCAAGGGTAAGTCGAGCGCTATATAAGACCTCACTAAAAATATAGATGTAGTTATCTTAAAAATCTGGCAGGGATCCAGCCCTCCAAGACCGCCTTTGGAGAACCCTGCTGTAAAATAAGAGCTACAGCAGGCACTCGGACATATCGCTGGGCTTTTGAGAATCGCCCACAGCCTAGAAGACATTCACAAAGGGGGCGAGAGGGAAAGAAGGTCATACATCGCTTCAAATCGCTGTCACTCGCTTATTCAGTGCTTTGAACAAGCTTGAGAGAGCGAGGAGGAGGCAGCATGCCCCCTCTTTTTATTAGGCGTTTACTCCTGCACCAGCAGAAACAGTGGGCCTTGGCCCCAATCGAGTACCAGAGATGCATTGGGAAAAGGGGCACAAAAAGAGCCCTTCTGAAAAAGCCAGTTCCCACCACATATTAAACCCCGGACAGAGAAAGCCACAGGGCTGCAGACACTCATGCTGTCTTAAAAGACTCAAATAACACTGTATGCTTATAGTGAATGCCTCCATTATGAGTGTACAGAAGTGATACCACTTCCTGTAAAGTCGTGGCTTGTGATGCCTCTTTCTATGATGTCAATTCCTGTGATGCCATGTGTAATGTTGTGCGCCGTGATGTCATGCGTCGTGCTGTCGCACGCCGTGATGTTGCGCGCCGTGATATCACTTGCATACTGCCTAACTAGGTTAGTCAGCCCACTTCATTTTTTAGGACTTGTGCCCTGATATCAAGGGTCACATTTGAAATGGTCACATTACGACAGGGCAACACCATTCCAGGGTAAAAGAATAATCCACAAAACTCCCCACACGGACAGACAAACAGACACACACAAACAAAGAGTCAGGGATCCACAAAAAGATACGCCCACTCAATCACACATACACATTTACACATTCAGACAGACATTGTCATCTTCCCGGCGATCATGAAACGAAGAGCAGAAACCGGCAACATCTCTGCGGTTCCTAAGCCCTGAGAAGGCATAACACCAACAGAAAGTGAGTCAGGGGGCTGCAGTGACAGGCAGGAGCTACAGGGGACCAAAAGGAGTCACAGACATCTCATTCACTTCCAGAGTCTTCCTCTTCTCATTGGCTGATCCTCTGAAGCGCCTGCCAATAGTGGCTGGGCTCGGCTGCGGCTAGAGCTCAGGTCAAGTCAAGTCAAGTCAATAAATTTATATAGCGCGCTACATACCCAGAGGGTCTCAAGGCGCTTGAGGAAGGGTGGGGAATTACTTGTCAAATATCCACGTTTTAAGTTGCTTTCTAAATGCTAGGTGGTTCTGAGTAAGGCGAAGGTGAGTGGGAAGTTTGTTCCAGGTTTTAGCTGCCAGGTAGGAGAAGGATCTACCTCCCATGGTGGTTTTGTTGATGCGAGGTACAGTGGCAAGGGCTTGGTTGGAGGATCGTAATTGTCGGGAGGGGTGTAGAAGGACAGTCGTGTGTTGAGGCATTCGGGTCCGATTTCGTAAAGTGCTTTGTGTGCGTGGGTTAGGAGCCGGAAAGTAATCCTCTTATTGATGGGGAGCCAGTGGAGGTTTTTCAGGTGATCAGAGATGTGTTCTTTACGCGGGATGTCTAATATGAGCCTGGCTGAAGCGTTCTGGATGCGCTGGAGTTTTTTCTGGAGTTTTGCGGTGGTACCGGCGTAGAGGGTGTTTCCGTAGTCCAGTCGGCTCGTGATCAGAGCGTGGGTGACTGTTTTTCTAGTTTCAGTTGGGATCCAGCGAAATGTTTTTTTGAGCATGCGCAGAATGTTGAAGCAAGATGAAGAAATAGCGTTGACTTGTCTGGTCATCGAGAGTGAGGAGTCCAGGATGACGCCCAGGTTGCGTGCGTGGTCCGTCGGGATGGGTGCTTTTCCAAGGGCCTCTGGCCACCAGGAGTCATCCCAGGCGGAGGGGGAGGTGCCTAGGATGAGGACTTCTGTTTTGTCTGAGTTCAGTTTCAGACGGCTGTGCTTCATCCATTCGGCTACTTCTTTCATTCCTTCATGCAGGTTGGTTTTGGCAGTGTTAGGGTCTCTGGTGAGTGATAGGATCAGTTGAGTGTCGTCGGCGTAGGAGATGATGTTGAGGTTGTGTTGGCGTGCGATGGTCGCGAGGGGGCTCATGTAAACGTTGAAGAGGGTGGGGCTGAGTGACGATCTTGTGGCACGCCGCAGATGACTTCAGTGACCTCTGACTTGAATGGTGGGAGGCGGACTCTCTGGGTTCTTCCGGCAAGGAACGAGGTGATCCAATCCAGTGCTTTTCCTTGGATTCCGACATTTCTGAGGCGTTGTAAAAGGGTGCTATGACAGACCGTGTCGAAGGCTGCGGAGAGGTCAAGGAGGATGAGGGCGACTGTGTCTCCATTGTCCAGTAGAGTTCGAATGTCGTCTGTTGCTGCGATGAGGGCGGTTTCAGTACTGTGCTTGGCTCGGAAGCCGGATTGTGAGGAGTCGAAGGATTTGTTGGTTTCGAGGAATGCGGCGAGCTGGTTGTTGACCGCTTTCTCGATTACTTTGGCCGGGAATGGAAGGAGTGAGATAGGGCGGTAGTTTTTGAGTTCGGTGGGGTCAGCAGTGGGTTTCTTCAGGAGGGCGCTGAGTTCGGCATGTTTCCAGCTTTCCGGGAAGGTTGCAGAGTTGAGGGAGCAGTTGATGACGTCTCGGAGGTGCGGTGCTATAATGGAGTCTGCTTTGTTGAAGATGTGGTGAGGGCATGGGTCTGTGGGGGATCCTGAGTGGATAGAGTTCATCAGACGGATGATGTCCTCAGTGGAGATTGGCTTCCAGTCATTGAGGATGTTCAAGTGGGGTGGGGGTCCTGCAGGGGGTTGGGTGGGTTGGTCTACGGGTGGCGGGTCTACGGGTGGAAACACTTTCTCACTTGGAGCTTAGGCCAAACTTCTCTTTTTTTGACTACCCTCACCCATATCCCCGACACACACCACACATGCATGACTAGCATAATTGAACAACCTCACTCTTGGATAGAGATAGAGATATGGTGTGTGTGTTTGTGTGTGTGTTTGTGTGTGTATGCATGAGTGTGCATGAATGAGTGTGTGAGTGTGTGAGTGTGTGTGTGTGTGTGAGAGTGTGCCTGTGAGAGTGTGCGTGAGTGAGTGTGTGTGAGTGTGCATAAGTGTGTGTGAGAGAGTGTGTGTGAGTGTGTGTGTGTGCGTGAGTGAATGTATTGTTTTGTATTGTAATTGCATTTATATAGTGCTTACTACCCCTGACGAGGCGTCAACACGCTTTTTCGGCAAGGAGCACACTACTCCGGGACCCATAGAGGATTAGTGTTGAATTAGTATAGTGAAACATGCAAGTACATTTTAAGTGGTGGATAGGTTAGTCACTTATTTGGATTTGGAATGATAGCAGAAGGATAGAGGAGGAAAAAGGTTTGTATTTATATAGGTCTTGTTGATGCACGCTATTCAGGAAGCCCATAAAGAATTAGTGGTGACTTAATATGGTGAAATATGATGTAACTTCAGTGGTGGATATTAGTCAGTTATTTGGAGTGAGAAGGATAGTGGAGGGATAAAAGGGGAATAAAGGTTTGCATTCATGTAGCACTTGTTACCCCTGATGCATGTTGAAGCGCTTTTCTGGCGAGTAGCTAGCCACTCTGGAAACCATAAAGGATTAGTGTTGGAGATTTGTATAGTAAAATATGAAGTAATTTGAGTAGTGGATATGTTATTCAGTTATTTGGGTAGAGAAGGGTAGGGGGCTGGATAGAAGAGGGAAAGAGGTTGGTATTTATATAGCGCTTGCTACCCCTGATGGGGTTTTGAAGCGCAAGTAGCATGTTGTGTGTGTGTGTTTGTGTTTGTGTTGTTACAACGCTTCCATCAGACATCCTCCATGTATGGGGAGACTTTCCCATAACTACCTGTCTGAGGATGTGACTGCATCTTTTCTGCCTGTTAGTATTTCTCGCCAAAATGCTGCTGGTACAGTGGAAGCAATTCAGTCTGCTTCCGCGCCCACTCCTTTCTATTGACAAGAGCACCACATTTGCCCCTGGCTATCGAGCTCTTAGCGCAGTCCGGGAGCTGGGCCTCCAGCTAGGATATGTCCTGCGACCGCAATCTTTAAATTATCATGTTATCTATAGAAACATTGTGCTAATATTGTTTGTGATTAGAAAAAGCTGGGTACTACATCTCTCATTCACACCTTCAGGGTGCAGGAGGTTTCCCCTTTCTTTCTATGGCTCTTGCACTCTTTCTGAGCACAGGGACTCAAACAGAAAAGTGATGGTGCAGGCAGAGCCCAGAGAAGAACAATGCATTTCTATGTACATCTTCAACAAAATCACAATATACACAGTACGAAAAGAGTGGGAAAATAATGTTTGCCTCAGTCAAAATCCTCAGATCCGTATACAGATTACAATCCTTTTTCCGGCTTTGCTAGTTCAAATACAACTCAATGCCTCAGTGTTTTTGGGAAGTGTAGTTACTGTGCAAAAAAGATTTCCCACCTATTTAAAACATCCCTGTACCAACTTCTCACCTACATGAGAAAAGTATGCAGTTCAGATTAGTAACACATTCATGCTAGAACTAGTGCATCAATTAAACCTGCAGATGTTCAAAACATAAACGGAGTCAGCCTCATATGAAGGTTTTCAGGGATGCTGTAACCTATTTTTGAACATAAGGATTTGAAATAGAAGTAAAATCACAACTAAAAAAGTAAAAAGAGTGACAAGATCAAACTTATACTGTGTGTATATCATAATAGGACTATGACTTTAATCATGGAACAAACACAATAAACTATAAACAAATGTGAAATGACGAAAGTTTGCATAATAAAAATTAAGAAATGTGTAGTGACAGATTGCCACACAGACTCACCCCAATCTCTGGTGAAAACTAGGACATAATTGGTGGACCAATAATGAATGTTTGCTTACCTAAAAATAGAAACAAAAACAACATGCTTAAAATGACAGTTGGCCAAGCCTCTTCAGGTTGTAACATAAATGTGTTTATTGCCATCACAACATTTTAACTTAGGTGGAAACCATATCATAAGGCCCCTGAGATAAAAATATATATATCTTGTCCAATAATGAGGCTTTCACACACCACTACATCAAAATGAGGAACATGTGAAATTACGTATCCTGATGTTAGTTTTACTTTATTCTATTTGACATATGTATACAGAGCTGTAGCCCTTTTTTCGCTTAAATTCTACCTGTTCTCACCCTCAAGACATAATATGAGGCCCATGGCCCCTAAATACCTAAATTTCTATTCTATTTTCCACTAAATTCTGTCTCAACTCCCAACTTGTACTGCTGAGAAACGTTCCCATTTGCCTAGCCCCTTTCTCCAATACAAAATATACACATTCCCCTTTAAAACTACTTAAGTGACTGTTAGAAATGGGGGTCTCTAGTTGGCAGAGGTTTACGCCTTTGTCCAAGTAGGGAACCTTCTTCCTAGTCAGGGTAAGGGGCCTACGCCCTTGGTAGCTTTACACGAGCAGACAGGCTTATCTCAGAGGCAGTGTGTAAAGCATTTGTGCATGCATACAGTAACACAGTGAAAACACTACAAATGGACACCATACCAGTTTAGAAAAATAAGAAAACTTTATCTACACCAACAAGAGCAGAAACGACAAAAATCCAACATACAATACTTAAAAATAGTTACTGTGCAAAATAACTTTTAAATTGCAGGAAAACGTGAAAATACAGTTCCTCCGAGTCGGTAGCTCCGTCCGGGGCTACCGCGATACTGAATACGACAGAGTCTAACAATTCCAGCCTACCGCGTTGATACAGGTTAGCTAAAGTGTCAACAGACCCGGAGACAGTACCTTTTGTTGTTGCAGCTGACAAGATGGTACGAGCCGGACCTGAGTAACCGCCGCAGTTGCGATGTCAGATGGAAGAGTTGCAGCGTGCGGTGTCCTCATGGCTCGGTGCAGGCAGCCGCTCATTGATGGAGTCGGTGAGACCACGGCTTGCATTGCAGGGTGAGACGGTGCTCGATGTAGTGCTGGCAGGTAACGATGCGGCGACGGAGCCAGTCGATGTTTGAGTCGGGCAGCAATGGAGTTGATGACGTCAGTGCAGCATGTAGCGATGCCGTGCAAACTGCGATGCCCACAGGATGCGGTGCAAGCAGCAGCTCGTTGACGGAGTCAATGACACCAGGGTTCAGTTGCAAAACGCGGCGGGGCTCTGTGTGGTGCCTTCAGGACACGGAATCCTGCGACGGACTCGATAACAGAATCGGTTACCCTTATCTTCTGTGGCAACCTGAAACCAGCATTTCCGGAGATGGTGCCCAGAAGCTTGGTGAGGTCTTTGATGTTCCTGAGACCTCGGGACCACGGGGCAAGCTCCACTTCAAGCCCTTGGAGATCTTCCTCAGGCAGGGGACACAGCACACAGCAACGTCCATCTCCTTTCCTTGGCAGAAACAGCCACTGCATGCCAACCCCACACTGCAAAGGGGCAGTACTCCTCCTCCGGTTTCTTCAGTTCTTTTCCTGGCAAAGGTTCCTCTTGATTTCCCAGAAGTGATCGGAAAATGTCTGGGGTCTGGGCCCCTCTTTTTACAGCAAAATAATTTGCTCTCAGGTGGCAGACTTAGCTCCCTGGCACTCACTCGGAGGCAGGCATTATTTACACGCCACATTTTACATTTGTCTTTTAAAATTGCCGATTTTATTCGTTGTACTTAATGTGATTTTACCTGCAATATTAGCAATACTTCCTGCGACTTTGCACACTTAGGACTGCCACACACTTGATTTTCAAGGGGCGACTTGCATCCTAAGGGCCGATTTAGGGCCCCGGTCGACTCACGCTGTCCTCCCTGGCGCAAGCTTTTCAGGCGCCATCTTGGGGGTAGTTGGAGGCTCAGCGCTCTAGTGCTCGGGCGATTCTCGGCCCCGGCACTATAAATTTTCCCTTGTGCTAAACCTCCGGTTTACACACTTAGCTCCCTGGCACTCACTCGGAGGCAGGCATTATTTACACGCCACATTTTACATTTGTCTTTTAAAATTGCCGATTTTATTCGTTGTACTTAATGTGATTTTACCTGCAATATTAGCAATACTTCCTGCGACTTTGCACACTTAGGACTGCCACACACTTGATTTTCAAGGGGCGACTTGCATCCTAAGGGCCGATTTAGGGCCCCGGTCGACTCACTCTGTCCTCCTTGGCGCGAGCTTTTCAGGCGCCATCTTGGGGGTAGTCGGAGGCTCAGCGCTCTAGTGCTCGGGCGATTCTCGCGACACTATAAATTTTCCCTTGTGCTAAACCTCCGGTTTACACACTTAGCTGTTATGTTATGTTATGTTAAATAAACTTATTGAGCGCAACTAACACCATTAGGTTTCTTGGCGCTTAACTGAGGAAGCAGAAATGAGAAACGTGAGATAGCAGCTAATTGTAAGATTCAGTGAAGAGGAAGGTTTTAAGGGAGGATCTGAACCTGGAATAAGGAGAAGACAACCTAAGAGGGAGGGGTAGGGAATTCCAAAAGGACGGGGCTAAAAATGAAAACCCAAGGCCGCCATGTTTCTTCCTCTTGAATCTGGGAACTGATAACAAGGCCATCTGAGATGACCGGAGAGTGCGAGGAGGAACATACGGGTGAAGAAGGGAAGAAATAAAAAGGGGGCTGTGACCTGCAAGAGATTTGGAGATAATGCAGCCAAGCTTGAATTTGCAGCGGGCAGATACCGGAAGCCAATGGAGACTTTTTAAAAGGGGGCGAACATGTTGATCTCTGGGTTGGTGATAAATCAGGCGAGTGGCCTGATTTTGGATCAACTGAAGTCTCCTGAGTTGATAAGCAGGAATGCCTCCATATAATGCGTTTGCGTAGTCAAGCCGAGACATGACTAACGCAAGCAGGGCCAAAATGAGGGCCTCGGTAGTGAGTAGGCGAGAGATTTTACGTATTTTCCTGAGTTGGAAGTGGCTTGAGGATACTACAGCGCTTATCTGGGGCGTCATAGAGAGGTCACTGCTAATGACGACTCCCAGACTTTTGGCTGAATTAACAGGGCAGGGAGGACTGCCTAGGCTTGCAGGCCAGAAAGAGGAATGCCAGGGATTGGAGGGTCCCCCGACAAGGACCAGCTCGGTCTTGTTGGGGTTGAGCTTCAGATGATTTGAGCTCATCCAATTACTGATGAAGCAGAGCGTGTTTTGGAAAGTGGTGATAGATTCATCAGAGGAGTCGATAGTAAAAACCAGTTGGATGTCATCCGCGTAATTGAACGCAGTGACATTAAACCTACGGAGGGAACGTATTAACGGGGCCAAATACAAATTAAAAAGGAGGGGGGATAAGGAAGAGCCCTGTGGGACACCGCAGGTCAGTTTGACCTGAGTAGCGGAGAACTGGGACAGCCTGACTGCTTGATAGCTCCCTGGCACTCACTCGGAGGCAGGCATTATTTACACGCCACATTTTACATTTGTCTTTTAAAATTGCCGATTTTATTCGTTGTACTTAATGTGATTTTACCTGCAATATTAGCAATACTTCCTGCGACTTTCCACACTTAGGACTGCCACACACTTGATTTTTAAGGGGCGACTTGCATCGTAAGGGCCGATTTAGGGCCCCGGTCGACTCACGCTGTCCTCCCTGGCGCGAGCTTTTCAGGCGCCATCTTGGGGGTAGTCGGAGGCTCAGCGCTCTAGTGCTCGGGCGATTCTCGGCCCCGGCACTATAAATTTTCCCTTGTGCTAAACCTCCGGTTTACACACTTAGCTCCCTGGCACTCACTCGGAGGCAGGCATTATTTACACGCCACATTTTACATTTGTCTTTTAAAATTGCCGATTTTATTCGTTGTACTTAATGTGATTTTACCTGCAATATTAGCAATACTTCCTGCGACTTTGCACACTTAGGACTGCCACACACTTGATTTTCAAGGGGCGACTTGCATCCTAAGGGCCGATTTAGGGCCCCGGTCGACTCACGCTGTCCTCACTGGTGCGAGCTTTTCAGGCGCCATCTTGGGGGTAGTCGGAGGCTCAGCGCTCTAGTGCTCGGGCGATTCTCGGCCCCGGCACTATAAATTTTCCCTTGTGCTAAACCTCCGGTTTACACACTTAGCTCCCTGGCACTCACTCGGAGGCAGACATTATTTACACGACACATTTTACATTTGTCTTTTAAAATTGCCGATTTTGTTCATTGTACTTAATGTGATTTTACCTGCAATATTAGCAATACTTCCTGCGACTTTGCACACTTAGGACTGCCACACACTTGATTTTCAAGGGGCGACTTGCATCCTAAGGGCCGATTTAGGGCCCCGGTCGACTCACGCTGTCCTACCTGGCGCGAGCTTTTCTGGCGCCATCTTGGGGGTAGTCGGAGGCTCAGCGCTCTAGTGCTCGGGCGATTCTCGGCCCCGGCACTTCGCTTATGGCGGCCATTTCCCGTCCGCGCAGCGGGCGCGCCAGAGGCAAGCCCGTCTGGGCCCGTCTGGGCCACTACGGACCTAGGGCCAAAACCTCTGCTCGATTTTACCCTGCTTTCTGCATGTAAATTGGGTCCCTCTCCTTATACCAGGGACGAGCTGTTAGCACTCCGTCCGGCCACTACCCAACACTGCAGGTACCCAGTCAGACCGGACGTACCATACAGACGGTGTGCTTACTGCCCTAAGCTTGGAAATGGCTCCAAAAAGGGAGAGCCAACGCCTTCTTCCCTGGCCTTTGCCCTACTAAATTGCCGGTCTCTGGTTAAGAACTCGGTTGAAGTAAATCTCATGATCCAGGATAATAAAACTGATGTTCTGTTTCTTACAGAGACGTGGCTCTCTGACAGCTCAGAGTTCGACATAGTCAACTCTTTGCCCAAGGGCTACGCGATACAGTGCCTTCACAGGCCTCACGGCATAGGTGGAGGGCTAGCTATAATCTACAGGGAGACTCTAGCCTGCAGGATAGAAAATGGTGGGATCTCTGACGCAGAGAGCATAAGGTTTTCCATCCAACTCTCTCCCAATTACTCGCTGTCAGGGCTGCTGATCTATCGACCTCCGGGTGGGGTCAAGCAGTTCATCAGTTCCCTGCTGGAGACAGCATTGACACTGGCAGCCTCGGCCCCCAACTTCCTTCTTCTAGGAGATTTGAACCTCCATTTGGATGACCCTGGAGATAAGGTGGCTGCTGATCTGCTGGCTGAACTGAAAGCGTGTAATCTGACCCTGCACAATAATGAACCCACGCATCTGAAGGGTCATCTACTGGACCCTTTATTTTCTAACGAGCCACTCCTGAGGGCTTTCCCGCCATGCCCCCTCCCCTGGTCAGACCACTTTCTATTTCCTTTTAGTTTGACCCTCATGTCGGAATCAAGTTCCGATTGTAAGGGCACTATCCGGTCTTCACAAAGACCTTGGTCTAAACTGTCCCTTGATGGTTTAACCACTGCCCTTGAGCAATCTACTCCTGCCCCCCTCTCGAACCCTCTTGAAGCAGACTGGAGTTTCCACAACTGGTTACCAGGAGCACTGGATGTGGTGCTTCCCAAGAAGTGTAGTTCCAAGAAAAGTAATGGGTTTAAAAACCCTTGGTACACAGCTGGACTTCGCGACCTTAGAAAGGTCTGCAAACGACTGGAACGCGCCTGGCGCAAAGACTGGTCCACCAATAGTAAAATCCCTTATCAGGAAGCCATGAGGGCATACAAGCTAGCCTGTAACCACACAAAAGCGGCCTTTTATGAAGAGAGAATCAGGACTGCTTCCAACTCCTCAAGAGAAAATGTTATTATAGTCAAGGAACTCCTGAAAAACCCCTCTCCTTCATTGCCGCAATCTACGAGCAGAGCTAGGTGCAACAAACTTGCACACTTCTTTGACAACAAGGTCAAAAAATCCTACAAAGTCTTCCTCTCAGTACCCCTCCCTCTGAGTCCTCAATGCAGGTCGAGAGTGGTGTGAGCCCTTTGTGGGAAGTTATCACTCCCATAACTGAGGAAGACTTCCACAAAGAATTAGCCAATCTCAAAAGTGGCTCCCCCACTGACCCTATGCCGATCCATATTCTTAAGCGGATTGCACAGACCATCTCCCTGCGGGCCACGGACCTTTTGAACGCCTCCTTCAGCGGTGGGGAAGTTCCCCCTAGCTGGAAGAAGGCGATGGTTAAGGCTCTTCTCAAAAAGCCGGGACTTGACCCTGACGATCTGGCGAACTTCCGCCCAATTTCTTTGCTGCCGGGCCTGAGCAAAATTGCGGAAAAGGTGGTTAATCGCCAGCTGTCCACGTTTCTAGAAGGTCATGACTTGCTCAAGAACTCGCAACAGGCTTTCGCCCTGGGCAGGGTACTGACTCTGCCCTTCTTGACGCAGGAGGCTCCGCAGCTGTGGTCCTCCTTGACCTCAGCGCGGCATTTGATACTGTCGACAATGGTATCCTCATTCAGCGCCTTACTAGGGTGGGAGTATCCGGCCAGGCTTTAAGCTGGAGGACTTCCTTTCTGAATGGTCGGTCCTATCAGGTCTGCGATGGCACGACCCTCTCCGAGTCGATCCCCCTCCAGTGTGGAGTCCCGCAGGGCTCTTCGTTGAGCCCGACGCTCTTTAATATCTACATGGCCCCACTGGAG
The DNA here is from genome assembly GCF_964263255.1 of Lissotriton vulgaris. Classification (NCBI taxonomy): domain Eukaryota; kingdom Metazoa; phylum Chordata; class Amphibia; order Caudata; family Salamandridae; genus Lissotriton; species Lissotriton vulgaris. The sequence goes on along the minus strand of NC_141689.1, from coordinate 2,099,832,327 downwards.
GATGTGGTTTCACCCTTCGGGGTGAAAATAGTGACCTATGCGGACGACACCCAGCCTGTCGTCTTGCTATCCCACCATGAAAATGCGGCAGAAAGATTTGGGTGCTGTCTGACAGGTATCATGGCCTGGATGACAGAATCCCGGCTGAAACTCAACGGGTCCAAAACGGAACTTATGCTGTTGGGTAACCTTTCCACCTCCCTTCCCAAAGCCATGTGGCCCCCCTGTCTGGGCGAGGCGCCCCAACCCAAGAATGAGATTAAGAGCTTGGGGGTATGGCTGGAGCCTGACCTGACGTTCAGAGTACAAACTAAGAAAGTGGCAGGTATCTGCTATGGTTTGTTACGCTCTGTCCGGAAGGTGTTGCCTCTTCTTCCCTTCAGCTCCAGGAAACGTCTGATCCAGGGGCTAATACTGTCAAGGTTGGACTACAGCAACGCATTGCTGCTCGGTGCCCCTGAATCAGCCATTAACACCCTTCAGCGAGTACAAAATGTGGCGGCCAGAGTACTGACAGGCACGGCGAAAAGAACTTCGGCCAAACCTGCTCTCAGATACCTCCATTGGCTCCCCATCCGGGAGAGAATCAAATTTAAGGCCCTTTCCATCGCCTTTAAGTCTCTCCAGGGAATGGGCCCCCCCAGGGCTTTAAGTGGGATGAATAAACTGGGGGGTCTTCAGAGGGGCGTGGCCAGTGTAATTAGGGGTGTGGCTTTAAACACTTAACGCTAAAAATCTGTGTTTAGCATAGAGCGCCTCCCGACTTGTATTTTTCTTTTTCTTTCATTGCATCAAGATATGTGATACTGCAAGTAACATCATACCTACAACAAGTAAGGACTATTGGCTTTGTCAATGGTTATTAGTTGCATAAGATAAATAAGCTGCAACATGGGCTTGTTATATATAATATTTAAAAAGCTTCCAATTAAAGCCCTCGTGACACTACAACAATATTGCTGCTCTTGCGTTTCAGAAAGAGAAGGGAAATCCAGAGAGAAAATGAATCTTTAAAGGATTTCCCTTCCCCCACACAACGCTCACCTGGCATGACGTCATGCCGTAACTTCTCTACTAGTGGGAAATGAGCAGCGCACATTGATGTGCTTGCTGTCTCGAAACGGGTCTCTCTCAGGTTGTTTTGCGCCCTGGCACTTTTTACCGGACTGCAGTGACAGCAAACTGCTGTCACTGCAGTCACTGCAGTCCGGAAAAGAACCAGATCGCCTATGCCAGGGCTCAAAACAGAGCCCGATAGAGACCCGTTTCGAGGGCCTCTTAAAAAAACTGCCGGTGCTCAGACCCCTTGAGACCCGGCCCACTTAAAGCCCTGGGCCCACCTATTCTCAGGGACCTTATATGCCCCTACAAGTCCTCGCGTTCCCTCCGCTCTGACGCGAGCAACTTGCTGACCACCCCCAGAGTGAGGAGAGCACGTTCCGGAGGCCGGAGGTTCTCTGTGAATGTTGGCAAGATCTGGAACGATCTTCCTGCCGCTCTTCGCCTGGAACCCTGTCTCCAGAAGTTTCGGAAATCCTTAAAGACCTTCCTTTTCCCGCGGGGAGTCTGAGTCCGTTGTCTGAGGATCATGGAAGCTTGCGGTGTGTACCAGCGCTGGGACGCTCTTGGGCAGCCATGCGCTCAAGAAATCAATTTTCATTTCATTTCATTTCAGAGAAGCCCTGTGCTCAGTCAAAACAAGTTCTGTCCTCTCTGGTGCAGCTTCCTGGCAGGAGGTGGAGACAGCATTGTGTCAGGCAGACCAGGCCCATTCAGGTGAAAGGAAATCTCCTCCCCTACTCTAAATGCAGCCCAGGTCTATTCAGCCCAGCCCTGACTTATCCAGACTCTCCGGAGCCACTGCTCATCCCCAGCCCCTGTCACTCCAAAGCCAGACAGTCAATACAAATCATTGCAGAGGCACAATTGATGGCTAAGCAAGAAAATACCTACTCTCTAAAAGTGGTATTTTCAAACACAGAATGAAAAAATCACCTTCACTAAAAGACACATTTTAACATTCTGAGTTCAGATATACTAAGCTTTTATTTCCTACCGTGTTCCCAGGGGTAGTTAAGTTTAAAAGATGGTTTAACCAAACTCCCCATTCTATCCTATGGGAACAGGTAGCCTTGCAATAGTGACAAGCATTTGCAATGCAATAAGTCTCAAATTCACGCGAGTATGAGCTATTGGCATTGTAAAAAAAAATGCCTTTTATTTATGTTTTGGGGACTGAAACATAAATAAAAGGCATTGTCATTTACAATACTAATAGCTTAAACTCTCGCAAATGCAAGTCATATTGCATTGCAACAAAGGGCCTTCTCGGCTACTTGTTAGATAGTAAATATCAGAGTAAGAGACCGGCCTTCGACGTCTTCAAAGTAGTGTAAATAGTTCAGAGAAGAAGATGTGTAAGTGTTGTAAATTACACAGATACAAAGTGTGAACTGAGAGCTACATATGATCCAAGCATTAAACACGAACAAAGCGCTCCAACACCTTTCGATCTGTAATTACAATGTCGTGGGAGGGGCTATTTTCTGCCCTCTCCGTGATTTGAGTGTTCAGTGTGGCATTGCCTCATGTCATTGCTATCTTTGGACTAATAAAAAATCCTCCATTTTTAGTAGGGCCCTGGCTTCACCTCCTGGTGCAGGGCGGGCTGTGCTTTATGGCAGGCATGGAGGTAGGGAGGGAGGGATGGTCTTGGCTTCAGCTCCGACCTCGTACAGTGCCCCTGCTATTACTAGTGAGCGAGAGGCGCTGAGGTGGTGGTATTGGTAATGGTGGTGGTGGTATTGGTATTGGTGATGGTGGTGGTATTGGTGCTGCTGGTATTGGTGGTGGTGGCAGCGATATTGGTGGTGGTGGTGGTATTGGTGGTGGTGGTACTGGTATTGGTGTTGGTACTGGTATTGGTGGTGGCGGTATTGCTATTGGTGGTGTTGGTATTAGTGGTGGTGGTATTGGAGGTGGTAGTACTGGTATTGGTGGAGGTGGTACTGCTAATGGTGGAGGTGGTACTGGTACTAGTGGTGGTGGTATTGGTGGTGATGGTATTGGTATGGTGGTGGTGGTATTAGTGGTGGTATTTATGGTGGTGGTGGTATTGGTAGTGATGGTATTGGTGGTGGTGGTACTGGTAGTGGCAGTGGTATCGATATCGGTGGTGGTATTGGTGGTAGTGGTGGTGGTAGTGGTATTGACGGTGGTGATATTGGTGGTGGTATTGGAGGTGGTATTGGTGGTGGTAGTGGTACTGGTGGTGGTATTGGTATTGGTGGTGGTTTTGGTAGTATTGATGATGGTGGTGGTAGTGGTACTGGTGGTGGTATTGGTAGTGGTGATATTAGTGGTGGTGGTATTGGTATTGGTGGTGGTATTGGTAGTATTGATGATGGTGGTGGTAGTGGTACTGGTGGTGGTATTGGTAGTGGTGATATTAGTGGTGGTGGTATTGGTATTGGTGGTGGTTTTGGTAGTATTGATGATGGTGGTGGTAGTGGTACTGGTGGTGGTATGGTTAGTGGTGATATTAGTGGTGGTGGTATTGGTGGTGGTATTGGCATTCGTGGTGGTATCGGTGGCGGTAGTTGTATTGGCGGTGGTGTTGGTGGTGGTATTGGTGGTGTTGGTTTTGGTGGTGGTATTGGTGCTGGTGGTATTGCTGTTGGTGGAAGTGGTGGTGGTGGAGGTATTGGTGGTGGTACTGGTGGTGGTTGTGGTATTGGTGATGGTGGAATTGGTGGTGGTATTGGTGGAGGTGGTGGTGGTGTTATTGATGGTATTGGTATTGGTGGTGGTGGTATTGGTGGTAGTGGTATTGGTGGTAGTGGTATTGGTGGTGGCATTGGTATTAGTGGTGGTATAACTGGTGGTATTGGTGGTGGTATTAGTGGTGGTAATTGTGGTGGTAGTGGATTTGGTATTGGCGGTGATGGTATTGGTGGTGGTATTGGTGGTAGTGGTATTGGCATTGGTGGTGGTATTGGCGGTGGTGTTGGTAGTATTGATGGTGGTAGTGGCATTGATGGTGGTGGTATTGGTGGTGATGGTACTAGTATTGGTGGTGGCGGTATTGCTATTTAATGGTGGGGGTGGTATTGCTGGTGGTGGTGATACTGGTATTGGGGGTGGTGGTACTGGTAATAGTGGTATTGGTGGTATTGATATTGGTGGTGGTGGTATTGGTGGTGGTGGTGGTATTGGTGGTAGTGGTGGTGGTAGTAGTATTGATGGTGGTGGTATTAGTGGTGGTATTGGTGGTGGTGGTATTGGAGTGGCTGTGGTATTGATATTGGTGGTAGTGGTTTTGAAGGTAGTGGTGGTGGTGGTAGTGGTATTGATGGTGGTGATATTGGTGACGGTATTGTGGTGTGGTGGTGGTATTAGTGGTGGTATTGGTGGTGGTGGTATTGATACTGGTGGTAGTATTAGTAGTGGTGATATTGGTGGTGAAGGTATTGGCATTGGTGTTGGTGGTATTGATGGTGGTGGTGGTATTGGTGGTGTTGGTTTTGGTGGTGGTATTGGTGCTGGTGGTGATGGTGGTATTGGTTGTGATGTAGTGGTATTGGTAGTGGTGGTATTTGTGGTGGTACTGGTGGTGGTCGTGGTATTGGTGGAGGTGGTGGTATTGGTGGTGGTATTGGTGGTGGTATTAGTGGTGGTAGTGGTAGTGGTGGTTGTGGTATTGGTAGTATTGGTGGTGGTGGTATTGGTGGTTGTGCTGATATTAGTGGTGGTGGTATTGGTGGGGGTGGTATTGGAAACTGGCGGTGGTATTGGTATTGGTGGTATTGATATTGGCAGTGGTGGTGGTATTGATGGTGGTGGCGGTATTGGTGGTGGTGGCGGTATTGGTGGTGGTGGCGGTATTGGTATTGGTGGTGATGGTACTGCTATTGATGGTGGTGGTGATATTAGAGGTGGTGGTATTGGTGGTGGTGGTATTGGCATTGGCAGTGGTGGTATTGGTGGTGATGGTAGTGATATTGGTGGTGGTGGTGTTGGTGGTGGTGGTATTGGTGGTGGTGGCATTGGTATCGAGGGTGGTGGTATTAGTGGTGGTATGGATGGTGGTGGTATTGGTATTGGTTGTGGTGGTATTGGGGATGGTGGTGGTATTGGTCGTGGTATTGGTGGTGGTGGTAGTGATGGTGGTATTAGTGGAAGTGGTGGTATTGGTGGTGTTATTGGTGGTGGTATTGGAGGTGGTGGTATTGATGGGGTGGTGGTATTGGTGGTGGTAGTATTGGTGGTGGTATTGGCGGTATTGGTGGTGGTGGTATTGATGGACGTGGTGGTGTTGATGGTAGTGGTGGTGTTAATAAAACAAGTTTTGAAAACAACCCGTCAGGTGGCTTTAGTACAGATGACATGTAACACAGATGTGCTGTTGTCAGCTTCAGCCCATTACCACAGGATTATGTGCTACCTGGAATCACAACTTAATTCGCAAATCATTTCTAAATCCATTTTTACTAGGGGGACGGGGTCAAAACAGACACAAGATAATGCCTTGTTCAAGTAATTGAAAGCAGGCGCCTGTGTTACGGGGGCGGCCGTGCTGCTTAAAAAAACACAAGTGGTTTCAGCTGAAGCAGCCGGCCTGCAGTAAGTGAAACTCAAAGTAAATAGTGCCTATAGACTAAATAACAGGTCCCGTGAAACAACGGAAGTAAAGGGGTCAGTCAACATGGGAAGGTACAAATGAAGACAAGGCCATACTACAGAGGGATTAACAAGTATATTAACAAATTTGAAGGCAGCATTTACAAAAGACAATGACACAAGCCAATGAAAAATATAGGAGAGTGGGAGCGGCTTCTCACCCAAACTCTACTACAGCAGCCTCGAAAAGTGAGCAGCGCGAGCGCACTGCCGCTAGGCTCGACTTAAACAACGAAATTGGCAGTATTTCACTATCAGGACATGCAACACACACCAGGGCTACTTTTTAAATGCACTGCACCCTGCCCACAGGGGTAACTAGGCCTACCTTAGGGGGGCCTACCATGTAAAAAATGGGAAGGTTAGGGACTGGCAAGTGTGTGCACTTGCGAAGTCGAAATGGCAGTACCAGATTGCACATAGGCTCTGCAATGGCTAGCCTGAGTTACATTTACAAGCTGCTTATGTGGATGGCACTATAAGTGCTGCAGGCCCACTAGCAGCATTTGATTTACAGGCCCTGGGCACACACAGTGCACTGTACTATGGACTGACTAGTAAATCAAATATGCCAATCATGGAATCACTCATTCATAACAATAATTTACAAAGGGAGGACTTGCACTTTGGCACTGAACAGCAGTGGCAAACTGCTCAAAGCATCTAGACCAGCAAAAATGAAGTCCAACACACAGCAAAAACACAGGAGGCAATGGCAAAACTACAGGGGAAACCCACACCAATGGTGCCAGGTCAAACAGTGACGTCTATGGAAAAACAGGTTGTGACTTCTGTGAAAGATTTCATATTGTGACATTTCTGCTTCTTCATGCCACAGTCCTTTTAAGTGCTCCTTATGTTAGTCTTATATATATATGTACTGAATGCCGTGGGAATCATTCGGTAGGTAGGAATCACTCACTCAGTAAGTGATTCCCTCACTTAATGTAGTTACTAATGCAATATAGAGACATTTTCTCAATTATGACACACATAAAAAGAGGTCTGACAAGGGTTTCTTTTGCTGATAATATATTCTCAACAGATCTCAGTAATCTTGTGTGTACCTATTACATACAAAGTGCAAACAATGCAGTGCTCAAGTGAGTGTGACAGTACATACATACGAACACAAGACACTGTACATCCAGGCTCATCCACTAATTACCAAAAGAAAATATGTTAGCAATTATTGTACATTCATGAAGTTCATAATATAAAAGTAAGCCAGGGAAAACGTGTTGAAGTTTCGGCCCAAGTTCATTGGAAGGGCTGTCATGTTTTTTAGGATAGTACTGTCATGTATACCCCTCTTACATACATTTGTCCCATCAACACGACTACAACGATTCAAAAGAGGTGACCTTTTACCTAATAGCCTGCTCCTGTCTCTTCAACACCAGGCTCTTAGTCTTCTATCACAATCCCCGTACCTGACGTACATAAACATGTCCCCAACCACGGCAGAATTATTCTGTATAAGGGTCACCATTTTTTTTCATCCTTGGACAACAGCCAGCTGTGCATGATCACACTTCTTTATAAAAGCATTGGAGATTGTTTTCAAAACATTTATGATTGTTTTCAAAACATCCTTGATTGTTTTCAAACATATCAATTCTAGAAAAAACCCTGGAGTGACCACTTTAGTATAAAAGACAAATTAGAGGAGAATTCCTTCCAAACTGGAACGGGGGTCCTGCACGCTGAATCTTTGACAAGCAGTGGTCTGACATCCATTGCGGGGTGTCATCCTCGACGAAGAGACAGGTTCCTTCGTTCTAAACCATCAGGTGAGGGGGCTGGTTCTTCCCTAGGGGTTTCTTGGCTACAGGTAGATATAGCTAAACGCATATACACCCATACATCCACGCTAGGCTTGGTATACTTAGGCAACTTACTTAGGGATCACATTTTAGGAATATGCAAGTGCTACTGTTTTTATCTGAACTATTTATGTTCATCTTATTAGCACTATGGTAGAAATGTATCTACTATTTACTATATTGGTACTAGCAATCTCTTTCGTACGCTTCTGCCTCTTGATTGTCACCGAACATATTTTTATACAAGGCTGTCGCTGGACCATTAAATACTTATTGAAACGTCCTAATCGCCATCCTGTGTATTTTCTGAGAGAAAGCAAGCACGAGTGCCTGAGCGAAACGTTCTGTACTGTTTTCCACAATCTCTGAGGAATCAGGGTTGTCATGTTCAGTGGTTGCCAGAGACTACCTACACCTCTGTAGAATACAGGGGGGTGGTAGTAGCACTATAGAGCTAGCTGGTCTAACAGCTGACATGTCATGTGGGGGTGTCTGGAAGCGGTTGGGTCACCAAGCCCTCAGTTTAGGTCATCCAAAATGCGCAGGTCCTGGGGCACTCCTAGGAACTACACAACAGGTCTCATCATCTCTTGCAAGAGAGCCAGCGATCTCTGCAGTTGTGGGGAAATGTGATGATTAGGAACCTCCTTCTTGTTGACTCTGGGTTTGATATTGGAACCTTACTTTTCTTTCTGTAACGGTGTCGGTGAAGGATTCCGCCCAGACGCAGGGAGGTCTTGGTATGACCCTTCCATTTCTAAGCTACAGGCTATCATGGTTATCAAGGGATACCGATTGAAATTAGAAACAGGGTGGACCCACGGGGCCCCTGCCTTTACCTATTTTGCGATGATGCTATTGATTACACTATAAGTGATCTCATGAGATGTTACACATACTCAGGGGTCCTAAGCCAAACAACTTAATCCTGAGGAGACCCTTCTAATCAACTTGGGTCGAAATGTCAAAACCTTATCCTTGCTCACTTTTCTATTATGATCTTTAAAAATGTGCAATAATTGTTACATATTCTTTTGGAAATTATCGGATGAGCTTGGATTGTAGTGTCTTGTGTTCGCGTTTCTGTACTGTCACACTCACTTGAGCACTGCGTCACTTGCTCTTTGTATGTAATAAGTACATGCAAGATTACTGAGATCTGTTGAGAATATATATCACAAAATAAACCCTTGTCATACCTCTTTTTATATGTGTTGTAATTGAGAAAATGTCTCTATATTGTATTAGTAACTACATTAAGTGAGGGAATCACTTACTGAGGGTTTAATTCCTACCTACCGAATGATGCCCAGGCACTCTGTGCGTATATATAATACTATCTGCTGTCCTGGTGGGCTTACAGGGTAGTACTTGTTATAACCCTTATGGCAGTCCTGCATGTTAAATTGGACGATGCTAGCACCTATAAAAAACAGGACCCTGTGAGGCCTGTACAGACTTAGAAAAAGCAATTTGACAGAATTCATGCCGGAGAGGACAGAATGTTTGCAGCACTCTAACAAAAACATCTAATCCTCTGTTAATTGAATTGAGCTGTCTTATGCTGAGCATTGGCATCGCTTCCAAAGAATCGCTTCAGTAGCAGGCCCAACCAAACCAACGTTGCTACTGTTCATGTGCCAGGAAAATGTTTCATCAGGAAAAATAAAGATGCCAGACCCATGCATCATTGAATAATGGTTTGTACTGTATACTAGCTGGCTAGGATATGCCCAACCCAGGCATAAATCTTGGTAATGTGTCATGTGCATGGATGTGTGTGCCCTAGGACTTAGCTATTTATTTTGGTGCCCCGGAGTAACTGGGCGTCCATTGTTCAGTGGAGGAGGCTGTTCTGTTGACAAGCGCCAGAAGCTCATGTTATGACTTCAATTTAAATGTTGTGCAGTTGTGTGAGTGAAATGTTTGAGCTAGGCTGTCACGAAAGGTCCTGGCACTCATGCTGGTAAGAGTGTGTGTGGATGTGCTTTGGAGCTGCCAAAGCTTAGCCAACTATACGGAGTTGGTAGTATGATAAATGTGTGAAGTTCATAGGGTGAGTTTGGCTTGTGCTACCCATAGATCACCAGCAAGAAGTTAAGAGGCGTGAAGCCCAGTGAAGCACACCGGTCAGAGTGTCTGGAGCTGAGTGGCCCTGCCTTGTGCACACTGCAGGATCAAGCAGAGCTCAGCATATGACCCTTAAAGCAGCAGTCAGAAAACATGAAGGCAGTGTTCCATTCTGCCCCTCGCCACACCCGCATACAATGTACTTGATAACACAGGAGCTGCAACACCAAGGGTGTGCTTGGCAGAGAGAGAGTACACACAGGGCAAAAAGAAGTAGTCAGAGGGAAAGAGGGGGAGCACTTGCACTTTGGCACTGAACAGCAGTGGCAAAGTGCCCAAAGCATCTAGACCAGAAAAAACGAAGTCCAACACACAGCAAAAACACGGGAGGCAAAGGCAAAAATAGAGGGGAAACCCACGCAATGGTGCCAGGTTTAACAGTGACGTCTGTGAAAAGAAGAAGCAGTCAGAGGGAAAGAGTGGGACTGCGTGAGTGATGTTGCAGGTCCGGTGCGGCGACAGCTTAAGAGCCGAGGAGAGGCTGGGTAAGTGCCTTCGAACCTGTGCATGAATGGCTATGCAAACATGCACTTGCACATATCTGCATGTGTGCGTGTGAAGCACATTCATATCCCCTTATGTTTGTTTCTGGGTCTTTCTAGGCAGCAGCCTTTGCCATCTGGGATTACCAGCAGCAGGGGCGGCCTTAGGCATATGGAAGCTGTGCACCTGCACAGGGCCTCCAAACCCCAGGGGCCGCCTCGCCAATATATATCCTTAATATAATAATCCTCTGAGGATGGATAAATAAGTGTGTGTGTGGCGGCCCCTGGCAGGGATTTGGCAAACTCCGGCTCTGTTCCACTTCCAAACACCCTGACCCCCCCCCCCCCCCGTCCCCCCTCTTCACTGGCCTCCGCGCTCTGCCCCACCTGGACGCCCTCTTCCGGGGCCTCCTACCTAAGCTCCCTGCCCAGGGCCGCCATGAGCCTAGAGTCGCCCCTGCCAGCAGCATCTGTGGATCCCTCACATTCAGCAGTCCTCGGTTACTGACATTGTGCTGGCCAGCTCTGGCATAGTCTTAGTCCTTCTTGAGACATCCTGTGCATTAGTTGTCTGTTTGTGGCCAGTCCTGGCATAGCAATGGCGATTTTAGATTCATTGTGGCCTTTCTTGGCATAATCTGGGTCACCAATAGCATCATACAATCTATCCATGTCATATTGTGGACATCATTGGCCTAACTCTGCCAGCCATGAGGTTAATGTGGATTTAGCATAATTGTGGGTTTACACGACATGTTGATGTCATTCTTGGTCCAAATACGACGCCATTCCAAGAACAATGGACTCCTCTTGCCTTAATGGTGGCCATGCGTATCATTATTATGTTGAATCCTGGCCTTCGTCGCACTAAGATAATGGTATCCATCCTTGGCACACGGTAGCCCACTATGGCATTATGGTAGTCACTGGCTTGTGATGTTAATAAATGTGTATGTTAGGCAGTTTTATAGCTGTTTTCAAAACGCAAATGCTATGCGGATGTATGGAGCTCAGTAAGTTGCTACTAAAAATGTAAATTGCTATTTTAAAACAAAAATTGTAGGGGATAATGTGGCCAGAAAATAAGAAGCCTTTCCCTGGGGAAAGTTAAACTTGTTTTCCCAGTATGTGTGGGTTTTTTTCAGAAGCTGATGTTTGACAACAAAACAGTTGAAAACTGATCCGTGAATGATAATTCATGCTGAGTTGGGGAGACCGATTCGTTGGTGTGGAATGACTTACTGCTGTGGCTGTTACTTCATTACTCATGAGGAGGTAGTTTATTTAGCATAAGGTTTTCTGTGAGATTATTGAGGGTAACCCTGCCTGGTGTACTAGGGTAGTCGCTACTGATAGGCCTATATGAGTGCTCATCACTGTAATCTTATACCATATGGTCAATATTGTAATAGTGATATTTGCTATTATTAAAGGTCATTATACCACTGATCAGAAGTAGCACTCATTATGGAATAGGATGAGGATATCTACAGATAGATATGTTTTGTTTCTATCTCAAATGGTTCAAAAAGTTAATTAAAACGCATAGACAAGTGTTGCCGCACAGTAGAAGGTCATTTGCAAAGGGTGATCACCTCTCTGTTGCTTATTGCTATATTTGGGTGTTAATCTGGTACTAAGGAGGTGCACCCAATGCCCAGACAGTGTTAGCAGGTTTAAAAAGTACTAAATAATGAATCAATAATATTAAAAAAATGTGGCGTGTTAAGCCGCATAATGTGCCTTTTTTTGCTGCATAATTCACTCAACCCTGCCACATAATTTGACACACCCCTGCCGCATAATTCCAGTGACCCTGCCTATGGTGCACTGTTCATCAAATTTATTAGTAGCTTCTAATCTTAATTTCTTGAGAAAGGTGGTCTAAGCCTTGAGCACAGTAGCAAAAGCTTAAAAGTGCTGCAAAACCAGGAAACTTGCATGGCTGTTTACTGGGCTCTCTGCTGATTCCAGACCACAAGAAAGGTAAATTGGATGGCCATCTAACTAAAGATTTCTATCTGTATTTGTCTGCCTTCTAAGGTATATGTATAATTCCTGACAGAGGAACAACTACAGTGGGCTAAATTTTATCAAACCAGTTCTAGGAAATGAATGTCACCTATGCACGATGCTCCATTACTTATGCTTTGGACAAGGTGTTCACCGAGCAGTGCCACTTATTGTGCTGGACCTATGAACTTTAGTAACACGGAAGAGAAGTGTACAAAACTGTACACTTCTCTCCTGTGTTACTAAAGTTCATGGGACTATTGTATGGGGCAAGATGTTAAAATGAGGGCACCAAGGAATTTAATTACATTGAGAAGTGAATTCCACCTAAGGAGGTGGATGCTCAACTCTAAAATCATTATGTAGGGTGTGTGGCAATGATGTGTCCTGGCCCCTTTCCTCTTTACCCTTTATTAGTGCAATTGGGACTCATGAATTAGGAAAGCCTGCTTGTTTCCAGCAAAAACTGGAGATAAAGTGTTTTCTGTATTTTATTATGCAGATGCTTTTTTGTGATTAAACTCTGCTGGGATTACAGCAGCCGTTAAGGATTTTGTCAGATGTTGCTGCTTCCAACCGAAGATTGAGACTATGCCTTTTGGTGTATCAACCTATGAGGGACACACGTGTACAGATGGTAGTGACTTGTCTCACTCCCATTCCTACAGATATTGGGAGTTAGTGTTTAACAATGATGGAGTGTACATTGTTGAAAGACGTTTGCCTCTATCAATTCTCAAATGCTTTTCTCTTTTATTCAAGAGTAAAAGTCATATAATGTAGTCACTCTAGTCACTGTGAGAACTTTTTGTGAAGTTTCTTTTTAACAAAGGATGCTTTTTCCTATCGGACAATACATAGATTATATTGTAACAAAATAATAACAAACCCAGGAAAAGTGCCTGGGAACGGGCAGACTAGACTGTAAGCAAAAGGAAAGTTTCTTTACCTTCTGCGGAAAAGATGGAAGTTTATTACAAATAAACTTTAATAGATCGGATGTATTGCAAAAAGGATTACTAAACCTTCCGGATTTTTGGATGCTGTATTGATCACCCCATGAGCGGCCCACAGTAACTATCCAATGAAAGCTCAAAGATTCGACTAAAGGAAACATTTGTGGGTGTAAACCGTGAACATTTGGAGGTATAGTTGCCCTGTGAAGGAGGAGTTGGGCTGGATGTCTTTATCAATTTCCCTGCCTGGCATGCTGAAGGACTGTCCTTTGATTTCCTTCGTGCCAGAACTCTGAACTGAACTTTATTGTACTGTGAACCAAACCTGCATTTTTCTGGCTGGTAAAGTTGAGCAGGAATAACCTTTCGGTTGAAAGGTTACAGACTCCTCCGTGGTCTCAAACCCTTGCTAGGTTTTTTATGCTAATACCCGTCAGGTCATTATATAGGCCACTATATTATCTAGGCTGGATTATGCTAGCTCTCCTTACCTAGGGGCTAACAGAGCAAAGATACAGCACCTCCAAAGGATACAGAAAGCGGCTGCCTGGCTACTTTTCGGTCTTCCCAGGACCTGAACCACCTCAGAGTTCATCAATAGACTTCATTGGCTCCCAATGGAGAAGCGAATCCATTTTAAAACTCTGTGCATCACCCACAGAACTTTGAATGACTAATCCCCTCATATCCTAGCGTATCTCCTCATACCCTACACCCCCAACCGCCTTCTGCGTTCGTTAAATCAGCACCAGGTGTCCGTCCCTTGGGTTAAGAGAGCCAGGGCGGGAGGACGCTCCTTTCGAGCTCTTGCCCCCAAACTCAGGAGCTACCTTCTGGTGAGCATTAGAGGCATTTAAAACCCTGCTGCATTTCGGAAGGTCATAAAACCCCATCTTTTCCCTAAACGATCTTCTGCTGCGCCTGTTGGCCGTACCACCTCGTTTGTCTGAGACTAGCTCTGGGGCAGCCAATGCGCTCTATAAATTTGATAACATAACATAGCTCCTTCTGTGGCACGCTGTGCTACAGTTTCTGATGGACTGAATCTCCTTACTTTCTTTGGTTTGTATGATTCAAGATCTAAAAATAGAACTGTATTTTGTCTCTCTCTCTCTCTCTCCCTCTTTAGCCGCCGATGCATTGTTTTCCTGTAATGTGTTATTTGACTACATGTGTTTATTAACCGATTACATCTGATTGCAAATATATTTTCCTTGTTTCTGTCCATTCTAAAGAGGCCTAGAAAAATGTTTACAAGAGATATCTATATCGGTTTTGTCTAATTCTTTTGGTTATCTTTCTTGTCTCATGGTTTATTTATCGTCGTTTAAGGAAAGAGGGTTTGAAATTGACACTGTGTTTGGCAATTTCTTTATTCCAGGTCCTCATATTGAAATTGCATCACATTCTCTGAAATTCCTAGTCCCTATTAGCTCAACAAAAAGATCCATCTGAGGACCAAAGGTAAGTGGTATATGTACAAGAGGTTTATGAGAGTAGCAAAGCTGGTGGTATTGATATGGGCCTAAACTGAATTCACTGATGGTAAGAGTGAATTAGAAAATTGTAAGCTTCACCCTGGATCAACAACACGCTGACCTGAGCAGTAGAGGGAGATGGAACTGAGTGCGACTAAATTACTGGGCAATGCCAAACCAAAGTTCTATAAATCATATGGGCTAAACGTACTATATTCTTTTGCGGTCACACAGCAAGTGACTCATTAAATCAAAGAATTTGCAAGCGCCAAGAGCATGTTGCAATGTAAAAAAAATAACTTTGTTAGTCAGAAATATTTTTCCGACTCATAAAGTGTCCATGCATTTCACTATGAATCTCCTATCTCCTTTTAATTTGCAATGCTATGGATTAATGCTTTGCAACCGCAACTGCAGTCACAAACCGTTGACAGGATAACCAGCCAAAGCAGGTCTTACTGATTCACAAAAAGGGAAGTTGACAGCGACAGACTACCTTTACCCTGTGAATCACAGTTCTGGGCATTGACAGGTGCATGTAGTGAGCCAGGATAGCACTGCGTACTCGCCCTGAAATCACTGATAGAAAGTCAACTTCAGTTTTGACTCCAGCATCAATCCTTTTCAAGGGGTGGAAAAAACAGAAAGTAGAGAATGCAAATGCTGAAATTGAGTTCTGCTGTCCCTTGCCAGCCCTCATCCCTTTATTGGCTTCCATTCGCAATTAGTCACAAAAGAAATCCTTCCTCGTACGTTTCAGGGAGGAAGGAGTTTTTGCAAAACCTTGCAAATGGTGTCTTTGTGCTGCATCTGATTTGTACATCAGTCACAGCACAAAACTGAGGACAGATCACAAAGCAGTTTCTGTGCAAACAATAGCGATGTTGTGCAAAACACAGCTATGCTGTGTGCCATGACTTCTTTCCCATTTAGTTTCCCCTTTGATTAAGACAAATAAAGGTAGGATGTCACGTTATGGTGTTCCCGTACGGCTAATTCAGCTATCCACACTTGACACGTTAGTCGATATCATGTGAGAAATGTACAGGAGGTTCGCAATTCAACCTCAGTTGAAATTCTACACTTGTAATTAGGAGTGACGTAATGTTTCATTAGCAAACTTGCCTTTCTAATAATTTGGAACCAGATGTGTGACCCACCAATTTGCAACTCGCAAATCGCGTCACATTTGCAACTCGCAAAATGGGATGTATAACAGTGTCTCAGACACTGTAAGCGTTTCCTAATGGGGTCGCAAATTGCATGCCTCATGAATAATAATGAGGCTGTCGCAATTTGCGACCCCTTAGGAATGGCAAGCACTCCAAGGGATGGTGGCCTGCTGGGGTCAGCAGACTACCATGTCTGGGACTGCTTTTTTTATTTTTTTATTGCAAGATTATATAGCCATTTTCAACAACAGTACATATTTGTGCCTACAACCCTGAGGCCGGCGTATAAGGTGTCATACGAATGGTACACAAGTATGCATTCTGGCCTTCTCAGGTCGTTGTTATAGTATCGGTCAGATAGTTGTTGAATCTCTAGGAACAAGTTAGATACATACATAATGATAACTTGCATTTTGTGTTTTATGTAAAACTAAAAAACTCAACACGTGACTCAGTTTTAACACACATAACGTATACTTTGCTGATCGATATCAACGCTACCCTGCTGGACGCCATACCTGCAAGCCGCACAAGATTACACCCCATGTTACACCCCCATCTTCCAACTGCCCCTCCCACCAGCTCCTATTGCATCAGACAAGGTCCGTACCCATTGTGCGTGCCACCTTCTGTAACCCTTGGCCGTCACTAAATTTCTTCCTCATCTTCTGAGCTATCAATATCATCCTCCGGCAATGGTTCACAAATGTCCCCTCTGTACGTGTTCCAGGGCTGCCAAAGTCCATTTCACTTACGCGGATTGGCTCTCATTTTGTATACCGCCCTCTCTGTTAACATGAGTATATCCATATTTCTACTCCATTGTGCCAAGGTGGGGAGCTCGGCCGTCCCCCATTTTTGTGCAATGTCCCGTTTGGCCGTCATGAGGCCTATCATGGTCATTAACCTACCATAAAATGTTAAATCAGTAGGCCCCCACACATTCAGCAAGCACACACGTGGATCTAGTGTTAGTGAGGTGTCAAGTGTTTGTGCGATGGTGCGGAGTACCCGCTGCCAATAACTCACAAGGCTTGTGCAGCTCCAGAGTGTGTGTATGAAAGTGCCTTCCTCACCGCACCCCCTAAGACAATAAGGGTGATCCGCCCTCTGCAATTTATGTAGAGTAGTTCTTGTGTAGTATATCCTATGTAGGATCTTTAACTGTACCAGGCGGAACCTAGCTGATATGCCAGCCTCACGTGGGGAAGCAATAGCTGCGTTCCAGTCAGAGTCGTCAAAATCACCGACATCCTCCACCCATTTATCTTTTAGTTTCCCCAGTGGGTCAGGCAGGTTATTAAGCAGCTTACGATAGGTTAAGGACGTTGCACCCTCTTGCATAAAGTCCGTGAGCAGGCGGTCTTCAAGCGGGGAAGACTCTGGGGAAGACTCTGGGGGTGTGGTATTCGACGGGATCACTGCCTGAAGGGCATGCCTAAATTGTATGTATCTAAAGAAGTGTGGCTCACTGGTTAGAGCAGGCAGACCCTGAAGCAGAGGTCAGACCCGGGACCAGGGTCTTGAGCTCAAATGTCCACGGACTCGACAATTCTCGATTCGGTGCCTGACCTAATCATGGGTTCACACTCTGAAACTCTGGGCATTAAGCTTGCTTAATCTCCACAACGGCCCCCCGCGGCAGGATGCCTGGCTTTCACCTTGGGGATGCCCTGTAGGGGCTATCTCACAGGGAAAAGCCAGGACGGGTTCCCAAGGCAAGCGCCGAGATACCTCCCCAGGTGATCGAGCGCTATATAAGAACATCCAAAAAAAAAAACTGTTCAGTGTCCCCCAATTCGTATTGTTCCTGAAGGGACGCAAATGGGATCACCCCCTCTCTGGACCACATGTCTCCCACTGTTGATATCCCAATGTTGGCCCACTGGTTGAAGCCCTTAGTACGTCTCAAATGTCCCAGTGCCTTGGTGTCCCACAGTGGTATGAGTTTCGTGATGATCCCTTCCCAGTGTAGTTTTGTTTGCGCCTTGTACCATAGCTCCGCGGTATGCTTGGTGGGTCCTATCAGTTTTGCCGCAGTACCCTTGTGATACAGAGGCGCCAGTAGGCTGTGGGTGCCTAGTTGTGCCCTGTCCGCCTTAAATGCCGGGTCGTCCTGTGGGGCATGCACCCATTGGTTGAGAATCTTGAGTTGGGCCGCCCAGTAGTACAGTTGCATATTAGGTAGTGCAATCCCGCCATCGTACCAGCTCCTGTTAAGCTTCATGTGGGCTATTCGGGCCGGACGATTCCCCCATAATAAACTCGACATCAGTGAAGTCACCCTGTGAAAGTAGCTGGTGGGTATTAGTGTTGGAGTGTTTTCAAGTATGTACAAAAAGCGCGGCAGTGCCATCATTTTAAATAATGCTGCTCTGCCCAGCAATGTTAACGGAAGTTCCTTCCAGTGTTGTACGTCATTACGTAGCCGAATGAGAGGGGGTTGTAGATTAAGAGTAATGAAGTCTGTGGCATCTCGGGTGACATGTATGCCTAGGTATTTAAAGGAATTATCAGCCACCTCCAGAGAGCAAGACTCCGGAAGGGGCTGGATTGGTCCCTTAAGCTCATAAATTGTCGATTTCGACCAATTAATAGTGTAGCCGGACACCCGCCCATGTGAGTTGCATATTGTTAGGAGGTTCGGAGGACTACTTCCCAGGTCCGTGAGGTAAATCCACATATCGTCCGCGTATAAGGACACTCTATCTTCCCAATTATTATCCCATCTAATCCCCTTCAATAGTGGCGTCTTTCGAATAGTAACTGCCAGCGGCTCTAGGACCAAGGCGAAAAGGAGTGGTGAGAGTGGGCATCCCTGCCTAGTTCCCCGCGCCAAACGTATATCACGTGATATGTGGCCATTTGCTACTACTCTTGCCACTGGGTCTTTGTACAGTAATCTGATCCAGGCGATAAAAGTGGGCCCAAACCCCATGCGCGTGAGTACTGCGAATAGGTAGTTCCAGTCCACCATGTCGAATGCCATTTTGGCATCCAAGGACAGCATCGCTGCCGGTTCTGTCAATAGTGGGGTTCTCGCCAATACTCCCTGCACTCTACGAAGAGTTAATGCTGTGCTTCTGTGTGGCATAAAGCCAGATTGGTCTGGGTGGATCAGCTGGGTTAAGTACGGCATGAGTCTGTTTGCCAATAGTTTTGCTAGTATTTTCGCTTCAGGGTTCAGGAGTGAGATAGGCCTATAGGACGTACATTCGTTAGGTGGTTTGCCCGGCTTTGGAATGGCCACTATGGTCGCCATCCGTTGGTCTGGGGGCAGCGTACCCTTCTCTCTACTCTCCTCATACATCTAAAGAAGGGGTGCACTCAGGGATTCCGACATCGTTTTAAACCATTCAATGGGCACCCCGTTTGGGCCTAGAGCCTTGCCTGAGCGGAGCGCATTGATGGCCAACTGAATTTCGTCAGTTGTCAAGGTGGCATCAAGGTCTTTTGCCGCCTCCTCCGTCAGCGTTGGCAGGGACACATGATTGAGGGCAGCCCGAGCCTCCTCTTCGGTCACAATTACCGCCGGGGTGTATACCTCGGTAAAGTAATCGGCCAATACGTCTACAATTTCTTCCGGCCGTGTATGCACTATCCCATGTGAGTCTGTAATTTGCAGTATACTCCTGTTGCCCCCCTGCTTTCTGTCGAGCCATGCCAAGGGCTTGCTAGCTTTGTCCCCAATGTCGTAGACCCTGTGTTTAGTGGCTGCAATATCCGCCATGGTTAATCGCCTCAGGTGGTCGTCAAGGCGACGCGGATGTAGTTGTAGGGAATGTAGTGTGTCATCTGATGGATCTGCCATATGGGCAGTGTTGGCCCTTTCTAGGTCCAATTCCAGCTCTAAAGCTTCCCTCCCTTGCGTTCTCTTGTGGTGCGTTATCACTGCAATGGCTTGCCCTCTGAACACTGTTTTATACGCCTCCCATAGTACTGAAGGTGATTGTACCGAGGACTGATTCTCTTCAAAATAATGTCGGGTTGCTTTCTTCAAATCCTTACTAACAGATGGAATCTTAAGATATCCCAGAAAGATTGGATAGATCTTGCGCGTTTTTTCTAAACTAGACATAGTTAAAGTAATCGGTGAATGATCCGAAATACCCCTCGGTTGTATCTGTGCTTCGTCTATGGTAAGGAGACCGTTTCCTAATGTAAGGAAGTAATCTATCCTTGAGAGGCTATTGTGTGTAGCCGAGTAATAGGTGTATTGCAGTTGTTCTGGGTGCAATAGGCGCCACACATCCACCAACCCTTGCGCTTCCAGAAAACCATGAAGCTTACTGGGACCTTCTGTGTGTGCTCGTACAGGGAATCGATCAAGAGCGCTATGCAGTATTGTGTTAAAGTCTCCTCCAATGATTAAATCCCCTTCTGGGAGTCCCAAGAGGAACTTGCCGAGGTCTGGCATTGCCACGGCATGCAGCGCCGGTGGGATGTAGACTGACACCACATTTAATGGCTTGCCTTCCCACTGGCCATAAACCGCCGCGAAGCGGCCCTGGTCATCTATCTTGGTGGACTTTACTATGTATTGGGAGGATTTTCGTAGCATTATGCCAGTACCGCGGGATCCTGAGGTGAATTCCGCGTGTGCAATCATGCAGTAACCCCTTCTATCCATCGCCCGCGTGGCAGCACCCACTAGGTGTGTCTCCAGTAAAAGGACCAGGGCGGGACCCAACCTCTTAATTCCCTGTATAACCAAGCCTCTTTTGATCCTATCGCCCAGTCCCCTAACGTTCCATGACATGATTTGTAGCGGGGCTGTCGGGGTGAATCTATCTATCCTGGCCATGGCAGTGGCTTGTAGCGGGGCCCAAGTAGTGTCTCTGGATTCATTCTATCCCGTATTCCGTGGAAAGATCTGATCTGAGGGCTAGCCCACCGCCTCGTGCATGGGGCAGTGTGTCTGATCAGGAGCAAAGCAGGCCTATCGCCAGCATGCCTACTGTCGTGTGTCCTTATTTGAGTCTTGTGACGCTGTGTAGTGGTAGTGTCATATTGTATAGTGTGGTTGTGAGTCAAACCCTGAACCTTTAGGACCAACTGATCCCGAACATGAACCATCCCCCTTCCCTTAAACGCCCCCCTCCCTGCCCCCATGCTACACGGACTCAAAACAAGCCCGCCCCCCCAACTTAGCAGAGTGCATGCCCCATCCCCAAAACAGTGTACTTGCGCGCCGGGGTAAAGGACTCTCCGAAGTCAGCGGCCCCTCAGTCTCTTCCCCGGAGGTCCATCGCCCAGTGTCCAGTGGCAGGCCTTAGGCGTGCTGCACAATAAATCCGACAGAATGTAAAACCTGGAATTCATTGTTCTTCGTTGTCCTCTTCCCCCACATCTTCTCTTAAGGGTGAGCCGCTTTCCATTCCCCCTCCTGACGCTTGGGATTCCGGATGATGTCCGGCGTTACGACCCTTCTGATGCCGGTTAGATCTCCGAGGGTGGGCGTCCGTCCTCCATCCCTCCAGCCAGTCTTGCGCGGATTCTGGGGTATCGAAGAACCACTTTTTATTGTCCGCTACAACCCGTAACCTGGCCGGGAAAAGCATTGAGTATGGGATTTCTCTTGCCCTAAGTTCTTTCTTCACTTCGAAAAAGGTTCTTCTCCTTCGTGCGACATCCGCCGTATAGTCTGGGAAGAAAGCTACAGTGGAGTTCTGAAGTCTAATAGGGGGGGACGTCCGTGCTGCTTGCAAGATGGCATCCCGGTCCCGGAAATTGAACAGTCGGGCAACAATAGGTCGTGGGGTCGCCCCCGGTTTTGGTTGGCCACCTGGCACGCGGTGCGCCCTCTCCACAGAAAAGAAGGTGGACAGTCCCTTCGGTTTAAGTTCATTCGTGATCAGGCTTTCAACGTACAAGTCCATGGCTCTCGTGCCTTCCGACTCTGGCACGCCAATTATGCGGATGTTATTCCGTCTAGAGCGCCCTTCCTGCTCATCGAGCTTCTCACGCAGTACCTTGTTGTCTGTCGCCAACTTCTCCACTGCCTGCTGAAGTTCAGACACATCCTCCACTAGGGATTTTGTTACCACTTCCATGGCGTTGACCTTCTCCGTCATTTTATGGAAGTCGGCCCTGAGCAATGTAATATCGGTCGAAATCGAGCCCACTGTCGTTTGTAGATGTGCCAAGGCCTGCATCACATCGTCCAGCGTCGCCTTCTTGCCCCCTGGTGCAGCCGCGGATTTGCCGGCTGTCTCTGTCCCTGTTGTCGGGGAGGTGGCTGGCTTGTCGCAGGCGTAGCGATCTATTTGGGTCTGTGTGGTGCCACCCTTTGGTCCCTTCCCCGCCATGCCTGTGCTCTACGCGGTCTTCAGGCACTCCCGACCTAGAGGACCGCGTCCACTCCTCCTGCAATTGTTATTGTATGCTGACGTCGTTGCCCGAGTTCGTGGTCAGACAGGGAACTTCGCAACCGTCCAGGGGTGCCTGCGGGAAAAGTTCTGCAGATCCACACCGTCTCGTTTGTGCCAGGCGAGTTCTACAGGATGAGACCCGCTTTGCAATGGTGATTGCTCCCAGCTCTGCATGAAGCGTGCCGCCGACCAGTTCCAGAGCAAAGGGCTGGATTGGATTTTAGGGGGTGTCTGCGCACGGCGCTGTGCAGGGGTACCAAACGTCCCTTCGCCACCTATATCCCCGATGACGTGTGTTGGCAGCAGGTGGTCGGATCCACCCGCAGGGCAAAGCTATGCCGTGTGTGTCGCCTCTTCTCCTCGTCCCCAAGGTCAGGTTGTGCTGCCCTTCGACTGCGTGCCTTCTGGGTGGTTTAGCCCGGCGTGCTGCTGCGTCAATAGCTCCCCTGTGTCGCCGTGTGGGAGCAGCGCCGGAGGTGTGTCACAGGCCCCACTGTTACCTTCAGACCGCATATCCGTGTAGTCGATCCAAGTTCTCACAGATTAGTGGCACATTCGGGGGGGGTGACTGTCCCCCCAGCGCCACGCGTTCCGAGTTGATGGCCCCACCGGCGGAGTTTAGAGTAGGGTGTGGGCGGTTATCACGATCGTCCAACGTGTCCTTTATCTCGGTGGGCCTGGTGTTTCCTCCACCCTTCCGGAGTGCACCCAGTCGTCTGGCCGGTTGCAGAAGTGTCCACCACCCGCAATCACCGTGTCACATAATGCTGGGAACAGAGCACTTAGTCTGTGTGCAGCCTGGTGAGCAACGACCTCCGTTTTGCAATTGTCCCTTTTATCGGTCTGCAGAGCCTGATGCGGTCGCCGGGGTGAAGGGAGAGGAGAGCAGGCACCGTTTCCGTATCTCCGATTTCGATCCGAGTGTAGTTGATCGGTGCACCCTCCGGATCTCCGCACTCCCCCGAGATGCAGGGGTACTTCCGGCGTGGGTCCTCCGAAGCAGCCTCACTTCCTGCCGGGCAAGGTTGTCGGGACAGTCCCCGGCTTGATCAGTTCATGTGGGCCTGCCCGCAGCTTCGATGGCATTCGGTTTCCAGACGTCGGATTCAGACACCGCTTGCCGCCGCTTGCACCGCCCGGTCCTGGGCTCTGGTTCCCTCCTGCAGGGATGGAAAATTGTGTCGGATCGCTTGCCGGATCGTCGGAGAGGCCGCCTCAACCACAGAGCCTGTCCCTTATGCTGCCGCCATCATCGGCTGCTAGCCACGCCCCCCGTCTGGGACTGCTTTTAAATAAAGCAGTCTTTTCTTTTTATTTTAAATGCAGCCTGTCTTCCTTAAAGGAAAACGAGATACATTTAACCCCTCCCCTGCTGATGACGGAACCGCTCCGTCATCAGCCGCGGTGGCGCTGTGCTGATGACGGAGCGGTTCCGTCATGGCCCGCCCGACGCTCCTGTGTGGCGCGAATTCCGCACCAGCGCTGAGCGTTCTATTAAGCGGGCGAGGCCATGATGGAACCGCTCCGTCATAAGCACAGCGCAACTGACGCTGGTAACGGAGCGGTTTCGTCACCAGCATGCACCCGCCGCATTTCCGCCCCGCCCCCTTAGCACTGCGGCGCCGTGGTGAAGGGGTTAAAAAAGAAAAATTTTACTTTTCAGTTTCATTTTTTTAAGAGAAGGCAGTGGTCCCTGGGACTACTGCCTGCTCTTAAAAATATTTTTTCACATACTCAAAATGGGGAAGGGGTCTCCTGGGGATCCCTTTCCGTTTGTGAGTGGTTTACCACCTACTTGACGTAGGTGGAAAACTGCGAGTGTTTTGGGGCCGCAAATGCGGTCGCAAAACACTTGTACATGGCATGGTGACTCGCAATTAGGAAGGGACGCCCCTTCCTAATAGCGGGAGTCGCAAATGCTATTCTGCATGTTAGTGACTCGCAAAAGAGCATTTTTTTACATACCATTACCCTTTTTTGTGGTTGCAAATGGGAGGATCTCCCGTTTGCGGCCGCAAAAAAGGGTTGTACATCTAGCCCTTGGTTCTTTCCCCTTACAAGAGAAGATCCCAGGGGCGCCTCCTCCGTAATGGCAGAGGATCGTCGCCCTATTGCCCAGAGCCAGCAGATGATAAATAAAATGATAACAACACAATGTTATTGTCATTTTATGTATTGCTGTCTGAGACGGATAATGAGAAAAACATCTCCTCAATCATTTCAAAATAACTTCCTTGCAATGGAAATATTCTATAGGAGGTCATTGGCCCAGTTCAAGGCCCAAGATTTTCAAAACCAAGTTAGGCAGCTTTATTTTTCCCAAGCACAAAGACATTTGTATCTTCTGCATAGCCACCAATAACCAGGCTCGAGACAATAACCCTGCTGACGGATGAACAAGTGAGAATGCATCTAAGTGAAGAAGAACTATGCCAGCTTAGGCAAAATCTAGAACGAGGTACAGTGCGTGAAGAAGAATATGAACTTAGACCGCTCTGAGCATTGCTTGAATGATATGGACTGGCTAATAAAAACCTAATAAGAGCCCAAAGTATTAATAAAAGAAACACCATTTCACTGTCTTATTGAGCAACACTAAGGTGAAGTAGATCTTTCAATGACTACCCTGGTTGATTACTTGATAGTTATTTTAGATATAAAAAACATCCATAGTCACTAAATGGTTATCCAAAACGTTTACTCTTGTCAGGAAAAGTGATACTGTCTGGCCGGGCAGGTTTTTTTTTTTTTTTTTAGCAATACACCCAGTACGAGGCTGAGGTTACATACAAGTTGAGTGAAAAACTACATGCCACTGGGCCACTACTGGTTACGGGGAAGGAGAAAGATTCTCTATTGATAAACTTTAGCAACTCTCCTAACTTGGTCTCGTTCAAAGTGTGTCAACCCAAACTCTTCAAATTGGTTTCTAGATTTTCCCAAGAAGCATAGAAAGAGGTAGTATTTTTGCTTGCCCCTCAACACTTCCTTGACAAAAGAGAGAGACATTCACCATTTCTCTGGATGCTGGAAATCTCAATAGATTCCTCAAGAGATAAGTCACATCCTCTCTTATGTAGTGGCATGAAGCACACTGAATACATCTGAAGTGAATGAACGCATTCTTCCGCTTTCAGAAGACAGAGTAACTTTGGAAATGATACACTTAGATGTAAATGTTTAATTGCTGATGACAATCTCTCATGCTGGACATAATTATTTTTTACTTTTGACTCAGTTACCAATAGCCTATATTTTTATTTTCTAGGTGAAAAGAAGAGTAGTTCAATTTCAGAAACTCCACTATTAAATTATTCATACATGACTCTTTTCAAATGTGAATATCAACCAAGACAATGGAAACAATATTTTACACGAGTAATGACAGAATCAGCAGCTCTGGTTTGTAGCCAGATCAAGGCCTGAGCTTGTTGTGGGTGAAATCCGAATGCTGCATGGAGCACACTACTTTTGGATGCGGAATGATGAATAGGTTTGAAGTGACGCAATGGCCCAGTAAATTGTCTGGATTTTTCCCACCTCTTAAGTCACTGTTAACAGGGGTACTTGTAACTCCTGGAGTAGGGGAAATGTGGCCCATTATGCTTTGGACCCCGATGCTCCCCTTATAAATTAGGAATTGCTGGAGGAATCAGTAATTCTGGGTCCCATACCCCTAGTAATTCCTTGTTTTGGTCTGGACTTTCACCTGGAAATTTCCGACGCTTTTACCAGCCAAAATTTCTGGTTGAAAGACAAGAGATCAGGTGCGTTTTTGTGGATCTCAATTCCGATGGGGCTGGTAACTTCTGTATTAGTGATCCTACTTGCAATGATTTTAGCAACTATTTTATATAATGCATCTGAATAAAATGGCAATCGCCTTTTGCTTATAGGTTGTAAGTGGCATCTAAATAATTCAGTGCAGCTCTGTGCGACTTCCTAATATGAACTGGCCAAAGATGTCCTGGTATCGTGGTCTCTCTAAGGCTGAGTGCCAGCACATTCTTACTTCTGCAGATTATGACAACTCACAGTAGGAAGATGTCCTCTCTAAGAACCAGCTAGGTTTAGTAAGATCCAACTTGAACTGCATTACCCGCATCCTGCAATAAACATTCAAGGAAATTAATCATTTTCTGATGACTATGGTGCGGGTTTGGGATATGAAAGAAAGACCATTGGCCAATCATCCATCCTCCATTACTATAGCTATATACGCCACCGTATCGGGCGATGGGAGCTTGTAAAGCTATTAGAACATTCCACCCAATGAGGGCAGATTGTTCTAATTTGAAAAACCAAGCCCTTTCGCAGCCCGAGGAGGTTGATATTCCTCTTGGCTCTGAACCCTTTGTTCACAGTTATTTCTGTCAATGCTCTGCAGTTAACAATCACATGTAGGGCCATGGCTGTTAGCTGTTGAACAGTCACAGCAAGATCTGTGAAAGGGGGCTGAAATCAGCCTCGGATTCTCCCCAGCTTGGCTGAACTGCTTTTTATAGTTTGGCCTAGTCAGGAAGACCCAGGAGCTGAACAGCATTCACCCCTCACTCTGTCTGCAGTCCCAGTGGCAATGAGCTACAGGAGGAGGGAAGGGTGAAGGCTGCGTGTATCCTCCTGCACAGCGTCAGACTTTCGCTTTCCTCTGCCTAATTTAATATATTTTAGAGAGGCAGGGGAAAAGAAGGGCAGAGGCTATGTGTTAGAACATTGAAATGTTGAGAGCAGCGGGCCTACGCTAGTTCATATAGGCCGCTGCTACTCCATTGTCTTCAACGGAGCTCTCAACATTCCAATGTTCTAATAACTGCAATAACCTACTACAATAGGGAGAGAGACTGGACCTGTAACTCGTGTTTAAACATACTCTACTCTTATCTGCAAAGATTCACCAACTTATTTTGCTCCTCTTCAATTTTATTGTATTACTGTATTGACACCTTTTTATTTTCAATACATTTTACTCTGAACTTAAACATACTCTACTCTTAAAATGATGTGCCAGGTAAGAACAGCAATCCTGCCTCGACAAATTAGTTTGCTCCCAATTGGACATAAGATAATTTGGGTCTTCTGGATCTATGTAAAACAAAAAGTAGTGGGCGGATTGCTTGAAATAATCTCACCCACTGAAAATTACAATGGGCCGCAATCCTGTCCATTTCTGTGTGCCGCTTGACAAACCACAAAAAGAAGCTGCTGCTGGGAACCCGGTGTGGCTGTCAATGCAGACATTCCAAATTCTGAAGACAAATTTGTCACTATCTAATGACCACCTATCACATCTTGGGGCAATGCTTATTGCTTCCAAGGAGAGAGCAGCTTCTTCCTGGAAATATATAGACCGAACCACTTGAAACACTACATGTTGTCCCCAACCACTCTTTCTGGGACTCATTGTCCAGCTAATTTGTCACCTCTGTCTCTTGGTCATAGATGGTGGATGAAAATAAATGTGTTTTAACAAGAATAGGATGGAAAAACTAGGTACAAATTAAAAGAGAATTTTTGCTTCCATCAACTGACCAGTGATCAGGGGATTGAGGGAGGAGGCCACGTGTTTGTCTTCCACCAAAAGCCAGTGGGTGTTTTTTGCCTTATGCGAATGACATATTGATAATCTTGTCTACAAGACAACATGTAAAAACAAGGGCTGCTAAATATTTTTCCCCAGACATTGACTTCAATTTCTCGACCTTCTTACAATATTTTCTTATACAAATTTCCACCTGAGCTGGCAAGATAGCTGTAAGTCAACATACGTACAAATATTCAACATCACATCCTTGGAAGAACAGGGCTACCAGCCTGCAGTGTTTTCTCTTGTGTCCCTATCAACATAGAACCCAATAAATATGTAATACAAGACGCGTCATGATTTCTCCCTGCTGAATAGATGTGCTTCACTTCAAACACTTACACCTACAATAGGAGTCTTCCAGAGGCACTTCGTCAGTTTTGCCTTATAAATGCTTCATCCTCAACTTTCGAGCATTGTGGTCTTTGCCTCATCACCCACGAGTATCCACAAATGAACTGCTCATTTTATGTGGGGGTCTTCCTAGTTTAGTGCATACAGCAGTGTAAAGGTGAAAATATCAAATCCCTTCAGGCTGTGACTAGAAATTCCCACCCAGACATTCCACAGTAAAACATGTATAAAACTGAAACTTCTTACAAGTCCACAAATATCCAGCCAGGGCTCACTGCCATTAACAGAGTCACTTAAGCATCCACACTTCTGGCAGCAGGGTCTTGCCAGCCGAGTCATACTTCTGCATGTGCTGGATACCTTAAATCCCGTTATAAAGTCACGCGAGACTACCGAAAGCGATGCAATGCTATATCAACAGAGATTGCATGCTACAGGACTGGCGCGGGCATTTAGTAATGTAAAGTATTGGCCATCGCACTTGAAAAGAGATGCATTATTAATGTACTGGAAAAGGCCCAAATACAGGCTACTAAATTAGTATAAGCAATGAAAGACTTGAGCTACAATAAGAGGCTCTGCGAGTCTGGGCTGTTTTTCTTGGAGAAAAGGAAGGGAACAGGAGGATGAAAGGGAATGCAATTACACTCCAAAAGTCTGTATTTATATGAGTCATATAAGGGCCTAGCAGAACCTGCTCAGCCACAGAACAGAGAGAATGAGAGGCCTTCCACCGAGCTGGAAGGGTAGCAGCTTAATCACTGGCATATGAAAATATGTCCATGTGAGCAGCTGCAATGTGTAATTACGTCCCTCAAGAGGTAGCACTCACAACCTCTGTAAATATGCTTGGAGTCCAGATTGGAAGAATGTTGGTTGGCCCCTGGGTGTTTCCTTTTTTCTGCAAATATTAGAAAGAAGTTGTGGAATCCTACACTTAGTCACACATACAGATCATTCTCCCACGAACACATATGCCCAACACACACTGGATCTTGAGTAGGACAACCCGGCCCCTTTATCGTGTTGGGCCTGGGATCAAGAAAAAATGGACACATGCAAATCTTCCCAAGTGCAACTGGGCAATGAAATAAAGACTCATATTTGCGTTAGACAGACACCTGCAACACTCAAAGGAAAACAAGGAAACGTCCAATGGAGGATGGGTTGCGGAAATGCATCATTGGAGTCTTTAGGACCGTGCCTGTATGTCCATTGCTTTAACTTTGCTCCTCACTCCCAGAAGGTTACTAACCTTCACTAAAGGTCCCGTGATGTCTGTGAATAAAAGAAAATTTGTAAATCTGCCAAACAGGTATGAAGCTGTGAACCCAAAAATGCAGGTTTGCCTGCAGGTATACTTGTGGCAGAGAACTGTTGGGTGCTTATTTTTCTCAAAACAGCAGCAATACCAGTGGTGTAGTGGCAGTAAAGACAGCACCAAGTAAGTCAACGAAATGAACCGGAAACTATGTGTTTAAAAGATCTATCTCCACTGTAGAATGTGATGTATGAAGGTTAAATGTCAAATGTCTTTTGTGTTAGTACTGCTGAAAGTTTATTAATTGTATCTAGGTGCGTAGGATTCAACGTAACCCTTGGCAAACCGGGAACATCTGAAGCCCTTTCTGACGGAGGATACACTATTACTCCATAACATTTTACAGTACATTGTCCAGTAACTAGATACACATAACCTTGAGTCACCCCATATTAGTTCTGAAAATGTAGCTACTACCATTTTTGAGAACAGCACAGTATGAGGATGCAGGCGCAGCAAGTAACTTGAAAGGCCAGACTGGGATACTAGGATAGTATTATATTCTGTGAGTATCCTCGAGGATTAACAAATGAAGAAGAGCTAATAAGGATTGAGGAGACTGCCAGTGGACGTGATTAATGAAAGGATTCCATCCATCGCCTTGTTTTTGTTGCAGTTGATGACATTAGTGCGACAGGTATACCAAGACATGATACCGTGCTCACTGTACCGTGGGACGCAAGCTATAACACACTGATGAGACCTAACGAGGTCAAAACTGGTCTGGGGTTGCTTGTGGTCTCTTCTGGAGACTGGTCTGGGGTTGCTTGTGGTCTCTTCTGGAGAGAGGCCTCGCTTGGCTGCTTGGGACAGACTATACCACTGAGAAGAAGTATTGGTTCTGTTTTGGACAAGGTGGACTTTTGTCTAGGGTAGGGCAAAAAACGATGAATTGGAATGTGACCATTACCACTTGCCAGTGACTAAGGTTAATTCAAGCATCCCAGCCGTTACCTTACTGTTGTTAAAGCAGCATTTCATCAGCAACAGATTTGGAACAGAAGACCCCAGCAGTGTAGGAGATATGAATGATATATACCACACCATAGAGGTACACCGTGTACAGCCATGAAAATGAGCAGAGGTGGAGTACAGATGAATAGTTCTTTGTATCAACCACACTCAGTTCGGATCACCAGCAGGAGAAAAAGCTGTTCCTCTATCTGCTGGACAAACAAAAGATTGTACATAGCGTCCTTTTTGGCAGAGTAGCACCTATATGAAAGGAGACTGTGAGGTGTAAATAGAGCAATTCAATTATAGTGGGATCCGGGCATCTTATGTGATGTAAGCATTTGCTGAGCCCAGTACAACTCCAGTTGAGGCACATGCACAATACTGCATTTGCTCTTGGCGTAGTAAATATATGCTCTCTCTAATTCGTTTGAGAGTAGAGGAAGTGCTAGTTGAGACAAACACGTTTAGTATCACTGAGAAAAAAGGTATCCTGTAGCACTTCTGTATCTATATCCCTAATACAGAAATCAGTTTCCTTTTCAGGATGAGCAGCACTCCATTGTATCAAGTCAGAAACGAAAACATGAGCAATACCTCTCGTTTGTTTCCTACAGGAACTAGACCTGAAAAACTATTCAAATTCATATCGTTCGGGCATTGTCATCATGTATTTTTTCCACTAAAAGGTCAAATTCGACAACCACTCGGGCACAATTTTCCTACACTATAGGTAGTAATATTATCAGTACATTTTTGGGATCTGGCTAACTAGTTAAAGATCCAGAGGTTTTCAAGAAAATTCTTTGCACAGATTGGATAGCGTGGACTGGCCACGGCATATCTCCATTTGAAGCATATGATAACATCTAAAATGAACAAATGTAAACAACGTGTTGGTTTCATCATTGAATAAAGCTCTTCCTCATTCATTTCAGATCAGGAAAGAGCATGAAAGGGCATATAAGAGCCTGTGGAGCTTAAGGAATTTAGCAGGTAGTTTGCTGAACAGAGTCATAGAGAAGAATAAAATATCTTTGAAATAAACAAGCACGAAATAATATGTCGCATCTCTTAATTTGCCATGCTTCAGCACCCCAAATAATTTAAAGTCAATATGTATAATCTTGTTCAAGGAAAAACTTCGAAAACTCAGGAGAATATAGATGTCTATGCTGTGTAAGCAAAACTATTGCGAACATTCAGGTTGTTGCACATAATGATAAACAGATTATTCAGATCTTCTGTTTGCTGGCATTTACTAAAAGTCTATTGTGCTGTTAGCAAAGAAGTTTCACGCAGTTAAATTAACAGCACACGTTGGCCAGTTGATTGATGAATATAGGATCGTCCATAATGATAAAAACAAAACATCTCTTTGTAATTAGGCTGTCAAGGTATGGACTTTGATTATCTATGAATCAAAGGTATTCAGATCATCTTAGGGCTGTTTGACTGCCTTTAATATGCCATGGACTTGCAAAACAATTGTCATTCAATGAAATGCAGAACATTTGGTCTTTGTACCATCACCATTGGCCCCAAAATCTGAAGGGGATATATTTCCCAACAAATGCCATCAGGAATTAGATAAACAGTATGCAAAATATTATTCCCGGGCAGAGACCTCAGCTACCTCCGCAGTGTTAAGAGATTTGCCTACTCTGCGTTCCACGGAGAACGCGGAGTAGGCAAATCTCCACACACTCCGAGGCGGAGAGGAGTTGGCCAGCCCCCACCTCCCACCCCCCTCCCTATTAACAATTGCTTAAAACTTAAATAAAACAACTTTAAAGTAAATGCAAACCACTTACCTTGGCTGCGGCATCACCGGGCTACCCTCCTCCTCTTCATCGCTGTCTCTGGGGAAACTGCCGATGCGCGCGCCTGCGCATGCACAGCACAGGACAAGCCAGGCCACTCACACCCAGCGAATACCATAACCCAATATACAACCCGCGCCACCCTACCCAAAGGATAACAAGGCAACTGGGGATAAATGACACAGGTGACACATCAGAGGGTGACACAGAGCTCTCCAGGGCCAGCAATCTAAGGCTCCTGAACTGCGCTCAAACAAAAAATATAGACGTCTCAGTCAATGTTAATCTCTTGCGAGCAAACCTGAGGAAGGTAGCGGACAAAGTCACAAATGCAGAAGTTAACATTGCGGAACTGCAGGGGAAATGGCAGTCCTCAATCGTCAAAGGAGCCAGCTGACAAATGTCACAAAGGAGCTGGAACAACGAACTGAAGAAGAAGAAGGTCGCTCCTGGTGCAGTATTGTTTGCATCCTAGGGTTTCCAGAGAGAGCGGAGTGGGCTCCACTGAAAGGTTCATGGAGGATTTGGTGCAGAACAAGCTCAAGCTGCCAGGTCTGTCCCAAATTTTTGTAGTGGACAGAGCACACAGAGCACTGGTGCCGCCACCACTACTGAGAGCTATTGTAGCCAAAATCAGCTGCACAGTAAAGTGGGGTGGCTCAAAGCAAACCACAAGGTCCTGGAGGGTGCCGGTTGACATCCTAGTGTGCCTGTTGGGTCGGAAGGCTCTCTCGCAGGCATTAACAGACTACACAGGGGTTATGGAGCTCCACAACCAGCAGAGCCATGGAATGGGATGCTCTCAAAGCACTGCTGAGAGGATCTTGCAAGGGCTTAACCTGCGGAGTGCGTCTGCAGCTGTAGGTGGAATTAAGCTGGGGGAAGCAGTGCTACTTCGCTGCAGGCTTGGGCACAGACACATTCTGAAGCATGCAGGGAATAGGCAATGCATGGACAAATAGCAGATATCTGGGGCTGGATGGACAAATACACACTCAAACAATATAAACAGAGACTACACAAGGAAGGGGACAAATCAGGTAGACTGCAGGCATGGATCCTGCATAAGGACATCCCACTACCACTACCACTCACAATGAACCTGACCTCAAATGGCGGTATCAGAGTCACCCCCAGGGCAGGGATATTGCCGGCTTCTAGCAGCAGCAACACCGTATGTACATGGCGGACCCAGACATAACTTTAAATTGATATACACCATTCGTGGAGGGCCTTGACATTCCCCGACTTGAACCGATGGCAGCCGAGGCCCTAGATACTCCAACAGACCTACAAGAACTTATATCCGCACTTAGTATACTCCAGCTGGCTAAAGCACCGGGAGGAGATGGCTTCCCACCAGAGTTTTAACAGGCATTCTCGCCGCCATCATGCAGGGACTCCTGCAAATCTTCCTAGAGGCACATATAGTGGGATGCTTACACCAACCATGAGAGAGGGAGAGATCTGTATGCTCCTTAAACCGGGCGGTGATAAGACTGACCCTGCTGCTTACCGACCATTCAGAATGATCAACGCGGACGTGAAGATACATTGTAAACTACTCGCTAACCAACTGGCACCCCATAGGACTCTCCCCTGGCCAGAATACTGGCATGAACCTTAGAGGCTTAGCAAATGTACTCCACGAAGTGGACCTTCGTGACGAAGAGCTGGAGTTGGTTTCCATCGATTTGGAATAAGCTTTTGACACTGTAAACTGCAGCTACCTGCTTGAAGTGGAGAGAGTCATGGGTTTTGGCCCTCACATTTGCAGTTGGGTCCAACTGTTATACGTTGACCCAAGTGCTAGAGTAAAGGTGGGACACAGCCAATCAGACGTTTGGACCCTAGAATGAGGGATGCGGCAGGGGTGCCCCCTTTCACCGCTCATATTTGCACTAGTGATGAAACCCCTGGTGATAATTGCATGCCGGGAGCTGCGGGACTGGGGAATTCACCTGGTAGATGCCCACCACATTGCACTATACGCAGCAGATGTGCTCTTCTATCTTGCCTCCTCATGTGTTGTATTGCCAATTTTACTGCAAATATTGAATGAGTTTGGGATCTTCTCTGATCTCCGGCTTATTCTAAATAAATCGCAGCTGTTCCCCCATTCATCGCTAGTCAGAACACTAACGGCACATCTCCCAAGCATGGGCCTGCAATGGGAGTTGACATCATTTAGGTACCTGAGGATCAAACTGGCGAACACCAGAACACAACACCAACACCTCAACATAGACAGGAGGCTGAATGCGTTAAAGAAGTCAGTGACATTTTGGAACACATTGCCCCTCTCACTGATGGGCAGGCTGGCTATCACCAAAATGGTGTTATTGCTGAGATGCCTGTATATTCTATAAAACTTGCTCTGCTCTCTTCCCATGGAGGCATTCAGGAAATTGAACACCATCCTTATTTCACTCTTGTGGGCGGCTGGGCGCAACAGAGTGGACCTGACCAGGCTGACAAGCCAGCATGAGGAGGGCGGACTAGAGGTACCTAGACTCGACCTGCATTATTATGTCACACACCTACAATACACAGCCCAATGGCTAGAGGTGGGCGACAACTGGGAAAAGCACTTGTTAAAAGGGTTGGTGGACTCTGATTGACTACCCAAAATACTTATTGTGGGAGCGAGAGTAGCAAGAGACATGCCATACATAGTCCGTCAGACATCGAAAATATGGCAATGCTTCGCTGAGACAGTATTGAAGCGAGTCCCATTCCATGAAGAACTCCCGATCTGGTCATTGAGTCCAGTTAGGTGAAGGATGGACAATATGTCCTTTCCAGCATGAACGGGGGTTGGCTGTGCCCTACTGGAAGGCCTATATCCCAGAGAGATCTTCATATCCTTTTAGACAAGCTTATGAAGAATTTGCACTCTCCCCATGGCACTTCTTACACCATGCTGGACCAGCTTAGATGTCTAGAACAA
This sequence comes from Lissotriton vulgaris, assembly GCF_964263255.1. Lineage (NCBI taxonomy): Eukaryota > Metazoa > Chordata > Amphibia > Caudata > Salamandridae > Lissotriton > Lissotriton vulgaris. The sequence continues at coordinate 2,099,797,234 of NC_141689.1, read as the reverse complement.
CCTGGCCCACCTATCCTGCCGTGCCCCAACCTGCCTATATTCTGAAAAGGTTGGTGTGCTGTGGTCCAGGGCAGCACATGACCACACTACTATATAAGCCAATGTGAGCAGAACCAGAGGGCTCTAGCTACTGACCCACAAGGCGTGGGACGCAGATTTAGATGCCCATTGGATGATGGGGAATGGACCCATATTTGTGATCTTACCCACGCAGTCACATGGGATTTAACCACAAAGACCTTCACTACCTACCTCCACCCAACCGGACAGTTGCACACGCTGCAGCCTCAATGAGGTGGACTTTCTGCACCAGGCCTGGCAATGCTGGGAAGTGCAGGACTACAGGACCCGGGTGGTAGCAGACTTTAAGAGGACTACTCCTCTTAAAATAGATTGCACACCCCTGAATTGCCTCCTGGGTTAGGTTAAACAGCCAAAGGGTTGTAAGATAGCCTACACATTTTTGCAGTTGGCACTGATGCTGGACAGGCATAGAGTCACCAGCACTTGGATAGGCCAGCATACATCCAAGGTCGAACATTGGCACAGGGGCTTACAAGAGTGGTCACTAGCAGAGGAGACACACATGAATATGACTAGACGAGAGAAGAAAGTGGAAGAAGACCTCTTGATCGGGCGGGACATATGTGATACACTTCTAGACCCACATGCAGACACCATCTCCACTGACAGTGATAATACTGATGAGAGCGTGGGTGATGAATACACCGAGGGGTGGTGCATTGCCTTAATAGGGGAAAGGTGAATTACTTGCAAACTGGTAAGGATGTGTCACATTACAGGGTTACCCTGAAAAGACAAAGGAGTGATATATGGTCGATCGCATGCCATCTCATGTACAACCTGTCATGTTTTCCACAATGTACTTCACCAACTGATGTATTGTATTGTATTATATTATGCTTCTGCAAAATCTGAAAAATAAAGGTTTTTAAAAAAAACAGGATGGTCATTAAAGACTGTTTAGACCTGAAGCATGCCTTATGAATACCTGGCTTAGGTATGTTTCACATGGTGTTCAAAAGCTAGGTCATTTTGATTTGTTTTACAATCCTGATGGCATAGCGCAAGCAGATAAAATCTGGCTAAAATGGCTAAAATGGCTTTTATGCAGCATGAAAGAGATTCAACCACTGTGTTGAAACCATCCGTCAGGTAATATGTCATGCTACAAACTACTGCATCAATTGAATCGAAGTTATTACTTCACATGTCTAAACTCACCGATTTCTCTTGATTCATTTTAGATAAAATGTGTTACACCATTTGTTGCATGTGCCAAAGAGCTGGTCAAGTGAGGAGATGTGTGTTCCTTGTTGTTAGAAATGTGGGTCTCCAGTTGGCAGTGGCTTGCACCCAGTCCAAGTAGGGACCCTCCCTTCTAGTCTGGATATGGGGATTACATACCCAAGATAACCCCTGCTCACCTCCTTGGCAGCTTGGCCCGAGCAGCCTAGCTTATCTCACAGGCAATGTGTAAAACATTTCTACATAAACACACAGTAACACACTACAAAATGGACACCACACAAGTTTAGAAAAATAAAGTATCTTTATCTAAACTAACCAAGACCAAAATGACAAAAATCGAACATACACAACTCAAAATATGACTTTTAAAAGGCTTCAAGCAAATCTGTTGATAGAACTCTATGAAGGCATGATTTTCACACAAAGTACCTCAAGTGCTTCAAAATCCACAAAGAAAAACAGCCACAGAGTTGAGAAGCGTCAGAAAGCACAGCGATGAGTCAGGTCCTGAGCAATTGGGGAGGTGATGCATCAGTTCAACTGCCACGCAGGAGAAGTGTTTTATCAAATCCGTGCTGTATGGGGAAATGATACATCAAAATTCAGGCGATTCAAGTCAGCATGTAAATCATTGAAGAGAACTTGGGGCACAGGTGCTGCATTGATTTCTTTCCGCCACACATCAGGGCCTGCGTCGGAGTTGTTGCGCCAAACTCATGTGTGCAGCGGTTTCTTCGGCCACGGGCAGGCACTGCGCCGATTTCTTCAGCCACACGGCGCCGGTGCATGGAAATTTCTCCCTCACAATGGTGCTGCGTTAGAAAAAAGAGAGCTGGAAGGGCGATACGTCGACTTTGGTGGTTTTATAGTCCTTGAAACAGCAAAACAACCTTTAAGGGCCCAACACTGGAGATAGGCTCCCAGCGGTGGAGTTCAAATTTGCTGAAGTGAAGTCTTTGTGTCGTTGACTCTTCTTAACAGGAGGCTAGCTCTTCATCAAGCCCTTGAAGAATATTCACTAGCAGGTTTCACAGCAAAGTACAGTCTTTTCCCTCTCCAGTAGAAGCAGGCAACTGCAGGCCAAACCCAACACAGCAACACATGGCAAAAGTGGTAGTACTTCTCCTCACAGCTCTTCAGCCCTTCATCTTGGCAAAGGTTCCAATGGATTTAGAAGTTCTCTAAAGTCCTGGGGTTCAGGTCTATTACTTACACCCCTTTTTCCCTTTGAAGTCTTTGTTCAGAAAGTCTCTCTTGCTCAGGAAAACCAGTGCTGTCCTCCCTGATCCAGTTTCACTACATGAGGTGGAGACAGCATTATGCAGAGCAGCCACAGCCTATCTAGGTGTCAGTGGCAACTCTTCCCACCACTCTCAGCCCAGGATGGCCCATCAGCATATGCAGGGCACACCTCAGCTCCATTTATGTAAGTGAATGCACAAACAGCATCCGTCAGTCTAAAACCAGACAGTGATTACACAAGCAGGCAGAGGCATACAGGATGGTTAAACAAGAAAATGGTATCTTTATAAACGTGGCATTTTCAAACATATTATTTAAAAATCACCTTTACCAAAAGGTGTGTTGTTAAATTCTGAGTTCAGAGAGCCTAAACTCCAAATCTCTAGCTGTTTTCAATTGAAAGTTGCACTAGTAAAATGTTACAAGGCAGCTCCAATGGTAGCCTATGGGAGTGCTAGTCCTTGCAATAGTGAAAACCGAAATTGGCAGTATTTCACCAAAAGAATATATTAAAAAACGCCAGATCATGTCCTACCTTTCACATACATTTCACCTTGCCCCTGGGGGTAACTTGGGCCTACCTTAGAGGTGACTTACAAGTAAGACAAGCATTTGCAATGCAATGGTCTCGGCATCATTAAAGGTAGAGCTATTGGCATTGCTCATGACATTTTTTTTCTTTAAATCAAAAATAAAACTCTGCCCTCACCACTCTGCACTCACCACTCTGCACTCACCACTCTGCACTCACCACCACTCTGCACTCACCACCACTCTGCACTCACCACTCACCACTCTGCACTCACCACTCACCACTCTGCGCTCACCACTCACCACTCTGCACTCACCACTCTGCACTCACCACTCTGCACTCACCACTCTGCACTCACCACTCTGCACTCACCACTCTGCACTCTGCACTCACCACTCTGCACTCACACTCTGCCCTCACCACTCTGCCCTCACCACTCTGCCCTCACCACTCTGCCCTCACCACTCTGCCCTCACCACTCTGCCCTCACCACTCTGCACTTACCACCACTCTGCACTCACCACTCTGCACTCACCACTCTGCACTCACCACTCTGCCCTCACCACTCTGCCCTCACCACTCTGCACTCACCACCACTCTGCACTCACCACCACTCTGCACTCACCACCACTCTGCACTCACCACCCACCACTCTGCACTCACCACTCACCACTCTGCACTCACCACTCACCACTCTGCACTCACCACTCACCACTCTGCACTCACCACTCTGCACTCACCACTCTGCACTCACCACTCTGCCCTCACCACTCTGCCCTCACCACTCTGCCCTCACCACTTTGCACTCACCACCACTCTGCACTCACCACCACTCTGCACTCACCACCACTCTGCACTCACCACCACTCTGCCCTCACCACTCTGCCCTCACCACTCTGCACTCACCACTCTGCACTCACCACTCTGCACTCACCACTCTGCACCACTCACCACTCTGCACCACTCACCACTCTGCACCACTCACCACTCTGCACCACTCACCACTCTGCACCACTCACCACTCTGCACCACTCACCACTCTGCACCACTCACCACTCTGCACTCACCACTCTGCACTCACCACTCTGCACTCACCGCACTCACCACCACTCACCGCACTCACCACCACTCTGCACTCACCACCACTCTGCACTCACCACCACTCTGCACTCACCACCACTCTGCACTCACCACCACTCTGCACTCAACCACCACTCACCACTCTGCACTCACCACTCTGCACTCACCACTCTGCACTCACCACTCACCACTCACCACTCTGCACTCACCACTCTGCACTCACCACTCTGCCCTCACCACTCTGCCCTCACCACTCTGCCCTCACCACTCTGCCCTCACCACTCTGCCCTCACCACTTTGCACTCACCACCACTCTGCACTCACCACCACTCTGCACTCACCACCACTCTGCCCTCACCACTCTGCACTCACCACTCTGCACTCACCACTCTGCACTCACCACTCTGCACTCACCACTCTGCACTCACCACTCTGCACTCACCACTCTGCACTCACCACTCTGCACTCACCACTCTGCACCACTCACCACTCTGCACCACTCACCACTCTGCACCACTCACCACTCTGCACCACTCACCACTCTGCACTCACCACTCTGCACTCACCACTCACCGCACTCACCACCACTCTGCACTCACCACCACTCTGCACTCACCACCACTCTGCACTCACCACCACTCTGCACTCACCACCTCTCTGCACTCACCACTCTGCCCTCACCACTCTGCCCTCACCACTCTGCACTCACCACTCTGCCCTCACCACTCTGCACTCACCACTCTGCACTCACCACTCTGCACTCACCACTCTGCACTCACCACCACTCTGCCCTCACCACCACTCTGCCCTCACCACTCTGCCCTCACCACTCTGCCCTCACCACTCTGCACTCACCACTCTGCCCTCACCACTCTGCCCTCACCACTCTGCCCTCACCACTCTGCCCTCACCACTTTGCCCTCACCACTCTGCCCTCACCACCACTCTGCACTCACCACCACTCTGCACTCACCACCACTCTGCACTCACCACCACTCTGCACTCACCACTCTGCACTCACCACTCTGCACTCACCACTCTGCCCTCACCACTCTGCCCTCACCACTCTGCCCTCACCACTCTGCACTCACCACTCTGCACTCACCACTCTGCACTCACCACTCTGCACTCACCACTCACCACTCTGCACCACTCACCACTCTGCACCACTCACCACTCTGCACTCACCCTCACCACTCTGCACTCACCCTCACCACTCTGCACTCACCCTCACCACTCTGCACTCACCACTCTGCACCACTCACCACTCTGCACTCACCACTCTGCACCACTCACCACTCTGCACCACTCACCACTCTGCACCACTCACCACTCTGCACTCACCACTCTGCACTCACCACTCTGCACTCACCACTCTGCACTCACCACTCTGCACTCACCACTCTGCACTCACCACTCACCACTAGGTAGAGATAATACTAGCACCCTAGCCCGCTCACTGCCTTTTGTATCTGAAACCTGCAGGGACTTTTGTACAGGCTGCATGCAAAGCTTGACATACATACATCTTGGAGCACCTTGGAAGTGTTGCAGCAGAAAGAGCAGTCGTTTTAATTTAAGTAGACTTAGGTCATTTAATATTTTGAAAATGGTTGTACGTCCTGAAGTAGAAGCAAAGATGCTTTTCATTTGCATCAGTTAATGTAGTAGATTCTGCCTGTGCAATGTACCAGTGTGTTTGTGATTGGGTTATTTGCTGTTGTGGGTCTCCAATCACGCTCCTACATAGTTTCTGAAAAAGCTTTCTTAGTATCGCGGCAGCAGCAAGCACTGAACGGAGGTCTCTCACTCACAGGACAGCACGGGCACCCCGCACCCCCTCTCAAGAGCAGGCACCGCGCGCCGGGGGAGACATGGAACATCAGCTGCTGTGCTGCGAGGTGGAAACCATCCGAAGGGCTTACCTGGATGCTGGAGGTTTGTGAAGAGCAGAAATGTGAAGAGGAGGTGTTCCCATTAGCCATGAATTACTTGGACAGATTTTTGTCGGTGGAACCGCTGAAGAAACACAGATTGCAGCTGCTGGGGGCTACCTGCATGTTCGTGGCCTCAAAAATGAAAGAAACCATTCCTCTAACGGCGGAAAAACTTTGCATTTATACTGATAACTCCATCGGACCCGACGAATTAGTGCAAATGGAGCTGTTGACGCTGAACAAACTCAAGTGGGACTTGGCCTCTGTCACCCCTCACGATTTCATTGAACTCGCGGCCGCCCCGGAAGTCAGGCACGGTCGCCTGTGACGGGGGCGGGGCCACGTTCACACCGGAAGAGGAGGCAGGCGGAGTCGTAGCGTCTCGCGGCCCCTGTGAGCGGTGTAGAGCCCCGGGGCCGCGCCAGCAGGAGGTTGGGCGCCGCGTGCTGAGGTAAGGTAAGTTCCAAAAGGCTGGAGCACGATTGGTGCACTTGTGTGTGTGTATGCTCGTGTGTGTGTGTGTATGTATGTGTGCGACGGTGACGGCGGGGGAGGGGGAGGGGGGGCCTCGGTGCACTTGTGTGTGTGCGCGCGTGTGTGTATGAGTCAGGGGTGGTGTCTCTGTATGTATGTATGTGCGTGCGTGCATGGGCGCGTGTGTGTGTGTATGCGCATGCGTGTGTGGTGCTTGCGCTTCCCAGGAGACAGCGCCTGGCCACAGCGCGCGTTCCAGTTACAAATCGCCTGGAAGGATGCGTGTGGCCAGGACTGTCTCCTGGGAATGATAGTCGCTGACAAAAGATCTCGGCGGAGACGCGCTTCCGCGCGTTGACGCCGAGACCTAAAAAAGGGAAGGTTAGGGTCTGGCAATTGTGTGCACTTGTCAAGTTAACATGGCAGTTTACAACTGCACTCAGTCACTGCAATGGCAGGACTAAGACAGGTTTACAGGGCTACTCATGAGTGTGGTACAACCAGTACTGAAGCCCACCAGTAGCATTTGAGTTACAGGCCCTGGGCACACAGAGTGCACTTTACTGGGAACGTGGGATGATAGATGTTTTTTTTTTTTTTTTTTGTGTTTGGGGGTGAGAGGAAGAATATCTCGAGGGCCACGGGGATTAAGCACCTTGTTTTTTAATGTTATTGAATGTAATTGCAAAAAATCTAATTTAGTTTTAAATTGATAGTTCTATCAAATGATATATGTGCAAAATGAACTTTTGACCTATTTGATTACAATTTTTAATGGTACAATCTAGTAATGATACATTCTCTCTGGAATTGTTGCCTTGCAGTTACCCCTGACAAAGGGCTTGTAATAAGACCGAAATGCATTGGGTTCCTAATAAAGAAATGCTGCTCCTAACTACTTTTTGTATTTGGATCGTATTTCCGAAAAGGTCCGGATGGGCATACGTGAATATGAGAAGCTTTCCAAAACACATCATGTTTCTTATGTGGACAAGAAAAACGAGACAAAGTTTGGCAAACACTTTGAATTAAATTGGATTAATTTGAAAAAGGTCAAATGGTTAAATAATGATTGGATCTGGCATCCACTTACGCAGTGCGTCTGGGAGTGGAACGTCGAACAGGCGCTCACCACAAGTTTGTACTAATTTTGGTGCATCTAGGGCATAGCGCAACCCAGTAACGCAACAAGTAAAGTAGTTAAATAATGGAGGAGTTTAAAATTGTGAGAAATATGGTGTATATACCACCTCTTACATTGCTAGCCCTTGTACTTTGGCACTGATCAGCAGTGGCAAAGTGCCCAGAGTATTTAAACCAGCAAAAACGAGATCCAGCACACAATACAGTCAAAAATACAGGAGGTAGAAGTAGAAAGTCAGGGAAAACCATGCCAAAGTTGCCATATCTAACACTTGTCAGTGTGACTCTTTATCTACAAAACACACAGTACATTTTGTCTTGATTTGTCCATACTATAAGCATTTGCGTAAGCGTTTTCCAAAATCTGTATTGGCAAACATTTTTTTTATACAAACTGTGCAGGAGCTATTGTTTATGCATATGTTAAAAGATGTTAATATTTGTTTTCTTGTTGTTTGTTTAAATGGTGTAGTTAGACTAAGTAGTATTATGACAGTTATGGATTTATCTTGTTTTAAGCTGAAAAATATCCCACGCTGCTATGCTGCATGCAGTGTTAGATTTTTGTAATTAAAAGAACAGTATTTTTGTGTTTTTATACTGAATGCACTCTGTATTTTACTGTTTGCTTTTTATGTTTCTTTTATGGCCATTTTTTGAGCTGAATAAAGAAAATTGATTTGACTAGAGGCTCTTTGAAAGCCTGATGAACCACTGTTATTTTCACTGCACTGTCCAGCAGTGCTACTGTCCACATTCCGTTTTACAGGAAGAATCTAATTCTCTGAGGCATGTTTTTCTTTTTAGTGGTAAAGCCGCCACTTTCCTCTTTTTATACTGTGTTTTTGAATTCAAGCCCACTATTGTTCTTCCTTCCTAAAAACTTAGTTGGCAATGGTTTCATTTTGTTTATATCCTGCCTGCCAATGGTCATAGGAAGATTGCTTGAGTGCCAGCAAGTAAGAGAAAACTATTTTTTAGGAACCTTGTTCCTTCTATACAGCTAAAAAAAAACTCACTTATCAACCATCACATTATGGTCCAGTTGACGTGGATGTTCCTACATTTTCCTACCGTCAGTAACATTAATAGTCAAATTATATATAATTCTTCTGTTGCCTATTTATTTGTAATTCATTTTAAATACTTAATAACAAATTCAAAAATTGACAATTAAATATATTAATTATTAATAAAGTATTACCCACCAATGGCAAGTGTAGCATAGCAGAACAAATGAAAAACTCTAAAGAAATACAGCATACTTCAAAATGGAGCAGATTGGTCATAATATCAAATTCATAACATTATATTCATAGAGGGGGCGCTCTTTCTCCTACCTCCCTACCAAGACCTGGAAGTCCGACCCTCATCCTCTAAACTCCGTACAGCCCTCTTGCTGGCAGACTTCAGAAAGAGACCCAAAACCTGGCTCTTGGACTGAGACACAGCGCCCAGATACCTCAAGGGGTGACAGTGTTGTGCTTTACAAATGCTGTTTGATTGGTTAATTGATAGAATAGTAACCACTTAACAGCAAAAACCCAAAAGAAACAAGCATTTGCAATGCAATAGGTCTCGCATTAGGAAAGTTTGAGCTATTGGTATTGTAAATGACATTTTTTATTTATGGGTTGGTTTTGAAAATAGCAAAATTATAGCTTTGTGATTTACAATGCCAATAGTTTTAACTTTCGCAAATGTGACACCTATAGCATTTGTAATGCAATATGTGTTGTATTTAGTTGACTTAGAGGTATTGATATTACAAATAACAATGGCTTTTATTTTTTTTAAATAATTAATACCGAAATAAAAGCTATTGTAAAATTCAGTATGGCAATAGCTTAAACTTTTTAAAATAACTTTTGTGAAGATTATGTTCAGTGTATTTTATTGTGAATAAAATCCAAGAACAGAAGTGAAATATTAACATCTTTTTGTGACATTTTTAATAAAGCTTGAAAAATTGAGAGAACCTATTTGAACCAGTTGTTGAATGGTTGTACAGATTGATGATGTTGTGGTGGTGCGATAGATAGATAGAGTGAGGGCGACAGATAGATAGATAGAGGGAGACAGACAGATAGACAGATAGAGTGAGGGCGACATCAGACAGATAGATAGAGTGAGGGAGACAGACAGACAGTCAGAGTGAGGGAGACAGACCGATAGACAGATAGAGGGGGTCAGACAGATAGATAGAGTGAGTGAGTGAGGGCGACAGATCAGACAGATAGAGTGAGGGCGACAGATAGACAGATAGACAGAGTGAGGGAGACAGATAGATAGAGTGAGGGAGACCGACAGATCGATAGATAGAGTGAGGGCGACAGATAGAGTGAGGGCGACAGATAGATAGATAGATAGAGTGAGGGAGATAGACAGACAGACAGAGTGAGGGCGACAGATAGACCGATAGATAGAATGAGGGAGACAGATAGACAGATAGAGTGAGGGAGACAGACAGATAGATAGAGTGAGGGCGACAGATAGATAGAGTGAGGGAGACAGACAGACAGAGAGTGAGTGAGGGCGACAGATAGAGTGAGTGAGGGCGACAGATAGATAGAGTGAGGGAGACAGATAGATAGAGTGAGGGAGACCGACAGATGGATAGATAGAGTGAGGGCGACAGATAGATAGATAAATAGAGTGAGGGCAATAGATCGAGTGAGGGTGACATATAGATAGAGTGAGGGCGATAAATAGGTAGAGTGAGGTGGCCTCGTGGTGGACATGGTGGTGGTGGACGTGGTGGTGGTGGACGTGGTGGTGATGGAGGTGGGTGTGGTGGAGGTGGAGGACGTGGTGGACATGGTGGTGGAGGACATAATTGGGGTGGACGTGGTGGTGGTGGAGGACGTAGTTGGGGTGGACGTGGTGGTGGTGGTGGACGTAGTGGTGGTGGAGGCGGTGGCGGGGGACGTGGTGGCGGGGGACGTGGTGGCGGGGGACGTGGTGGTGGGGGACGTGGTGGTGGTAGTGGTGGTGGTGGACATGCTGCTGGGTGTGGTGGTGGTGCAGGGTGTGGTGGTGGTGGACGTGGTGGTGGTTGTGGTGGGTGTGGTGGAGGTGGGTGTGGTGGAGGTGGGTGTGGTGGATGTGGTGGTGGATGTGGGGGTGGTGGTGGATGTGGTGGTGGATGTGGTGGTGGTGTGGATGTGGTGGTGGTGTGGATGTGGTGGTGGTGTGGCTGTGGTAGTGGTGGTGGATGTGGTGGTGGTGGAGATGGGTGTGGCGGTAACCCTGCAGGAGTTTGCCAGCAGGCTGTGCAAAATTCAGCAGCGCCTCTAGGCGTTTGTTGCAATGCACGGACTCCACACATAATTTGGCATCACGGTATAGTATACAATAAAACATTTCTTAGCACATAATTAAATTAGAAGCTCAAAAGAGCTCTTTCGGCATCTCTGGCAAGTGTGAATGAACAGCACCATAATCCTCTAAGAAACAAGACCAGGACGGGTAGGAATGCGTACAGTGTAGTTTCTGTAAGACTTTCCCAAATTGACCCTAATCAGGACATATTAAACCTTTCATGTCTATTTTACATTATCTAGATAGCAAAAGACTGGGATCCAATGATGAAAGCGGAGGTGACACCAAAGTAGCAGGAATATAATTTATGGACGCATTACCTCGGCTGTTTAATCGGGTGTGATCTTGGGCATGACAGCCTTCAGCGAGCAAAGCCAGAAACGGCAAGGGGTGGGGGGGCGGATTCCTTTGAAGTGGAAGACTGAGGCTAGCTCAGAATTCGAAGAAAGAAACTGGATTTAAGTAACTAGTCACACCTAGGAAACTTGGCAACTATGTTGTTGGATATTTGCGTGGCACTTCTTGGTGTTTCTTGTAGTTAGGGGTATTATAAGAAACAAATAATTGTTATATCAGAACTGTTTTACATGTCTGAAGATTTCGGCCAATAGTATTACACATGTTTAACATACCCTTTACAACCATAGGCCTAAAAGACCCACCATGCTCACTGATGTTGGCCGAAAAAACTGATTCTGCTCAGAGTCACCCAATGACTCACTGCCAGTGGTGAGCTATACTGTTCTTGTCTTAGAGAAAAACTAAAATCAAGGCTGTGTCAAGCTTGTTGGCTCTAAATATGCACAAAAAATATGGTGCACATGGGGGGGGGGGGGCAGAGAATGTATGCAGAGCTCTCGAAATGCCATGCAGTCCAGGTTATTGCTTTGCATTCTGGGACTTGTAGCTGAGTGTATCCCATTATAAAATCACAACCTCGGAATCTTAGGAGCTCTGTGGCTGCTGTTTTGTTTTCAAGTTAAAATTGCATGCAAAGTACCCCCTAGGGAGTTCGCGCATTTGTCCAACCACCTACAGTTGTATTTCTGCCCATATGCAATCTTGTAGGAATTTTGTTAGGCTGAACTGTTGATTCCGACAAAGAATACTGCGTTCTTTTTTTTATTATTCAATTTATTATTTAAGCGCTCTGGGGTATATGGTGATTGCTTTAGAATGTATTTGGTTTCAATGAACTCGGTGCTAAGGTGAACATGGTGTGTCATGCATGAACCCAATTAAGAAAAATAGCGATCAGAGTCACGGTGTGGGACGGCTAATAGAGTAAAGGAAATGCAGACACCGGTGGGGGAGGGGGGAGCATGGTGAAAACGGCGGGAAGTGTCCATATCATCATGGACACTATGTTACAGGCTTGGGCTTTCCCTACAAAAGAAATACTTGTGTTCAGATGGGTTGATGACACAAAGACTACACCTCCCAAAATGAATAACGTTATTAAAGGAAAGAAGAGAACTGGAAAATTGTGTCCCTGTTGACATCGAGCTCCCTGATAACCGCAACTCAGAAGGATGAAATGCCGATACAGCCCAACTGTGATTCCGAGCTGCCAATTGTGGAGCGATGACCGTTCACAGCAGATGTGTATTAACATCCTTTCCTGTGAAGTTTACAATCCGCGCTAAGCATGCAGCTACGTCAGAACAGAAAGTGTTCCATTTATTGCCCGGAACAGGAAGCGAAATGTCACCTCAGCCCTTGTCCCGTCAAAGTATCAGACCCGTGGTCAGTCACGCAAGAGGTCTGCTAGGAGCTCGCTCATTCACAGATTTTGATAAACAGCGATTGGGTAGGTTACAGGTTTCTATATCTGCGCTATGGCAGAGGGCAGAGAAGATGAAACTTTGTGACAACAACTTGTTTATGTTACAAGGAGCACCGGCAGTCGAGATCACATTTGTGCTAAAAGTTTGGCATTAGGCGAACTGAAGTTTATTTGAAGTGGGGGAAGTGTGCTGCGTATGCCTGCATAAACTGTAAGTGAGTGGGCTCTCACAAGGCTATTCCGAAGGCAGGATACGTAGTATAGGTATATTTGCAAGTGTTTATTTAGAATGTTTAAAAAGTAGAAAGGTTCAACGCCGGCCCGCTGGGTTGTAGGCGAACTTGATTGTGATTTCTTATGCACAGAGTTTTTTTTGTCAATAGACAAAGGTAATACTAACAAGTTCATATTAAGGAGTGCCGCCGCGCTGCCCGCGGCGACCCGGAAGCTCTTGGCCGGCCGGCGAATCCGGTCGCGGCCGACCGGAAGTCCCGCCTCCCGAGGTCCGCGAGCCCGATTGAGAAGAGGAGACGAGACGTGCCGCGCCGCGAGGAGCCCGCCGGAAGAGCGCAGTCGGTGAGTGGGGCCCAGGGCTGAAGTGAAGTGCGTGCGTGCCTGCGTGTATGCCTGGGAGGGGTGGGGGAGTGTGTGCGCGCGTGTGTGCGTGCGAGGGAATGTATGTGCGCATGCGTGACTGTGTGTGATTGAGAGAGAATGCGAGGTAGGTGATAGTGTGCCTGTATGTGTGCCTGTATGTGTGCCTGTATGTGTGCCGTATGCCTGCGTGTGCATGCGCGCGCCTGTGTGTGTGTGTGTGTGTGCGTGCGTGCATGCAGAGGGGTGGGGGCTGCCTGTGTCTGTGTGTGACCAAGGGATTTGGTTCGCGCATGCGCAGCTACCAGACGCTCGCTCCCGAGGTGAAATCCGACCTCGTCAAAGCGCGCGTCTGGTAGCTGTCCGCTCTCCTAAATACGGGCAGCATAAGTTGTCGAGCTGATGCATTCATGCTTCGCATGAATGCAACATCAGCTCGACCTAAAAAACGAATATTGAAATTACAATAAGAATGATCAGATTAGCCAAAATATTCTCAGAAGGATTTTGCATGACTTAATGAGGAGATGGTGAAAGTAATAACCAATAATAAAAACCTTTAATATAGTGTTTTGTCCTGAACTTCAGCTCTTTCTGAGCGCTGTCAATAACCACTGTTACTACCACTCACTTTATAGTGCACGATTTTCCGACCTCGGATGGATAAAAGGCTGAGTCAGCCTAGCTGCAATTCGAACGCTGGGTCTTCAGATCACTTGTCATCATTAAACGTTCAACTTATCGAGCCATCCTGTCGACTCGGCGAGTTGGAAAAAACAGACTTCCATACTGGGGGCGGCAACACAGAATGTTTGTTTTAAAGTTTGAGCTCTTTTTACCATTCAACCCATAACTTATGTTTATTGTTCGTCTGAAAAACATGAATTTCCAAAACATACATACGATTAAGCATATCTGCATCGGTTGCCTTAAAAACTCCCTACAGTATCCACATCTCCTTTCAGTTGTGGGAGTGAGTAAAGGGAGGAATACATCATCTCTGCAAATAACATGCCATGGAGCCAATCTACATAAATAATGAGCAGCAAAGCTTTGACACAGCCAAAAACATCAACGGGCCAACAGAATCAAACAGTAGAAACCCTACCACAAAAAGCAAGCCGCAGAGGCCCTCGGCTGTAAATGGGGCAATGCGAGTCCGGCCCTTTGTAAGCATATCTGCATTTTCACAAGCGAAGCGATCTTTTCATAGGACTGTGCCCCCCTCCACTACAGGAACACGAGAGTCGACCTCCAGGCGCCCAGAGAGCTCTTAGCGGCCACGTTGCGGGATGCCAGCCAGTACAAATATTCTATTTCAAAATTAAAACTGCAGTTAGGCGCGAGCGTCCGTGCTGAGAGGTTTTACAACGGCCGTGAAAAAAGACATGTCTGGTGAGGCCAATTCTCAAAAGCAAAATGAGTTTGAATGGGAACAGGACTGTTGAAGGTCAGGAAGGTGATTTCAGAAATGTGCACTACAGAGTCTTTAAGTAGAATTTAGCACCATGGGTGCTCATGACGAGCTCAGCTTGTCATGAGGCACGGTGGCCGTGTGTTCATGAAGAGCTGAGCTCGTCATGAGCCGCGCAACGCTCGCACGCAGGGCTAATTCCCCCGCTGCGCTGAACGTTCCGATAAACGGGCGTGGTCATGACGAGCTCAGCTCGTCATGAGCACAGCGCCACAGCGTGATGAGCTGAGCTCGTCACAAGCACCGGGGCGCTGTGCTAGCCCCGCCCCCCTACCCCCGCTGCATAGGGGTTAAACACAAATTTACTGTTGTGAAATCATGTTTCTGGGATGCTTGGATGCACGAAACATAATGGAACAGTTTGGAGCTAACAAGGCTACACAACCCTTTGGTCTAGTTTGCAACTTGTGACGGTTTCAATAACCTTAACAAAAGAAGAGTGTCCGTCAGTATGGCGTTAATATAGTGGAGATAGCACGTAAAAATATGAGGCCAGCTGTGGTTGGTCAAAACCACAGCTGATCCTTGGAGGCTTGCGTGCCAAGCCTCGCTGAAAAACAATCTAGGACTCTATCCTTGTGCGCGCATGCGCACCACGCTTGTATTCCAAGCCTCACTTTTACTCAGAAAAACCCGAGCGCTTCGCTCGCGGTAGCGCGGGGCTTGCTTCCCAAGCCTCGTCTTCAAACAAACGCCTCCTATTGGCAGACGCCTCGACGCCTCCCCCTCTTAGCGCCGGGCTTGCCCCTCGCTCGTGATCCACGAGATCCAGCGGGGGACAGCTAGGTGCCGAGTGGGTGCTGAGCGTTGCGGGCGTAAGACCAACCATTTGGACATCTTAATAAGCTAAGTGTTTGTGTGTGAGATTCTGCCAGATTCCTTGAACTCTCCGTTGTTTGTTTGTTTTTACCTTGATAGGGTGTGCCATTGTCGCTCCCACCCCCCCCTTGAATCTATGGGGCGTGGCTCACATTGAGTACAAGTGAGGATTGTTTCACTTATATTTTCAATATTTCATTATTTTGCGTGCCTATTTAAAGCTCTTTAATTCACGGCCAGCAGGGCTGCGCATAACTACTACGTAGCTCTGCTTCCTACGCTACACCTCGGGGATCATTTCTCCGCCTCCTTACCATAGGTAATGTTACAATTACGGGCAGCCGCCTGGCTTCCCACACGGATGGACTTAGCACTGCAAGCCTCCATTTACATTACCTCACCAATTGTGCAACGCCTTGTGCCAGATCACTCGACTCTGGTTCTAGTTGAGGCCCATCACCCTGGTTCTTGGGCACAACCTCTATTCTACAATGCAATCCATCTCGGCCACGGCCATTGATAGGTTTGTTAGCACGTATCACGCCACACTATAAGTTGAATGGCAACAAAACATGATCAATAATGACTGTCTGTTCTTGTCTTTATGTTTTGTGTGTTTTTTGATTGTCTACCTACAGACTTCTGGGCTCCTCGCAATAGAGGTAAATCCCCTAGCCTTTTGGTTTGTATTTTTAAACGCACCAATTTTTACACATAGTGCTACTTTTTAACTTTCACTGCCTACGGCAGGGTAGGCCTTAGCGCGCCTATACCTGTTGAGGTAACACTCGCTTACTGGTCCTGACGAAAGCCCTGTAAATTCATACACTTAAAGGGCAGAAACATGTTGACCTTCCCCTAACAGGGAAACACCAGTATTTCTTTTGGATAGTTTCCCTGCACATAGTCTTTAATTTTAATATGTCAAGTTGACCAGCGAATAAATGATTTTTTGGGACAACCTCTGACATTTTTAACCACACTTTTTTCACTCTTCACTCTCACAAAACCTGCTCCGCAGTCTCCTGGCGTCGTAGCACACTGGGGAGGTACTCGATCTCCCTAGTGGACCCGATGATGAAGCATGTCACCACTAGGGTGAGTGAGGGTTTCCTGAAAAAATCATACATTTTTTCTTGAAAGTTGGTCCAGTCTTTTGACCAACCACAGCTGGCCTCATATTTTTACGTGCTATCTCCACTATATTAACGCCATACTGACGGACACTCTTCCTTTGTTTATGTATCTACTGATTGGGGACTAAGAGTGCCCTTGAACCCTGTCTCTCCCTTTGTTGACGGGTTTCAATAACCTTGACATCATCGGAGTAGCCAGAAAAGGCCCCCACTTCAATCAGATCAATGAGTTCTGAGCAAGTCAGTGATGCGAGGGAGCCGGACTGGCCGTTGCGGCCCACCGGGGTATTGCCCGGTGCCCGCAACGGCCAGTCCGGCCCTGGGTGTGATGCAAGTTCTCTGCGGGAGGTTAAGGGTGAGTCTGGCTGCCAAGCTCTGAATGGTTTGTATTCTTCTAGTGAGTTGCTGTATGATCCCAGCATAGATGGTGTTCGAATAGTCCAACTTGCTGGTAACTAGGGTGTGAATAAGCATTTTTCTAGTATTTTCTGGGAGCCATTTGAAGATCTTCAGCATCTTCAGGGTGTGGTAGCAGGCAGCAGTGATGGTGTTGACTTGTACAGTCATTCCAGTTTGCTTGTGATAATTCTGAGGATCCTGGCGTGGGTACAAGTTCGGCTGTCTATCAGTTAGAGTCCCATGCTGAGGTATTTTTTATGAAAATCGCGACTTCTGTCTTGTCATGTAGAGCTTGAGACAGTTGGCTTTCATTCAGTTATCCACTTCGCTCCCGCAGGCAGTGGAGGAGGGGAGCCCCACTGCTCGCGGAGCAGTATAAAATAGAAAATAAAATGATAATAACAGAAGTAATCATTTTATTTTTAGTATCAACAGGTTAGGGTGGGACTTGGCTCCCCTGACGTCAGGGAGGAGGAGTGGTTGATGTCTGCACCCTAAAGTGCGGATGATGGTTTGGCCGGCCGTCTTGTCCCAGCCAAACCGTCATCTGCCCTTTGCATGTTCTCACCCAGGCTGCATTACAGCCTGGTTACAGAACATGCCCAGGATCCCATTCTCTGTTTGAGCACCGAACCACGGCACTCAGACCAATCACAACGCTGCATTGCAGCTTTGTGATTGGCTTAGGAGAGCCTGGGTGCTTCCTGGAAGACGAGCGGAGGTGACAATGGCATGGAAGAGACACGGCAATCAGGTAAGTGAATTTTTATCCCCCCGCAAGCCTCGTACCGTACCAGCTGCCACTGGCGATGAACTTGTTTATGGTGTTTGGGCTCTTGCCTGAGAGCGAGAGTATGAGTTGCATGTCATCTACGTTGGAGAGGCTGTTGATTTTGTGTATCCAGGTGATGTTGGCCAGAGAGATCATTTATGCATTGAAGAGGGTGGGGCTAAGCGATAAACCCTGGGGCGCTCCGCAGATGATTTGGAGACTACCGTGGAATAAGGTGCCAGGCTGACAGCTTTTGTTAAGAAGAATCAGATCCAGCAGAGAACAGATCTTTGGATGTCAATGTCATGCAGGCACCTAATGAGGATGGAGAATGAGACCATGTCAAATGCAGCAGAGTGGTCCAGGAGAATGAGGGCTGCAGTATCTCCTCTGTCAAGGATCATATGAATGTTTTCTGTGATGGTGATGAGTGCTGTTTCTATACTACATTTGTACCTGAAATCGGACTGTGTGGCGTGGAGGAGCTGGTGGTTGCTGAGGTGGTGGGCGAGGCACTGGTTGACTAGTTTCTCTGAGACCATTGCCAGGTACGGTATGAGGAAGATGGGGCTGTAGTTGGAAGGCAGATGGTTTCTGTAGCAGGGGCATGATGGTGGCATGTTTCCAGTGTCCGGGAATGTGGCTAAGTTGATGGAGGCTTTGAAGGAGGGTGTCATTGTTTTACCGATCAGTAGGAGTCTTTTGGTGAAGGTGTGTGAGGGCAAGGGTCGGATGGAGCCCCGGAGCAGATGTCTACATGGTAGCAGCAATTTCAATGGCAGTGATGGCAGGCCACAAGATCAGGGTTCATTCATCGTCCATGATGGGAAGTTAAATTGTGACATGACAGGGACTGATTGAGGGTCGAAGTTGCTGTATATGGAGGTGATTTTGTTACAGAAGAGTTCCGCGAGCTTGTTGCAAAGGTCTTGTGAGGGGGTGATGTTGCTGGAGGTGGCAGGAGGTATGGTAAAATCTTTGATGATGACAAACATTTCCTTGCTGCTGTAAATGCTGGTATCAATGAGATCTGCAAGATCAGTACACTTGGTTTTCTGTATCTGCTGGTGGTTGCATAGCAGGGCTGATTTGAAGATGTCTTTATCTGTGGTGTCTTGGCTTATTCCACATTTGCCCTCCAGTTGCTTGCAGTGGCTTCTCATCACCCTGATGTCCTCTATGCACCAGCTGGCCATTGGTCGTGAACTTGACGCTGAGATGCGCTAAAGGGCAGCCAGGGTGTTGTTGCATGCAGTGATCCAGCTGTTAAGGTTTTTGAGAGCTTTCAGCAAGTTGTGGTGTACTTGGGTGGATTAAGGAGAAAATATGGTCCAACAAGCCTCTGGGAGAGTGGATGGGTTCGGAAACGTGCCGGATGAGGCCAAGGATTTTGAGGTTTTCTAGTAGGGCTGTAGAGTTTGGGTCAGTGTGGTCTTCCTGGTAAAAGTTAGGGTCCCTAAGTATGATGAAGGTGCTGGCTTTGATGATGAGGGGTGCAACACAGTTCATGATGTCACTGGCGAAATCAGTGCAGGGTCCTGGTGATCTGTATAGGTGGGTTTTGCCCAGGGAGAAGTTGGTTGTGATGCATACCTTGAAAATGAAGTGTTCCATGTAGCAGGTGGGGTTGTCCATGTAGGTGGTACAGCTGATAGCATCTTCAACAATTATTCTCTCTATTGATTTCTCCAAAGATCCACCTGTACATCCTTCTCCCCATCCATACTTTTCTACATCCATTATCCATCCATCTCTCCATAAATCCAATGTTCTCTCCGCTCATCGCGCCAACCTCCCCTCCATTGATCTACCCATCATTCCTACTCTCCATGCTCTCTCTATTTCTCCTCAACCCAATCTTTTTGTTTTATGCTCTCTCACTATGTTCTTGTTTCACCTGGTTCCCCACCGGACCCCACAGCTCCATCTTACTATTTTGCTGTGCAATTTGAGCTTCTATTTTGTAGTGTAGTTCCTATTTTCCCAATAGGCCCTGCGCATTGGAATAACATAAACAGTAGTATCGACGTAGAAGTGCGGATCTTCCAGGCCTCCACTGACTATGCTAAACTTAATTGGGTTTGTTACCAACTAGCTTAGAGGTCACTGGAAACTTTCTTGACTGAATAGGAAGTGATCAGCTTCCCTGGCACAGCCAAGAAGGGATTCAGTTTTCCAACAACTGTGCAACATGACAACTTTGCTCCTCAGATAAGAGTCAATCTCTAGGGTCGTGTGAAACAATAGACAGTTATTTAACTCAGTCAGTGGTTGTGCAGATTACTTTCACAATATGTAGAGAATAGAGAGACGGGCGTTTTCAATAAAGGGTAACATTTATTGAACAGTCTTTCTTCTCGTACAAGAGAAATGAATTGCCACAATGGCAAGACTTGTTATTATAAAAAGTACGTACAGTAAGATGAGTATTACGAAATAATACTGTAAAAGCATTGATATGGTTTCTTAGCCATACAATGGTTTAAAATGAATAAAACATATATACATTCATATATACATTAGGCAAAAATACTCAACTGGTGCTTCTAACTACGCCTACCCCAGTGTACCTGACCTAAGCCTAATACTTGGGAGGGGAGTAAGTAAGTAGCTTTAAGTTAAGTTGGCTTTGCCAAGGTTTGCTTCAAGAATTCTCTCTAAGGGTTTAGTCAACAACATACCTCTGGAATAGAATGATGGAGGTCTGGTATCTCCTTCAGGGGGTCGATATCCCAGTCACCCGCAAGGGTAGCCTGGAAACGGCGGAGCTGGACAGCGTCTCTCTCAGCGCGTCGTGGAAGAGGAGGAGGGGCAGCGTCCGCGGGCAGCTTGCATCTGCTGGGCTCTTGCAGGGGACGGCTGTTCAGCTCCTAAGTTCACCACACCATCGTTCGCTAGTTAGCAGCGATAGCAGTAGCGATAGCAGCTATGGTATCATCAGCATAACAGCAGCTTTGTCAGCAGTGATGGCATTGAGGCAGCTAGCGTTTGCTTAAGGCAACGTTGGTAATATTTATACCTGAAAGGTGCCTTGTTTGACGTAAGTTTTTGGACATAAGACGTCAATAAAGATGTCACTAGGAAGTGATCGTCTATCAGTGCTCATTAGAGTTCTATTACTAATCAAAACATAGCAAGCGGGGCTTTCCCAGGTTGCTGAGTTTTTATCTTGTTGAAGAACTCGGAGTGTTAATCTAGGAATCTTAGATAGTAACTTCTGCTATGTCATTGCACTAATTGGCTGCAAAGGAAGTGGCAGAGAAAGCGATTCTGAAATGTGGCTCTGTTCGTGTGAGACCAGAGACGAATTTCTGAATATTGCATTTGATTGGTTATGCCAATATAGGGAATAAATGGATTTATAGCCGTATAGGGGCATAAGGTCACAGTATCGATCAGGGTCCTAGATTAGAACGCTACACCCACTCCACGAATTCATGTCCATCAAATTACTAAAACTATAGCAATAAGATGCATGTGTAACATTGCCCACCCCAAAATACATATATGCATTTGAAATAGGCGTATTTGTAATACGTGAAAATTTAGGTACTGTACGTTTTGAAGCATAGAAATCATTCAAAAATTATAGTATATGAAATCAATGAACGATCCTGCAAAAAGAATTACACATGAAAATATCTCTGAATACAGAAAGGAAGGGCGAGATAGTTTCATCACATATAAATGCATTGCAGTAAAATGTGCTAGAGGCTGGTGTAAAGTTATTATGTCTCTAGATGTATTTAGAAATAGAAGTAGAAGCTTCTGTTCTCTATGAATAGTTCTACCTTAAGCAAAGAATTTTTCGTGCCAAAAAAGATGAATATTAAAAAGTGTTCAATTCAAAAGAATTATTGCTTGAACGGGGAAAATAGAGTTCCAACGCTTTTAGCAGTTTTTGTTGTTCAAAACTGAAGGCCGAATTCAGAGTTCATGGGAACGCTGTGTGTCGGAATGCTTCTCTAAAGTTATTGTTTCTGTTCGGGTGAGAACATCATATCAGACAGGCTCTCAAAGAATTGGTCTACAAAATCAGGTGACAGTTCGACCAAATTCGATAGTGCTGTAACTTGGCAGGTGTGAGAATGATTGCTGTCATCAAAGGCTGGATCAGCAATGCTCACAGAAGGTCGTACCTGGGTGATGTTGCTTTTGTCACTCGCTCCACTGTTACCACCTAGTCGTAGCACAGGAGTCTCAACGAATGCCGTCATCAGGATTGGTAGCCGCTGGGGACAACACAATGCGTGAGCCGTTATCGGACTGAGCAAAGTATCGATATCCATTGGTACTGCTGATGGAAGTGAAAGACAGGTGTACAACACGCACTCATCTCCGCATAGCATACATCGAAGTACAGGTAAGATGCAGTTTTGCCATATCGGTCTGAATGAAAGGAACCAGGTCATGTTTAGATCTCTCAGCCTGGCCAATCCAAGGACTTTAGTTATTCTGTCCCGGTAACGCACTGCTAGGATTGTTTCTTCCATTCCCATAGGAGTCATGTCTGAGCTGTGGCTTGCCATATCGAAGCAGGAGGGTCAAAAATAAAATCCCTGCTACAAGTCCCAAAAATAGGGGTATGCCGCCAAAAACAGAGTGGACAAAATTTGGAACGATTCCCAGAATTGCTTGAAATGGTGTTAGCAGTCCCGTAAAAATCGTCTTAAATATGCCAGGGATGCCTGTGGCACTAGACATGTTAAGGAGTTGGCTCAACATTTCTATGAAATGCACGGGGCAATTTGTTGATAAAAGGTCATGAACCTCCGTAGCTGTCCTTGCAACTAGGAGATCGTACGTCTCTTTTGATGACGTGATGGGCACTGTTGTCTGCAAAAGCACAGACTTCATTTTGCTTAAAGTATCAATTTGTATAGAAGAGAAATGCAGACGAGGCCAGATGGGAGTCTCTATGTCTCCAGGCCCGATCGGGAACAATGCTTGCATACAGCATTTGACCATGGAAGTTACGCTTACGAGATACGCTTTTCCTGGCAAAAGGCCACAACATCTGTGATCCGTTCTTAGAATGTAACTCCCATTTGCGAGTTGCATAAAGAAGGGCTCTATCTGCGTTGCAGGTGTGACAAGCTGGTGGCATGAAAGGTTGTTAGAATTACCTTCACAGGCTCCGTGTAAATTAATACCCTGGCACAAAAGTATACCGCTTAGTGAACGTTTACAGTTTTCACCACTAAGAAATACATTTTTGTCGCTGTCACTATAGCATGAATGTGTGTATGGTAATTTCCATGCTGACTTAACATATCCTTTACCTAATTGTTCATACTGGCCAGTAGGTATGTATTCAAGGCACTTTTTAAATCGGAAAGTTGTTATCGGAATAGTGATAATTCCGTGTATTATCCATTCAATGACAGGACTTTCTGACATTGTCAATGGTAATCTTTCAAGTTTTTCGATGCTCAGGATTGTATAGTCTGCTCCTTTCTGTGCCAAGCTGATTTGTTTATCAGTAAGGTTAAAAATGGAAAACAATGACGTTGTGTTGATTAAACGCCAAGGCACATAGCCTGAACGAAGATTTTGCAGCGTCCAGCCTAATTGTACAATAGAACGTAATTGTGACTGGCCATGCTGTAACATTAGCAAGTCTCTGCCTATCATATCAAAGGCAGAGGATACAATATTGTCCAACGAATATATTCTGGAGGACAGAGTCATTAACCCATTGTCCACTACAGAAAGTGATTTTTCCAAATTAATACGATCAATTTCTCGTATTTTTTCTGCTGTTTCAATTTGTGTGACTTTCCAAGCCTCGTTGTACGCAGCATAGATGCTGGCTGCTATGAAACGCTTTTGATGCTGTTTGCGTGGTCCAAGAATGAAATCGCGCAAATCAGCACCATCTTTAAGTAAAGATAAGTGTTGCTTAATTTCAGACAGTGTGGATGATCATAGCCATTCGAGGCAGAGTTTCCCTACACTGTATGTTGTTACTATCCCTGGATGTTGTCTCTGGGAGTATCTAGGGTCTTGTCTGGTCATTTTTAACCCCTGTGTTTTATTCAGGAATCTATCTTGACAGTTGTTTGTGTCAGTAGGCCAGATTAACCACTTTTTCCAATCAGGATGTGTACTGTTAAAATGTAAAATTTTTGTTACGTCTATCTCAATATCTGTTGTTGCATTTTCAGGTATTGGTTTTGGAATAGACGGTTTGTTTAGGTGTTTGATCTTAGCTAGGCCAAGACAGGATGTTTGGTGAATTGTGTCATTTAAAAACATCATTTGTTCTGGTATCATGCAGGTTCTGAATAGTGCTTCTATGCCTTGTACCTTCCAATCTTTCGTTCCCCAAATTGTTTTTGTTTCAATGTTATTTTTCCAATAATCAAAACCAAATGTCATCATTTTTTCATAAAATGCTTCTGAATATATTAATTTAGTGTTTGTCAGCATTGTTTTCATTCCTGTTTTATCTAACAGTTTGTAATAAAACGTTTCTGCATCACTGGTGTTAAACCCTGAGAAGAACTTGAATTTCTCAAAGAATGTTTTAGAACTGCTTTTAGGTGGTGTAGCACAATGTTCCCATTGATTATACTTAAAAACATTTCTAGGTTGTGCAGATTTATGCAAATAATGATCGCCATAATGTGTAAAACAGAACATCTGTTCATAACTAGACGAACCTTGTAAATAATCATGTTCTGTGAATCTAGCTGACATTACTAAATCAGACATCATGTCATTAATACTGTTAAAGTCCCAATCATCAGAGAATGTACTAGCTTTTACAAAGTCACTTAAAGAAACCTTCAGTTGATGAGCATACTTCAGGATCTCGACCGGACCATAGATCTCATAGTCAGTTTTGTCCCATACTACCCCACCGGGTATTGGAATGGCTGTGACATTTACTGTTGACAGTTCTCTTTTCTTCACGTGGGATGATCTGTGTGGTTTGAGGACTAAGTTGATGTTCTGACTTGCTGTGTCCATTTAATTGTAATAAACTTTCCTAAAATTAAAACTAAAATTAGGCATAGTAGGAGTATAAATACCCCTGAAATAATCCAATGCTCAATCAATGGTGCATCCAGATATACTTCTTTGACTTGTTGAAAGAGTTCTGTTGCTTTTTCTTTAAAAGTCTTTTTTGTTTCTGGCATCACTTCGGGGTTACTTTGATCCTCGGAAAAGTTGTCGAAGTCGATGAAATAACCAGAGGCAGTTCTGTCAATTGTTGGGATTGTTCTTTCAATCTGTCTTACGGTAGCACTTTCTGATGCCACATTATTGTAGACTGGTGTTTCTTGACGAACTGTTTCAATCTGTGTCTCAAGAGGCACGAGTTCCATGGCATTATTGCATAGTCCTTCTCTGTGCACTGCAGGCTGATCGAATGTGATTAGTCTTTCAGTTTGAACCTCTTGGATTGTTGCAAGTTTGGGTATTCTGTTGTTTCTCGGGAGTCCACTGGGCCTACTGTTGATTATAGGCCACATGCTTGTGGTTTTACCAGGTCGATAGATACAACTCTGTTCTCCTTTTTACCAGCAAGGGGCGGTAGTACTACTGATCTTGTTCCGGTGACTGCCAAGAAAGGTACTGCTTTTCTGTAAGAAGGCCCAAATTCCTTCTTCACCGCTATTTTTTCTCTGACTAGATCCCCAATCTTTGGAATCCAGACATGCCTTGCTGGGGCTGTTGCTTGTGGTGCCTCGTCAGTGGTATCTGGCTGTTGCTTTAACTTTATGTTGCTTAAGGATTTTCTTGTTTCATTCAAGTCCTGTAAAACAGCCAAACGATCTTTGATGTCAAAGTCTGTTTTCTTATCTTGTACCACTGATACTTGACTATCTATGTCCTGAACTCTCATTCTAGTTCCGAACAATAGTTCGTATGGGCTGAAACCTTTTAGAGAATTTCTTGGCAAATTATTAAGACTGATTTGGACACTTATTAGATGTTTGACCCATCCAGCACCCGAACCTAATACCTTCGCTGTTATAGATCGCTTTATGTCCCGGTTTTTTCTTTCTACCACACTATTCCCTTCGGGGTGTGACGGACAAGAATACCGCAACCCAACTCTCATGCTGGCCATGGCCTCCTTATAAGCTCGAGAGCTAAAAGCAGGACCCTGGTCAGAATGGAACATGGCAATTGCGTATGTGCCGATAAAGACTCGCAGATCTTTTATAATCGTTCTGGCATCAGCCGAGCGCTGGAGGCCACATTTTTAAGTGTGTTTTAGCCTTAATGATTAATAGGACGCAGGATGGGGTGTAGACAGCGTTACGCTGTTTCTGATTGGTAGCCGGTAGCGTAGTTCACTACTGCGATCCCTGTTGCAGTTTTCACAGTTGTTTGCATATATTTGGTGTTGCACACTCATTCCCGGCCACCAGTATACTGATTGTAATTCAGTCAGGGATTCCTTGATCTTTCTGTGCCTAGGACCCAAACCCATTTGTGCGTCTGCTATTAAAAATATTCTCCTGTTCATGTTTGGAATTACCCTATCCCCCACTCCAGGGATTCGAGCAAAAGGAACGGAGTTTGCATCGATTATGTATGCATAATTGAGTGGATAGTTCACGGGTAGTGCTGCACAGTCGCCTTTTATGGTCGTTTTTACTGCCAGCATGGTTTCCCCGTCTATGTATTTTTCTGCACGCTTTTTTGTGGCTACGGAAGCCGGTTTAGTTGCTTCCGCTGTGGCTGTGTTAGCCAATGAATTCCCTGCAACGCGAACGCCATCATGTTGAAGACTCTGTGCGTGTATCACGTGAGTCTTTTGTAGTTCTTTCATTAAAAGAGCTACCTGTTTCCAGAGCAATTTATGCTTTATTGTGGCACCTGTGTCATCTTTGTAATCGTTTTCAATCCAGCTCTGCAACTTATTATTGTAAGAGTTGACGCATAAATGAGAATCGCACACGATTAGTGTCGGGAATTCACGTTCTGCATTTTCAAGCGCCATCTTTAAAGATCTGATTTCAGCTCTCTGAGCCGAGCAGTTTCTTACTGATTCAGTTTTTGTTACTTTCGGTCTGAATTTACCGCACAGCCAACGACCTTTAACAATCGCACACGCTGTATCGTAGGATTTGCTCTCTACGTTGAAATGCTGTACAAATCTATCTGTATAGATTATACAGGAGTACTGTGGGAGAGGCAGAAGTTCGATTGGCAGAGGATATTCTTCTTCATATTCTAAATCATTCAGTTCTTCAAATTGCGGGGCGAAATAGTATTTCACATCTTCCGCTCCTAGAGAATCTACATACTGTATCCATGTGGATCCAGTGACACTGTAAGCAGGTTTACTGGGCTGAATAGCGCCTCGAAGGCGGATTCCGCTGTGAGGATATTAATCCTTTTACCATGTGCTAGTTCTCGTTCATTTGCTAATGCAATTTGCACTGCTTTCACAGTATTTTCTGTGTGACTGAATGTTTTTTCGGCTTGTGTGTACAAGTGAGATTTAATTGAAATTGGTACCTTTTCTCCCTCATTAGAGGTTAGCTACGTGAATCCGCATCTTCCTCGGATGACTCGGATTACAAGATCGCGTGTGTTGTCACGTGTATCTAATTTTGTTTTTGCTAACATGTCTGTTTGCAGTGATCGCAAAATTTCTGTGTGTTTTTGAGTCCAATTGATTTGTTTAAAATCAGGTTTTATTAGTTCGTAGAGAGGTTTAACCCTCTCTGCGTAATTTAGAATGTAAGTTCTTCCGAAATTCAGAAAGCCTAGTATGGATTGTAAATTCTTCAGCGTTTTTGGAGCTTGGAGTACAGCGCACTTCTCTAAGAAGTTGTCCGCTAAGCTTTTCCCTTCACTTGATAATTCGTATCCTAAGAATAGTACTGTCAGATGGGCAATTCAAGACTTTTTAAAGTTGAATTTGTAACCCTCTGCTGCGAACCCAAGTATAATGGTGTTCACTCTTTTCAAGTGAGTATCCAAGTCGTCGTCTGTGAGATAGATATCATCTACGTAAGATAATGCCTCATCATCATATATTTGTAGTAACTCTGTTACTCTTACTGAGAATAGTCCCGGGCTACTCTTGAACCCCTGTGGGAGCCTACAGAAATTTTTCTGAGACCCCATTACGGAGAAAGCGGTCAAATACCTGCTTTCTGGTGCAATGTTTTGACAAAAGAAACCATTAGATATGTCTAATGTCGTTTTATATTTTTTCCTAACTATGTTGTTCATTAGTGGAGTACTATGCGAATTTTGTACTGCAAATGTTTTGCAACATGCATTAAGGTGTCTGTAGTCCAAAACTAGACGATATGAATTGTCTGGCTTGGAGACAGGAAACAAAGGATTGTTCATTTGAGAGGTGCATGTTTCAATCACCCCCTGGTATTCAAGTTGATCTAAGATCTCCCTGACTTGTTTTTTAGCTTCTTGCTTAATGGGATACTGCCGATGGGCAGTTGGTTCACTTTTTAACTGGATTTTGTGAGGAGGTGAGTCCTCATCCCATCCTACATGATTTTTATATAATGCCGGTGCCTGGGCTACTGCCCATTTCCTTGCATAAGTATATTTTTTGTGAATCGGAATGTGATTCGAGAAGGCAGGCATAATCATTTCTTCGCCACGAGGGCACTCCCTGACAAACTCTGGGGGCCAATCTTTTTCAGCTAACAGAATATCATAGCCTTTTGAGAGTTTATCCCAAAATAGAACCCTTTATTTTCCTAGTCTTATCACCCTCTATACGCAATGTTATTTCGTATATCTTATGGGGCTCGCTAAGTCTGGTGTCGGCAGTTTCAACCTGAATGTATTCATTCGTGTCCACTGTCTCCAGATGGCTCATCAAGATCTTGCGGGCTATACTGATTTCTGCTGCACTGTCCAACATTGTCTGTGCCCACTCCCCGTTTTTCAACTGTGTCCTCAGTATTCTCGGCATGGTTGATTACTCTAATACTGGCTACCTTCTTTTTCGGAAATTGAGATTTTTTACTCTGAGCAAGTTCCTTGTCTTTGGACTTGGTGTGCTCTCCTGGGTCTGACCGTCCTCTTCTTTCCGATTTCTGCGAAAAAGATCGAGAGGGACATGTATCAATACTTTGATATCTATCAGGTTTTTTCAAATTATCCCTATTTCTGAGGTTATATCTTTTCTCAGAGGGCTCCCTCTATGGAGACTGGTGTTCTCGAGTCGGACTTCTTTCCCTCCGTCGAGGAGACCTTCCTCTGGACTGGAAAACTTTTTCCTTGTAAGTGGATTTTTTATTTCCATCCCAACTCTTTTTAGGAGTGTTTGAATTATTTTTATTAAATAATTTTTCAGGATTTTCGAGCAATTGGGGCTTTACTGGCTTCCCACCCAAGCTGTCTCTACCTAATTCTTCATAGCATTTTTCTATGATTCTGGCAAGCTCAATTGGCTGATCTGTTATATCTGTTTCCTTCAACTTCTGGTGGATCGCCACAGATGCTGCTTCTCCTTTTATGTTGGCTAATAATATAGCCGAGATCTGCTTGAAGTCTTTCAGTAATTTCATACCAAGAGTTAAAGCAGGTTCTGGACCGTATTCATTTTGAATCTGTCTTAGTACATCTGGTATTACCGCCATAGACGGAACACCATGTGCTTTTGTGTAAATGGAAGCAAAGACTGTACCCCAAGTGTCACAGTCCTCCACGTGTGGTGCGATTCCCATAGGAAGGCAGATGGTCAAGATTCTGTGTTTCTCGATAGGGGTAGTATCCGGAAATACTGCCTCTATTTGAGTGATTTTTTGCGCTAACCAGAACGGAATTTGTTCCCGTTTTATGGGTGTTTTACCAAGACATGACTGTATGTTCTGTGGTGTAATTTTATTAGTGTTCCCCTGGTGAGGGGTCAGCTGTGGTACATTAACAGCTGGTTGGACTGTTGCAGTCCGCATTACATATTGGACTAATTGCCTATGTATTTTTATAAGTGTTTTTAGCTGAACTAACAGCTCTTCTCTAGACATTTTATCAATGTCCGGATGTGGTGTGTAGCTGGCTAGAACCGGCCACGTTGCTCCTGGTCTACCTAGTGGACCGAGCCTGGTAATATGATCATTATGTTTTAGGGCGCCTTTAAACCAAAGTAAATGTTCTTGGTATTTTAGTGGGATTTCAGTCTCCTCGAAAGGAGCGTACTCTTCCGGTGGTTTCTCTATTTTGTAATAGAGAAACTCTTTTGTTCTAGCGTTTGCCGCTGGAAAGTTTATCCATGAATAGAATACCTCTGTCTGCCGATATTCGTGTGCCTCTATCACGAAGACGACTGTGCCACCTTGTGTGGTCAGTCCATTTTCTATAAGTTTTAACGTTATAGATTTTCTTAAATGTGCCGGGATGATTATTGCACCCGGTTCAATAGTCCCGTCGGGACCCTGTTGAGTCGCATCTGCTGCGGCCCCAGTTCCGTTGTTTTCTACTGACATTTTATAAATGCAGGTTTTGCAGAGTAGGTCTCCAAGGAGACAAAGATTAGGTGCACAATATTTTGGAACACTGTATCCTTCAACGTTGAATAAACCAGAGCTTTACATAGGAATCTCTTCCTACTGAGTTCGGGCGGATTTTAACCTTTCACCCACTCCAGACGTCTATTGGAGTATTTACGGGAGAAAGGGGTCTGTGTGAAATATGCACGACTGAGTTACTCTAACGTCTTGCGTTAGTTTATCGCCTTACCAAACGTTTGGGCGCCATGTAGTGTAGTTCCTATTTTCCCAATAGGCCCTGCGCATTGGAATAACATAAACAGTAGTATCGACGTAGAAGTGCGGATCTTCCAGGCCTCCACTGACTATGCTAAACTTAATTGGGTTTGTTACCAACTAGCTCAGAGGTAGTGATCAGCTTCCCTGGCACAGCCAAGAAGGGATTCAGTTTTCCAACAACCGTGCAACATGACAACTTTGCTCCTCAGATAAGAGTCAATCTCTAGGGTCGTGTGAAACAATAGACAGTTATTTAACTCAGTCATTGGTTGTGCAGATTACTTTCACAATATGTAGAGAATAGAGAGACGGGCGTTTTAAATAAAGGGTAACATTTATTGAACAGTCTTTCTTCTCGTACAAGAGAAATGAATTGCCACAATTGCAAGACTTGTTATTATAAAAAGTACGTACAGTAAGATGAGTATTACGAAATAATACTGTAAAAGCATTGATATGGTTTCTTAGCCATACAATGGTTTAAAATGAATAAAACATATATACATTCGGCTAAAATACTCAACTGGTGCTTCTAACTACGCCTACCCCAGTGTACCTGACCTAAGCCTAATACTTGGGAGGGGAGTAAGTAAGTAGCTTTAAGTTAATTTGGTTTTGCCAAGGTTTGCTTCAAGAATTCTCTCTAAGGGTTTAGTCAACACCATACCTCTGGAATAGAATGATGGAGGTCTGGTATCTCCTTCAGGGGGTCGATATCCCAGTCACCCGCAAGGGTAGCCTGGAAACGCGGGGCTGGATTTCTCTGCAGGAGAAAAGACAGCGTCTCTCTCAGCGCGTCGAGGAAAAGGAGGAGGGGCAGCGTCCGCGGGCAGCTTGCATCTGCTGGGCTCTTGCAGGGGACGGCTGTTCAGCTCCTAAGTTCACCACACCATCGTTCGCTAGTTAGCAGCGATAGCAGTAGCGATAGCAGCTATGGTATCATCAGCATAACAGCAGCTTCGTCAGCAGCGATGGCATTGAGGCAGCTAGCGTTTGCTTAAGGCAACGTTGGTAATATTTATACCTGAAAGGTGCCTTGTTTGACGTAAGTTTTTGGACATAAGACGTCAATAAAGATGTTACTAGGAAGTGATCGTCTATCAGTGCTCATTAGAGTTCTATTACTAATCAAAACATAGCAAGCGGGCTTTCCCAGGTTGCTGAGTTTTTATCTTGTTGAAGTACTCGGAGTGTTAATCTAGGAATCTTAGATAGTAACTTCTGCTATGTCATTGCACTAATTGGCTGCAAAGGAAGTGGCAGAGAAAGCGATTCTGAAATGTGGCTCTGTTCGTGTGAGGCCAGAGACGAGTTTCTGAATATTGCATTTGATCGGTTATGCCAATATAGGGAATAAATGGATTTATAGCCGTATAGGGGCATAAGGTCACAGTATCGATCAGGGTCCTAGATTAGAACGCTACAATTTGGAAATCTGACTCTCGATTAAGGCACAGTAAACATCACTTTTAAGAGTCTTTACAGCTATTTGTGGTCACTGACCACTAATGTTTGGCTCAGGTTCATCAAACACATATATCAACCACCATAAAAGAAATGTATCCGGGCATTTACAGCCTTAAATTGAAATGGGACACAGTGACTATAAAGTGCACCAGTGGCCACATAAAGTGGATCTCTTTTGGATGCAGCTCCTCTGAACTCAGCAGAGCAACAGCTCTGTTTTACACCTACATTATATTTCCAAAGCATTTATGTTCCCTGCTGTTTCACCTACAGCAACAAAAATTAGGGGTTTAGTTCTAAATTTGGAGAGACGTACTTATTGAGAGGAAACAGACATAAACAAAGGACTATTTAGAGGCATAATGTTTCACTGTGTGGGTTCTTTACTGACCTGATTTTTCTTTACTGACTGTCTAGTTTAAAAAGCCCTGAAGGTTAGGTATCCTTTCCATTAGCAAGTAAATTAATACTTGGGACATTCTCACTGTGCCTGCCATGTCTCCTTAAGTCTTGAATGTGCCACTGTTTCACCCTGTTCCTTGGATCAAGTTCACCTCTTTCCAGCTCTTTAGATCATAGAGGCTGAATTGATGTCCCTTTTCTTTCTGTTCTGCACTGAGCTTCAATTATTTTATTCTCTTGCCCCCTCAACTGTGCACCTGGTTATTTTATGGGTGGCAACACAAAAGAAAAGCCTCACCTAGCAGGCCCCTTTGAGATTTATAAAAAGGTGTTGACGACCACATGGTATAGTGATGCCAGATGATACCAGGGTTGAGTTGAGGATGCTCATGTAGAGCCTCAGCTCCATTTGTTTGTTAATTAATGCAACTGCGGGCAGGGCTGGAACTGGAAAAATTGACCCCAGTCAAACGGGTGGACCATGAAAACAAGAGTCTGACAGACAACTTATACACATTAAAAAATATATATATTTTGCAAAGAAAGTAACAAGGACAGAAGTATCTGTAAATCTGTTCTAGCTTACTTTATTGGTGAGGCTGCATTTTAAAATATCTTACAAGATTAAGACACCTGATGCAGAAAACCTTTGTGTGCCCAGCAATCTTAGGGGTCTTATAATAGCGATAAGACAATTCTGGTGGTTAATGCAGTTCTGGGACAGTTCTGTTTTGTCCAAACACAGTTTTGACTCAAAGTAGCATAGAGGATTACTGTGCCTGCTGAAAAGCACATAGCGTAACATGCAGATCACAGGTTTGTGTTTTATGTAGGTAGGTAAGTGGGCTACTGCTTCTGACACTGAGATCATGTTGTTACTTCTAGTTCATAAGTTGCAATCCTTCTATTATAGTGCTGTGATCTATTTACCATCACCAAGGAGTTGCATGCAATCTGTAAGCCATTGGTTTATTTTTTCAATCTATTGGTATTCTAAGATTGCAAAGAAGGTATCCTTTGGGAATTAATAAAGGCTTGTTAGTACAGACAACCCCAATCACAGCATTACATTATATATATCATGGCTTTGTGTTTATCCTGACTGTTTACTATTAAAATATGATGTCTACAAGTATGAATGATATGCGATTCCTACACTTTATAACCCTCATTGTCTTAAGCAACATTTCCTGTACATTGATTTACACTTGTGTGATTTATTCTATCGCTGTGTGTGATGTAAAGGACTGTGACAGCCTACACTCAGATGAGTGCTGCTATAAAAGAACTAACTACGAAAATAGTAGGTGATATTTAAATAATTATTAGTGTAATTACTTATACACAGAGATAAATCTTGCTTTCTTACAGTACATGCACGTCTGCTACATAGGGGGTTGAACGAAGTCAAAACCCTGCCTCCAAGTCATAGTTTTCAAAAGTACTAGTGAATTGATAAGCAATGTGCCTTTGTTCCTTTCTGTTGCATTGGGATCTAGGGGTGAGGCTTCAGATGGTTTCGAGTCAGGAAGATACTTCAACAGAAGAAGGGCTGATGACCTTTTAAATCAGGACTCTGTTTATGCCCGGCTGAAAGTAAAAATAAAAAAGCCTGTTGCGGCCTGTAGGTTGCTGCACCAGAAGGACTGCAGACAATATGCAAGCACTGCTGAATTGTGCCCCAGAGTTGGTAAATGATGGTAGAAGAACTTCAGCATATTTCCTTGGGTCAACCAAATTCCAGATCCAACCTAGCAATAGAGGCTGGAATCAGAATCTGGGTGATTCCCCTACTTTCCAGTACTGGGTAAAGTTGTTTGAGGACTGGTGGAGGATTTTGTGTTGAAATATGATGTTTCAAGGTTCTTAACGCCACAGTGCTGAGCGCCTCATCCACATGGGTCAATCCAAATGCAGATAAGTACCCGCTGAATGTGTCTCACAGCAGCAACATTATTGGCACTCTCTTCCTCATTGAGTAAGTTAAATTGCTCTTATCTGGCTTCCTCTAACCTATCAGACTGCGCCTTTACTGCCTCTTGGTATACATATAGCTCAGCACACATCCTTTTCACCAACACCTCTTGTTCAATATTGCTAGGACACTTATTAACCCTGCAAACCTAACACAAAGTTGACTATTGCAGCAGTGTCATCCTTGTCACCTTAAATACGTTATCGACCTTGACAAACTCATCAACGTTTCCACACACACTGTTCCATTTGCCCAGACACACCCCAGCTCCCACTATAGACAAGAGGTAAATTATACCTCTTGCAGGGATTACTACGTTTAACTTAGGGATGTACTATGTAACATGTCTATTTATTGTTCTGTATTGCTGTTGATCGCTCAAAAATCAGTATCTGGGTAAAAAGACAATGCTTCTCTCTGGTTTATGTTTCCTCACATAACCACGGTTCATGGCACTCTTCATTCTGCCTGTTTGTACAGCATTTCTGTTTGAAATGTCTATGGGCCATATGTATGAAAATGTCCATTTGCGATTCTCAAATAGCGTTTATTTGCGAATCTCTATTTGAGAATCGCAAAACGATATGTATGTAGGATTTGCAATACATTTAGTGAATCCTACATATTCCTAAATTTCAAATCACAAATTGCGATTTGTAATTAAAGAATACCTCCCCATTCATTCCTATGGGCCCAGAGGCCCATAGGAATGAATGGGAAGACATTCTCAAATTGCAATTCTCAATTAGAGAATTGCAAATTGAGAATGCAATTTTAAGGGTGCCAGTGTGTCAAAAGGACACCCTGTTGCACCCCTCAAATGAGCATGGGTGCAGATGTGGCGCACATACATGCCCTAAGGGCATGTATGAGTCACATGGTACTTTGAAAAATGCAAAAAAGTGCATTTTTCAAAAAAATCGCGATTTATCACCAACTTGAAGTTGGTGGTAATTTGTGATTCCTTAAATCCAAATTGCACTTTTTCTGCGCTTCTTACATTGCATTTAAGGAATCGCATATTGCGATTTCTTGAATGCAATCGCAAAATAGGGAATCGCAAAATTTGAGATTCCTTATTTTGCGAGGGGTGTTTTGTATCATACATTGGACACTGCTGATTTGGGATTGCAAACGCTGAAATTTGGCGAATTTTGGCGTTTGTGATCGCAAAATTGCCTTCATACACATGACCCTATGTGCTCAGGTCGAATCAAATAAATAAACTTTCCTACTTTGTGTAATTATAAGATAATTATGTACAAAGAGAAGGGGTTTGATTACACTCATGGTATAAATGAAATAGATGAATTTAACAAAGAGACAAACTAATTCAGTTAGTGAAGTGACCCTTAACTGGCCTAACATTGATGAACTCAAGAGGAAGACAGTTCTGTAAATAAAACCTCTGGTTTCAACCATGGTATATTCGTCTCTCGTCCACCCATGAACCACGATCATGAGGTCATAGTGTATGTCCATTTTATAGAGATCACAGCTTCCCACAAAGATCCATGATCATCTTTATTTGTGTTTACGGTGATTTTAATCTGATCTTCTTGTAAGCCACAGGCATCAGTCTTTTTTTCCATCTCATGTTTTGGTGTTTATCATATAGTGGTGGTTCATAACCTAATTACTAATTCATTTTGAGGGAACAAATCTTGTTTTTCATCAAATAGTGGATGTATTCTTTGCAGTTACACCAACCCAGCTCTGAACTAAGCTCTATTCTCTCAGAATTAACTTGAACTGAAGATTTGTTTATAACAATGTTTAATGTGATTACAATCTGAGGCGGTGGATGCCTTGCATGAGTTTCACCAAGTAGTTAAATAATTAAATTGGAGAAGCAACACTTAATTGGGCCGATCTTGATGATTCCACTGTAAAACCGACAAAAAAATAAATAAACATTGCCCTGTTTTTGTCAAGGGTGTATTTTTCTGTAGTTTGTTATTGAAACGTGGTCATGTAGCACTAGTCACTGTCTATGTTACAGGTATGATAGTTGTTTATGGACTTCCATGGTCACTTATAATTGTGTTCAATTTGATTTTGCCTTGATTTGCTCATAAGCCATGTTAATGGCTCTTTGGTTTTGGAAATCTTTTTTTGTAGATCATTTTCTATTGGTGGCAGGTGTGTCAGAAACTCTTAATACGAACAGCAACCTCATACCCCTCAATCCATCCACTCTGACCAGAAAGGAAAAAAACACGATCATTTAATGATAGAAAATACACCTTAGTATACCACAGTTCTCAATTGGTATCATCTCTTGGGTACTATTTCAGTGTTGCATGCAAAATGTCCAACTAGAAAGAAATTCAAATTTCTGTACCAATGCGGCCAGTAATTTCTGCAGTGAGGGGGCAGACAGGCCAGACACACACTCACTCACCCATGCATTCACAAACGTGAACACACACACACACAGACATTCACAACGCTCACTCACAAATACACATACTTACAAACACACATGCATGCACCAAACATTAAAAAACAAAACTGGGAGGTCCAAGGAGTGTTGGGACTGCTGTATTATGCCAATGAGAGAAGGCAGCAGTCCCTCACTCATCATAGAGTGGGATGGGGTCAGTGAGACCACTGACCCCACCCCACTCTGTGACGAAGTGTCACTCGTTGACATTCGGACCCAGGCCCTTAACCCCTCCCATGCTCGTGACGGAACCGTTCCGTCACGAGCCTCGGGTGAGCTGTGCTGGAGACGTAACGGTTCCGTCACTGCCCGCTCGCCGTGCCTGCGCGGCACGAATGCCGCGCCTGCGCTGACGTTCTAAAGAGCGGGCTGTGACGGAGCGGTTCCGTCACAATCACGGGAGCACCGCACGGCCCCGCCTCCCCTTAGCGCTGCGGCGGAATAGCCGCCGCAGCGAAGGGGTTAAGGGATTAAACTGAAGCACCCAGGTCCGAGGCAATCAGTGAGGGGGAGACCCTCGGCACACTTTTGCCAGGCTGAGGAGGTCACGCCCACAGGGCTATGGCTCAGCCTGGCAAAGTTCAGGTCTGTCAGCTAGGTGCCTGCGAATTTAGCATATGTCTAGCTCCTGGCTGCCTGACCTGAACAAGAATGTCTGTCAGGCTGACCTCTGCTCAGCCTGACAGGCACCCTTCTTGTCAGGGTAGAAGGTGGGGGGCATGACCCCATCGCCCATATGGACCAGGCGCCGCTGTTCTGAACGCAGAAGCCCACGAGAAAATTAAACACATACTCTTAACTACAATCCAGAGACCAATAAAAATAACTTGAACAAACCTTGAATCATGAAATGGAGATACAGAACATAGATTAAAGCAAAGAACAAAAGTATCTGATGTAGAAATAAACAATTTATTTAAATGGTATTTTGAAGCAAATGGATGCTTCAATTTTCTTAATTTGCAAAGGCTTTAAACTATTAAATATTCCATAAATCACCAAAAGAGGCATTTTCACAATCTGATCTCTATTTTTTAATGTATATGCCTTACAAAATTAACCAGGATAAAAGATAAAAAGTGGGCTTTTGGATTCAGAACTCCATTAGTGTTGACAGATAACTCATATAAACCAAGCGAACAAATTTAGTTTTGATGGAAGGAAGATTATAATAAAAATAAAGTTAAAACTTAAACAAAGTACACTGTTTTTATATCTGAGATAACAAGGGAGTGAACACACGTCCTATTATGAATAGTATCTACTCTATTTAAGACCTGTGGAGTACTGAGAAACAAAAGAATTCTGCATGTGTATCATAAGGAACTGACTATTGGTTGGAAAGGCATATAAACCTGGAGCTGAACTGTGAGAAGATGTAATGTCTGTAACAGAGCATTGTCAGACCCTTCAGTTTATCACAATTATGTAATACACAAAAAATCAACTGTTATGCAAAAAGCTTGCACTTTTTGTTTAACAAAAAAATGTATTGGCAAAATCAACGGAAACCGGGGTTGGGGATCATTTATTGATAAAACACTGCAATATTTGGCTGACTACTAGGTGCAGGCAGGAGAATATTGAACTACCAGCACTATCTAGTATTGAAAAGGCAAATCGGTTCGGTTCAAAAACTTTATTCGATTC
Organism: Lissotriton vulgaris; assembly: GCF_964263255.1. Lineage (NCBI taxonomy): Eukaryota > Metazoa > Chordata > Amphibia > Caudata > Salamandridae > Lissotriton > Lissotriton vulgaris. Next base: position 2,099,758,597 of record NC_141689.1, on the reverse strand, counting down.
AGAAAAGAATCATAAAAGTAAAACATTTTGCAAGACATGATTTACAGATATTTTAAAAGGAAGCAATCTAAAATTACACATTGAGCAGGTTAAAACATTAATTAATATATTCACAAGTAGTTTGTCATGGCAGAACATACAGACAATAAGACCCGTACAGATCACTTTAAGTCAGCAAGCGTTATTTCATAAAGTATTTATACTAGAATGGCCATCAAAGAGCAAAAGATAAAAAACACAACATCCCACAACAGTGAACAGGTCTAAGGCCAAATTAGCCGTACCGTTTCCTGATCAGGAGTGACACTCGTATAAAATTTAACATGGCGCAACACACTCCAGAAGATGACGATGATAACAAGTAATCATAACCTTCTTTGTAGTTACATGGTTGCTTCCCCTTCAGAATGGGCTTAATAAATCTGGTCTCGGTTCCTTATATGAAGAACAAAAGAGGACAACATGTATAGTACTCTGACTAACTTTGTTATTACAAGGACAAGGGGGCAGCCTCTCACACCAACCCCCTTGTTTAGGAAAGGCAAAAAGAAAATGCAGAATGTTTAGCCTAAACCTTGTGAGATAAAACCGCCATTGCACATGGGTTGTGAAAGTTAAATAAAACTGGTGCTGTAATTTAACCCCTTCAGTGCTGATGACAAAGCCAGCTCGTCATGGGCTTTACCTGCCCTGTGCTTATGACGAGCTGGCTTTGTCATGTAAAGTGGGATTTATGGAATTTCAGCACCCAGGGGGAAAACCCATAGCAGCCAAGGTGTTAACCATACATCCAGATGGCCTAACCAAGGAAAGTGTGTGTGAGGATTTCCAATAACTTGTTTTGATAACGGTTTTAATGTCTCCCTGGATTTTTTCAGGATTATCATAGACGTCACTCAGGCCTATTTTATGTAGCATTTCACTAACATATGATAACCAAGGGATCTGCTTTCCATTTTCCAGGTTTTTACAGTCCTGGAGAATATCTCTAGAGAACTGGAGATCCTCAGATAACCATATTTTGCCCCATAATAATAAGGGTGAAAGACGAATAATATCACTCACGTAACTCAATCCCATTTCGTCATGAGCAAAATTATTTGATGAGCCTGATGGAATTGCTAGTACACGCTTTATGAATTTGTTCTCCATGACCTGTATCGAGGCAGGGCTTTCAGTCCCCCAAATCCCTGCCCCATAGGTGGCCACAGACAGACATTTGGATCTATACAGGGTTTTTAGGTGTGCGACCGGTTTTTGACCTAACTTACCACAGAAGCGGAACAGACCTTCTATGGAACGACTAGCCCTCTGAACTCGAGCCTTCATTAGTGGGGCCCAACTCAGTTTATTGTTAAAGAGGTTTCCCAGATAGTTAAAATGTTCTACCTTTTCAATGGTAAAGTTATTTACCATGAACTTTCTAGATTTAGTCCCCTTTGTGCCACAGACCATTGCAAAAGATTTTGTGAAGTTTACCTTCAGGTCCAGGTCCAACATGAAGGTATTAAAGGCATCGAGACAGATCTGCATACTATTTCCTGTAAGGGTCATAAGTACCGTGTCGTCGGCGTAAGAAAGCATGGGTATGCTCCTGCCATTAACCTTCGGGAAGTCACAGCAATGGTCCAACAAATACTTCTCCAGGCCATTTGTATACACAAGGAACAAAAAAGGGGCTAATATGCAGCCTTGTCGTACACCCTCAGTTGAGGGGATAGATTTTGTTTTCCCCCCCCCCTGGCCCGAACCTTATGGCTACAGTTGTCGCTTCATGCAATCTACGGAGCAATGTAACCAAAGGTTCCTCAAAGCCCATATCATCCATCATTTGCCAGAGCTTGCTTCTACACACAGTGTCGAATGCACTTGAAAGCTCCATGAAGGCAAGGTGGATGGAGGAATTCCTTGCCTTCATGTACTTGCCTATAATTAGGCAAATCGAAATACCACTCAGGCACAATGCTCCTGAGAATAACAGTATCCCCAGACCCCAAGGGCGCAGCTGTTTTCATTAACTTTTTACGTCATGCCGGATCAAACTAACCAAACGCCTCAACAAAAGAGATGAGCACACAACATGGCACACGTGGTACCTTCCCAGTGCTGCAGGAATGCAACACTACATTCCTCCGAACAGAACGACCATTTCAACAATCAAATAGTGCAAAAATACCAATACGGCCAACACCATCCCTCACTGTACATAGTCCCAGTATCCCTGGGAAAGTACTGCATTGGCGCTGAGGTTGGACAGAGGATGAACACCCCCATCGTTTGACAGGGCAACTGGAAACCCCATGTCTTGATTAGGAGTGGTTTCAAAGTCCAGCTGGCTCGAGGCCTGAGAGGGCATCACTGCCGCAAACTCTGTAGAGGACAACCGGGATGGGTGACCACCACCAGTCTCATAGTGAGATGCAACGCCCGGAGCCAGCTTGTCTCCATCAGGTGCTTGGCATTCTGCTGGCATGGGGCATCTTCCTCACCCCTCAGTACTATAACCTGATACCCTGAATCCAAACCACTCACCATGGCTAGGGTTCGAACATGAATCTGAGCGTACTGCCGGCATGCCTAGCTCTTAAGTTAGAGCTAGGCATGCCGGCAGTAAGCTCAGATGCCGGCAGTAAGCTCAGATTCACGTGGTGCTGTAAGTACAGTAGGTCTTCCATCTGAAGGTCACTTGCTTTAGCAACGATGACTGCTGCATTTCATTTCTTCCTTTTCTGCAGCATCAGCCCATTGACAGCTGGGCAGGAGGATGACCAGCGGTTACATGAGAGGCCTACCTGTATTCTCTGATAAACAACCCCCTGCCCTGAATCTCTCACCTTGCCTTCTTTTCCCCTTACGTAGTTGTGCTTATTGTTTATCTCGACCCTACAAGTAACTATGTTGCCATGCTCTAAGAACTGTGTAACCTTTGTAACGATGTAACCTGTAACTATGATCTGATGCTCATGTAAAGCGCTCTGATACCTCCGGGTCTAGCCAGCGCTATATAAAAACTTTTCAAATAAATAAATAAATAAAAATGTTTCACATGGGCAAATCAGACCCTTTGGATAGTGTCTGCATAAATCTTCCTGCCGGGGCATTGGACTGAGGCCATCGGGGCATTTTCTTAAAAATGTTTAATGCTTATGGACTTGAGATAGTCTGCCACATCTTGCCTCTGAAAAGAAGGTTTGTAGGAAATCTGTCATTCCTGTATTGTCACCCCAGATTTTTCACCTTTTTGCGGACTGTATATTTTTTCTGGTTTTAGAACGTTGTGCACTTTACCCCTGCTTGTAGTAAAGTACCTGTGCTCACCCTTTTAATATGGTTGAATTGGCATTTTCTTAATTGGTATATTTATCTTGCCTATAAATCCCTAGAATGTGGCACAAAATGTATCTAGGGCCCAGAGGTTAAATACCACTAGTGGACTGCAGCACCTATTGAGCCATCCACTGCAGTGGAATAGCAAATTTGACTTCAGGCTACCATTGTAGCCTGACTGGATCAGTGTAAAAATTGCAATTCGACCTGCAAAAACTGGCAGCTAAAAATCTTCATTTAAAATATTTGTCACCCCTATGCAAGTCTTGTAGCCCACAAGGCAGGGTGCATGGTATTTAAAAGTAAGACATGTACAAATGTAATGTTAACATGTCCTTGCATTGACTAGCACCTAAAAGCTATTTTCACTATGGTCGGTCAAGCTGACCTATGTAGGAAACCAGATTATATATTAAAATACAAATTCTGTATCTCGGGAATGGGATCAGCTAGAAAAATAATGAAATAACTATTTTTAATAGTTATTAAAAATCTAATTTAATGGTGGAGTCAGGTTTTAATACAAATAAGGTAAAAGTAACTTTTAGAAAGTTACCTTTTCCCTGCCTGAAGTTCCTGGATGCTAATTTGCATTGGCTCTCTAGCTTCTCCCAGCCAGTAATTAGCTGTGAATAGGTGTGGAAGGTCTCCCAGGAGCAAAGAATAGGTGACCTAAATGGGCAGATATGACTCCTCAAAATATTCAGGGCTGGTGCTGTGGGTATCCTTTAGACAGTAAAGTGTCAATTGCTACTTGAGTGTTAAATTCTGCTTGACAGGTCAGCTGGGTTCACATATAACATGTAGGACACACTTGAAAAGGGAGAGAACATGATGCCACTTTTGATTGCTGGAGGACTGTATTTTTGTCCTACCAGACTTCTGCCTCAGGGTTTACTGTGGGTACAGTGGCTGCCTCAAACTGTATTTTAGTGTTTATCTGAGAGGATACTAGGATTAGCATAGCAGACTCCCTACACACATCCACAGCTTTTAGAGCCCAAGTTTAGTGGCTGAAGACCATCGCTATCTTGAAAATACCCAGAGTGGGGATAATGGGCCTCAGTAACTTTTATCCCATTGGTTACGGCGTGCCCAGGAGTCATTCCTACCCGCCAGGCACCCACTTCAGAACACTTCCTGGACCCCGAGAAGATCAGAAGAGGAGTGGATCAGCTGTCTGTGACCTGGGAGGAGCCCTGAAGGACTGGATCTTTTCCTTCTTGTACCCCGGACAAAGAAGTAGACTCCAACGGTCATAAGGATGACCTCCTGTACAAGCTACAGGAGGCCTTTTCCTTGAAGTACCCAGCTGAGCCAACTGCTATTGGCTTCTGCAAGTGCTTCCCCTGTAGTCCTGGAAGGTTTTGGAAGTGTACTCCTGTGGTGGATTGGAACTTAAAAGCCTGAGAGCCTGATTTAGACTTCAGAGCACTGTATTTCCTCTGTCAGGATTATGATACTCTGTCACCGTGATGGAAACTTGTAGTTCTTATTTGTAATTGTGTGCCGGCACTGAAGATCACTTTAGTCATTTACAAGACCCGCCATCCCTGCAGTTCTTGTCCATGGGTTAAAAGTTTGAAAGACGGCTCTGTCACACATGACTGCCCCGTCAAACTTTTAACATGTTTTTGTTTCTTCAACACTAAGATCTTAAAGTGGGATCTTGTGTTAGAATTACCAAAAACTAATGCCCCCACACTATGGGAGTTTTCTCCCATTATATGCTGGCAATTTAAACATTTTACTGTCCATTACAGTCTGTTTTTTCACTGCAGGTAAAGTAAAAATTGGCCATTCAACTGCCCACTCGAAATCAGAGAGGCAATCGAATGGCCAAAATGTCCCACAGCCCTTACTCCTGTGGACTGTTGGAGGAGTAGGCTCTATCACTGACATTCTTAAGTATGCCTGACTGTAAATCATGTTGGGGGACCTTCAGTTTGGTGGAGAGGGTACTCCGTCACTGTTGCGACAGAGTACCCTCTTTGCCAAACTCTAAATCTGCCATAAGTCAGAAGGTAAAATTTTGACTATGATGAACCTGGTTTGGGTATTCGACCCACACACCATTACAGTCAGCCTCAAATTGCGTCTATCTCCGAACTACCACCACCAATGATTTTCATTGATTTTGCAACCCCAACTGAGGTCTGGGACTTGCTCGAATGATGGCGACCAGGAAACAAAAGACCGCAGCACAAACAATGAATTGCAGGTCAGCTGGGTGCTTCCAGAGATGGAGGGGGGACCCAGCGGAGTAAGGGAGCCAACAAGAGCCCACGGACACTGGCAGAGAACACAAGAGACACTGATCCAGGTAAGCCACGGAGAATCAGCTAAAGGAGGCTCCCTAATGTTCTGGAGAGCAATATTTCAGGACATGCGCTTGGGGCTGAAAGCATGTACCCCTCTGGGCATGGATCTACACCAGGCAAACTGCTCTTGTGACTAGATATGTCTCCTACGGCTATTGCCTGCCTTGTTGCGAGACCAGTACTAAATATTTGATTGGGAACAAGGGAAAGTTTACGGAGCTACTATTATGACACTTGCTGAGCTACCTGTTTAGACTAGTTTTGGGGCAACAAGCGCTGTGCAAAGCTGAGGAGGCGGGCGGATTTGAGCTCACTATTCATGGATGAAGGGAAAGAGGAGTTCTTTGGGGGGAAATGTACTTGTTAAGTTTTCAGTGTTCGGTGTTTTCACTGTCAAGAAATACGTATGGGCGAGGAGGCCCAAATTCACACCGATTGCCCCACTAGGGGCAATCGGTGTGGTCTCAAGGCGCTTGTCCGAATACCGCCGTGGAACCCGTCCTGGCTTTCCCTGTGAGGCGTCCACTTCTGGGCACCCCCAGGGTGAAGGCCAGGCATCCTTAGAAATAAACTCCATAGTGTTGGTGTGATTTACTACAAATGTGCTGCTGACATGTGCGTCAGCTCACCTTGTGAGCTCAGCCATTTGGAGGACGGTGTGTAATCCTTTCAGACCATGGGGGAGCTCGGGATGTTTTCCCTCATTGCCAAAATGTTTTGTTGCATGGGCATACAGAAAGATCACACAGACACACTGCCGCTGAGAACAACCCTGTCTCAGGAACTCCAGGGATTGCAACACCGCTGTTTTTATTAACTTTTTACATCAATCGGACCAAACCCCTCAAAAACAGGGGTGAACATACAACTTGGCACACTTATTTCCTTGAACCCCACATGCTGCTGAACAAACCCCACAATGCCAATGCAGCTCTCTGTCAAACCAGTGTTTGTCAAACCAAAGAGCTTTGACAAAAAGGTAGAGAGCTGGGTTTTGGAAGAGGTGGAAGTTGACAACATGTCATTCATGGGGATAAGTTGTTAGTGTGATGGGTCATACCAGACATAGTATACCCTGGTATTAGGGATGGCAAGACTGTTGAGATGGGGTCTATTTTTCTTCCTTAAGAAGACCGACATCAGTTATGGCAATTGGCATTTTGGGGGTCAGAGGCAGCAGGAGATATGGTTTGTTTTGGAATGGGCTTAAAGAGGCATGAGACTAGGTAAATGATCTGTTTTTTAGAGGACCGGGTGGCAGAAGCCATGTGTCATGCAATACTGGAATGGATTTTAAATGAACAAATAAGGGACACTAATGTTTTTTTTTAATGTTTGAGGGTACAAGATGCAAGAGTTTCCGTAATATAATCAAAAGGTATTGTTGTATGTATGTTTGGCAGAGGAGCAGGGCAGTGCATGTTTATTTTTGTGCACAGAAAGACAGAGAAACAGTCTAAAATAGTCTAAACAGGTTGGATGGCGGGGCAGGACTCTTGATGAAGGTTTGACTACAGTGCTACCCCGAAACGGCCATACGATCCCCTGAGAGGCAAAGACTCCACGTAATTCGGATGGAGACTTACAAGTGATAGGAATATTATTCAAATCACACACATAAGGGCAGCTACTCTGCCCTTTTTTACTGACAGGATAGGGAATCCCCTCTTCTGCACCCCAGTGAGTCCAACCCGAGCCCTGAAGAAAGTCTAGGACTTTATGGCCACATACGGACTGAAACATGTTGGCACTAGGGTCTTAGGACCATAACACTCCAATGCTGACCCATTTTTAGTTATTTTTAATAACCCCGACAGACCCAATAATAAAGGGAAAGCGGGGTACTGTCGGAGTTTTTTTTACATCTTTAGCCCCCCTGGTCTTCTATAAACTTCAAAGAGCTCCCAACACTGTGGTTGAGCCCACCCCGACTTCTAGGCGTCGGGGTGACCCGATGATGAAGCATGACACCACTAGGGTGTGTGAGGGTAATTAAACAAAAAGGAATTATTTCCTTCCTCACCTATTGGTGAAGTTTTCATACCTTCTTTCAAATTAAATGCTTTGTGTATCCCCATAGTTCTAGTTTTTCTCAATTTGATAGTCACACGATCAGTTGGAGTGATTTGTGTGGTTCAAGGAATGTGCACATTGCTGGAGGTACTGAAATACCTGCTTGATGGGTGAATTGGAAAACAAAATATGTACAGCGACTATGTGTTAAAATCGTCAGATTATGCAGCAGATAATGTATTATATGGCAAATATGGGAAATGGGAAACTAATACTAAAAATTGGGATATTTTGCTCTTTCTGCCACACCTCTCACTCCTCCCACTGACCCAATCCATTGGTTATTCCCGCCCTCTGTTTCTCCTCCTACAGTTCCCCTACTTTTTTCCCCCACTTCGACCACTGCCTGGCACTAACATGTATTAGAGACAACTGTGGGCTTTTACCACTGGGTCTCTTAGAGAGTGACACCTCAGGTCCATACACGGGGGCTAAACACAGCACGTTTCTGAGCTCTCCGCACAATGTGTGTGCTGTTTGACGCCAGAGTTCTGCAGCTTGTTTTGAGGAAATTAAACATCCCCGTGTGCTTGTATAAAACATAGCTGCCAAGTGGCATTGGCACCATGTCGTGTCCATTTGTAGCTTTTATCCAACAACACTTTGCATGCTGGAATGTTTAACCCCATACTTAGATGGTCACAGCACAACTACCAGAATGCAGGGCGCTGTTGGATTAAAATTCAGGCCTGGCTGGCGGTGTCACACGTGACAATAGAGCCATTTAGAGGCAATGGTGAATCTGGAATTTAGCAGGCGTGTCTATACTCTTAATAAATTGTACATACCGCCAGTGTTGACACACTGAGGTCTGAGGCCTCTATTTGTTATGAAGTAAGGCCCAGTCTGGTGGTTCAGTCCTTGTGAGGGAAGCTATTGGACTTGTTTTTACCATGCACTTTGAAAGTATTTTCACCTAGATGCAAGAAGAAAGTTGGATTGTTTTACAAAACATGCTTGATTTTTGTATATTGCTGGACTGGTGATTGCTTTATTTTGCACTTTGAAAGTATTTGCACTTTTTCTTTTGCTTTATCAACTACAGTTTGTATACATTGCCATTAAGTACTTGCTGATGTAGTTTGTTTTTATGTTTTTATTCTACATGCAGTGTTATTTATGGTGTTGCTTGCACTTGTCTTTAATACGTGTACCTTAAATCTTGTATTTAGCATTGTTTACACTAAAGAAATGATAAATTAATAGAGACAAACATCTGCATCAATGTTCTGAGGCATCCAAACAGTTTTCTTCCTCAGCCTTGTTTGCCTGTCTGTTTTGCAGTGCTTAATAATAAGACATTATGATTGAAATTGCTTTCTCAGTTCATGTTATTATCATGCACAGCCCTTGACAGTCGCTAGTGTGTGGCATGCAGATAATTCACCAGTCTATTTCTCTTGACTTTCGCAGGATACTGAGTTATAGCTTGTGTACTTCTCATGTATATTGTCAGTCGAGTTTTTATGGAATTGCAGGTGTGGGTTGGTCTTTCAAAGTTTCAAGGTATTGTCAATTCTATTTCAGACCCATCATAGTTGTTCTTTGTTCTTCAGCCATAGGCATTTCCTGAGACAATTGGATCACTCCTTGGCATTGTTCTGATTGCTGCCTCAGTTAAATAATCTGCTTTTGACAGTATTGTTACAAATGGCATTGCTTGTATGTTAAGAGTGTTTACCACTTTCTTATTAGAACTTAGAGAAAGACATTATAGAGGCATTTCATTTAAATGTTGGAGGTTTCAAATCAAAATATGCTAGTTTAGTTACGCCACTGATGACACCTGTCTCATAAGAAAGCAAGGAAAGGTCAGGCACAAACCCCAAAAGTAGGACATTTGATAGGTGCAGAGAAGTAGAGAATCGTGTTCTTTCCTTAGCTGAAGTAGCACCATGGGCTGTACTAATAAAGTTACAATGAAAGAAACCAATCAATATTGAAAAAACTGTAAAGCAGGCCCAATCTAGGAACACACATCAAATGAATAATCAAGTATCCATTTTTACGAACATACAAGGGGAAATGACCCTTAATGATTGAACAATAAACCATTCAGAAATGAATAAACAATACAGCTGTGGCTGTGAACAGCTACAGCTTTGAGTTTGAAACACTACATAGCACAATCTCAGTAGCTTTCCTTCGAAGTACATTAATTGATACAATGCAAATAAACAACACCACGGAAAAGACCAGCTTTTTATCCAGTTATGAAAAAGGAAAAGAACAAAAAGAGATCTATCATGCACGCAGCTCAACTTTTAAAATCCACGTTTTGCTTAGCTGTTAGTGCAATGAGACGAAAGGCCCAGTAAATTAGCTTTGTGGCCTACTTATGCTAGCTTAGACACAAAATGAACACTGAAAGTCTATTAATAAATCTGTTCGTACTATAACATGACACTAGGTATGGGTAGTATTACTAGACGTTGCAATTTGATAAGATAATTTTATTTTCTGTCTTGTACTTTTGTTTCGGAAAGAATTGCATTTTGTTTTTGTAGTCTGGCATCACTTCCATTTAATGAAACAGATTAACACATCTGATAATTATATGATTAAGAAACTCCAAACTGGATTAATGGTTTCCTTGTGGCATAAGAAAAACTGTAACTCTAGGTATATGTGTGGGCAGATGGTGGAGTAAATACAAAAAATCCACCCCCAAAAACATTTTCATGTCACAATATTATTTAACCAATGCAGCAATCTCATGGGTCTTCTGGTGCAAGATGTTTGACTGTTATAATAGTCAGCTCAACACCATATCAATATTCACTACTAACTCAGTGACTTTGTTGGTATCCCATGAAATCCATGAAAAATTATATGATCAAGGATCTATGGGGTCTATTACGATGGCGGGCGGACATCAGGGCACGGGACCGACCGCCCATGTCGCGGCGGTCCTGCCATTCAGATTAGGATGCGCCCGCCACACTGGCGGTCGCATCCCACATTTTTAACATTGCAGCAGGTGGTGCTGTAAGGTAGCACCCACCGCAATGTTAAAAATGAATGTTGTGCATTTGCATGCACAATGTGACAGGCACCGCGTGTTGCCTGCCACCTTGTAAATACAAATGCAGGGGGGTACCATAGGTACCATCCATGTGCACCCACTACCCCCAACACCCTGGGGGCCCGCTACAGGCCCCCAACAGCAAAGCTGCGAGCCTTTCCATGGCGGCAACGCCGCCATGGAAAGGTTACTCACTGCCCGCATCATAATATGGATGGGGGTGTCTTGCAGACACCGCCACCATATTATGCAGGTTTTCCGTTTGGTCGAAAAGTCGACCGGCGAAAAAGCAGTGAACGGTCTTTTTGTCCGCCCCGGACCCCCCAGCCATCTTAATGTGGCGGGGGATCATTCATGGCAGGATGGCGGGCGGATTGCCCCCACCGGGCCGGTGTTGGCTACCGCCGGCCCTGCGGGGGCGATCCGCCCACCGTCCTAATAAGCCCCTATGTCTTTCAGGAAAAGCCCCTGAACCACAGGATTCTGTGGGGAAAAGGGGACTTACAGCTTTTTTCCTATCAAATATATTACATTTTTCTTTTATAAGGCAAAAACCTGAGGCTTATGTATAAAAGGAGCAGAAGGAGTACAAACATGTTATCAAACAATCTATTATCTAACTCTTATCAGGCTATTGTTTTTCTGTAAGGTACAGTTCCCGCTGCTCTTGGCTCCATTACAACTTAAAGTCACAGGGTAACAAGTGTGCATTAATACCAGATATCTTGTAAGATGGTTAAAAAGTGGCACGTTTCTGCATCTCCCGTACCCATCTATGTCTTAAAACGTCTTCAGAGCAAGGTAATGGTGAAATATACCATACTTCGCTAAATATGGGGTTGGTTGCCTGACAATGTGTTTCTTAGTGAGACCATCTGTGTGGACTCACTACTCCTGCAGTTCCAGATCTAATATTAACAGACTTTGCTCTGCATGGCACCTGAGCAGGACCAGTATAATATGTCAAAGTCTGTCGAGGGGTTTTCTCAAGCATTCCATTTACTCCCAGCACCACCTTCATCTGAAAATGTAAGGCAACACACACCAGAACCTGAAAGAGTAATACTCCTAAAACATAACCACAACAATATTAAAAAATAACAGTAACAAACACTTTGAATGCCAGACTGGGTTGTGGTTTATGATACTTATAAAGGGCTCAACAATAGACTGCCAGCTGTACTACGCAACTTGCTTTCCCATACCTAACAGTAAAAAATAAAGGTGTTTGGTTCGGTATCAGCCTTAAATATTGACACCCAAATTTAGAAAGTTTGCAACTACTGTTTCCTTCTCCTGTGCACCTTAAAGAAAATGATTTCTTTTAATCGCAAAGACAAATGGGCCTCAGTAGAAGGACCTTTGATTCTTCATCGCTTGGGGTGCACAGACAAAATATAGACTCCAAAATATCGAATGGACAAAATATTGAGTTAAAAATATCGATAATAATAAAATATCGATAACAAAAATATCGTTGGTCAAAATATCGATTAAAATAATGATAAAAAAATATCAAGTACAAAAATATCGACAAAATATATATAAATAGTCAAAGTAAAAAATTTCGATAATATGTAGAAAAAAGGTTAAAAAAATTTAATTAAAAAATATTAATTAATAGTAATATAAATTGTAGTTAATAATTAATTGGTAAATAATTAATATTAAGTAGTTAATTAATTAATATAATTTTGTACATATTTTTAATTATTAATTAATTGGTAATTAAATAATATTAATTAGTTAATTACATTAATTAGAGTAATTTATTTATATATATAAATTTTAGTTATTGTTAATTAATTAATTGGGAAAAAATAATATTAATTATTAAATTAAATTAATTACAGCTAATGTGCTAATATATTTACTTTATTGTTATTGTTAATTAATAATTAATTGGTAATTAATTAATATTAAGTAATTTTGGGTAAAGGAGTATTTTTAGGGTTCAGGGTCAGTTTTCAGTTATTGGGTAAAGGGGTATTTTTAGGGTTCAGGGTCAGTTTTCAGTTTTTGGGTAAAGGGGTATTTTTAGGGTTCAGGGTCAGTTTTCAGTTTTTGGGTACAGGGGTATTTTTAGGGTTCAGGGTCAGTTTTCAGTTTTTGGGTAAAGGGGTATTTTTAGGGTTCAGGGTCAGTTTTCAGTTTTTGGGTAAAGGGGTATTTTTAGGGTTCAGGGTCAGTTTTCAGTTTTTTGGTAAAGGGGTATTTTTAGGGTTCAGGGTCAGTTTTCAGTTCTTGGGTAAAGGGGTATTTTTTGGGTTCAGGGTCAGTTTTCAGTTTTTGGGTAAAGGGGTATTTTTTGGGTTCAGGGTCAGTTTTCAGTTTTTGGGTAAAGGGGTATTTTTAGGGTTCAGGGTCAGTTTTCAGTTTTTGGGTAAAGGGGTATTTTTTGGGTTCAGGGTCAGTTTTCAGTTTTTGGGTAAAGGGGTATTTTTAGGGTTCAGGGTCAGTTTTGGGTTTTTGGGTAAAGGGGTATTTTTAGGGTTCAGGGTCAGTTTTCCCTACTGTTGCACCCACTGGAGTGGGAATAGTATTTTTTATACTTCTGGTATCGTACGGTAATATAATAGTATCTTATTTAATTATAGTATGTTACTATATATATATGTTTTAACAAATAAGATTGTAAAAAAAAATATATTATTTTTATTTATTATTTAATTATTATAAGTTAATGTAAGTATTTTTAAGTATATTTTAGTAATTACATTTTAATATTAATTTAATTTAACACTGTTTTTAATAAAGTCGATATTTTTTACAACTATATTATTGTAAACGATATTTTGTACTCAATATTTTTGTACTTACCTGTTTGTAGATACAAACTCGATATTTTGACTGTCGATATTTTGTCCCTCGATATTATTTCAGTGATCCATCGCTTGGACTATGACAAACAAGTCTACATGGGGCTTACCAGAAAAGGCAAGAAACTTCAACACATTCTAACATGGTGGTCTATTTAGTTAGCAATCTATGACATTTCAACCATATTTTGGAAACCCAAAGATCACTACAGTGGCTACCAGTCTGCACAGGTTTCTCTGTGTTATGCATTAAGCAGTCTCTCGGGCTAGGCCCAAATTCCTTTCAGATTTGATTGTTCTCTATGTGATAGCCTGATTGTGAAGTTCTCTATCTCGCAATCTGTTAAAATTCCGTAGTTTAAAAGGTCTGCTGTGATGCCAGATTGTTCTCTATAATGGGCCCTGAACTCTGAACACCTTAGGTTCTGAAACATTATGATAAATTCCATAAAGCATTGAAAACCTTTCTCCTCTGTTAACCTGCTCCTATCCTGTGGTTATTCTTCTTTTTGTATTGTTTTCTTTGTTAGTATTGGTCTTCTATGATTGTTCTAAGCCATGTTATCACCACTGAAAGTGCACTTTTGAAATAAATACATAAACAAAGACGGGTACTACTATTCCTATAATATTGCTTACAAGTATTCTTCATTACCTATAGTCCTACACTGCTTCATTCCAGTCCTTAGGTTTATGCCACACAAACTCTGCAAAACATGTGAAGGACAATGATGCATCCACAAATCTCATATTAAAACAGGGATGAGCCATGACTTTCTCTACTACTTCTTCTTGTACCTCTTCTAGCACCTTTACCCTTGTATTTACTCTTAATTTCCCTTTATCACATGGAGTTCCTGCCCATCCACCCAATCTTTGGAACATATTCAAACTCTGGTTCTGGTCTCCGAGAAGGAAGTGATGAGTTGTTTGCTGCTGTCACAGTAGCACCCTCACAAATATCAACTGACAAAGCTAGTCGATCACAAACCTGGAGCCACAAAATGGAGTGGGTATCAATGGAATTACCAGGCTTGGGGAAGCTGAAGACGCAGGAGCCTGAATCACTTTGGGACCTATAACAGTGTGAGGCTGAACTGCAAATGAATGCCTTATGTGTTTCCTGTCTTTATTTGGTGAGATCCTACACCAGCCTTCGGAAGAATGTTTTTTCTTCTCTATCCTCTTTCCAGGCATATCCATAACACACATGGTAAAACTCAAACATAGAACTGAATACCATTTCATAATCACACTCATGTATTCAGAACATTTCCCTGATGGGATCGGCCCCTGCATTGTAAATGGGCATGTACCTCTATCTTGAGTCCCGGCTGCATGTGAAATTGGTATCTGGACTTTTTCTTTGGCGCAGCTAACACACTTATCTTGTGTGCACACTGACGCCTAGGCCTGTTCATAGTGACTCTAGGGTCAAAACCTGTGCTGCGACCTGACTGGGAGCACTGACCAAGCCCTGTGCCTCCACACTCCCAAGACCTCTGCAACAACCTCGGCGCCTACTTCCACCACAAGATTAGGGAGATTTTTGACAGCCTTGATTCCCAAGACTCTCTCACCACACCCTACAACACCAAAACCCAACGGACCCTACTCAGCTGGACTCCTCTCACCACTGCTGACAACCTCAAGAACATGAAGAGCATCCACTCTGGCACACTTTTGAACCCCTGCTCGCACCACATCTTCAACAATGCCAGCACCACCATCACCCCCAAACTCTGCCGCACCATCAGCTGCTCCATCAACTCCGCCAACTTTCCGGAAGACTGGAAACACGCTGAAGAAACCCTCTGCCGTCCCAAAAGGACCTCAGGAACTTCAGACCCATCTCTCTTCTCCCCTTCCCAGCCAAGGTCATCGAGGAGGCCATCAATGCCCAACTTTCCGAGCTCATCGCAGCAAACCACATCATGGACCTCTCCCAATCTGGCTTCCGAAGCAACCACAGCAACAAGACGCCACTCCTTGCCACAGACAACTTTCGCACCCACTTCGACCAAGGCGAAACTGTAGCACTTATCCTCCTGGACGTCTTGCCTGCCTTCAATAATGTCTCTCAATGCACACTATGCACAAGACTCCACGACGCTGGCATCAAAGACACAGCCCTGGAATGGATCTGCTCCTTCCTCACCGGCCAAACAAAGAGTCAGACTACCACTGTTCCGATTGGTACCCACAAAGATCTGCTGCTGAGTGCCTCAGGGCTCCCCCGTGAGACTCACTCCCTTCAACATGTACATGGTTCAGCTTACAGTCAACGTCAGGAGCCACAGATTCAACATCGTCTACTACCTTGAAGACACTTATCTGATTCTCTCCCTCACCAATGAACCCACAGTCACCAAGAACAATTTTCACGATGGGATGAAAGCTGTCACAACCTCGATGAAAAAAAACTGCCCCAAGATCAACTCAGAGAAGACTGAATTCCTCAGCATGGGCTACATCCCCTCCACCTGGGACGACTCCTTGTGGCCTGCAGCACGTGGATCCCGCCCAGCCCCACTGACCACACACAAAACCTCAGCATCATACTGGACAACTCGCTCACCATGTACAGCTAGATCAACGCCGTCTTATCATTCTGCTTCCACACGTTTTGCCTGCTCTGAAACATCTTCAAGTGGATCCCCACCGAGTCCAGAAAGTCTGTCACCCAGGTACTCATCAACAACAGAATTGACTACAGCAACGCACTCTACGTCTGCATCACCCAGAAAATCCTCAATAAACTGTAGAACATTCAGATTGTCTCAGCTAGACTCATCCTCAACATCCCCTGCTGCAGCCACATCACCAGCCACCTGAGAGTCCTCCACTGGCTACCAGTCAACAAAAGAATCACCTTCAAGATCCTCACACACGCCTACAAAGTCCTACACGATGCTAGCGTTCCTCAACCACCGCCTAGCATTCCACAAACCCACCAGAGACCTCCGCTCCAGCCAAATTGCCCTGGGCACCATCCCACATATCTGCAAGACCACAACCGGAGGAAGATCCTTCTTCTACCTTGCAGCAAAGACCTGGAACCCTATGCCTCTCCACCTCAGGCAATCACCATCACTGCCTTAATTAAGGAAGGACCTCAGACCTGGCTCTTCAAATGAACCACAGTGCCTTCGACGGACCAGCAGCTTCCCCCCTCCAGCGCCTTCAGACCCTTACAGGTGAGTAGTCGCGCTCTTCAAGCCACCTGATTGATTGATTGATTGACATTGTACTACTGTCCATGTCCTGGGTTATGGCTCAAAGCTGTGTGAAGTGGTGGTGGCTGCATACTAATTATTGTACTGAACAGAACTTTTTCTGGTTCAGATGGAGTGGGGTGCCTACTGGCACGCCAAATATAGAGTATAGCATATAAGTGACACACAAAATTGAGTTTTGACACCTTTGCTGTGTCGAGTGCACATGTCTAGCGTATGCATGGTTGCTTGATTGACATTGTGTACTTGTGAAAGCATGGTTGTTGAGACAGTGAGATCCATGTTGTATTACCCCAGGTTTAACATGGCATAAGATGGAGGAAATGTCGTAACAAAACTTGAGAGGGCCCCTCTGCAAAGTACATGGTGATTACCCATTCTCCGCAGCCCACCACCTACACTTTTGCTGAGGGCCGGGCCCCCCGCGTTGCGGGGGTTTATATTACGCCACTGGATGGAGGATAGGATACTGCTTCCACTGATTGTCAAGGTGCATTGCTTGCGTTCCTGGAGCTGACAGGAGAAGTCCCAGACAATGAAGTGTAGAAGGATGGACACAAAAAGACCCTTACAAATTATAGGAGGGCCTTTCAGCAAGGGGTTGCTGATTAGTTCCTCCTAAACATTATCATTTGGCTGATAATAGTAGAATGGAGATTATTCAGCACATTCCGTTGCTAGGGATTTGAAAGTTTCCAGACAGTGCTCACACTTTTGTCTTTCCCACAATGCTGCTTTAGGAAGACAATGACAACCAGGTGAAGAGCCTTCAATCTTCACTGTGCTCCTGTCTACCTGACAGATTGTCTCCTAGAAGTCCTAGAAGTGAGGGGACATTACCTGAAGACTGCACTACTTGCTGGAGAGCTGTGGGTCTGCCTAGCACCTAGATAGAAGACTGTGTGCCTGCTCAGAGAGTGAAGGAATGTGCCTAGTCCTGGAGTATAAGAAACTGGCTCTATATATACTACTCCAAAATGAGGTATGGTGTGTATAGAGTCCAAGTGTCCCCAGAGGTAGGGAGATGGTGATATTTGATAGAACCTTACTCTCTAATAGTGGTAGCTTGGTCGAGCAGTAAGGCAGTATCAGAGGACAATGTTAAGCATTTGATGTACACACTCAGTCAGCAAATGAATTCACACACTCAAGAACTGAACTCTAGGCCAATTGTGTTTGTATAAAAATATACTGTTGTTTATTTTTAGAACCAAGCAAGCCTGGTACAGGTAAGCATTAAATACTTTTTAGTAATACATTACTGGATATAGAACAGTTTGAAAATGCAATAGAAATTGTACTTTGTTTGATTTACAGGGGAGCAGTAGAATGCAACACTTAGCAAATACAGTAAATTGAAATGAATAGGCTTTTTCAATAAATTGCACATAAGTTACTTTTTACGTTGCTTTTCTAACTCAGTGCTGGATACCTAGATTCAGCACTGGGACATTTCCTGGAAACAGGTAAGTAATTATGTTTTGGTTATTCGCATGATTTTTAAAGAATATTCTGAAATCTCAAAACTACCCACAGAAACCTTTTGGAGCTGGACATTGAAAGGAATAGGCATTGTCAACAAATTGCAGGTAAGTTACTTTACGTTACTTTTTCTAACTCAGTGCTGGATGCCTAGATTCAGCCCTGGGACATGTCCTGCGAACAGGTGTGAAAACACGTTTTGGTTGTTTTTATGATTTTTAAAGAATATCTTTAGTTTTCAAAACTCCACACTTGGTCGTTTTTTTGGGATGGAAAATTTTCAATGTTATCCTATGGACGGAAAACGGGTTATCGATGTTCAGGCAAGTAAACAACTGTGGATGTTAAGGTTCTGGAGTTAGACTCAGGGGTCTCCCAGGGTCAGTGATGCACTGGAATTGCACCCTCAGCAGCACTAGGGCGGCCGGGTGCAGTGTGTTGAGGCCCAATGTTATCCTAGGGAGGATAGGGGGGGCTCCGGTTGGTGGCTGCTGGCAAGCAGGCCACGAGGCTGTGGGAGCAAAGGGTTTAGCACAGGGCAAGTTGGGGACCAAAGTAGCACCAAAGGTGCACCCTCAGTGGCACTAGGACGGCCGGGTGCAGGGTGCTTTTTGAGGTCGGGTGCCCCGTTGTTTCCAATGGAGAACCTCTGGGACAAAGAAACACTGCAGGCTCGGGATGAGGATCTTCCAGGTGCGACCACCACTTCGAGGGGTAAGTTGGGATGTTGAGGGTTGGTTAGGCACCGTTGGTTTGGGCACACAAGGCCGTGGGGCGTCGGTGCAGGGGTGCCTTGGGACGTCAGATTTTCTTACCCGCTCTGGTCGTGGTAGGAGGGGTCCTTTGGATTGAGGCTACAGGCGTCGTGGTGGGGGGGTCCTTTGGATTGAGGCTGCAGGCGTCATCTGGAGGCTTGAGGCAGGTCAGGGGTTGCCGTATCGCAGGTCAGGATCGCCGGGGGATCTCCTTGTGGTATTTTTCCACTCGAGTCCGGGCTGGGGTTCGGCGGGTGAAGAGTGGGCTGTATTTGTGGTCTCTGGCTGGTATCAGAAGCTGTAGTTTAAACACGTCCGGGGTTCACAGGAGAAACAGTCTGGAAAGTGAAGGCAGGCAGGTCCTCCGGGGTTTGTGAGGTTGCTGGCTGCTGGACACGTTGGGATTTCACAGGAGCAGGTTCAAGGGGAGACAGGCTTGTAGGGCTGGGGCCAAGTCAGTGGGCGTTGTCCTCTTGTTAGCTCTGCCCGGCTCTTCGTCCTTCTTCTTCTTTTCTTCTTGTAGGTAGGCTGGATCTGAGGAAGGAAGATTCAGGGTGCCCCATAACACTAAATTTAGGGGTGTTACAGGTAGGTAACGGGCAGGGACCAATGGATCCCTTCCCTGGGGTGGGTACACCCCCTATTCTGCCACTCTCCAGTGGGAGGGCGGCAGGAGCCTGTCCCTGGTTAGCTGGGTCCCCCCATCCTCAAGATGGCAGGGACTCGAGGTTGTGCTTTACCTCGCCTCACCCACCTTAGGGGTAGAGTTGGCAGAGGTGGGCACACCTCTCTTCCTCACTTGTTTTTCCCGCCTGTTCTCCCACCCAAAGTGGGGGGTAGAACCAGTGGGGACCAGTTGCTGAAAGCAGCAAACGGTCTGGAGAGGCTCACAAAGGCGGTATGCATTTGAAACTTCTTCGTGAACCCTGCCCATTCCTGGGGGAGGAGGTTTGGCACCTCGTCCCAGGATGTGCATTGTTTCAGGCCCCTGAGAGCAGCAGCTCTTGACCCAGGTGTCCAGTAACATGTCTGGTGGGGGCCGCCTAAGCAGCCACTCAGTCAGATCACTAGAGGTTGGTCAAGTTTCAGGGGGCATCTTGAAGATGCCCTCTGTTGTGTATTTTACATTAAATCCCACACTGGCATCAGTGTGGGTTTAATCTGCTGAGAAGTTTGATACCACACTTCCCAGTCTTCAGTGTAGCCATTACGGTGCTGTAGAGTTTGTAATGACAAACTCCCAGCACCATACACTCTTAATGGCAGCACTGCACTTACAGTGCCCAGGAATGGATCTGGGTACTGCAGGGGTACAGGGCTCATGCACCTGTACCCTCACCACTGGCATAGGGCACCCAGCTAGAGGGGTGACTAATGTAAAGGCAGTGTGTGAGTGTCAGGGTACAGGGCCTCTAAGAGTGGCACAATAAGTACTGCAGCCCATAGAGGCCTTCTCTGGTCACAGTGCCCTGGGTACCTGTGGTACCATTTACCAGGGGCGGACATGTGGCCAGAGATGTCAATTGGGTTACTTTTGGGGAAAGACCACAGGCCCTGGGAACCTGATTGGCAGGGACCCAGGGCACACCAAGAAAAGTGCATCAGTAGCCTGGCAAAAAGTGGGGGGGTTACTGCAACAGAAACCCACTTTCCTACTTGGGGGAAGTAAGTCTGTCCAGAAGTAGAAGTCCAGTCTTGTTCCTGGAGTGTGGCACATCAAGAAGAGCGGACTTGTGACTGAGAGTGTAACTGGTGCGACCAGCCCTTTGAGATGTCACTCAGCTGCACGGTGTGGTTCATGTGGCAATCAGAGCAAAGTAGCAACCATCTTGGTTTCGAAAGTGTGCTGTCCTGAATCACCACAATGTGACTAGAGGTACCTGGTCTGCCGCTGCCCAATGTGCAGCGAGTCCTGCCTTGCTGTTTGTGCCCAGAGACAAGAACCCTTTGGTATGGCCGCTGCTTCTGATCCTGTATTCGCTAACTGAGGGGCAGATGGTGCAACTGGGAAGGGTGCACCACCAACTCCCATGTCAGTCCGCATCCCAGTGTACAGATAACAAATAGCTTGTACTGAAAGATTGAGAAACTGTCTAGAAATCAAAGCAAAGGCAGTATGTTAGAGGGATTTATGATTGTCAGCGTGACCTATTTTATTCACGATACAAGCTGAACTGACTTAAAGGTTACCATAAGTAGTGCATGCTCGCTCAAGCCTAAGAGTAAACTCACACCTATGCCTGATTTCTGCCACAGATGTTTTTCATGGGAAAGAAAGCTTTAAATAGGGCTGGAACTGTAGAAATGTGCTACAGCGTCGAAGTGTATTTAGTAGAACCCTGTAGCTGAACTCCATTACAGTGTATAGTATCTGGTTTTGCTAGGAATGTAAAGCACTTTTCTTTTACTAATATAAGCACTGTACTGGACAGTGAGTTATTGTGATTTTGTTTAACTGAGTTGTAGGTCTCTACCCCCTCCCACTACCTTCCCTAGAAGTCTTTGACTGCTTGTCCTCACTACCCTGAGATTCAAGTGCAAAAGAGTTGCAACTGGCCTGGTTTGTAGAGGCATAGGAGGCAGGACCCCGGCATAATAGAGGAAAATGATCCCAACCACCATAATTGAGGCCACTGTATGTCTTGTGGCCTACCCGAAATGGGCATGACAACATCTCTACACATGTATGTAGTAACCCCGTCAACACAAAATTCAAATCACAACATCACCATTTTAAAGAATCTAAGAATCATACTTTTGTGAGTAATACTTCTCCAACTGAATAAGATAATATTTCATACTGATCAAATCTCTTAAAACATTGGGTCATGCTACAAGTGTGCTTCAGGCATAAGGCCACAAACTAAGTGATGTGCCACTCAACAGAGAGAAAATACATGGGAATTCATTGCAAGCAACAATTGCCTTTATCTGATTAGATAGTGAAAACCAGCCATTACTGTAATGCAGAGGGCACCTCAAACTTTGTGCCTCCCTCCCCCGGTGCCACTGCACTTACTGAACTATCAATCGCTACATGTCTGCTCAGCTGAAATATATTATTGTTGGTAACGTCATGAAACACAAAATAGAGAGAACTGAAATAGAAGCATATGCTTGGCCGATGAGTTACTCTTTCATTGAATTGATAATAGTCAATGATTGTTTAGCAGCTCATAAACATTTTGGAAATCTGCTCTGGAGCAAGTATTACTACAATTGAAATCTGGAGCACGTGGCTATATAATATTTCATGCAAAGCACTTAGAACTTCAGTGAAAACATTCTCTTTGATTTAAAGTACAGACTGAATGAAGTGAGTGAAGTCACACTAGATATCTTAAGGCTAAAACCGACTGAGCTACACAATTAACCTACTAGAACTATTTTGGGCTAATTAACTATCCCGGCTGGACAGGTCCCAAAGCAAAAGATTTGATATTTTTCCTAAATGCGGTGTGATTTCATAGAAAAACGATTTCATGGAATACTAATACTGAGAAATAATTTCACCTAAACTGTTTAATGGAAATGTGTTGGATGATTGGCATTTGCCATTTCAAGGACAACAATTCATAGAATGCCTTTTTAGGTTTTGACTGGCGATGCGTACTTCAGTACGCATGCGCCAAAAAACCTTTTGATGTGTGTGTGTGGGGTCGGGAATACGCCCTCTCCTCTCATTGGCTAGCTCCATAAATGGAGGCTAGCCATTGGGAGAGGGCTCCGTCCGTCAATCTCGGACCAGATTCGGGGGCGTTCCGAGAATTTTTGGCTTTTGGCTACGTCAGCCGAAAGCCTCTTCTCGTCAACGCCCCCGAATCTGGTCCGGGATTGAGGGCACCCGCCTTCCCCCACGGACAATCTACAAGCGGCACTGCTCGCTTTTGGCCATGCCCGAGGATACCTATTACTACAGCCACAGCCTCGAGGAAAAGCTACTGGACGCCAACCAGCTGCGGGAGCTGCTCAAGGTGAGTGGGTGGAGAGGGTCTGTGCACCCAGGGTCAGTCACCTGGGAGGCGTGCGCGTTGGCATCTATGTCACTATGTTGGCACACTGCATCAGGACACCATGGGGGGTGGGGGGGGGGGGGCTGGAATCATGGGCAGCACCCGGGAACTCGATGCCGAGGGTGAGTGGACATCACCGGATTCCCTGGATATTGTCGGATCCCACTTATATCCAGCAGGGCGGCCCGCCCCGCACCTTCAAACACCGGTGAAGTGTCTACCCCACCGGTATCAGGCGGGGGCTGTGGTTAGGGCTGTGGGAAGAGGGGAAGGGCGTCCGGGGGATTAACGCAAAGAATGTATAGGCAGCCAATGCTCTGTTTTCTAAAATTGCAGAATTGAATGCAGATGAGGCGACCCGCCCATGCCCAGCACCCAGCCCCAAGCCCGCCCCCTCACACAAACTTGCCTTTCCCTAGAAAACCTTCCCATTACCATAACTGGAACCCTGTTGAATTGCTGCACTGTTTGGCATCTTTACTCGCGTTATCGACCTTGGAAGGATGGAGGCCTGTTTTTCAGTTAAGGTAAGGCATTTTGTTTATTTTGCTAATCTTATGTTTATTTCTTTGTTTTTCAGGTCCAATATGGCCCGTGGCGTCTCCGGGCAGCTGTGTGCACTGCTGTGCACGAAGTGGTTCAGACAGGTATGTATGCTGCTGTTTTTCAGTTAAGGTAAGGCATTTGGTTTATTTTGCTAATCTTATGTTTATTTCTTTGTTTTTCAGGTCCAATATGGCCCGTCGCGTCTCCGTGCAGCTGTGTGCACTGCTGTGCACGAAGTGGTTTAGACAGGTATGCATGCTGCTGTTTTGCTGTTAGAGGTAAGCCATTTGGTTTATTTTGCTAATCTTATGTTTATTTCTTTGTTTTTCAGGTCCAATATGGCCCGTGGCGTCTCCGTGCAGCTGTGTGCACTGCTGTGCATGAAGTGGTTCAGACAGGTATGTATGCTGCTGTTTTTCAGTTAAGGTAAGGCATTTGGTTTATTTTGCTAATCTTATGTTTATTTCTTTGTTTTTCAGGTCCAATATGGCTCGTGGCGTCTCCGTGCAGCTGTGTGCACTGCTGTGCACGAAGTGGTTCAGACAGGTATGTATGCTGCTGTTTTTCAGTTAAGGTAAGGCATTTTGTTTATTTTGCTAATCTTATGTTTATTTCTTTGTTTTTCAGGTCCAATATGGCCCGTGGCGTCTCTGTGCAGCTGTGTGCACTTCTGTGCACGAAGTGGTTCAGACAGGTATGTATGCTGCTGTTTTTCAGTTAAGGTAAGGCATTTGGTTTATTTTG
This sequence comes from Lissotriton vulgaris, assembly GCF_964263255.1. Classification (NCBI taxonomy): domain Eukaryota; kingdom Metazoa; phylum Chordata; class Amphibia; order Caudata; family Salamandridae; genus Lissotriton; species Lissotriton vulgaris. The sequence continues at coordinate 2,099,734,256 of NC_141689.1, read as the reverse complement.
CTAATCTTATGTTTATTTCTTTGTTTTTCAGGTCCAATATGGCTCGTGGCGTCTCCGTGCAGCTGTGTGCACTGCTGTGCACGAAGTGGTTCAGACAGGTATGTATGCTGCTGTTTTTCAGTTAAGGTAAGGCATTTTGTTTATTTTGCTAATCTTATGTTTATTTCTTTGTTTTTCAGGTCCAATATGGCCCGTGGCGTCTCTGTGCAGCTGTGTGCACTTCTGTGCACGAAGTGGTTCAGACAGGTATGTATGCTGCTGTTTTTCAGTTAAGGTAAGGCATTTGGTTTATTTTGCTAATCTTATGTTTATTTCTTTGTTTTTCAGGTCCAATATGGCCCGTGGCGTCTCCGTGCAGCTGTGTGCACTGCTGTGCACAAAGTGGTTCAGACAGGTATGTATGCTGCTGTTTTTCAGTTAAGGTAAGGCATTTGGTTTATTTTGCTAATCCTATGTTTATTTCTTTGTTTTTTAGGTCCAATATGGCCCGTGGCGTCTCCGTGCAGCTGTGTGCACTGCTGTGCACGAAGTGGTTCAGACAGGTATGTATGCTGCTGTTTTTCAGTTAAGGTAAGGCATTTGGTTTATTTTGCTAATCTTATGTTTATTTCTTTGTTTTTCAGGTCCAACATGGCCCGTGGCGTCTCCCTGCAGCTGTGTGCACTGCTGTGCACAAAGTGGTTCAGACGGGTATGTATGCTGCTGTTTTGCTGTTAGAGGTAAGCCATTTGGTTTGTTTTGCTAATCTTATGTTTATTTCTATCACTCACTACTGCACTCTCTCCTCAGCCTCTTACTGCACCATCCCTTCACTCTCTCCTCAGCTCCACTATATCGTCTCTTCACTGTTGCACTCTCCTCAGTCTCTCACTGCACCATCCTTTCACTGATGCACTCTCTCCTCAGCCTCTCCCTCCACTGTCCCTTCACTGATGCACTCTCTCCTCAGCCTCTCCCTGCACCGTCCCTTCACTGATGCACTCTGTTCAGCCCCCCATTGCATCGTCCCTTCACTGCTGCACTTTCCTCAGCCTCTCACTGCATCATCCCTTCACTGCTGCACTCTCCTCAACCTCTCACTGCACCATCCCTTCACTGCAGCACTCTCTCCTCAGCCTCTTCCTGCGCCATCGCTTTACTGCTGCACTCTCTGCTCAGCCCCCCATCCAGGCTGCAGCCCTCACTCCTCCACTGCACCATCACTCACTGCTGCACTCTCTCTCAGCCTCTCACGGTACTATCCCTTCACTGCTGCACTCTCTTCAGTCTCTCACTGCACCATCCCTTCACTGTTGCACTCTCCTCAGCCTCTCCCTGCACCGTCCCTTCACTGATGCACTCTCTCCACAGCCTCTCCCTGCACCGTCCCTTCACTGCTGCACTCTCTGCTCAGCCTCTCCCTGCACTGTCCCTTCACTGATGCACTCTCTGCTCAGCCTCTCCCTGCACTGTCCCTTCAATGATGCACTCTCTCCTCAGCCTCTCCCTGCACTGTCCCTGCACTGTCCCTTCACTGCTGCACTCTCCTCAGCCTCTCCTTGCACCGTCCCTTCACTGACGCACTCTCTCCTCAGCCTCTCCCTGCACTGTCCCTGCACTGTCCCTTCACTCCTGCACGCTCCTCAGCCTCTCCCTGCACTGTCCCTTCACTGATGCACTCTCTCCTCAGCCTCTCCCTGCACTGTCCCTGCACTGTCCCTTCACTGCTGCACTCTCCTCAGCCTCTCCCTGCACTGTCCCTGCACTGTCCCTTCACTGCTGCACTCTCCTCAGCCTCTCCCTGCACTGTCCCTTCATTGATGCACTCTCTCCTCAGCCTCTCCCTGCACTGTCCCTGCACTGTCCCTTCACTGCTGCACTCTCCTCAGCCTCTCCTTGCACCGTCCCTTCACTGATGCACTCTCCTCAGCCTCTCCCTGCACCATCCCTTCACTGACGCACTCTCTGCTCAGCCTCCCATTGCATCGTCCCTTCACTGCTGCACTCTCTGCTCAGCCCCCCCATCCAGGCTGCAGCCCTCACCCCTCCACTGCACCATCGCTCACTGCAGCACTCTCTCCTCAGCCTCTTACGGTACCGTCCCTTCACTGATGCACTCTCCTCAGCCTCTCACTGATGCACCATCCCTTCACTCTCTCCTCAGCTCCACTATACCGTCCCTTCACTGTTGCAATCTGCACCCTCCCTTCACTGCTGCACTCTCTGCTCAGCCTCTCCCTGCACCGTCCATTCACTGAGCACTCTCCTCAGCCTCTCCCTGCACTGTCCCTTCACTCATACACTCTGCTCAACCTCCCATTGCATCGTCCCTTCACTGCTGCACTCTCCTCAGCCTCTCCCTGCACTGTCCCTTCACTCATGCACTCTGCTCAGCCCCCCTATTGCATCGTCCCTTCACTGCTGCACTCTCCTCAGCCTCTCGCTTCACCGTCCCTTCACTGGTGCACTCTCCTCAGTCTCTCACTGCACCATCCCTTCACTCTCTCCTCAGCTCCACTATACCGTCTCTTCACTGTTGCACTCTCCTCAGTCTCTCACTGCACCATCCTTTCACTGCTACACTCTCTCCTTAGCCTCTCCCTGCACCATCCCTTCACTGCGGGGTTGGGCAGGTAGCGGCGCGCAAACAGGGACGGCCGCTCGGGGTTAATGATTTCAATAGTGTTAAAGTGCAGTTCGATTGTGATATTTACAGTTTTGTTAACAAGACGCTGTACTCATTTGCGTAAAGTCTTATTTATTCAGCCTATACCTATTTCCCTCATTTTCATTGCTTGATTTTGCGCGTGAGAAAGTGTCACTCGTAGTCATTAAATGTCACTCATAATTAAAGTACAATTCTGAAAATGTCACACAAAGCAATCTGAAACCTTGGCAGCTGAGTGGGTGGAAGGATGAGTGGGTGGAAGGATGAGTGGGTGGAAGGATGAGTGGGTGGAAGGATGAGTAGGTGGATGGATGAGTGGGTGGATGGATGAGTAGGTAGAAGGATGAGCGGATGGATGAGTAGGTAGAAGGATGAGCGATGGATGCGTGGGTGGAAGGATGAGCGGATGGATGAGTGAGAGGATGGATGAGCGGGTGGAAGGATGAGCAGATTGATGAGTGGGCGGATGGATGTGTGAGCGGATGGATGAGTAGGTGGAAGGATGAGTGGATGGATGAGTAGGTGGAAGGATGAGCGGATGGATGAGGTGGTGGAAGGATGAGCGGATGGATGAGTAGGTGGAAGGATGAGCGGATGGATGAGTGGGCGAATGTCTGAGTGGGCGGATGGATGAGTGGGTGGATGGATGAGTGGGTGGATGGATGAGTGGGCGGATGGATGAGTGGGCGGATGGATGAGTGGGCAGATGGATGAGTGGGCAGATGGATGAGTGGGCAGATGGATGAGTGAGCGGATGGATGAGTAGGTGGAAGGATGAGTAGGTGGAAGGATGAGCGGATGGATGAGTGGGTGGATGGATGGATGAGTAGGTGGAAGGATGAGTGGATGGATGAGTAGGTGGAAGGATGAGTGGATGGATGAGTAGGTGGAAGGATGAGCGGGCGGATGGGTGGGTGGAAGGATGAGCAGATTGATGAGTGGGCGGATGGATGTGTGAGTGGATGGATGAATAGGTGGAAGGATGAGTGGATGGATGAGTAGGTGGGCAGCTGGAGGGAGGGACGAGGGAGCGGATGTATGATGAGGTCGGCGGGCGCCTGCTTTGATAGATGAGTGGGTACCGGAATGGACAAGTGGGCAGCTGGGTGGGTGAATGAAGAGATTGGCAAGCGCATGCGTAGATAGATGAGCGGGTGGATCAGTGGCTGGGTGTTCAGATGGGTTAGATGAGTGGTTGAATTTGCTATTGTAAATGACAATGCTCTAACTTTAACAAAGGAAAACCATTGCATTGTAAATGCTTGTTTCAAAATTGGCTTTTGCATGCTTTTTTTAAAAATAACTTTAGTGGCATTTTGAATTACCCGTACATCATTACACGGACACATGAACCATGTCACAGTCAAGTTCTTGTACTATCAATACATGGGCACATGTGGGGCCCCACCTCTGCATGACTTCTATGGGAATTATGGCACAATAGTCTGTTAACTCCCTTCCCCTCCTGCTCACCCTCACTTCTTTGTCATTTCACACAGCCATGCAAAAAACGACTTAACATTAAATATGATCGCCTAGGGTCATATATTGAAGCCCAACCGGTATCTTCTTCTTGTTCCTGTCTGAAGCTCAGCGGCCAGGGCCTTGATACCCCTTCACCTGTGGCCCTTTGTGTTTCTGAGGCCTGCTCCTGGCTTTTACATGCTTATTTCTTAAAGTGTAAATAAAATGGTTGTAGGTCTTTGGTAAAAAAAAAATTCATAGGTATTTAGTTCATTGCTTTACTTTTGGGGACATTATTTTGAATACATTCTCAAATAATTACTTCAGATGCCTTTATTTGTTAAATCCTCACCACCCCGAACATCATCCATCCTTGACGCCCTCACAACCACTGGAAATCTTCCTTCCCTGCCCCCTAAAAACCGCTCACCGTGCCTAGACTATGCCCATCCTGAACCCTAAAAGCCTTTCTACACCTAAACTCTTTCCATCTCGGAACCCTAAATCCCCTCACTACACCTAAACTACACCTATGCCTGACCACTAAACTACACCCATCCCTGAACTCTAATAGACCTTTCTATCCCTAAACTCAACTTATCCACAAACCTTGAAACCCCTCACTATCCCAAAACTCCACAGATTGCCAAACTTTAAGAACCCTTTCTACTCTTAAATCCCACCCATCCCTGAACCTAAGAAAACCCTCACCGCCCTTAAACCTCACCCATCCCTGAACACTAAAAAACCCTTTCTACATCTAAACTACACTCATGCAGAAGCCTTAAAATCCCTCACCAACCTAAACTCCACCCATTCCTAAAGCATAAACTTTTTCTTCCCATAAACTCCACTCACCCCTGACCTGTCAAGCCCCTGCCACCTTAAACACACCGTACATCACCCTTAAACTTTACTCATCACTGAACCTTAACCACCCTCACCATACTAAAATTCCACCCATCTGTGAACCCTAAAAAAAACTCAACATCTCTACACTCCACCATCCCTGAACTCTTAAAAGCCCACAACTCCTAAACTCCACCCATTCCTTAACCCTAAAAACCTGTCTTCACGACTGAACTCCATCCATCATGACGTGCAAAAACCCTGCATCACTCCTAAACCTAACCCATCACTGAAGCAAAAAAACACTCCATATCCCTAAAGTCCACCCAAATTTCATCTAACTTTGGATTTTTTCCTTAAATCTAGCTTTCCTTTAAAATGTTTTCATTAGTTTTCAATGTACTGTATTTCCTTAAAACAGTTATTCTTTAAAAATGGTTTTCATGATTTGATTTCCTCCAGTGTGCTTTCTCAGTATTCATTTTTGCTTTAATCCTCGTTCATCAGCCGTGTGCTGTGCTATACTGAGACATAACCGAATGTTTTACACATCCTGCCGAAGCTCGAAGAACATTACACGGGCACATCAGGGCAGTGTCCCGAAACTAAGACGTTTTTAAATACCTATTCATTTTACAGAGAATAACCACTGGACCTTGCAAGAAAACCACATAAAAGGTAACGCTTAACTAAATATTGGCCCGAGCCTGCAGCTGGGAGAGCGCGGACCGGGTTCACGTCTCGCGCAGGAGGTCTGGGAAGCTTTACGGAGCCACAACAGACCCCGGCAGCCGCCGCGTCACGTGAGCTGGCGGCCTGAATAGCTACCTTGCTTATTTATGGTCGGCCAACGAGCAGGGTGCCATCTGCTGCTGCCCAGGGTTCTCCCAAGTGTGCCCAGCTCTCCGGACCGCCCATGGACAAAAGAAAAATAGCTGCTGTAGGGATCCCCGCATACCACCGCGGCGCGCCCAGAGCGGGTCGACACTAGCCCACTCTAAGTACAGAGAAGACCGAAAGGTGGCCACTAGAATAGATTCTGGAGAGTGCAATGTGCTGACTGTGGCGCTGGCTGCCCGCGCCCACATTTTATGGCGTGCTAGCTGCACTTCAGCATTTAATCTTTCATAATCACTGGCATCGAGGGCCAGCAAAGAGTGGAAAAAACCTTGGAAAATCGCATTGGGTTCAGGTTCTAACACCAACGCCCTGTAATTACAAGGCCGTGTACAGATTATCCCTCGCTGGATGGTACTGTGGAAGAAGAGTTTTCATGCGCCACGTCCTGGCAATAAAAGCGCCAAAGTTCTGCGAAAACAAGGCATGTCAGACAGTAGCAATGTACAGCTAATGCATTAAAGAGCGGAACATGCTCGCCTATTAATAGCAACGTTTGTGCATACAATATATACACATCTAAACCCCACGTACTGTGAAGGATGCGCCCGAGTGCAAACAGATTGGGCTTGATAACATGCACCGCATATGTCATACAGGACCACAAGAAGGAAGTGAAGACGGAAGGCTGTATCAAGAAACCACCTCTGGAATGTGTATTCAAGGAAAAATGCAAGACCTAAGACAGAAAAGACAACATCAGAATTCACTACTGGAACCCCCTGCTAATGGGCCACGTCTATCAATCAATGGGCTCTAGGACGTTCAATGTGCCCAGCTGCATGTTTCTGACGTGGAGGGAAAAGAATGCTTCTCCTTAACTACCATATTATGATCAGTACCACCAGTAATAGAGGCAGCAAGCACCTATAAAAAAACTATAACAAAATAACCAGTTATTTTATCTTGGTTTTAAAATCCAAGAATTTGATTTTCTGCTTTAAATGATCTTTTTATTTGCCTGAAAAAAATATATATTGTTTTCGAACACTGATATATAGAAATCTTTAAATTAATCTGATTTACTGGAAAGCAACAGAGGCATCCACATGATTAGATTTTGGCATGAGAAGCTGTCACTTGACAGATTGAAAAGATCCTAAATATTAGCATCACATGTTCTGCCAATGAAAACACAATGGGTTAAGACAGAAGTGTTGAGCGGAGACTGCCGCAAACACGTAATATCCATTCACTTCTTTACTATCAGCATTGCTTCCAAGACAGGATTCAACACGGTCCCAACTACTTTGGACTTCATACAGCAGTAACAAGAGTTCTGCCTTGCCACAGCTCTGTTATGGTCAATCTATAGAGCCGAACATATGTGTGCTGTTCACCAATACACACAGACCACGGGTAAAATCAAGAATATGACCGTAATGTGAGTTGGGGCAATTAAAAATGAGGTGAAGCCCATCGATCCATAATAACAAAAGCCCTGAGTCTACAGTTAGCTGGATAATAGACTCCTGAAACTCTGTGCCTTGTTTTGTCTCCTGCTATCTCTATGTCCTTTCTTTATGTCAATGTCCCCCTATTCCACATTCGTAAACTTGCGGGGTCAGTGAGACCGGAGTGTTGAAGAGCGTGTGTAGCTTAGCTGCTGAGGGGGTGGTATATAGCATTCAGCCTATCATAAGAGTAACTACGTTAAATTATCTCTGGTATGGGTGGATCTATTAATGCATTTATTACCTTACCTCCTCGTTTCTTCTCTATTTCAGTGCTCTAAAGCTGCCTAGCGGGAAATGCAGTATAATAAACGTATCCCTTGGTATGGTTACTCAGTGTACAGAATATGTAAGGCCAGCCAACAACTGGTCAAACACAACCAAGTCTAAGGATAGAGGAAGGCAAAAGATGGCCTTAATCGCATGTCTCACAAACCAACTATATTTTTTACATTATTCACACAATAAGGTTCACTCTCTCATACCTACTCCAACATAGCAGAGTAAGACTAGAGATCCCAGCTATTATACAAGAGGAACTAGATACTGCCGGTCACATTGGAATGTTTTTTTATAAGTTGAGCGAGATGTCTTCAGTCAGTCAAAAAACTTTATTTTGGTTACACAAGTAACCATAAAAATGCATCTTACTCAATGGAGGCACAGATATCGAATTAGCTATGGACATACCACAAGGTATTATTTTAGAGTTTCAATCCCTTATCTTGAACTATTAGGACAGTCCTGCACACCTGGTCTGGTAACTATAAGCCGTACCCGTTTTGTAATCAGGTTGAATTATGCCCCTGGTACATTTACCATAAGTACATAAAGAATATGGGGCTATTATAACCAGAGCAAACTAGGGACCAGTGGTGAGAAAAGATACACAGTTGACAGTCGCTTGAAATGGAAAGATCAAGTTGGCGTACAACATCTTAAGTTAGCACGGCTAACTGGCTGTCTAATAAAGGAGCAAAAGAGTTCCATCACTAAGCGGGTCACCCCAGCTCTCAAGATCTACGACGCCAAAATCAGTACTGCAATCTTGTATGGCGCAGACCTCTGGGGCTACATGGACCTCTTAAATCTCTTTAAAACCCAATGCAAGTTCTTACGGAACTTGGTAGGCCTACCTCAGTCATCTCCATCTATTCCCCTCTGCTTGGACCTGGGGTGCCTTCCAATCAATGAGATGGCAAGATTCAGATTGGTGGCCCTATGGAGGCGAATATGGACCTCCCCTGACCAGTCTTTATTTGCGAAAGAACTAGCAGAGGTCAGGTCAATTGGTGGTTCAGGAAAAATCCCATGGCTCCAAGCCGTAAAAAGTATCTTGGTAGACATGGGTTTAGAACAACTCTGGACAGCTCCCTCCACTAATGTCTTTCCCTCCAAACAAGAGTTTAAAGCATTGTACTGGGCGTCTCTTCGTCATCACCGAGTTTCGTCCTCCAGCCTTACCAGCCTCACGGGCAGGTTCCTCACTTTTAAGTTAGACCTGTCCCGGGAGCCCTACTGGGATGTCATTAATAAACCGCTGGACAAGAAACTCTATCACCAGTTCAGGGTAGGTGCTTTACCATTGAACACCTTTGTAAATAAATGGTCTACTGGTGTCTCGGATCTCTGTAAGAGCTGCCCAGGGCAGAAGGAATCCGAGGGCCATTTTCTTTTTACCTGCCCTTGCTATTTGGCGCCGCGAAACAAATGGTTAAAACCATTGTTTCAGCAATTACCATTTAGAAAATCGGCAGAGGCCATTTGGGCGCTAAAGACTATTACATCTGAGGTGTTCGTAGTGAGCTATGCTAAATATCTGGGATGGGCCTGGATCATCAGGTCAAAACATACGTCTAATCTGTTAGTGCCGTCCAATATTGCTTCATAAGATGGTTTACTCTGTTTATTGCATTTACACATGATTGCACTGACTGCACTTCTTGCACTTCATGTATGAAATGGTGTCCCTTTGATTGTTATGTTTTGTTATATAATTACCAACTTTTATGTTTCCATTAGGTTTCTTATTTAAGATGTTTAATACTTTTTTTAAATCTTCTTATGATCATCTTATTTAAGGTCTATTATTGTATGGCTTACTTGGCTTACTTTGTATGTAGTCTATGTCTATTATTGTCTATTAATGTATTATTTTATTTTACCTAGTTGTTGTAGTGAGCTTTTAATTAACAGTTAATAGATTTGCTTATGTTTTTCTCTGTAAAAAGCTTTCTAAGTTATAGTTTTAAAAATTTGTTTTACAATGTGTCTTTTATGATTTGTCAAATCGAAATAAAGACTTGAAACCTGAACCTGACTCAGACGTAAGAAAAGATACACATTTCTCCACCCGGCTGTGTTGTACAGCCGAGTGGAGGACTGTCCCAGGCTCCCAGTCACTATCTGAGCAGCAAACCAGGCCGCTCAGTCCAATCACCACACTGCTGTTATGCTGGCGACAGCAGCGTCGTGATTGGCTAGGGGAGTATGGCAGCCTATGTGCTTCCTGCTTCCATGCATCATGCACAGAAGAAGGACGGAGGAGAGGCAGTGGCAGGCAGGTAAGTGAATTGTTTTTCCTACCTTCCCGCCCGCCCCACCCGTACTATTCAGTAGCAGCCGGCACTAAAAGATATAAGGAAACTAAGTAATTAATTCTATGGTTGTGGAATAGTAGTGAATGAGAGAATAGGAAGACTTTAGATACAACAACTTTAATGAGAATGCAGTGCTAGGAGGAGACACATACTTTGTTCAAAAGAATAGAAGCAACTGAGAAAATAGCACCATGAGCAGCAGGTGTTAAAGAGAAAAACTGATACCAGCAGAGATTTGATGAAGGGCCATCAGTGCTAGATGGTGTTATATCTCCACATGTACACAATGTGTTGCTTTCCTAGGTTCCACACTCATGCACTAGTCCCAAGCACAGGTAAGACGTGCTTTGGTGTGCCATAGGTCCTATTGTTAATGCCTGATGCAGAACACACCAAAAGCCAGATAACTTTCTATTTTTGACTATTATAAACTAGAAGACACTAGAAGATTTTTTAGCCCCTACATAAAAATGCAGATTTCCTCTGTCAAACATTCAGTTTGTATGCTAGCGTGGAAATGCTCACCAGCTTGAAACTGGTTGACAGGCAACAAAAATATTACGACCAGCAACACCAGATTAAGTAATCTAGAAAATACTGAAAACTGGTATTCTTGAAAGGATAAAATGGCTGATGTGGCCTTGCTGTCCTTCCCCTGTACATGGAACACTCATGATGTTTTCTTTCTACCAGACAAAATATTGTCTAGAAAGCAAAATGTAGATACATTTGATGCAAATCAGTGGTTGGTCTTATTCATTCACTTCAGTCCTCTTCCATGTGTCTATTCTTAGATTTTAAATGTGCTAGATTTCCACTCCATCACATTAAAAACTTTTGTTAATTTTAGTTTAGTTTACGTTATAGTGGTTTTGATTAAATACTAACACCATACAATTTTAAAAAGTGAATAAAAAATAGAATATATAACTTTTAACATTCAATATTACTCCTAAATATAACACCAAACTAACTATATTTCTATAAAATTTTTAATTCATGAACGAATAATTACTATGGATCAATGATCTAACGCCTGTATTTTGGCAATCCAGAGGTTTACATTCCCCGTTCATTATTCCACTGATATAAGGTGTGATGGACTAATTCTTAAAATTTCCCACACAATCATTTCTTTAATGAAAATGATAATTTTGCTAATTTATTCACGCTTTTAAATAAACCCTGCCAAGAAATGTTTGTAGGTGCGGCAACAGCACAGACAGAGTCAACCTTCAGATAACCGAGTCTTCTTCTCTTGGCTTACCACATAACCCCAGACAGTGGGGTAGTATTACTTGTTGGTGTACCATAGATGGTGAACAATTCAAGTCATAATGCATGTCAACATCGAGCATGTAATTCAGTAACCCATCTTGCAGGTTAGTAGTCCTATACCCCACCCCACAGATATGCCTTCCATACGGGTTCTTTTTTTCTCTATATCCCTCTGAAATTGTGTGAGGCTCTGGTAGGATGAATGTTTCCACAGGTAAGTAGCAGAACCCTGGTTTCTCTGGGACAGTTCCTCCTAGCCCCAGATAGCTATAATGATTCTCTGCGTCAAATCTCACTATATACCTGTCTATCACAACATATTAGGGTCTTAAAACTTCTTTATATGTTGAGACCCCACAGAATAGCAAATATTCTGCTCGGCCTTCACAATGGGCAGGTGGGTTTGTTAATACAGTCTTCCAATCAACAGATTGAATGGCAATTCTTGCAAGAGCTAAATCTATGTACAGAGCTTTTCCCGGGTCTCCTCAAAGAAAGATATATGCTTTTACATTTCCCATAATAAAATATTTTGCCGTTTTTATATTATGCCGTTTGCCTCACTGAAATAAATGTTCAGTTGTGCTTTTTAAAAACAGATTTAACATTTATCAAGCTACTGGTTTTCAGAGACAGATGTGAGATGGAAGAGTTAGCTTAACTCTTCCATTCCAGGACCTTCACCCCATTGACACCTTAAAGACTCCATCACTCACCAACCAGCAAGGGGGTGGCCTGACTCACACCTCGAGGACCATTGCTAAAACCATTTGTAACTGTAGTCTATTCAAGATCTGGGAGCCACTAACATGCGTACACACACTGTCCTGGTGGCCCCCCACACTGTGCACATCTGGGGAGATGGGAGCAAGGTTGCAGGTCACTGGCAAGTTCACGGCTGCCCAGAAAAGGACGCCTTTGGGAATACATGTATTGAGAGAATACATCGCTCAGCGACTTTCCATCAAGTCTAGGTTTCATGCTCACCTTATTCTTGCTGGAAGTTGTCGAGAAAAAGAAACATAATAGTTCAAAGTGATATTAAGAATGTGACTTCCTTCCGTCGTATTACAATTTCTGCAAAAGTCTGGTTCTTGGCCAGCTTTTTCACAATGGTAAAGATCACCTGTTTAAATCCCTTGCCGTTACCATGCAACACAACGTGATTCTAAATATGTATGACTTCACAAATGTCCAAAAGGAAAATTACACTTGTAGTTGTTCATCATTCATTTTTGGGATTTGGTTTTTGGAATATGTGAGATACTGGAGTAGCATAAATTTGGCTCTACCCTTCTACGTTTGGCTGGGCCATATATATATTTACATTTCACCCTATGTACTCATATGATGCAATTATACTAATGAGAGATGGTGCCCCGAAGGTATAGAAGTGCATCTATTGTGTATTTTGACATATATGTGTGTGTGCATATTAACGTTTTTCCTTTTCAGAAACCTTTGGTATTAAATCTTCTATAGGCTTAGATTATAAAGTGGTGAACTAAAATGCATGTAATGCAGTGCATTCTCTAGGGATTAGGCAGACTGAATCACATGTGTTTAATGCTTTCTTTATACATGTGACCAGTGGTTGTTTTAGGGTAATAATACATGTATTAGTTATTGTGCCACACATTAGAGTACAGCACAATATAGATTGATTCATTATTAAAGATTTCATTAATTGGATTATATGTAGATTGTAGAACTAAATTGTTTTAAAGAGAAATGTTAAGTTAGCGTGATTGTGGGCCTTAAGCGTGCAGTCGAGACATTTAATCTTAATGTGAAAGTTGTTTTTCTGCATATTTTTCTCCTCTGCAGGTGCAGACCAAAGCCATTCCTTAGTTAGTGAAAAGCACATTGTATTTCAGAGGTAGAGAGGTAAGGAAGAACTGGCAAGGTCAAATGATTTTAATGAAGAATAAAGGGAGTGTTCCCGGTTGGTACTATCAGACGAAAGGGAGGAACCAAGGACGCTATGGAAGCTGAGACTGGAAAACGGGAATAGTATTCAAGGCACCACGTTCTTTTCTGGGAACTGGAAAACATATTATTATGTGTATGAGGTCATGTTTTCTCGAATGTTCTTTGTGCATTTTGATAAGTGAAACTACCTTTGGTTTAGTAAGATTCCCTTTAGACTTGAAAGGTGCAGACCTCTCTTGACATCTCTGATTATGTGGCTTCATGCAATACATGACTCTTTACTTTAGGACTTCAACTGATGTTCTGATGCGGACACCTTTCTTGCTACCTTGACTCAATAGGGTTTCCCCTATCTTTAGGTCAGCATAGGGTTTAGTAGATGTGCAAATCATTTCCATGTATGGGGAGAAGGATTGAAACCATATGACAAGTCATCAAATCCTTTTCCTTATATTTTGTATTGCCATTACTGAGATCTTTATAGGCTCTTTGCTGTTGAGGACCAATATTGTAAGATGCTTTGGTCTCCCTTTGGTTATTTTATACTTTTATACTATGTTCTTAACATTGATTTATATTAGTCTGGCTTTGAGTTTGTAATAAACCTTTTAACATCAAGTTAATTATGTTTATTGTGCGGTAATTATGGTCCCACTGTACTTTGAGATTCAAATTCATGTTAACCCCTCTTCCTCGCACGCAACTACAAAGGTCTATTGACCAGAGCTGAATTGGAAGAAATTGACCAAAGCGTTTACAGATTGTAGCATATCCAGGATGGTTAGTACATGACATAGAGGGTTTAGAAAACGGTTACTTTGTATTAGTCTAGATCCAATCTCAGCCCCTAGTGTCCATATGTTGTTATGTGGAGAACCAGTGTTGTTGATGATCCAGTGGTTCAACAGGAAACTGTAGCAGCGGAGGAGTGAGTATTAATAGCGTTGTGTATAAAAGGCTTATGCTTAGCTTGCTGTGCTTGTGGCAGTTGTGTGGTGTCTCACTGAGATCGCAACAAAAGAAGAGATGTCCGGTCAACTAAATGTGTGTGCTGTACTGGAAACTAGAGAAACCGTGGGATCATATAATAACCAAAAGAAAAAACACTGGGCTGAGAAACTCCCATCAGCCCACCCTTATGGCGGAATGTCATCATGTGGGATAAAAATTGTACATCCAAATCTCGCCCACCCCATCAATCGATGTGCAGAGATGGATATCAGAGGTGGAACTCTAGCCACAGTGTTGTTCGAATGGTGTTGATGATGTGCAGTGCCATGAAAAAGTGAGTGAAATACTAAAATTGACTACTAGGGCAAAAAGTCAAGTTTAATAAGGATTGTCCTAGTGTCAAAATTAAAATGACGCGTGATAGTTTGAAAGTATAACTATATTTTTGCGCTGTGCAGAGAGGTCAACATGTTTCAGCCGAGCGGAACATACTGTCTGGCTTTCTTCAGGACCTAGAGTGATATAGCTACTATAAAAAGTGAAAACTCTTCTTTTTATAGTCTCACTGAGATCACCATAATAGTGTGTACCAATGGGAAGTGGCAAAGCTGCGGTGGGTAGCCAAGTCAGTGGATGGATCTTGTAGGGTAGTGAGAGGAATGGGTCATTGTATGGCAGGTATGAGATGGACCTTGGGGACTCCTGTGTATTGGTGCAAGGGGGCAGGGGGACAGAGTGCACAGCACCCTCGTGGAGTAATATAACATGATCGTCTAGTGGGGTCCACTTGGTCATTCTGTGGGAAATAGGTCCGCACTAGCACTTGTGTGTATCCCAGGAAGGGGAGGGTTGTTCTGGAGTGGATTGCCGAGAGGACACGGAGTGGGGGGTGAGGTGGGGGAGTTTTTTCTGGAGTGGATTGCCATGAGGGCACGCAGTCCCGGGAGCGATGCTTGCAGAATTTCCTGGCCGCCATTGAGTTGTCAAAAAAGTGTGCCATCCAGTCCACATCCACCCAGAGGCAGGCCTGGTAGAGCATGCCTTAGCGTTATCCCAGCTTCTGGAGAGTCAATTGACATCTGTGAACTTTCGGCGGGTCTCTTGGACCACATTGTGTAATCTGTGAATAAGGAGATTGTGGATACCGTTTTCCCAGGCTAACCTCAGGGCCACATCATTCATTCCGGAAACTAAGCAGTTTGGCAGTTATTGGTATTGGGGGTGTGGGGGTAGCCTGCAGTGGGTTGTTGGCTCAGAGAGCGATAAGTCTGTTCCACAACAAGGTGGACGTGAAGTTCGGTCTGCCCAGTAAGTCCGAAAACAAGCGTTCAACAAATATATCCAGGCGTCCAGTGTTGGTGGATTCTGCTACCCACAGAATGAGTAGGTTGTTGCATTGGCCTCATGGTTCACTCATGGCTCCTGTCGCCGGGGGGCCTCCGAGGTACAGGCTGGGTCACCCATTACTTTGCTGCTGGCTCCATCAT
Source organism: Lissotriton vulgaris (assembly GCF_964263255.1). Lineage (NCBI taxonomy): Eukaryota > Metazoa > Chordata > Amphibia > Caudata > Salamandridae > Lissotriton > Lissotriton vulgaris. Next base: position 2,099,718,697 of record NC_141689.1, on the reverse strand, counting down.
CGCAACACAAATCCTCCCTAATCGCTGTTATCTAGACACCGTCAGTCGAGGGGGAGCCTGGTCACACCCAGGATCAGAGCAGATGCAGACTGGGACCCATTCCTGCAGTGAATTGGGCAGAATCTGACAGAGCTTCAATGCTGTATGGCCATCATGATAGCTGCCTTGGCCACCTGACCCCTGAAACTGTGATATCCTAGAAAATAAGGTAGGAAATGAATTTGTCACATAATGGATAATCAATGAAAGAGATCAGTGTCCAACGAGGAAGTAAGATAAGACAAAGCATCCAAATCTACCAATGCACACAAGCCTAAGTCTCCATCCTTACTAAAGAAAATATCTAATTGTGTGTGTAAGACAACATCAAGGGAATAGTACGAGTAATCTCTGCAGGATTGGATTAAGGGGCCACCAGGCCTCTGACATCGTGACACACATTTATGAGGATTTCAGTCACCATGAAGTCCAGTCCTGCCCATGGGAGGGCATAGATGCAGTTGCATTCATTTGTATTTTAAAGTTACCTCCCAAGATCATTCTCATATCCCAGGTCAATTGTCACAACAGCTGTGGTGTGGTTTTTGGTGTCAAGAAGATATACAAGAGGTGTATTATGATTCCCGGTGACATGATTTGGCACCACCCATCTCCTCCGCTCATCTGTGAGCTGGTGCCACATTTTATTATGGCCGCCATCCCAATCGAAATGTATGCACTGCCAGAGCGAGATGAAAATGTGAAAATGTACTTAAAAGAAACTGAGCCACCCCAGCTCTTTGCCTGCCTTTTCTTGTCAGAACTGCACAGATGTATTCAGAATATTACTTCATTCTCTGCTTCTCTGAGGGACATTGTGTAGAAAGAGCAAGAGAGCCTGTAGTAACAGGACTGTGGGCTGCATTTAATGACAAAGTAATGCACTGCAGTGGCAACCGGTATGTCCTATTTTAACCATGTTATGTTATGTTATGCTAATAACTATTTCTAGAGCGCACGTACACCCTTAGGTTTCTTGGCGCTATTTTCAATGAGACAGAAGTACAATTCTTATGCGTAGGACTGCTTAAAGAGACATGTTTTCAAGAGCTTTCTGAAGCCCAGAAGATTATCACAGTTCCTGAGTGACAAAGGGAGAGAATTCCAAAGGATAGCCGCTAGGTAACAGAAGCAGCTGCCTCCTTGCCTTTTTTTGTTAAACGAAGGGATGGTGACTAGGCTGAGATGGGCAGACCGTAAGCTGCGTGCAGGCTTATAGTAGGTTATCATATTTCTTACGAAATTAGGACCATTGCCATGTAGGGCTTTAAAAGCCGTACATCCTGTCTTAAAGGCGATCCTTTGGGCCATCGGCCACCAGTGTAATTTCTCCATACCAGGCCTTGCTGGCTGCCATTTAGGTAGTTTCCAAATCAGTCTGGCCGCCTGATTTTGGACCATCTGGAGTCGTTTTAAAAGTCCAGTTGGGAGACCAAGATACAGGGCATTCGAAAAGTCCAGTCGACAGAGTATGAGAGCTATTACCACTTGCACAAGTGCCGAGTGGGTCAGTAGGTGAGCAATTTTCCTGATTTTCCTTAGTTGGAAGAAGCTGGAGATACCACAGCTCCCACATGTCTTTTAAGGGAGAGGTCAGCACTGATAATCAGGCCCAAGCTTTTAACCGAGTTGGACGCCGTAGGAGGAGAGCCCATATCTGTCGGCCAGAAGTGCCGGACCCAGCTAAGCTCACTCTTCCAGGGCAAGTTGAGTTTGAGATGGTTTAGGTCCATCCAGTGCTGTATATGTAACATTGTTGTCTGAAACTCAGCAACAGAAGCCGGGGAATTCGAGGGAATTATCAACTGCAAGTCATCAGCGTAATTAAAGATGGTAATTTTACGGTCCTTTAGAGAGTGTAACAAGGGTCGGAGGTAGAGATTTAATAAGAGTGGTGAAAGCGATGAACCCTGGGGCACCCCGCAAAAGGAAGATATCCTTGGAGCTGTAAATGTTTCAAGTCTCACTGATTGCATCGGATTGGTAATGAAGGACGCTATCCATCTAAGAGCGGGACCCCTGAGGTCGGCCTCCTCGACACGGTTCAATAGTATGTGATAGTCGACTGTGTCGAACGCGGCCGACAAGTCAAGGAGTACCAGAGCCTGATGGATGCCCTTGTCAGCATTAATTCTTACTGTGTCCTGGACTGCAAGAATCACAGACTCCGTAGAGTGTGACGGACAAAAGCCGGCTTGGTTCCGTTCCAGGTAATCTGAGAGTTCAATGAAGTTTGAGAGACATCTGGACACGTGGGCCTCAAGTAATTTAGACAGAAAAGGGAGAAGGGAGATAGGCCTATAGTTGGTCAAATCTAAAGGGTCTGCCCCCAGTTTTTTAATAAGTGGAACGATCGTAGCGTTTTTAAAGTTGCAAGGGACTTTGCCTTGTGAAAGAGAATCATTCAGGAATGGAAGAATGGTCGTTGGTAGGGCCAGACAGATCTCTTTCAAGATATGAGGTGGGCAAATATCGTTTGGTGACCCGGTTTTGACACAGACAAGGAGCTCCGATAGAGTTTTTGAGTCAATAGTGGGGAGAGTATCAAGAATTTGGGTATTATTGTAGATGTCATCTATAAATTCCACACTAGACGGACTATAGATGCTCCCTTTTATAGTGGAAACTTTATCTATAAGGAACTCATTAAGTGAGTTACAAAGTTCTTGAGTGGGGACTTGGATGGGGTCGGTTCTCTCGCTATTACATTGGTCATTTACTATGTTAAAGATGTCCTTTGATTTATTTTGAGAATTTAGTATTTTATTTGAGAAGAAGTCAGCTTTGCTTTTTAAAATAGTTTTTAGGTAGCTTATACGGGCTGTGACAAACTCCTCCTTATCTTGTGAGGTGTATTTAGCTCTCCATTTCCTTTCCTTCTTGCGTAAATCAAGTTTTAATTTCTTCAGGTCAGGAGTGAACCATTTGTGAGCGTCCCCACCACGTGTACGAGTGAATTTCACTAGGGGTGCATGAATGTCTGTGGCCGCTAATAACCAATCCGTAATTTTTCCTTCCATGGTATCTACATCCTTGCAGGATAGGTAACGTAGACATCAAGGTGTCTGTAAGGGCGAGAGAGTCTACAGCTTTCTATTTTCTGGTGACACCTCCTGCCAGAGGTAAAGGTTTGATATAGCCCTTTATGGTAGTAGTGAACCGGATTAGATGATGGTCCGACCATGCACTACATACTGACATAATCTGTGCTTCTAGCCAAGCGGTACTACACCCACCATTGTAGAGAAGCAAATGTGGTCCACTGCGAAACAGGACCGCATTTTTGCTAGTAACCAAAAGGACATTACTGCAGCCCCTTCTCAGCCCCAATGCTGGTTGTTGTGTCTGAAGTTATCGAAACACAATGTCGGAGAAGCGTGCACTGAGTGAAGAAGGCTCACCAATGCAGTGTTCTCAAGGAACTGACGGCCTTCAATTAATGTACATAGTTAGTTGGTGTGTTACAGGAAAGGCTACTGTTAGAGGACACTAGCCTGGTCATCCTAAGGTTGGTGCGAAAGGAGACTGTGGACCTAACAAGAGTGCCAGTATGTTGTTGTGGCGGAGAAGTGTCTTCTGTTACAGAATGCATAGTTCCTGTTCCTTGATGAACTGGTAGAAGGCACACATGGTTGCTGGCAGGTATCTCAGAGTCTAAGTAAGCAAACAGCACCTGAACCTCTAGAGATCTCTCTACTACTGCAGTTTATCTGGTAAATGTGCTGATTGACACCTTTACACTGAACAGTTTCTCATGGTTATCTTCGATGAAAGTATCTGGATTTTTAGCATGTTAGTGGATGATGTGGTCCTGCTCCTAAAAAGTATTCTCCATATATGGAGTTGGAGAGACTGAATTCTGATAATGTCCATCAATTCAATGAGAATTCATTCAATGACTTCCATAAGCACATGGGTTCCTCCACTGGGAGATGCACCTGTGTGACCTCAGGCTAATGGTATTGGGGACTGTTTCATAGTCATGCAAGAGAAAGCCACACAAGTTACTAAACTCAGAAAATGATGTCTTAGGTGTTCTGTCAAGCGCCGTGGGACTATCACGATATACTTTATGGCAGCGCTAGCAGGTCTGCTGCTAAACTGTTATTTGAAAGGAAGATAAGTATCCAAATTCCACAAACCACAATGTCTGCACAGTCATGAAAACATGAAGTACATCTGAATCAGAGGAAGAAAGGAAGACGGCAGCATGCACTGACAACCAAGGGGAGCTCAGTCGTTTATCATCTGCCAGGGAGACTTAGTATGAAAACATGCAGAAGTCTCTTGCCAACTGGATTCTTGTTTGGGTAAAGGCTTCTGCATAGTGACGGATGTCCAGGGCTCCATGATCACAGCATGGTGACCATGACAATCACTACTAATCATTTCTCATTATACAGAATGTGCTCCTTGGCCTCATTCCCTCTGGCAGTGACATGGAAAAATCCTAAGTGAGGACATGCTTGATAATGATGCGACCGCTGACCCTTCAAGTTCTACACACCCATCCACAGGGCACCAATACGTCTCTTGCCCACTCCACATATCAACACCGGAAAGACATTGATGGTCTAGACCGTTCATCATAAGTATGGGGGGGAGAAGTAGAGCCATCCATCACGCTTGGTACGTTTGTCCTCCAACAAATGCGATTCGACTACAGGGAGCCAGTCTTACAGATATGCTAACCAGAACTTCATGGGTGTGGCTGGTTAGGCCTGCATAGTGAGCAGATGTGCTTACGAGAGGCTCAAGCTGCACAAAGGCTACCAACTGTACCTGCTTGTTAAAGCTCACTGAGAAGGTAAACTTACACTTTAGAGTAAGTTAATGATGTTTTTCAATTCACAAAATAATGTTGTGAGTGGTATCTTTACCACTGAGCGGAGACTCGGCACTCGTGGCAGAGACTCTGCACATAAAAAGACAGGCAGTCGCAGATATACTACTTGTAAAATTGGTTTGTGAATTGCAAAAAATCGTACATTTAGACAAAAGTGTAAGTTTACCTTTGTGAATCGGTCCTAAAGGCTTCTTTATCCAAATCACTATGTGTCAGTTTGCCTTGAGATGTACTTTGGATTAAAGCCAGGGCGTTCCCACTCAGAAGTAGCCTTACCCTGCCATGTTTAGACTAGCTACTTTATTATCGTTTTACCACTGCAGTCGTCTATGAGTTCCAAATGTTGGTTTTAAGTGCAGTAGTTAGCTGGCAAGAAGGAGAATCTGCAACCCTTCTTGTCTGAGATCCTAGACAGAATAACATGTTGCAAGTTTTCTTAAATTGGCCTAGCTTTTCCAACATAAATAAAGCAACTCGCAGGACCGTCGATGAAGCAAGAAATAACAGGAAAAACATAATAATATACCACTTAAAATGTGTTCTCTTAAACAAAAAACACAGAAATCTGCTACTCCAGCAAACAAATCTGCAAATGAAAGCACAAATTGTAACTTTGTTTTTTTAAGGACACTGAGAACTAGACATATCACAGAAAATGTTCTTAAGGTATTTTCCTTTAAAATGTTGACAGCACAGTCATTGACAGCTCAGCTGCAAGAGCTCACGCAGTCACTGTCGACTAGACTAAAAAGTGCAAAAACAAAACGTGTGATAATTGAGACAAATTCAACTAAAGCACAACATTAAACCAGTAACTTTACTGTTATAGAAAACAAAGCTAAGCGCATACTGTAGGAAATAATATATACTTCCATTCACTGACAAAACCAAAGTTTAAAGTGACGTTATAATTAGGTATGGTAATAAGATCTTGGCTTACATTTAAAAAAAAAAAAATAAGAAATTAACTGGAAAAATCAAAGGTTAAAGTGACATTATAGGTCTTGAAATGAGACTAAAACTAATCTCTAAAAAAACCTGAAATTCACACTTGTCCCATTCTTTTTTATTTTTTTTATTTTATCGTAATAAGCGATGTAATATGTGAGGTCATAAGTAGTGCATGGTAGGGGTGGTTAGTAAACTATAACTGCTTGTTTGATTTTTAAATGTAAGTTTCTATCTCATTTCAACACCCAACTATGGGCCTCATGTACAAAGAATCGATTCTGGTAAAAGTTGTTGCAAATTGCATGCCAACTTTTGCCAAATCATTTTTGATTTTGCAAACCGATCTATGAATTAATAGCTCAGTTCACACAGTACTGAATCATAGTGTGTCAAAATTCGACCTACCTCATTAATATTCATAACGCCAGATGTACAACCATTTTAGCTGTCTAAAACGGACAATCGGGTCGTTTGCCAATGTTAAAACAGCTTTTAGCATATACTAACCCTATTTGGTAAGTCGGTAACCTATCACCGACTGGCAAAATAGGGTTTGCAAGTGGCTATTAGGAAGGGGCGTGTAAAGGGCGTCCCTTCCAAATAGCGAGTTACAAGGGCATGTACGATTGTTTTGCAACCGGAATGTGGTCGCAAAACAATGGCAGTTTCCAGCCTACTTCAAGTAGGTGGTGAGCCAGTCGCAAACGGAAGGTGCCCCCAGGGGACCCCTTCACATTTGTGACTGGTATCAAAAAACTATTTTAAGAGTAGGCAGTGTCCCTCGGACCACTGACTACGCCTAAAAAATGAAACAGAAACCTTTAACCTTTAAACCAGAAATGTTTCTTTTTGAAATGCATCCCGTTTTCCTGTAAGGAAAACAGGGTGCAATCCCCCCAAAAAACAATTGCTTTATTTTAAGCAAATACAGACATGGTGGTCAGCTGTCCCCAGCAGGCCACCATCCCTGTGTTATTGCCCATTCCCAATGGGTCGCAAATTGGGACCTGTCTCATGAATATTAATGAGGCAGGAAATTTGCGACCCCATTGGGAATCACTAATGTGTCTTAGACACATTGGTACATTTCATTTTGCAACTCACAAATTGGGAGTCACTAAAAATCGCAATTTGGGAATCGCAAAATGTAATGACTGTACATCTTGCCCATTGGTCACAAATTGCAAACCACTATGATTGGCCATAATCACAAGGATGGTTGCCAGATGGGATCAGCAGGTCACCATGTCTGTGACAGCTTTTACATGAAACAATATTGTTTAAAAAAAATGCATCCCATTTTTCTTAAAGGAAAACAAGATGCATTTAAAACAAGAAAAGTTACAAAAATCTTTTTTAGGCATAGGCAGTGGTCCTTTTGACCACTACCTACTCCTAAAAATGTTTGTGTCAACATTCACAAAGGGGATAGAGACCCTTCGGGACTCCTTCCTATTTGCAAATGGTTTACCACCTCTTTTGAGTTGGTGGTAAAATATTAATGTTTTGCGACCGGATTTCTGTTACAAAATATGAGGGGTGGCCTGACAACAAGGGAGGAGGGCCCTGCCACCCCCACCTTTTCCCAATGCGTAAAGAGTGTCTTTTAGGCTGAAAAAAGGTCAGCCTGACAGACACTCTTCATGTTCGGGCCAGGAAGCCAGGTGCTGTACATGTGCTAAATGTATTGGGGCCTGGATGCCTGAGCCGAACTTTATCGGGCTGACGATTTCACAGCCCTGAGGGCGTGGCCTTCTCAGCCCATGCAAAGCACTGAGAGGTTCTCCCCCTCATGACGAGGGAGAGCGTCACCCTGATAGACTTGGACCTGGGCACTCCTGAAGTACCCAGGGCAAACTGTCCATTTGTGACGTTCGTCACAGAGTGGGTGGGGGAAACAAGTTTTACTGATCCATCCCACTCAGTGACGGGTAAGGAAAATGCCTTCTCTTATTGGCTGACCCATAACAAAGCCCACCAATGAGAGTAGGCAGTGGGATCTTCCTGCTGCCCCTCTCCTGAATGTACATTCCAGGGACCACAGAGGCTTCCCTCCCGCCAGTTGATGCATCGGCCAAGGCCTGTTTTTTTTTTTTTAATGTTTGGGTGAATGTGTGTATGTACGAATATAAATGTATTTGTGCAAGCATGCTGTGAATGGGTGTATGCGTGTGTATGTGCTTGTGAATGGTGGGTGTATGTGTATACGCTTGTGAATGGATGGGTGCGAGTGAATGTGCATGTGTGAGTGAGTGTGCATGTGGATGGATGAGTATCTGTGTGTTTATGTGTGTGGGCCATCCCATTGTTCAGGAAGATTACTGGCCACCACAGCAAACCATCACTACCGACCATAAGGAATTAGTATTTAGAAGGGACACACCAAAACACATCCTTTCAAAATACCCATTCCCTATTGTTTCCTGAACTCATTTAACAATTCGGAAAAACTTTTCTGAATTGTTAATTGGGTTTAGTGTGTTTCCAAACGATTTTTTAGCAGCAGCAAACCCTCCGATTTATTAAATCTGAGGCTTTACGACCATTTAAATACTTTTTCCATGAGGCCCTAAACCGCCACATAACATTTGTTTTTTTCAGTAAATTTCTATTTTTTTTATAAGCTCAGTACTTATTACATAACTACAACATCAATTTAACCTTTGTTATTTTTAGTCAATTTCATTTTTTTCCATCATGAGTAAACTAGAACATACACCCTACCCCTTTATGTAGCCTACAGTCAATGCTTCCACAGACAATCCCCCCTCCCCAGTGGGCACTCAACCTGCATCTTCTTTTGTTAATTTGTTTTTCCAGGTAACAGGTTACTCATGGAGTACTGAACACACAAGCTTCCACCCCATGGTAGTGCAGTACCGCAGAAGGTTCCTTGGGGAAGCTTGCATGGTACCATATTCCTATAGGGTGAAAGCTTGTACAGTGGCTACTGCAGAAGTACAGCAGTACCTCAAGGGAGGGTCACGCTGTAGAGGCGGGGTGGAATAATAAAAAAAAGCATAAAAGAACTTACCTGCTGCTGCTGCCGGAAGCTGCCTAGGTTCTCCTCTGCTCCTGCTGCCTCAATGCTTCTCTGCTCCCATCCCCACCCAATCAAGACACTGCTCTCACATGAGAGCAGTGTTGTGATTGACCTGAGTGGGCTTATATGTCGCCAAGTTAGGGCCTGGGAGCCTGCGATGGTTCTCCATCCGGCTGTGCAACACAGCCAGGTGGAGAAATTCTAAGTGGGCATGTCTGTTTAGCCTGCCTAAGTCGACCGGCCAAACAGACATTTGCACTTAAAGTGCACCTACTGCTCCTCCTCCCTAGCTGATGACGCTCGGATAGACAGGATGGCCCGCCCCGCACTCAAATCTGCGGACTGGGGAGAAAGTTAAAAATAAAATGTTATGTTATGTTATGTTATGTTATATATTGATTTGTAACGCGCACTGTTAGTCAAGACTGTCCTGGCGCGGAAGAGAGACCTAGTGTCAGCTGAGAACAGTGGAGCTAGAACGCTTGCTGAAATAGATGAGTTTTCAGAAGTTTTATTAAACTAGTCAGGTTCGGCGTGTGCCTCAGAGCGTCCGGTAAGTTGTTCCACAAGGAGGCAGCTCTAACCGCCAGAAATTGGCCACCTAGACTAACCCTCTTGAACCTAGGAATCACCATATGTTTGAGGGTGGCCGATCGCAACTGACGTGATGGCTGGTAGAACACAAATCTGGCCCTTAAGTAGGATGGGCACGGGCCATGTAAACCTTTGTGGGCCAGTACCAGGGTCTTGAAGTGCACTCTTCAAGGCTATGATAACAAAAAAGATTATTATCAATTTATTTTTCATCTGCTGCCTTTCTGCAGTGGGGCAACGCTCCTCCGCCACTGCGGAGGAACCGCCCCTGAATTCTAAAACGCACACAAATAGCTGGGAATTTTTCTGGGAAAGGTGGTACATAATTTCCCTATTCTCAGTTTGTCTGAAATCTTGCACTGCTGCTGCCTGTGCTTTACCTGTGTTTTTCTTGTTCTGCATATTAGGGATGCAGTGATGACCTCTGCTGCAACTGTGTTGTGTATATTAGATACGTTTATAAAATGTTATCACTGTACAAAAGTCAAAACGACTGGCCTCTAATTACTTGCTTCTATAACGTATTTCATAGAAATCATCCGATATCAAATCCCGTTGCAAGGGGGTGGCAAGTGGGTAAACAAAGGTTGAATGTTATCTAAGGAGGAAAACATTTTAGTACCAGCCATGGCTTCCAGAGGGAGAAACGCATGCAAGAATGTAGAGTAACTCCCTACAGTTATCCAAAATGAATACAAGCCTGCACAATTTTGGGGCGAGTGCAATTAAAGGACCTCTACGGACCTTGCTGGTAGTTCGTGTGGGCTCTCCTAGCCGTTTTCTTGATCACAACTTGCGGTACCCGCACCGCGGGTCCCGCTGCACTGCTATCTGCCTAGAGGGGACCTTGGACTAGGTTGGAAGGCAAACTCCGTGCTGCAGGGCTGCGAGCAATCGGGACCGGACTTCGAGTCCCAGAAGCCCCGGCTAACCACGCCTCCCGTCACCTGGCCGCTCTCCCTGCTAGCCACGCCCAGCCTCCACCTGGTGAAGCCTCGCCATTGCTGGACTTCGTGGGACACTTTACGGACCTTGCTGGTAGTTCGTGTGGGCTCTCCCAGCCGTTTTCTTGATCACAACTTGCGGTACCTGCTCCGCGGGTCCCGCTGCGCTGCTATCTGCCTAGAGGGGACCTTGGACTAGGTTGGAAGGCAAACTCCGTGCTGCAGGGCTGCGAGCAATCGGGACCGGACTTCGAGTCCCAGAAGCCCCGGCTAACCACGCCTCCCGTCACCTGGCCGCTCTCCCTGCTAGCCACGCCCAGCCTCCACCTGGTAAAGCCTCGCCATTGGGGGACTTTGTGGGACACTCTACGGACCTTGCTGGTAGTTCGTGTGGGCTCTCCTAGCCGTTTTCTTGATCACAACTTGCGGTACCCGCTCCGCGGGTCCCGCTGCGCTGCTATCTGCCTAGAGGGGACCTTGGACTAGGTTGGAAGGCAAGACTTCGAGTCCCAGAAGCCCGGGCTAACCACGCCTCCCGACACCTGGCCGCTCTCCCTGCTAGCCACGCCCAGCTTCCATTCCTACAGATCACGTATATAAGATAAGTGGTAATCCCGCGGCGCGGGAGCGTCCCGGGAGAAGCCCGGGACAAGGGCGGGACCGTCTGTGGCCGTCCGGGGCCGAAGGAGGCCGGGCTGGGCCACCCCTCGAGGTCTTGGATAAAGTCCCGGTGATTCTGACTATTAGTTGGTTAAGTGGCTCAGTCGCCCATTTTGTTATAATTATTGTTGGGCGTCTGCTGGGTTTGTAATTTTTGTATCTTGGCTGTATTGCTTGTTTAACCTTCAACATGCCCCTACGTTCGGGTAGTGATCGTTCTGTTGCACTTCAGACTTCAAAGGGGGTGGTTTCAGTCCCATTAGATGCCTTTATAACGAAAGCTACGGGTATATTAGAAAAAGAAATAGCTTTCGTTGAAAAAAGGTTGTCCTTAGATTTAATAAATGGGAAACGTTCTTCTTTGGGGCACATTGTTACAGTACCAAGCCCCACACCTAACCAACCACCTCCCCCTAACTTGGTTCTTGTACCTGTTGAGATACATAATGATACTGAAGGTTCCCCTCTACTGCATTGTATCTCCGATAATAACATTGGTGATACAGATTCATCCGCGAGCGGTGTAGAGGATAGTGTTCTTTCTGCTACACCCTCACTTCTAGACTCCTCCTCTGAAGAGGAGACTCTGGAGGTGAATCGTCCTGGTAAGAGGAAGCGTAACAAACGCCAGCAGAAAGGTGGAGTTTCAAAGGCACCTAAAACCGTTAGTCCATCGTTACGTGTGTCTGAAACCCACCTTTCAAGGGATGAACCATTACCTACTATTCCATCGGGTGGCACTGTTACTTCTGCTTCTAATACTACAGGGGTCCCTCTTACTAGCATAGTAAATATGAATGTGAATAATGCCGACCTGCTAGCACAAATGGAAATTTTAATTAAGACACTTTTACTCCCGGTACTAGAGAGAACTAGACTTATGAATCTAAAAATTGACAACCTAGAGACCAATATTAACGATAATTCTTGTCTACTTAAAAAACTGGTTAGCCAACAGGCCAAGCTTTCGGTCTCTTCTAGTGGTTCTGGTCATTCTAACCCAAAACCCCCAGGCCATTCTGTTACCATTACCAAGGCTATCCCTACTGGGGCACTGTCAAATGTTAGCGACTCCAGACCGGTCCCTAAGGCCAGGACCTCGAAGCCACCTAGTGCACCAAATTTACCCTCCACCCCGGTTACCCAAACTGTTATACCCAAGAAGGCAAGTTTTAAATCCCATGGGCTTCCACTGTTATCTGCCCCCAAGCCTGTGAGTTCTGCACAGGTCTCCACTTCAGGGGTAGGCAGTTCTAAACCAACTTCCCATCAAAATTACAGTACTTGTGTTGCAGCAGGGTGTACACAACCATCGAAGAGAGTTTCTAGAAGAGGGCCCCCCCCCAGCAGATCTACCATTCGATGCCACACCATATACTATTGCCCTGACAGGTGTTGCACCCTTAAGAGATAGACAATCAGAATCACATGGAGATCTTATGAACAAAGTAGCCCTCTGGCTTAATAAAAATCGCCCCCTTCCACCCTCCTCTTCCACAAAGATACTGACAGTCCGCAGAGTTGATTGGGTGGGTTATTGCCCAAAGGACTTGGAAGGCGATTGTATTTTAATAAACTTCCGGGATCCATGGGTGGTTGATTATATTCGTAGAGAGGCAAGATTTGGAAGAACAGGGGATGTACAGTCCTTAAGCTTGTCTTACTTCTACCCTTCGAGGCTAGAGCTATCTACAAGACCGCTTGTATCACCCACAAAGCCTTGTACTCCTCCTCTCCCCGCTACCTGGCGAATAAACTGAAACTCTCTGGAGGCTCTAGACCTTCACGCAATGCGGAGAATCTACTGCTTGAACCTCCCACTTTCAAGAAGGAAAGAACAATGGCCCAATCCTTTTCAGGCAACGCAGTGAGAATCTGGAACTCTTTTCCGCCTCAGCTCCGGACCACCGCCTCCTCCCAGGCCTTCAAAAGGGACCTCAAAGTTCTCCTCCTCCAGAGATACCTCCAAAAGTAATTCACGTCCTCTTGCTATTTGGAGGAAGACTTCCCACTACTGATATTTTCTACTTTCCATGACCATGGAAGTGCCTTCCCAGTGTTTGTCCTGTGGTTGGAGTGTCTGCCTTTTTGCAGTATTCTCCATGTACTTGTGTTCGGTGCCCTTTTGTAACATGCACACACCACTTTGCCCTTGTAACACACGGTTGCTACCTCTCACATGTTTTTACCTTTGATACTTGCACAAGTGCCACCTTGCCTACGTAACGCTTGTTCTTGTGCCTAGCACTTATTGCAGTATTATACCTCAAATTATACTCTGTTTTCTCTTATAACTACACACTTGTCACTTTTCCTCTTGTGCACTTTTGACTACCTCATGTATTTCTGGTTGCTCACAATTTTTACTTCCTCAAGTATTTTGTTTGCTCACAATTATCACTATTACCTTTACTACCTCATGTATTTTTGGTTGCTCACAATTTTTACTACCTCAAGTATTTTGTTTGCTCACAATTGTCAGTTTTACCTTTACTACCTCATGTATTTTTGGTTGCTCACAATTTTTGCTACCTCATGTATTTTGTTTGCTCACAATTGTCACTATTACCTTATGTAAGTAACGTATGCTTTTGTAATCTGCTCTTTTGTAATGTTTCTCATTATGTTTAATTTCTGTTCCTAATGTGAAGCGCTCTGACGCCTTCGGGTAAAGTCCGCGCTATATAAAAATGCATAAATAAATAAATAATAAATAAAACAAAAAGGTATGGCCCGCCCCCTCCCAGAAACTTTCCACCTCATAGACCGGTGGGGAGAAATGTGGTGGAGAGGTTTCCTAATTCGCCCTTCTACCCGTGCCTCTCGAACAGGTTTGATCCACTGTCTGGGTTGGAATGTGTTGATTGACTGGGGTATGTGTATGGTCTAGATAGTTGTAGTAGTAGGGATTCTATGGGTTGTAGCCTACCCACCACTGTGGAGGGTAATAGCAAGGACTATGCTGAAGTACATCTTAATTCACCTCCCCCGAGATCTGGTTCCCTTTTGAGGGTATATGCTGAACTAGAAGAGGATAAGTGTACCCTAGAGGTAGCCCCATTTAGTAACCAAGTGGGGACAGCTAAAATAGTTTCCTGGAATATGGCAGGACTAAGGGGTCGTATAGATAGTGAAGATTGGGTTGATTTCATTGACTCCTTTGATATTGTCATCCTGCAGGAAGGTTGGGCAGTTACCCCGATTCATAGGGTAGGGTACCTAAACTTTTACAAGCCGGCTTCACAGGGCCCTAAGGGTAGACCCTCAGGAGGGTTAGTGGTATGGATAAGACAGTCCATGGGGTTCAGCTTTTTGGAGATTTCTGTAGATAATCCGGATCTCCTGTGTGTTAAGTGTAGTAGAGGCAACAATAAGGACTTAATTCTCATAAATATTTATGCTAGAGGATGACCTGGAGGTCGTAAACATCCAGTTATAGACGTTCTGGACTCATTCTTGAGGAGAATAGGCAGTGACAGTTTGATTCTGGTCGCTGGTGACATGAACAGTTCATTTGAGCCTCTGAACAGTGTGGGGGAGGATCTAGGGGTTGATGAAGATATGGTATGGGACATCCCGCCCTTATCAATAACAAAGGGCGTCAAGGGCACCGAGGCAGCACTTTACTGGCAGGGTTTTTGTTTAGAGTGGGGGCTGCGTGCTGCTAATGGACGCACGCCCTCCGATAAATCAGGCCAACCGACCTTTAACAATGGGGTCTGTAAGAGTCGTATCGACTATTTCCTCGTTAAACTTGAGCTCTGGTCCCAGGTTATCGATATGGAGGTTGTGGTACGCCCAGAGAGCGACCATAACCCCCTTTCGTTGAGCCTCAAGCTTTTAGGCATTGGAGATGGGCCTTTTATTACCACCTGCTCAACGTCAGAGGTTTTACTGTGTAATGACAGAAAAAGAGTAAAATGGTCTAGGGTAGTTGCAGACCCCTCCATAATAAAAGGTATAGAGGAAGAAGTGGCAAAAACCCTGGTCGCTATGGTTGTTGCATCATCCTCCCAGGAGACTATCCCCCAGATTAGCGATCTTCACGACCAGTGCTTCGCGGAATTAAAAACTCTGCTAACAACCCCATTAATACCAAGGAAGGATAAAGTCCGGACAAAATGGTACAACAAAAGCTGTAGGGTAGCACACAGTAGACTGATCTTAGCGATCAAATCTAGAGACATTGCAGTTATCAGAACGGCCCGGCTATTCTATAAAAAAATGCTATGGGCCGCGAAGAAGGAGTGGGAGGACCGCCATTGGTCAGAGCTCCTTTCGGCATGTCTAACTTCAAACCAAATTAAGTTTTGGGAAATCGTTAAGTGGGGTGCGAACCAAGATTCCAAAACCCCCGTGAATCATGTCTCAGTGGAAGACTGGATGGCTTTCTACTCATTGCAGTTTAGAGCTCCGGATGTGGATCAGGATTTTCATCAAGAGTTGGACGTAGTTTTGCCTTCTAATCCTGATTGTTCACTTGTTTTTAATATCTCTGATACGAAGTACGCTTTGGGTACAGTCCACTCAGGTAGAGCGCCTGGGATGGACGCAATACCCTCTGATCTTTTTAAAATGAATTTAGACATTTGGGTTCCCTACATAACCATGCTTGTGAATGCAATCGCTGCTGGAGCAAGGATTCCGAATTCCTGGAAAGGGGCGGAGATTCTACCAGTATTTAAAAAAGGAGACTGCTCAGCCCCGGGGAATTATCGCCCCATAAGCCTGATAGATTCTATCCAAAAAATAGCTGCCAGGATGGTACTTGTGAGAATCCAGGGGTGGATGGAGCAAGAAAATATTTTGTCCCCTATGCAAGCTGGGTTTAGAGCAGGCACCAGCACCCCAGATCAGGTCTTTAGACTTAACATGTTGTTTTGGAAGGTAGTCAAGTTGGGTGGAGGCACCATCTATGCCGCTTTTGTAGACCTTAAATCGGCTTTCGATTTAATTCCCAGAGAGAAAATGTGGAAGTCCCTTAGACTCATGGGTCTGCCTCCTGAACTTCTTGATTTAGTGATTAGACTTCACGAAGAAAATTTCGCCAAAGTGAGATGGGGTAAACAAGGTCAGGTGACTGACAGCTTCCCAGTTACACGCGGTGTGCGACAGGGATGCGTGTTGGCACCCACCTTATTCCTTTTGTTTATCAATCAGGTTGTAAAATTCTTTTCTGATACCCCGACCGATGCACCATCTTTAGGCGGGTTTAAATACCCGATGTTGATTTTTGCAGATGACACCCTGCTTCTCTCAAAAACTCGTAGGGGGTTGCAAATAGCCCTCAGCAGGTTCGCTGAGTTTTGCAGGGTTAATGATCTGCAGATCAACACTGACAAAACTAAATTTATGGTTTTCAGTAATAAAAGCCCCATTAAAACCTCTATTATTTTGAATGGTACCCTGATTGAACAAGTGGATACAATGATGTACTTGGGTGTGACCCTGGACTACCGATTTAGCTGGAAACCCCAGATTGAGGCCCTTTATCTTAAGTTTATCCGCCTCTCGGGCTGCTTATTGCAGGAGCAAAAAAAGTCACTGACCAAACGTATTGCCCCGGTGATAAAAATTTATGAAGCAAAAATCAATACAGCCATATTATATGGCGCTGATGTGTGGGGGTACAAAGATCTGTCGCTCCTTGTTAAGGCACAAAACAAATTTTTGCGTAATCTGGTGGGTCTACCGCAATCTACACCCACCAAACCATTGTTGTTAGATTTGGGTTGCAAACCCTTCAATGACATGGCTCGGTTCCGCCTGGTGGCCCTATGGCGACGGCTCTGGACTACTCCAGAGCTTAGCCTATTCGCCAAGGAATTGGATGAAGTTAGGTCATTGTGGGGGGCTTCCCAAATCCCTTGGTTAAGGGAAGTAAAATCTGTGATGGATGAGATGGGTCTCAACCACCTTTGGTCCAACCCGGGGGATTCCCCTTTTCCCTCCAAACAGGACTTCAAGGATTTATACTGGGCCACAATAAAACATCTAGCTGTGGCCCAGTCGGATGCTCCTAACCTAACTGGGCATTTTCTGGTTCTTAAACTGACCCCTTCTCTAGAATCCTACTGGGACGTGATCACTAAAACCCTCGACCGGAAACTATACCACCAGTTCCGTGTCGGATCACTCCCAGTCAATTCCTTTGCCGGGAAATGGCTTGGGAATACAAATCATACTTGTCCTTGGTGCCCTAATCACCCGGAAAGCTTGGGTCACTTTCTTTTTGCATGCCCAGCCTACCGTGTTCCTTGGCTGAAATGGCTTAAACCCATATGTAAAAATCTTGAAATTAAAGGGTTTCTAGAAGCCATGAGGATATTTCGCTCTAATACATCTGAGATGGTGGTGGTTGGTGTGGCCAAGTATCTAGGCTGGGCCTGGATTATTCGAACTAGAAACCCCAATGTCTCTTAATGCCTATTTCTCTTATATATTTTTTATACATTTTATACAGAGGATTGTTATCATAACTAGAAGTCTTTATTAAACTGTCTATCGAATTGTTTAATATCTTTTTTAAAATGAGGTAAACTTTTAGATAATGATTACTATAATGGTTTTACAAAATAATGGTGTTTTTCTATGTATTGTCTTTTATGAATTGATATTCGAAATAAATCGTTTGAACTGAACTGAGCAATTAAACATTAATACATCAGTAAACAAGCAGTGGCATAGCCAATAGGTCTCGCCATTGGGAACTTATAAGTGTTTAGCCAGAGATATTGACTTTACCTATGTCTTTAAGTTGTGCTGTACAGAACTTTGCAGCATGCTGAAAAGTTATTATAATAAATAAGTGTCAGAAGCATTTTTGTTACCTTACATATGACCAAAAAAGCATTACGTACAAATAAACGACCCTATTAAAAAAGTACTAAAAATAATGTCTTGGGATTTTTTTGTCCTTTTAATGCTGGCAACTTGTATCTGCCTGTCCCAATAGTTGCTTGTTGTGGTTTTTTTGTTATGGGGGCATAAATAACAGGCGGGTGAAGGTCAGTCGGTCCGTGAGTGAGAGAGTCAGTCAGTCAGTGAGAGAGTCAGTCAGTCAGTGAGAGAGTTAGTCAGTCAGTGAGAGAGTGAGTCAGTGAGAGAGTTAGTCAGTCAGTGAGAGAGTGAGTCTGTGAAAGAGTGAGTCAGTGAGAGAGTGAGAGAGTCAGTCAGTGAGAGTCAGTCAGTGAGAGTGAGAGTCAGTCAGTGAGAGTGAAAGAGAGTGAGAGAGTGAGTCAGCCAGTGAGTGAAAGAGAGTCGGTCATTGAGATAGTCAGTCAGTGAGAGTGAGTCAGTCTTTAAGCGAGAGTCAATCTTCAACGAGAGTCAGTCTTTTAGCGAGAGTCAGTCTTTTAGCGAGAGTCAGTCAGTCAGTGAGAGAGAGTGTCAGTCAGTGGAAAGAGTCAGTCAGTGAGAGAGAGTCAGTCAGTGAGAGAGAATCAGTCAGTGAGAGAGAGTCAGTCAGTCAGAGAGAGAGAGTAAGAGAGAGAGTCAGTGAGAGAGAGCCAGTCAGTGAGAGTCAGTCAGTGAGAGAGAATCAGTCAGTGAGAGAGAATCAGTCAGTGAGAGAGAGTCAGTTAGTGAGAGACAGTCAGTCGGTGAGAGAGAGAGAGAGTCAGTGAGAGAGAGAAAGTCAGTGAGAGAGAGAGTCAGTGAGAGAGAGTCAGCCAATGAGAGTCAGTCAGTGAGAGAGAGAGAATCAGTCAGTGAGAGAGAATCAGTCAGTGAGAGAGAGTCAGTCAGTGAGAGAGAGAGTGTCAGTGAGAGAGAGAGTGTCAGTGAGAGAGTCAGTCAGTGAGAGTCAGTCAGTGAGAGAGAGTCAGTCAGAGAGAGTCAGTCAGTGAGAGAGAGTCAGTCAGTGAGAGAGAGAGAGTCAGTCAGTGAGAGTAAAAGAGAGTGAGAGAGTGAGTCAGCCAGTGAGTGAAAGAGAGTCAGTCAGTGAGATAGTCAGTCAGTGAGAGTGAGTCAGTCTTTAAGCGAGAGTCAATCTACAACAAGAGTCAGTCTTTTAGCGAGAGTCAGTCTTTTAGCGAGAGTCAGCCAGTCAGTGAGAGAGAGAGTCAGTCAGTGAGAGAGAATCAGTCAGTGAGAGAGAATCAGTCAGTGAGAGAGAATCAGTCAGTGAGAGAGAATCAGTCAGTGAGTGAGAGTCAGTCAGTGAGAGAGAGTGTCAGTCAGTGGAAAGAGTCAGTCAGTGAGAGAGAGTCAGTCAGTGAGAGAGAGTCAGTCAGTGAGAGAGAGTCAGTCAGTGAGAGAGAATCAGTCAGTGAGGAGAATCAGTCAGTGAGAATGAGTCAGTCAGTGAGAGAGAATCAGTCAGTGAGAGAGAGTCAGTCAGTAAGAGAGAGAGTAAGAGAGAGAGTCAGTGAGAGAGAGTCAGTCAGTGAGAGTCAGTCAGTGAGAGAGAGTCAGTCAGTAAGAGAGAGAGAGAGTAAGAGAGAGAGTCAGTGAGAGAGAGTCAGTCAGTGAGAGTCAGTCAGTGAGAGAGAATCAGTCAGTGAGAGAGAATCAGTCAGTGAGAGAGAATCAGTCAGTGAGAGAGAGTCAGTCAGTGAGAGAGAGTCAGTTAGTGAGAGAGAGTCTGTCGGTGAGAGAGAGAGTCAGTGAGAGAGAGAGAGAGAGAGAGTCAGTGAGAGAGAGAGAGAGAGAGTCAGTGAGAGAGAGAGAGAGAGAGAGTCAGTGAGAGAGAGAGAGTCAGTGAGAGAGAGTCAGCCAATGAGAGTCAGTCAGTGAGAGAGAATCAGTCAGTGAGAGAGAATCAGTCAGTGAGAGAGAGTCAGTGAGAGAGAGTCAGTCAGTGAGAGAGAGAGAGTCAGTGAGAGAGAGTCAGTCAGTGAGAGAGAGTCAGTGAGAGTCAGTCAGTGAGAGAGAGTCAGTCAGTGAGAGAGAGAGTCAGTCAGTGAGAGTAAAAGAGAGTGAGAGAGTGAGTCAGCCAGTGAGTGAAAGAGAGTCAGTCAGTGAGATAGTCAGTCAGTGAGAGTGAGTCAGTCTTTTAGCGAGAGTCAGTCTTTTAGCGAGAGTCAGTCAGTCAGTGAGAGAGTCAGTCAGTGAGAGAGAGAATCAGTCAGTGAGAGAGAATCAGTCAGTGAGAGAGAATCAGTCAGTGAGAGAGAGTCAGTCAGTGAGAGAGAGAGAGTCAGTCAGTGAGAGAGAGTCAGTCAGTGAGAGAGAGAGAGGCAGTGAGAGAGAGTCAGTCAGTGAGAGAGAGAGTCAGTGGGAGAAAATCAGTCAGTGAGAGAGAGAGTCAGTCAGTAAGAGAGAGTCAGTTGGTGAGAGAGAGTCAGTGAGAGAGAGTCAGTCAGTGAGACAGTCAGCCAGTGAGAGAGAGAGAGTGAGTCAGTCAGTGAGAGAGAGAGAGTCAGTCAGTGAGAGAGAGTCAGTCAGTGAGACAGTCAGTCAGTGAGAGAGAGAGAGAGTCAGTCAGTGAGAGAGAGTCAGTCAGTGAGACAGAGAGAGTCAGTCAGTGAGAGAATCAGTCAGTGAGAGAGAAGAAAGTCAGTGAGAGTGAGTCAGTTTGTGAGAGTCCGTGAGAGAGAGTCAGTGAGAGAGTCAGTCAGCGAGAGAGAGAGAGAGAGACAGTCAGTGAGAGAGAGTCAGTCAGTGAGTGAGAGTCAGTGTGAGAGAGAGAGAGTCAGTCAGTGAGAGAGTCAGTCAGTGAGAGAGTCAGTCAGTGAGAGAGCGAGTCAGTGAGAGAGCGAGTCAGTGAGAGAGCGAGTCAGTGAGAGTGAGTCAGTCAGTGAGAGTGAGTCACTAAGTGAGAGATAATGGGAGAGTGAGTCTGTGTGAGAGTCTGTGAGAGCCTGTGAGAGTGTCTGTGAGAGAGTGTCTGTGAGAGAGTGTCTTTGAGAGAGTGTCTGTGAGAGTCTGAGAGTCTGTGAAAGAGTGTCTGTGAGAGAGTGTCTGTGAGAGTCCGTGAGAGTGTCTGTGAGAGAGTGTAAGAGAGTGTCTGTGAAAGAGTGTGTGAGAGAGTGTCTGTGAGATAGTGTGTGAGAGAGTGTCTGTGAGAGAGTGGCTGTGAGTGTGTGAGAGAGTGTCTGTGAGAGTCTGTGGGAGTCTATGAGAGAGTGTTTGTCTGTGATAATCTGTAAGAGAGTGTCTGTGAGAGTCTGTGAGAGAGTGTCTGTGAGAGAGTGTGTGAGAGTCTGTGAGAGAGTGTCTGTGAGTATGTGAGTGTCTGTGAGAGAGTGTCTGTGAGAGAATGTCTGTGAGAGTCTGTAAAAGAGTGTCTGTGAGAGTCTGTGAGAGTCTGTGAGAGAGTGCCTGTGAGAGTGTCTGTGAGTGTCTGTGAGAGAGTGTGAGAGAGTGTCTGTGAGAGTCTGTAAGAGAGTGTCTGGGAGAGCGTGTCTGTGAGAGTGTGTCTGTGTGAGAGTGTGTCTGTGTGAGAGAGTGTCTGTGTGAGAGTGTCTGTGTGAGCGTGTCTGTGAGAGCGTGCCTGTGAGAGCATGTCTGTGAGAGCATGTCTGTGAGAGCATGTCTGTGAGAGCGTGTCTGTGAGAGCGTGTCTGTGTGAGAGTGTCTGTGAGAGAATGTCTGTGAGAGAATGTCTGTGAGAGAATGTCTGTAAGAAAGTGTCTGTGAGAGAGTGTATGTGAGAGTGAGAGGCTCTTTAGTGGCGAGCAGGGTCAGGATTTAATTAACAGTAATAGATGGAAAGCCTGAGTGCAATATGACAATGCCCAAAAGCAGGTAGTACTCAAGATTGCTATTGAGAACTCAATTAGCAAAAACCACCAAGTAATCACTCAAAAACAATCACTGAAGTTGCATAAATAATTATAGATTGTATGTCTTTGGTAATATATGCTAAATGACATCATAAACCATGAAAGACCCATCAATTTCTGACATCACAACAGAAAAACGTATATTATAATTGAGGAGATAGGACGGTGATGTGCAAATGCGGGATCTTCATTGGGAATCATACACAGCTAAGCTCGGTCAGTCGGGAAGCGCTGGAAGGGAGGCAGGTGGCGGCTGTGTGCGTGCACGCTTGTGTGAACGCATGCGCTAGGCCACCAAAAGCCTGGTTTGGCAGCACTTTAAAAACCCTGATACTAAATGTCTCAGATCAGCGCATGCGCTGGCTCAGCGAGACCTAAAAAGGGATGCACCCTAGTGACTGATTTCAAGTAAGATTGTAGTCATGGTCCTAAATCAAAACAATGTTCTTCTTGGGAATGAGGACCATGAATATAATCTATTGGGAAATCAGTCACTAGTGTGGATCTTTCTTATTTATTAATGTATTGAATTTATATATCTGCATTAAAATTCTCAAGACTTTTGAGACTGTTGTTAAATTACACTCGTCATGAAATTGCGCATGATTTAATTGATTTTGGATCACTTAAAAATGACTGATGGTTTGGGGTACTGTCAGCAGGGCGTCAGATATGCAGAACCACTAACAGATGTCTTTTCAATTATACCCGTTTACCCTGGTTAGTTAGAGTTTAGTTGATGCCCTACAGTTATAAGGATCAAAGCATGGAGTTACTTTATAGAAATTGTAAACTAAATTCCTAAACGTCGATCATTTTGAAAAGCCAGCCAATGATGGAATCAGGTCAATAAACGGACTGTTGTGTGGAAAAAATGAGGGCACCCTTTCAAAAATTAGGAGTTTTGGCCTGCAAACTCAGGAAAAAATTATATTATATTCATATGTGGAAAAGATGGGCCTACTTCACAGCCTTTGACATAATATTTACTTCTGTGTGAGCAATACAGTCTGCGTATTGTCTGAGAAGAAAGGAGTTTCTACTGACGAGAACGCGCTTAAAATGAGCACAATGGCAGAAGTGAATGCTCTGGCCTCACGCGCCCTACGGCGCCCCCCGCGTCCCTCCTCGACTTCTCTCCCGGAAGTGGGTGCAGCTAATTTAGCCGTGTGCGTCTCAATGAACAAACACTGCACATATACGCTAATCTTTGTACAAGATAGCTGGCAAGGTCGAAGAGAAGCAGAGCTGTTGTTATGACCTCAGTGCGGCCTCAGTCGGATGTGCGTGGTACAAAGCCAGAGAGAAGATAAATGGCTTGAGGCAGTTCATTCTTCCCACCTTGACTAGCCCTACAGTTTATCGCTAGCGTGGGTCATTCACTACAGGAAACTGGGGAAGTGTAGTATTTTTTTTCAGTGTAAATTCACAGATAGTTCATAGAATTCCTTGGCACAAGCAAAATGCATGAAAAAAAATCTAAAAACTGGCTTTATATGGGGAGCAGATTCATCTCAAAGGGCCCGCAACCGAACCTGGAAACTAGGACGCAGTCTAGACCAGGATGCAGCGGTTCATTCATTCCGTTAAAATGCACAAAGCTCTACTCATTCCAACCAAAAGGCATTTGCTAATCTCACACTTTTTACATGTAAATTAGCAACGTCTCTGTTTCTAAAGCAAAAAAAAAATAAGAAATACATCAAACCAAACAACTATATGAATATCTTAATATTTTAACATATTTCACTATCGGTTGGACCAAGAACATTTATTTTCAGATGTATATATTTAAAAAAACACAAAGCTGGCATTTAAGAACACAACTAAAACTCGATAAGATTCTTGTCACTTGAAAAACAATCTAACATCATGAATCAGATGCTGGAATAATTATTACACTTCAGACTTGTGACCGGACATCACGCAATGTATTGATAGTTAATTAAAACCGAACAATGCAAATTGATAAATCATTCTAGTAAATACATTATCCAATTTTCCATCAAAGCATAGTAAGCGAACGCACATTTTGTTTTATAAACTTGCTGTATAGTTTTAGACTTATTGGGTACTCAGCTTATTCAAGACTGTGTTCATACATTTTACAAAGGTATACATAAAAATACTTGTGTACTGATACAGCAAGACTTGTGGCCCAGTAAAATCACTGCTATAGATGGCAAAAAGACGCCTTGTTTTGACAAACGTCAATATTTTTTCACTTTTGTGGAATGAAAACATTAAACCAAGAAGCACTAACAGGTAGCAATGTGTACTGCATTTGCTGCAGCAGCGGAAAATTCACCAATGCAATGGGAGAAAAATGTACAGCTGAGGTAGAAACAGTGCAGCTATCCCTTGTTCCGACACAACGGTTACAAAGAAAGGTAGCAGTGACGCAAGCGTCCCTTATTGTTGTCTATTGCTGGGCTCTCCTCATGGGATGACTTTAAAGTGGATTAACAGTAAGACGAGGTCGAGGAGACATCATACAAATGTTGGGGTACAGCGGAAGAGGAAATACAACAGCAGAAAGGGGAGACTGTGTTACAACCCTAGAGTGAACACATTTCTCGTAGAGATTCATCTTAAGTACTTTTATGTTTATAAAGGTCGCTTCTGGAATCGCATATCTATGCCTGGATATCTCACTTGGAGTACTGTTACTACATTCAGAGGTCATCTCCATATATTATGTCACAACCTGGGGCCAACCTGCGGTGTATGGCATTGCCACTGGAGGCCATCTCTGGCGTACATTCTGTGATCCGCAGCTAGAGTTTCGTGTACGGTTAGAGAGGTCACCATTTGTCATTTTGTTGCAGGTTCTTCAGGAGTCATCTAAAGCGCTGTGTCTAATGTAGTGCGTGGTTCCAGATGGCTCACTTATGTATTATTACCACCTGTGAGCCACATGTAGAGTTTTGTGTTCCGTTCCAGCAGTTATATCCGGAGTGTCGCGATCACTTCTGTAGGCCACCTCTTGCATTTGTCCCTGGAATTTATTGTTAGGTTAGCTCTGTGGATGGGTAAGTCGGTGTATTGACAGGTGAGGCACAATAGAAGAGTGGGTTGATGGAGGAGCAAAGGATAGGGAGGATTGTTGGGTAGTATGTTGAGTGGATGGGTGGATGTGATAGTGAAAGGATGGATGAATGTATTAGTAAGTCAGTGGATGGTTAAAAGGGATGAGTAATGCCCTTTGCTGTGAGTGGCTGGTGTGTTGTTAAAAAGTGTTTATTGATGGATAACTTTATGTGTACATCTGCAGATATGGATGGGTGAGTTGGTAGACAGATGAGTATGGATTGGAGTGTGAGTTGGTGGTCGTAAGTGGGAGTTAGTGGGTGTGAGTGGGAGTTAGTGGATGGGTGTGTGTTTAGGCAGATAAGTATTGTTGGGTATATGAATGAGTGATGGGAGAGTGAGTGGATGGATGAGTGAGTTGATGTGTAAATAGATGTCTGCTTGGAATGGCAAATGAGTAGATGAATGAGTGGGCTAATCGATGGCTGATGGATATGTGGGAGGAGGGGTGAATGTATAATTTATGTTCGGATGCATTCATAATTTCAGAAGCTAGATGGATGAGTAGATGCAGATGGAAAAGGTAGGTGAATAAAGAAAGTCGCTAGATAATGATCAGTTAGTGTGACAATGTCAATGGACGTGAGGGTGGGTGTGTGTGGACGGATAATGTAATCATGATGGATTCATGTATGGGTGCATGTGTAGGTGGATATATGTATGCATGGATGTGAAAGTGATGAATGAAGCGGTGGATGGACAGTTTGCAAATATAAGGAGTTTTAGTGTCGGTGAGTAGATGGAGGGCAGAAGCACTGGGAGTTCCAGCATAGTCCAGGCAGCAGTAAAAGGGTTGTGGAGGATAGCACAGGTATCAACATACACCAATGAGCAGAAACAAGGAGGCTCCGGCACCTGATCGAGGAGCCCCAGAATGGCTGCAAGAAGAAAAGCCTGAAGAGCGGGCAAAGGGGAGGCAAAGGGGAAGCATAGAGGTGATGATACAGGGACAAAGGTGGCAGGACAGGGAAAGCAAACAATCTGTCAAAGTGTTGTTGGGTGGGGGATTGCTCGGCTCATATCGTAGAAGTATATGCAATCAGGTCTGGATTGACAAGAACACAAAGGTGGCAAATGGAAGAGATGTTGCTGTGTGAATGTGGACAGTGCTTGTTTGTTGTCTGATTTCTCCGTCACCATCAGGCTACCACCAGCAACTGGGAGTGGGACATTCTGGCTTCCATGTCCTGGGCAGGCTGATTGCTTCTGGGCACTAGCACTGGCAAAGCAAATGGAAGGGCATCTAGGGATCAAAGCAGTGACTGCTGAAATCCTGAGGGAAAAGGCTGGGTGTGGATAGGAAGAGAAGCTGTGAGGGTCCAGAGTAGTATAGGGAGAGGTGAATATTCATTTCATAGATGCTGGGTATGTGGCTCTGAGGGAGTGGTGTGTGCCAGTGGAAGCTGCTGCCTGAGTCGCAGTACACACAGATTACATCTGCCCTGATGATTAATGTACTCACCGGCCTTCATTCCATTCGCACAACTAACCTTTTAGATAAAGGAAAAGTAATATAACAGTTTCCACTCATATTTCAACATGGTCTGCAGGCTACGTCTGATAAAGGCTGGATTTTCATATACATTGAATGTTAACTTACACAATGGGCAATTCAGAGCATTCTTTTGGTATAACAAGGCCATGTGACACAACCAGCTCTTCCATTGCTTCACTACGAGATAGGAACATCCTTCTTACTAGGAGCACTAGAGAGACAAACATGTGCAAACGTAAAATACCATGGTATGGAATATATTTAAACCACATTAAATCAGCTCTAAGAGCGCTTCACTGACTTTCACTAGAATCTAGAATTACATGCCAGGTTTTCTTATAAAGCACGAAGGCTACCATGTCTAACAAGAGCTGGAACCAGATCACACTGTCTTCAGAGACCCATGTTCTACCTTTTCAAATCTCATTAGACCGAAGCTTCAGACAACTCAAGCAGAACTCTCCAGCATGGCATTTGATTGGCAAGCAATCAGTTTAGTAGGCAGAGAATGAATAGTATCGAAGAGACTGCCTCCCTTACATTCATCATCACCATGTCACTGTACATGAATCCCAATGACAAGGGTCTACAGGTACACAGTCCAGTACCATATTAATGGGTTACGAGGGAAATGCAGCAAACCCACACTTTAACACATATATTTCGCAAGCTTTATCATATCTCCATCACCCACCTGAAGAACATAGACACTTACACAACCAAAAATTTGTACAATCACAAAGGATTGTGAAAACAATAGTGTAGGTCCACAACTGAACATGATATGCATAAATACAAGCAGGGTTGATGTCAGTTGATTTATGGAAGGGCGCAATTGGCAGACATAAGGTGCATAAAGTACAGGCAGAATTGTAATTGTAATTGCATTTATATTCCACATACTAGCCCTACCGAAGTATTGGAGCACTTTACGCTGGTAGGAAATGCTCCGGGAGCACAGGGGTAGATGTTAAACCAATGGTTATTTAGGTTATAGGGATTAATGCTCTCAAGGAAACCCCTCAATGCATTTACTCCAATTTCTTTGTGGTATGAATTAGGTGTGATCAGTAATGGAGGTATGACCAAATGCAAATGGTTTGTGGGATTAATATAGATAAAATAGATTAGAGTAGTAATTTAGGTTGGAGGTATAACTTCCAAAGAAGTGATCCTTGAAAAGAGGTGTTGACAATTTGCAGACATAATACGTTGTTTAACTACTCAGGGAAAAGAGGAGCAGCGCTGCACAACTGGCTACGACACAATGTTGTCTGGCACTACATAGATTGATGCAGCAGTAAATAGTGGTGGTGGGTACAAAACAGGAAACATCATCAAAGATAGTTTGGTGAATTACCTTGATGTTCTTAGAATGCAAAATGAACTTTAGCATCACTGAATCAGGTGACTGTCACGTCAGACCAATATAAAACATTGTAAAAATGTGTTAACAAAAAGTTAGACCAAGAGAGAATGTAGTATGTGGTCTCCTTGGAATTACAGATATTTCATTGCAGGACAAATATCAAGACACTCTAGGTGTGGGTGTTTGGCCTGTGGTGAATTAGCCGCCCCTTCACCTCTTGTCCCACATTTCTTTTATTTTATTCAATATGCCACTCTTGTTTTGTCTTTACAGAGGCAGTCCCTACTACTTTGGCCCCTGCTGTTTCATTTCGCCACCCGCACCTGCTGCGTTACTGAATTACGCAGTGCAGTGCAAGCAGCGCAATGTCCATCGCTTCCAAAGACGCGACATCAAGGACGTATGTCTCCTTGTGTTTCAGGAAAGCAGTTGACTATGTTCTATATGCATAGCAAGCAGGCCACAGTTTAATGACTTGGCTACAAAGGAGTTACTTGATAAGACATAGAGAGTACTCGTGGAATAAGTCTGCAAGCTGTGCAGGTGGAGTACATAAAGGACAATGATGGCTGGGACATTTTAAACCACACGGGGCTTACCTACTAGGCCCATACAACATCAGGAAGCCACTACAAGCCTGCCTGTTTCCAGAGGGCTCTTACCCCTCACCCCATACAAGGCATATTTTGTAACAAAGTCTTTTTATGAACTGGCTAATAAGTACTACACTTTGCAGCCAGTTGCTGTGAGATCACCTGAGATAGTTTAACATTTCACCTAGGCACATTATTTTCAAGCAAGTAAATCATGGAACGTAAAATATGGTTCTCAAAAGAAACCTTGAATTGTGTATCCGATAAGGGTCTTCGTCACGGAAGAAACAGTGCCTAAGCAATCGGTACCAGGAACAGAATCAGTATCAAGGTTTTAGGTCAAAAGAAACGACACCAAACACTGAACTGGGAGATATAATGCATCCATCTGAAGCGAGTGTGCTGGGAAATCAGATGGATATTTCAGGGGCAGCTTGTTCATGAAGGTCAGCCCAGTCCCCTCCAGTTCTAATGAACAAGTTCTCCCTCTTCAAGATTCAACCTTGGAGCTTATCCTAATGAAGGCCTTCATCACTGACATGAATGGATTAGAGAGAATTGCTTGTCTTTTAACTATGGAACTAAGCTAAGCAAGATACACATTATTACAAAATGTGTAAAGTAATGAAGAGCAATTTGGCAGGCAAACAGCGCCTTAATTGCAAGTTATGCAGAAGTGAGGCAGTAGTCGATAGTGCTGTACATTCTTAAAAGTTACAACGTACAAAAAAACATGAATTCAAAATGTACTCCTCTCAATTAATGCATATTTGATATTATGTATATTAAATGTGGATGTAAAATGGTACTCCACAAAAGGCCCATGGGGTGGGCTCTTTGTCCCGCAATGCTTTGCTCCACAGCTTCAATGCAGGTGGTTAAGTATAGCCTTACATTTGCTTTAAGGTTAGGTACTAACAAGAGTAAAACACACCACCAACCCCACTGCCCTTTTATTTATTTGATTTTATTTATTTATGCGTTTTTATATAGCGCGGACTTTACCCGAAGGCGTCAGAGCGATTCACAATAGGAACAGAGAATTACAAATGAACAAAATTGGAACAGCAGACGATAAGTTACATGAGGTAAAAGTGACAATTGTGAGCAAACAAAATACATGAGGTAGCAAACAGTGCAATACAGGGGGAAAGAGTGACAAGTGTGCAGGTTACAAGAGAAAACAAAGTACAATTAGAGGTATAATACTGCAATATATGCTAGACACAGAGGCACAAGAACAAACTTACGTAGGCAATGGTGGCACTTGTGCAAGTATCAACAGCAAGACAAAATGCGAGAGGTAGCAAAACAGTGTGTTACAAGAGAAAAGTGATGTGTGCAAGTTACAAAAGGGTACCATACACAGGTACAAGGATAATACTGCAATAAATGGTAAACACTCAAACTACCAGAACACACTGGGAATGCACTTCCATAGTCATGGAGAATAGAATTTTCAGTAATGGGAGGTCTTCCTTCAGATAATAGAGAGGACGTGAATTACTTTAGGAGGTGTCTTTGGAGGAGGAGAACTTTGAGGTCCGTTTTGAAGACCTGGGAGGAGGTCCCGGCAGTCAGGAGATAACAGAAAGTACCTGAGGAGGTGCTTTACATGTAGTGGCGGCTCCTCTATTGGAGCGGAGGAGCGTCGCCCCACTTAAAATCCCCCCAATACCCCAGATGTGAAAAATTAAATGGTAATTCACTACCATTTTATTTTTCATCCCCCATCCCGAACAGAGCATCAGGACGGGGTCGGGCCTTTGCTGAGTGACAGCAGCAGGGAGGAGTGTAGGTTGCCTTTTGCACTTGCTTAAAGTGTGCATGTCTTTTTGGCCGGCTGTATTTCAACAGTCAGCCACACATGTGCACTTTCAATATCTCTAAGCTGGGTTAGAGCAAGTGCAGGACTCCAGAGCGCTGTGAAGTGCCGAGTGAGGCTGCTCCCTCAAATCAGGGCGCTGCTCTCATGCTGCACGAGAGCATGACCAGGATTGGTCATGGGAGTTTCCTGGTGGCCGGGCTGCAGCTGCGGTGGAAGGAAGAAGAGGTCTGGGGTGGAGGTAAGTGCTTAATTAAAAATATATATATTTAAGCTTGCACACGCCCTCCCGCCTCCCTGTAGATGCCAGCTGCCAATGTTTGCATGTCTTCCTTATTGAAACATTCATAGAGCATTAAGATGCTAGAGGTGTTTATTCAGAAACTCAGCTCATCGGACGTGATGGTATTAGCACCCCAAATGGAGGATGAGGATGCAGGGAAAAACAGCCTCAGACTCACAGAACATGGATTGGAGGTGTGAGACTAATAACGTTTTCAGGTTGAGTTTAGATTCTTTCATATATTAATGCACAAATGGTAAGAAAGAAGGAGGATATAATACCCTTTCAATACTATCTTCCTGTTTTCCCCAGAATACTTGTGTTTCCATTGAAATCATTAAGATTATCTTTAGTGACAGGGAGTAAGGTCCGAACATTCTAGGCATCTAACTGCTCTTTGAAATAATTGGTCTTATTTTTACACTGCATAGTGCGCTTAGATCACATCTACCCATTGCCTTGTATCAGAGAGAGGTAGATATATATATATGGACTGAGCAATGTCAATAAATGTGAGAAATAGCAATGTTGTTGCTGCAAAGGGGAAAGTCTGTCACTGGTCATGAAGAGCTGGCATGTTAATTTGGAAAAAGAGATATGGAGAGTGCAGTGGGTCAGAATGAATGGGACCAACAATAAGAATTACTGGGTAAGACACAGAAAGACAAGGACAATGGTAGAGGGGGTTCTTCAGAAATCAATTCTAGGTGCAGTAGAGTAACCAATATATTTATGAGTAAGTCATGCCTCCACAGTCTTGTGGCTTTGTAGCACTATAGTAGCATGCTACAATAATGATATTGACTAT
This sequence comes from Lissotriton vulgaris, assembly GCF_964263255.1. Classification (NCBI taxonomy): domain Eukaryota; kingdom Metazoa; phylum Chordata; class Amphibia; order Caudata; family Salamandridae; genus Lissotriton; species Lissotriton vulgaris. Next base: position 2,099,687,430 of record NC_141689.1, on the reverse strand, counting down.
AGCTCAAACCATCCCACACAATGAGCTTGAATAATGAGTGTTTGTTTTTTTGCCCCACACAACAGTGCTCGTTTTATGAGTCTTGGAAGGTAGGACATTGCTAGTGATGGCACACTGACCGCTTCACAGTTGAGTGTTCTACCCTTCGTGATCTCAGGGTTTGAAATGTCACAAGATCATTCTCATCAGCAGAGAGAATAGCTATGGACGGTGCAGTGATACAGAAGTAACGTACATAAATATGCTGAGTTGTTGGAGACCCAACTTCACAAGTGGCAACAATGGATGGGATAAGAGAGAAGAAACAACAGAAGACCTCAGCATGCTAAATCCCAACAGAAACTGCAAGCACTGCGATGTGATTCCTGACTTAAATGGATTGTCAACAGTGCGTCCAATAGTCACTAAATGCCAGATGATTAAACAATCAGGATTGCATGCTTTTGGCAGCGCATTGCCTGCAGAATGATAACATTTTTGACTTACCGATCACTGGTGATGCAAGCAAGTGGAGATCTTGGGGTGTCAAAGGCTGAGTGCGCTAGCAGGGCTGGTGGCATCCAAGATGAAGGTAACAAGAGTGAAGTGTGCAAATGATAAAATCCTAGGATCCAAACGGCTAATAAGGATGGAAAAAAGTCTTTAATTCTTAACCACATTTCAATACAGCTTTTAGGTCTGGTCACTGTTGACCAGTGCTTGAACCTCTACTTAAAGGTTATCTCTATTTAGCCTTTATGAACATTTACACAGTCTTTGACAATGTAGTCAGGACTAAGATGTGGAACATGCCATCAGCTAAGGATTCTAATCCCCAAATTATTCATCTCCTTGCCCAGCTGCACCAGGACGTAGAGAGCAGCGTTCGCTTTGGCCCTGGTGGGGAATGTACCTCCCTGTTTAAGATCGGACAGGGTGTCAGTCAGAGCCGTGAATTGGCCCCTTTCTGGAAAGAAGTACAGGGGCCTCAGGTAAGTACTTTGTTTATTGTGTCCCGTACTGGCAGCTCCCAGGCAGCAACTGCCACAACAGTACATTCTCTGTTCCACGCAAGGAACCATGCCACAAAGAACATACTTTACATTCCAATACAGATCCCCAACACACCGCCTTCCTTCACAATTTTTGAAGAATGGGGTAGTCAGGTCCTGGGACGTGGGGCTAGCTGGACCATTAATATAACTAAGTACACAGATTGCCAGCCACACACTTACTTAAATCCTCTATTTTTGAGGGAACAAACCATAAGAGACTTCCTGGTTTGTTCGGGTATATCACTCAAACCCTTTTATTATTTATTTGTTTTTTGTCTTTTTGCTCCTGAGAGGGCCATATTGTATATGGCAGAATATGAGAAGAAATTTATTGAAAAGGATAACCCATATTGCAGTCACATTAAGCAATGGCTACGATATATCGACGACGTGTGGCTCCTGTGGCAGGGGAGCCACACGGAGTTGATGAAATTTCATGGATGGCTTAATTCCAAACATCCAGACATTACATTTTCTATTGAGATCAGTGACACAAGAATGACGTTCCTGGATGTGGAAATCACATGTTCAAACGGGAAGTTGGTCTCCTCTTTGTACAAGAAGCAGACTGATAAAAACACAATACTGCACCACCAAAGTGACCACCCCAGGAACTTGAAGGCTAACTTGCCCTATGGCCAACTGCTCCGTATCAGGAGAAACTGCACGGAGTTGTCAGAGTATGAAAGACACGCTGACACATTCTGTCACGAAGTGGAAAGCCGTGGTTATCCGAAAAAACTGTTAAAAAACGAATTCAAGCGGGCACGATGTACACCACACGAATGTTTGCTACAAACAAAATCAAAGGCTGAACTAGACCGGATCGTCTGTGTCACCACATTTGGGCCTGACACAAACAAATTCAGACAAACCGTGTTAAAAAATTGGCACTTACTAGAAAACCTGGACTGTCCATTTCCCCGTCCTCTTTTCGCGTATCGTAAGAACAGGAGCATCGGACAACATCTTGTCCGAGCCGAGATAGCATTACCCAAACCTAAGAGTGACCTATTGTCTAAGTGGGGAATGAAACCCATTGAGGGACATCATAAATGTGCTACATGCGTGGCCTGTGGGACTACTGTGGAAGGGAAGGAATTCCAACATGGGAATATTAAGTGGAAACACTTAAGTTTCTCAAATTGTAAAACACGAAATGTTGTGTATGTAGTCATCTGCCCATGTAATAAGATTTGCATAGGCAAGACAACACAACAAGTGAATATGCGCATAACGCAACATAAGTCCAGAATCAAGAATAAAGTGCTTACAGCACCTATGGTGGAGCATTGCATTGAAAATAAACACACTGAGAATGACTTAAAGTGGTCAATTCTATATGTTCTGCAACAGTCTAGACCCATCGACCATGATAAACTTCTACTAAAAAAAGAGGCCTACCTTATACTTAAGTTTAATAGCGCACTCAGCGGGCTCAACTCGCTTTCTGAAATATCTAGAGTGTGAGCTTTACCTAGTATAGTGCCTCCAAAAGAAAGGGTCGATGGTAATTGCGCGTATGTTTTCATATGTGGTTTAAATTCACCTTTTTTCACATCTAAATGATAGCCTTCTCTAGCGACCCCACTCTAAGAGGGCCGCCAAGCAAGTAGCTATAAGTATGGCTGCCAAACTAAGTGAATGAGAGCTTTCTCTAGCGACCCCACTCTAAGATGGCCGCCAAGCAAGTAGCTATAAGTAGGTCCAAAACCATGTTACAACATGGCTGCCAAACTAAGTGAATGAGAGCTAGATGCCGAGTCACAGCTTGTTCAAGTAAGTCTAGAGCTAACATGGGTTTGATTTGCCACCAATATTGCAGTAGCCCCAGAAACCTAATAAAACGCTGTTATTTCCTCTAGGGAAAGCGAGCGCAAATAATAAGGACTGAGGAAAGCGGTGCCTACATGGTTAGAAAGCGTTTACCGCTGCAACCGATTAGAACACGAACAGCCCATGCGAGGAATTCCTCAGAGCAGGTATGCCGAGTTGAGCAACGAGTGCCATACTCTTTCCGTCTGTGCATAAAAAGCGCGTAAAACGTTATTCTCATTATTTTCAGGCTGTAATACAAGACTGAAAATTAACTCCCATTTGGTGGAAACGTAGGATCACGAGCATGATCCAGTAAGGTATGTTGATAGCATATGTGCCCCATTCTGGTCTTAGAAAGTGAGCAAGAACAGGTCATGATACCTGCGTTTGTTTTTAGATCCCGAAAAGAAAAGAAACTCAGTCTGAAATAATACCCTACCGTTGACCGGCGGATGCTGGTTCAACAGGTAATATGAGGAATCCGAGTTAAATGTAGTCGGAAGCTAAACAACTGTCAGAAATGTAGCTAAAACAAGTTTTTTTTTATACACTTGCAGATATCCCGTATTAAGACAGAGCCCTGATGAGAATCCGTAGAGTTGACATACCGGATTCGAAACGCGTTGGCGTAAAAAGATTAGCCATTTATTGGTTGAATGGACTGAATGAATTAATTTGAAGTCTATTTTTCCTTTTTTGAACTGCCTACATTCAACTGTAGTTCATTGATTTATGATTGTCATCAAGTTTATACTTTTGACTCTGGTCTTTATGGAATTACGGATGATTTTTTCTTCGTAGTATGAATATTTGAGTGTATATATATCAGAGCAATTCACTTTGTATAATACAACTAGTTATGTGTATGTGTATGTGTTTGTGTTGTAAATAATCGCAAATCGTAAATAATTGTATATAAGGTGTACAAAACGATAAGGTGTCCCTTTCATACATCAATACTTAAAAAAAGACAATAAACAAATAAATAATAAAAGGGTTTGAGTGATATACCCGAACGAACCAGGAAGTCTCTTATGGTTTGTTCCCTCAAAAATAGAGGATTTAAGTAAGTGTGTGGCTGCAATCTGTGTACTTAGTTCCTTCACAATTTAGCACAAAAAAAACCTAAAACAAGTGTACCAACAGGGCAACACAACATAATCAAAACATAACATAATCATGAAACTTGACAGGAGGAGCTCTTATCCTGGAAGGAAAACTCCTGGAAGAGGTGAGATATGAACAATGGAATGTAGTTGCCACAAAGAACGTTCTCTACATTCCAATACGGATCACCGCCTTCTTTCACAATATAGCGAAAAACAAAACAAAAACCACTAAAACAAGTGTACCAACAGGGCAACACAACATAATCAAAACATAACATAATCATGAAACTTGACAGGAGCAGCTCTTATCCCGGAAGGAAAACTCTTGGAAGAGGTGCGATTTGGCACGGAAACCGCCCTCATAAAGGCATCCGATGAGCCTCATATCACAGCTGAATGAACTTAACACTCTACTACACACAATTTTGAGGTTGCCGCGCGCGCCGGTGGGAGGGTGGGTGGGAACTCGGCAAGGGAGTTGGGAGCCGACTTAAGAATGTGACTTGGACATGGGGCATTATTGTATAATTGCATTGTTTCCTGTTGAAATCCGATATTTGTACAGGTTCTGTCTTGAGGGGATATCTTCTGGAATTTTGAGATGGTACCTTCATTGAGCTGTCGTGCCGTAGGAATTACTGTCTTGGTTATCCTGATATCTATCCGGGAATTGCTGATTGTGTACATGTTCAGTCATTCTTGGGGGTGCTGTTTGTGTTTGAAATTAATAAAAAGATTTATTAAAAAAAATAAAGGCATCCAATGAGATCAAAGGAATCCTGGATGCTGGAGGAGCTGCGGTTCTCGTCCTGCTTGATCTCTCAGCAGCATTTGACACGGTCGACCATGCAACTTTGTTCGACCGTGTCACTGCGCTAGGTATCAGTCACAGGGCCAGGGACCATTTTCGCATCATTTTTGGCTAATCAATCAGTCATGCTTGGCACTTTCACCTCCCCCATTCACTTTTCCTTGCGGGGTACCTCAGGGATCCCCGCTAAGCCCGACTCTGTTTAATATCTATGTGTCGGACTTGGCGAGGGTCATCAAAACCTATAACCTGGGTCTCACCTCGTACTCTGACGACACCCAACTAGTACTAGCAGCACACAACAACGGTGCGAAAGTTGCAGCCAACTTCCAGAAGGGAATGCTTGCTATAAGCTCCTGGATGGCGGATGTTAGAACTGGCTATTTCTGGTAGGCAAAGGCTGACGCCAAAGCCAGGCAGAAACCACCATTCTAGTCAGGGCAAGGGAGTCACACGCCAAGATAACCCCTGCTCACCCCCTGGTAGCTTGGCACGAGCAGTAAGGCTAAACTCGGAGGCAATGTGTAAAGCATTTGCGCCAGCACACAACAGCAACAACATACTAGGCACACCACAAAAGAGACTCCACACAAGGTTATTATAAAATAACTTTTGTATTGTAAAAACACATCAGATAGTATCACACAGAATACATGGTGCCAACTGGCACAGGCAATATTCACAAGGGATTATTTACAGGACAGGGCCACATGGGCCACTGTCAGAATCAACACTTTTAGAAATAGAATAAGTATAGCACAAGATAACAGTTATAAATCACATCCACTAACTACTGGTAACAGGAACCAGGACCTCACTAGGACCAGCTGTACTAAAAAGAACAACCACCTAAGTATCACACAGCACCTGGGGGTATAAACAAGAACACGTTACCCATGATGCATGAAACACATTCAGAGGAGTAATAAAGGAAAACACATGATGCATAACCCTACACATTCAGCGGTGTTAAGAACAAAGCACATGATGCAATAAAATACATTCGGAGGTGCAGCGCAGGAAGACACATGATGACTAAAACATTCAGAGGTGCAGCGCAGGGAAAAGGAAGACACATGATGCCTAAAAACATTCAGAGGTGCCAGAACAATACAATAGCGCAAAAATCACATGATGCCTAAAAACATTCAGAGGTGCAGCGCAGGGAAAGAAAGACACATGATGCATAAAAACATTCAGAGGTGTAAGACAAGGGAAACACATGATGCATAAACCTACACATTCAGCGGTGTTCAGAACAAAGCACACGATGCAATAAACTACATTCAGAGGTGCAGCGCAAGAAGACACATGATGCCTAAAACATTCAGAGGTGCAGCGCAGCGAAAAGGAAGACACATGATGCCTAAAAACATTCAGAGGTGCCAGAACAATATAATAGCGCAAAAATCACATGATGCCTAAAAACATTCAGAGGTGCAGGAATAACACATGATGCAAGAAAACACATTCAGAGGTGCAATAACCATACAATTGCGCAAAACTTACATAAGCCACCACCTGTGGCAGTCCCCAGGCCAACTGGCCTTGTTGGGGCTAAGACGCCCTGTATCCAAATGTCAAGGCGCGCTGCCATGCAGCGCCAGTCCAAAGTAAAAGCCTAAACGTGGCAGGTGCCCACTACTTGCTGGACACCTGTGGACAATCCCAAGCGCCTAAACGGTGCAGCTGCCCACTAATTGCTGGGCAGCTGGGAATCATCAGAAAACTGTGACAGGGCCCTCACTGACCCTTAGGCGCAAACTGCACCCACTCGCTGGAGCCACCCAGGCTCTTGGACAAAGATGCGGCCTCACTAGGCGGTGGGGTCCCTCACGGGGGACCCGGGAACACTTGGGGTGCCTTGAGCCTCTCCTGGACTCTTGGAACCAAACCTCTCGCAGGCAGGAGGGGGCGGGCACCGGCAATGTGCCCCGACGCCCCCCCTAGCTAGAACGGCCCAATGAGCCTTCTCATGGCTCTAAAACTGTGGGGCGACCCACTGCCAACCGGGGCCGCCCTGCTTGCACCATACAAAAATGTGCCCCTACGTGGGAGCCTTGCAGGGCTCAAAACGACCAATGCCCGCAAGAGCCTTGGGGCTCAGGGAAACACATCGCGGAGGAGCGGCCCGCTGCCACGGGGCCGCTCGAACACTGCCTCCATCAGGTACTGCCGCCCGCGGAGCTCCCCACCTAACCCCAGCCCTTTGACACTCACCGGGCTGGTCGGGGAACTGCGCTTCACTCGCTGCTTCTTCTCCTCTCGTTGCAGGGCTCCCTCAGCTCACGGGAGCCCTGTCGGCCGGCCGCCATCATTCTTCTCTTCTCCTGCCGGCTTTCACAAGCGCTGAACTAATCCCAGCGCGGCCTTTGAGACGAGCCCCTGATCACGCGGCAACTTCTTCCCGGGGCCATCCAATCACAGCGCGGCTCTCCGGGACCAGCCTCCAACAGCGGCCCAATCACTTCGCGGCCTCACGCCGCGCAGTCCACCACTTCCTCCTCGAAGGCAGGTCCCGCCCCCGTCACGGGCGGGTCTGCCTGACTTCCACTTTCGCAATCTCTGGCACACGGGCCGCGGCGGTGAATGCGGGGACACACGAGGGGTAGGCTCCCTCCTCAATTTCAATATAAAGCGGGCGGAGCACCCGTTAGGGCAACCATAAGCAGGGTGGCACCTGCAATTTAAAATATATAAAAAAATAAAAGCGCTACTAAGCGCTCGGGGGCAAGATAAAGCGCTCCAAGCGCTATAAGCCTCAGGCAGACCCCCAAGAAGCGCTCCCAGCGCTAGGGCAACCAAAGTCCAGAAAAGGGTCCTTCAGGGGTCCAGGACAAATCCATCAGGGGTCCAGGACAAGTCCAGCAGGTATCCAGGGGCTGGGCAGTGCCCAGGGATTCCCCTGGGCCCAAGCAGCAGCACGCCCCTGGCAGATTCAAGTCCAAAAACAAGAACAAACTGGAAGGGGACACAGCCCCTTCTTATACAGAGAAAAGTCTTTGGAGACTTTGTGCAGGCAGTGTGAGAACCAGCTAGAACTGGTTATAGGGAACTCTCTTCAGTGTCAGGGACAGAGGTGATAGTTGCCCAGCGTGAGGTGGAGCCAGCATTGTGGTCAGGCAGGCACAGCCCTAGTCACTCCCAGGTGCCATCTCCTCCCACTTCCCTGGCAGCAGATGCAGCCTTTCATCCACGGGCTGACTCAGACAACCTCCTGGGGCTCCCCAGACCCTGTCACCCTCAAACCAGACAGTCAATCCACAAGTAGGCCCAGGCACTCCTGACCCAGGCTCACCAGCCAATCACACGCCAGACACAAATTACACAAATATGCCAACTTCTAAAAGTGGCACTTCTAGACTAGACACAGTAATGCCGCATATATCATTACGCAGCATTCACTCTCACGAGTTTGTACATATCAAACTCGCCCCTGCACTCCCCACACATCAGGAACTACCATGGGCATACATATTCCCCATTCATTCCTATGGGAGGGCAGGTCACTCACCACACATACACAGAGAGCTCAAGCACTTTACACTGTACCACAGTGAAAAGTGTGCCGAGGCCTAAAATCACCACCACCAGGTTCCAGAAACAGGCTAGGAAAAATCAAAAAGGCTCGGGTGAACCTGCCAAAAAGGCCGGGTCCAACAGCGGACAATTCCCTCAGGTTGAACTCCAGCAAGACAGAAGTGATGATCTTCGGCAATCTCACACCCGCCTGGTCCCCTCTCTGGTGGCCAGCAGACTTAGGGACTCCCCCAGCCCCAGTCACAAAAACTAGAAACTTCGGGGTCATTTTTGACATTAAACTATCATTTATTGACCTTGCCAATTATGTAGTCTCTTAAGCCTTCCACACTATTAAAATCATAAAAAAACATCTCCCATACCTTCCATCCTCAGCTGCTAAAACATTGATCAGCACACTTATCATGTCCAAAGTAGACTATTGCAATAGTCTTTTCATCAATGCACAAGAAATAGTTCTCAATCAACTCCAGCTGATACAAAATGCAGCGGCCAGGCTTCTGACAGGCCCCCACAAATTAGCCCCATCCCCAAAGTAGTATGCGAACTCCACTGGTTACCGGTCAGAAGTAGATCCAAGTTTAAGGCACCCTGCTTGGCTTATAAAGCCATTCATTCCACTGTTCCTGATTTCCTTAAGCAATCCCTTCGGCTTTACAATCCACCCAGAAAATTACGATATTCCACTGCTAATCTTCTTATTGTTCCCCGCACAAAAAAGTATCCTGGAGCGACAGATCTTTTCTGTGTGCCACTACTAAACTCTGGAACAGGCTTCCCCCCCACATCAAGACTAGCCCTACCCTGCTCACCTTTAGGAAACAGATAAAGACTTGGCTTTTTAATCAATAATCCTCTAAATCTACCTATCATGCTGTCAGTCCTTAGCGCTGAGACACCCTTGGGTAGTTGTGCGCTCTACAAAATGCATAAATAAAAATTAGAACAATAGAATGTAGAGAATATTCTTTGTGGCATGGTTGCCTGCGTGGAACCATGCCACAAAGAACATTCTCTACATTCCAATACGGATCCCCAACACTTTCCTATTCAGTTTTTACATCAATGACTCGGACGAGAACCTTATTGCTGCCTCAGCTTATCCTCCAAAGGAAGGGGCTGGCCCATGTTGATGTATATGGATGACTTTGTCCTTATGGCCAGGACAGGTCGAGACCTTCAGAAACTGCCAGATACCTTTTTTTCTTTCATTTCCTAACTGGAACTTCACTCAACTACATCTAAATCTTACACCATGGTATCTGGCTCGCTACAGAGCAGGAGTCATCCTTTTCAAATCAATGGCACGATTCTTGTGGTGCACCTACTTTTACATACTTTGGGGTCCCGTCTGACAAGCGGTTCACGTGAAAGCATTTGAGGCTGGTTAGATCAATGTAATTTGAAGCAGCCATCACCTCTCTGTTTAAATTGTCCTCCAAGTTCGGATCTATGACAGTGAATGCGTCAGTGACAATCTACAAAGCCAGACCTGTCCCAGTTGTTTCACATGGGGCGGGCATTTCGGGCTACACCGATCATTCACAACTTCTGCCTGGTGAAAACGGATTTTTGCAGAGATTGCCGCATCTTCCTCCCACCATGCCTGCTATTATCGCACATGAAGAACTAGGGTTTTGGGGGATCAATTGAGGATGGCGCCCACTTTGTCCCGGTTATCTATTGGGTCTAGGAGTAAGGCATCTCTAACTCAATCTGTAACTTTGAATTGTATTAATCTGTCACGAGCCCATACAATCTGATGGCTAGCCCATATCAGGGAAGACCTGCAAGCATTTGATAGGATGGATCTATATGACTCTCCGCAGCCCCTCATCAGCACTGACAAACCACTAGTGAAAGCCGACCTATCAAAGTGATTAGCAGAGAAAAGATGCGAGGTTGAGATGAGGAAGAAATTAGTTGAAGCATATTTTCCTCTGTCTGCCTCCCTCTCCATCGTGCCAGGGCACCTCGTTGGCAAAGATTCTACATGATAAGATTCCAGATTGGAATGGCCCACTACTTGGTGTCCTATCTCTCTGTTGTTTACACGAGCAAAGATCTGATTCCATATCTTTGCAATTCTTGAGCCTTACAATCACAACAACATTTTTTTTAGTGTGAGTTGTATACTAGTCAGCGCAGTCGCATTTTAAAACCACTTTTAATAAAATTGCAGATTAGGAAATGCAAGGAGGCAATGGAATAGTTGCCGCTGTTGCAATCTGATGTTGTTTGTCAAACTGTTTTTGAATGTTTAATGCAGCAACTAACCAAAGGAAGAGGGTGGGGAAATGAATTGTATATATGTATAGCCAACTTTTAATGACTAAATGTTGTATGGCACTTGTATCTAGAAAAGGAACACACTGTACTGGTTGTTTCTGAATGCATTGGGTTTCCCGATCTTATTTAATAGTTTTATCTATTCCTGATCTGCTGAATCTCAATGCTTTTATGCCTGGCCATGCCTGTGTTTTATGTTTGGTAATGTATTTTATGGTTTAATATAAACTGAAATAAGATTCTTTGAACTGAAGTCTTTAAGTGTTTCAAGGGTGGCATAAAGAGTCACATGGCAAATACTAAACTGTGTAGAACAGTGAAAGTAGCATATAAAAGATTGATAAAAGTGGCACTATGCTAACCATTGCAAAAGCCAGAAACAAAATACTGAGGACAAATAAGTTGTGGAAAATTGTAGTGAAATTGTTCTACAAGTTAAACGTGGAAGGGAAGACCGCCTTTTTGGGTACTGTGATGATTGATGAAGTAGTAGGAATGTCTGTGGGTTCAATGATAAACTACCCATCAGAGCCAATGATAATTTAACGGAAACATAAAAAAATAAGCTGAATTGTCTAGAAAAGATTTGACACTAGAGGTATACATTGGACAATGCATTAAAATGGGGGTGGGGGGTGGGGGGGTGTTTAACTTTTACTGACATCTCCAATTGGCCACATCAAAAAAGATTGGGCACTAAATTAAATCTCAATGTGGACCCAAACATACAAGGTAGGTATGGATGACATAAAAAAAATTTCCTGAAATTTTCTCTGATAAATTGGTGTGTTTCACAGGCTATGTGCCAAGAATAAAATTAGAAAGTGATCCCAACTGTGGCCGGCAAAGTAAACAGGATTCCAATTCATTTGAGAGAGAGGGTGTAAAAAATAAGTCTTTTCTGCGCGGTCACCCAGGATTTATCACCCTTGCTGGACCCTTTATTTGTGCTGGCTTGAAAACTGTGGACTTTACCTCTATTAACCAGTGGTATAGTGCCCAAACCCCATTTAAATGAGGATGAACTGGCCTCTAGCATTTTTTTAAAAAAGATTTTTATTGATTTGAAAAACAGGGCAAAATTACATTCATGTATTAGTCACATTTGGCTGCAATCAGGGCTAGACATTAAATCAATGCTTCAGAGTCTTGCTTCATCAATTTGAAATGAACAACACATTGATCTCCCTCCCGGATCCCACCGGCATTACAGGTCTGTTACAGTGACACATCATCTGTTATGTAGTCTGGCGGGTCGCAGATATATCCCCTGAACATGTTCCATTCACCCCATACCTTCTCCCATTTTCGGGGACAACCACGATGGATAAAAACCGCCATTTCGGCCACCACTGCCTCATCCATATGCCTCTAGCATATTTAACTCACCAATAAATACCTTGTATATGGAATAGGGTGCACTGAGGAACTGTAAGTTAAATGCCACTAGTGGACTGCAGCACCTATTGTGGCATCCGCTACTGTGGCAGTGCAAACATAGCTTCAGGCCTATCCTATGCAGCCTGACTGTAGCAGTGTATAATCTGCAACTCAGCCTCTTAAAATAAACCCATTTACAGGTCAAAACAGACCCTTTAATTAACAATGAACCACCCCTCCCATGCAGTGCTTTTAGCTCACAATACAGGCCAAATTGTATTTAAAAGTAGGACTTGTGGAAATTCAATGTTAACATGTCCTCACAGTGACTAGCACCCAATAGCTATTTTCCCTGTGGCAGGCCTAACTGTCCTATGTCGAAACCAGAGTACAGATTCAAATCCTAATACTGTATCGGGAATGTGACTAGCTAGAAAAATAATAAAAAAGCTATTTTAATAGTTATTGAAAATCCAATTTAATGGGTGTGGCGGAATCTATTATGAATATTAAGGAAAAGTACATTTTTCAAAGTTACCCTTTACCTAAACTGTCAGAGGCTAATTAGCATGATCATCCGACGCCTCTCAGCGATTAGTCTTTGAATAGGTGTAAAATGCCTCCAAAGATCAAACTATAGGCTGACCTGAATGGGCAGAGATGACTCCTCTGAGCTCTGCAACATATGCATGGTGTTGGCTTCGGGCCTCCTTTTGACACCATAGTGTTGAATTCTGCTGAATTTCATGTAACACAGTGTTACATGAAGGTTTGAAGGTCAACCTAAAAAAACCTTCAAACCTTCATGTAACACTTGAAAGGAAGAAAACAGGATGCCAAACCAAGTCTGTTTGCTGATAAAAACACACTTTTGTAGTACCAAACTTCTGTCTCTCGGATATTGTAGATACAATGGCGGCCTCACACTGGATTTTAGTGTTAGATGTGGGGGACACACTAAAGGTACACTCCTCACACACACACACACACACCTAGCATCCATTGTCCAAATTAAGCGTGGCAGAAGACTTTTGCCAGCTTTCCCAAACTGGGTATGGTTGACTCTGGGAACTTTTACTCCATTGGTTAGGGCATGCCCAGGAGTCATTCCCACCCACTCGCTAGTGCCAGGCATAAATGTGGCACTTCAAGACACGCACTTCAGAACCCCGAGGAAGAACAGAAGCGTACAGGGCTTGCTATTTGTGCCCTGAGAAGAGCCCTAAAGGTCTGGCCCTGCTCCTTCTTGAACCTAGAACAAAAAAGTGGGCTCCAAGTGTCATAAGACTGACTTCCTGTTCAAGCTACAGGGATACAACAAGCTACAAGAGACCTTTCCTGCCATTGCTCAGCTGAACAGAGGCAACTGGGCCTGGACTGGATCCTGCTGTTAGTCTCTGCCTGACACCTTGTGAGTCTCTAAGAGCCTCCCCTGAGGTACTGGGGGATTTAGAATTATACTCCTGTGGTGGATTGGGACTTGAAGGTCTAAATCCAGAAGTTAAAATCTTTGACCAGGACAAACCTGGTTGGTGTATCCAACCCCTGCTCCATCGCAGTCAGCCTCAAACTGTGCCTAGGCCTTGGTCTACAATGACCGTTCACTATTATTGGTGCTATGTGCTTGTTGGCTCTATTTCTAATTAAAACTTTGTAAATTTGTATCTCTGGTTCCCCTTTTAGAATTTTTGCCATTTTTGTTTCATTTTGTTTATTTGATTTTACGTAAGAGACAAAAGTATGAAGGAGGGTCTAAAGGGGAAATATATATTTAAAGAGCTAATTGCATCCTATTAGATTTTACTTCAAGTTTCTAATTTGGTTTGGGGTTTTTATTGTTTTGCATTTTGACATTATTAATGTTTTGGTACTGTATATATATATATATATATATATATATACTTTATACATTGCCCTAAGATACGCCAGTCTGCTTTGTGCCATATCTCCCAGGGGGTGGAGGTCATGTCAATTTAGCAACTTTAAGGGTTAACACAGACTGTGATTATTCCCTACAGTGAACAGTCATGCACCCCAATTATTAATCCAATTCCTTACAGGTGGTCACAAAGAAATTGAACGGATTATGTGATATATGAGACACTGGACCGGTTAAGACAATGGTGTACATTTCATGAGATAAATTGCAAAACATGTGTGCTATATATCATGCCCAAACCAATGGAATTGTAGTGATGTTCAACAAAACAATCAAGAAAAGCATTCTAATGGTTTGTAATTGTAAAAGAAAGTATAAACAAAGATGGTTTGCCTGTAAGATGTTCACACATGCCACTAATTGTAAAGCTCTGTTTGAATTGTTCAAGGGAAGACAACCGAACACTAGTGTATGTCTGAAGTGGATGAGATGGAATACAAGGTTCGAAGATCTGAGTTTGAGAGGAGAATGGAGAGACACAGAAATGAGATTGCAAAAACATTGCAAGGAGAAGTGTACCCTAATTGCTACTAAAATCGATGTTGGAGAAATTAAGATACAATTTTACTGTTGGATTAAAGAAGTATGGGGTGAACGCACAAAAGTAGTTAAAATATTTTAACAATGCTTTAAAGCCTGAGAATGGGATTATTTCGAATTGCAGTAGAGTCACTGCTAGTATGACACGAGCAGAACGACCTAGAGGAAGAAACTGAAGATAATTCTCAGAGAACCACTAAGGAAGGGACATCTTCAAATGTTGAACATGTAAGATGGGTCTTTGGAAAAAGACAAGAGAAGGGTTGTACGCAAAATAGAGAATTAACAGATCATGTTCTAAAATGAGTTTTCACTATAATTAACAAATATTTTCTGTTGATTGTCTCCTAAAATATATTTCAATGATAAGCATATATAAACTTTATTTTTTGTTATATCTATTTAGGTTTAATGGAAGGAAGGTCTGAAAAATTGCCAGTTTACGGTGAGTGTTCTACATTTCAAGTTGGTCAGAATAGGGCGGGGTGTTTACCACTCATGGTAAATACCTTTATCACAGGATGAGGTATTTATTACATTGGGTAAATACCTCCTGTTTCAAGTTTTCAACATGAAAATCAGCATTTAAATGCAGATTTTTTTTATTGCAGCAAATTCCTTATGTTTTGCTCTTTCTCCAAACACATTTCATCAGGTTTGACCTGCCAGAATCTATCATGGGAAAACTGTAAGGGTATGATAATTATCACAAATCTCCTAATTCTGACCTCTGTGCAAACTCTTGTTTGCACTGGGACTGGAATTTAGCCCTTAACCTCTAATGAACGCCTTAGTGATTTCAGAGTTTAGAGTGGCATGACATCATTCTCATACTGCAGTGTATAACTGTAAGTGAGGTATTGTTACACAAAAAGTATGTCTACATCTACAACTGTGCTGGAGCCTTGACTTCATGCAGCCTTACTAGTATTGAAGCCTGTGATTGGTAGGTGTTTAGACAGGAAGGTAATAGGTAAATGGGATTAATAAAAAGCTACGTCTGCCCGGCTCTCTTATGTAGGGAGCACATCAAGAGACGCTTGTGTACACATATGTCTGCACTCAGCAGATGCACTCATTCAGAAGATCTATCACAACACCCATGTGATGTGAAGGTTCCTGGATTGAACAGATGCCCACAGATCTATCACATCAGGCCCAAAGCAGGGATCAGTGGGAATAAAGACAGACAAAGACAGGGTTTCAGTATATGTAACTTGTCAGGAGAAGAGAAGAAACAGGGAGAAAAATGACAGCCATGGGACGGGGTACTATGACAAAAAACAGATAGAAAGATAGGAGGAAAGACAGTGACAAAATGGTAAATGTGCAAAAGAAGGGCTACTTGGAAGGGTGGCTAGCACACACGGCAAGGTATTCTGAAGAATAATAACACATTAGAGAATGGGACTGTAAACTGCCGAACTTGGTCTCAATTAAAAAGGCCAGAATGTGGTTCTGGTTCAGCCCACATTGGCCTCTAAAACGTTGTATGTCCTCATTGTCACAGCAGTAACAGAGAGAAATTATGTGTAAGCATGAACAGAAAATGCTGAGACCCACACGCTAACCCTGATCTCCTCATCCCGCCTACAGCTGTTGGGATTTGCTCTGTTGCAGGCCCTGCCAGGACTTCTCATTATAGGCGACCACCTTAACATGGCGATGAACTAGGAACCAGGCAGTGACTCACTATACAGGGCTCACTTTGCTCCATGACTTTATCACCTCTCTGAGCATAGGGGGATTTGCCGAACAATCTATCCCACTCGACGAAAGTACACATTTTTGTCAGGGGTACTTCACTCCTTTTCTCACCTGGACTACTTCCTTATGCCACTCCAAGACCTGTACCTATTATCAGACATTCATATTCATCAACAAAGTCCTTCAATTCTCCAACCCATTGAGCTTACAGTTGCTTATATTGAGAGGCTAAGTAGAGAGATGTGGCAGTTAAGTGCATAGTGGCTGACAAAGTCCGACTTTGTTGACTTGCTCTGGCCTGAGACGGAACAATTATTCTTACAAAACGAAGGCTCAGTTGAATCCACAGTTACTTTATGGGAAATTCTCAATCCACGTTTAGTGATAAGATGATGGGATCAGGGGCGGCTCCTCCGTGATGGAGGAGGAACGTCGCCCCACTGCCAGCAGATGATAAATAAAATGATATTAACACATTGTTATTATAATTTTATTTATCTCTGTCGGAGTTAGTTACATCCCACAGGAGTGGCCACACCAGTGCAGGAAGGAGTACTGTGCACCTATAAATGTGCATGTGTTTTTGGCTGGTCGTCCTAGGCCAGCCAAACCACATGCACACTTATGTTTCTCCAACCTGGCTGTATTAAACAGCCAAGTTAGAGAAACCCCACAGGCTCCCAGACACCTTCTGAGTGGCAAACTAGGCCACTCAGACCAATCCCGATGCTGCTCTCGTGCTAGAGAGCAATGTCTGGATTGGGTGGGGAGCCTGAGCCCTGAGGGACCATCCCCTTCTGGCTTCTGGGATGCAAGGAGCAGGAGAAACAAGGCAGCAGGAGCAGAGCGGAGCGGCAGGTAAGTGTTTTTTTACATGTCTTTTATTCTACAACCTCTCCTCTCCACTCCCCACCCTGCCACCCTACCGGTTTCAATTGCTGGCAGCCACCGCTAGATGGGATATATCTCTAAGTTGAAGAGGGGCAGGCAGGAAGTCATGACCCTTTTGGAGTCAACACCACCTAAACTTGACTCCTCTCCCATGTGGGAGATAGATGGCTGATTTGCTAGTACACCAGTGCAACCCCCTCGGAATGCACTCAGCTGGAGGCAGAGGACTCTGCCGAGAAGATGTATGAAGCCACAACTCATCTTCAAACAGGTAAAATCCCCATACCCGATTGCCTTTCACCAGAAATGTTGAAGATATCTGCATCCCTGCTGGCCCCACAGCTACACAAGATAAAGGCCTCTCAAAAGATCTCGAATATGCCTGACCTTATGTGGCTCATGCTTGTATCATCTAAAGGAGACGCTTTGGTCCTTGCGGTCCACGCAGTCCACGAGCGAGTTTCGAGAATCAGTAGACTGCAGCCACATCCGCACCATCAGTGCCGCCCGCCCGCCCGTTGTGGCCCCCAGTAGCCCCCAGTAGCTACAGCTGAGCAGCGGCAGCGGAGCGCGGCACCCGGCTCGAGAGCAGGGCTTCGGCGGCGGCAGCGGAGTTCGGTGGCTCGAGAGCAGCGGTCTGCTGGCCAGAGGAGGGAGCCAGAGAGTCAGTGAGCCACAGAACCTCAGATTGCCAGAAAACGCCATCTGGAGACGGGAGCGGATCCACCCGCCGTGCCGCCTTGCCACCTCGCCTCCCTGTTGCGCTTGCCGTGGCAGGGGTGAGAGCCTGGGGTGAGAGCAGCAGCGCAGCGGTGCGCAGTGGTGTGAGAGCGAGAGCTCCGGCAGCCCAGCGGTGGCAGAGCGGTGGCGGCCCGACCACAGCTGACTACAGCCAGTAATCCGGTGAGCAGGAGTCGAGGGCGGGCGAGCTGCAGGCGGGTGAGAGCGGGAGCGGGTGTGAGCGGGAGTCAGCACTGCGTAGCACTGGGATAATAACCAACACTGTCCCTACGCTGCCGCTGCCACACCACCGCCATCTCCTCCCAAATCATTGTCAGAACCTGTACCTCGAGCCCCAATCCTGAGCCATGAGTCCTAAACCTCCAGCAACCTCCAATAAGACGTAGGCTTCCACAAAGGCGCCGAGCGCCCAACGCCAGCCCATGTGTAGATACACCGGACCACAGAGTCCCACGGCAGAAGGTGGAAGGGGAGCCTGTTCAACTAAGCTAGCCTCGCCCAGTTCGCCTGGCCCCCCGAACAAACTCCCAGGGGGGGACCTAAAACACTGACCCAGGTACCCGGCAGGCGGAAGCTGAAAAAAGGTGCTGGGGGTTAGCTGGGGGGGGGGCAGAGAGCATCTGAGCCAACGCCAACGCCGTACTTAGAACTGGAGGACAAGAGGATTTACCCACTCAGCCACCCCAACCTGCGGTGTGCCAAAACTGAGGCACCCAGACAGCAAGCACCTGCCAGGGGACAGGTCAGGGGGGGTATCCGCAGTACCTACACACAGGCAGAGGGAGATCTAGATAAAGAGTGAGAGCTATGCTTACTCACCCACAAAAGTCGTGCTGAACGGAGAAGTGGGCCAAGAGCTCTAATCGGGGGACAATGAGGTCAGGGAGAACCCGATGACCGGTGGAAAGCAAGAAGCCCCCGAAAAACTCCAAGAAGTCAAACGTAGTCGACGCATCTTCGGGGGATCAAGCCGACCAAAGGGAGAGGTTGGTCTCAGCACCCACCCCCGAATCAACGTCAAAATTCCCAAGAAAGTCAGGGCTCTTAAAATTCTTCTACTTAAAGGATCCAATTGCAGCGATCTACACGTCAACCGCTGAAGCCAGCAACCTACCAAACCCAATTTCCCCAATTAATGTTCTACCCTCTTTGGACAAGAACAAGTCAAGTATGAGCGATGGGCCAAACCCCTGTATACAATCTATGGGTCTTCCACCCAAGGGAAGCACGCTGAGAATTACTGCACAAGTACGCCAGCCAAATGCCAATGCAGGGGAGAACGACCATACAGAAGCTCAAAAGCACACCTTGGCGGATGCCATCATAAAGGACCACGATTTACAAAAGGGGGTGGTGATGAACAGAGTGTCTGAATTGAGCAGACCACTCTTACCCAGTCCAAAGATCAGGGCTTGATCCATCACCGTTATTTATCTCACTGCCCCATCCCAGCTCAGAACCTGGCTATATGCAAATCAGTCTGTCCCTGGCCCAGTGCATCATGGGAACAGGGCAGACTAAACTACCAAGCCAATTCTTTACCAGAAAGGAGACAAGCTACCGGGGACCGGTTTCTGGCATTTCAGCCGTCTTCGGCCCGGCTTGCTTGAATCCTGATGGAGCAGTGAGAAAGGGACTCATGTCTGAGTATACCCTGCCACACCTATAGTGGCCAAAATCGATTTACAAAAGGGGGTGGTGATGAACAGAGTGTCTGAATTGAGCAGACCACTCTTACCCAGTCCAAAGATCAGGGCTTGATCCATCACCGTTATTTATCTCACTGCCCCATCCCAGCTCAGAACCTGGCTATATGCAAATCAGTCTGTCCCTGGCCCAGTGCATCATGGGAACAGGGCAGACGGGAGCTTGTTTCCTTCCCAGTGTAAGAATTGGCTTTTGTAGTTTGGTTTGCCCTGTTCCCATCATGCACTGGGACAGGAACAGACTAATTTGCATACAGCCAGGTTCTGAAACTGGGATGGTGCAGTGAGCTAAAAAACGGTGTTGGATCTAGCCCTGATCTCTTGACTGGGTGAGAGCTTTCTGCTTAATTCAGAGACTCTGTCCCTCACCACCCCTTGTTGTAAATATTTTTGTCCACCCTAAGCGTGGAAGGGTATTCTCAGATGTGAGACCCTTGCTCATTGCACCATCAGGATTCAAGCAAACCGGGCCGAAGACGGCTGTAATGCCAGAAACCGGTCCCCGGGAGCTTGTTTCCTTCCCAGTGTAAGAATTGGCTTTTGTAGTTTGGTTTGCCCTGTTCCCATCATGCACTGGGACAGGAACAGACTAATTTGCATCCAGCCAGGTTCTGAAACTGGGATGGTGCAGTGAGCTAAAAAACGGTGTTGGATCTAGCCCTGATCTCTTGACTGGGTGAGAGCTTTCTGCTTAATTCAGAGACTCTGTCCCTCACCACCCCTTGTTGTAAATATCATAAAGGACCACAGCCGGATAATAACTGACAGTATAATACCTACCGACGTAGTGGAACTAAATGATCCTAAAGGTCCGACAAGTCCCAGGGTGGGCCCACCAAGCCAGGACAATCTACACGCTGAAGCCTTGTATGACAATGACCCATGGCATAAACCATTATTTTTGTCAAATAATTCTGAATTGGAAGAACTGACGGAAAGGATATCAATGTACCTATAAACCCAAGGCAGAGCATTACGATCTGAGCCTAGTCCGAAAAATCTACATCCGAGTCTAGGTCCGGCGATGTCTACTCCTCGAGGGCCAGTAGAAAACAGAAACCACCAAAACCTCACCATAAACAATAGTAACAACATGACAATAAATGGCCCTTACATAAATCATACTGTACCAATAACCATCTCGTCGGGCAGCTCAACGGACATTGACTCGAAAGTTTCAAATAAGACTCATGTAGACCAGTCGCCCATTTGGACCAAGTCCTTACTAAACTCTCTAGATCAAGCTATAAAAGCTCTAAACTTTCAATCGAATAAAATGGAGGTGCAGATTGACCTCATTACTTTGGTGGCAGGCCATATTGCGGGCTTAAACTCAAAAATGGACGCACTTATCTCACTATTAAAAAATCAAGGGAAATTAGAGGCCCAACCAGAGTTTAATAAACCACATCTTTGTTGCGGTTGTGGTTCAATAATTGAAAAACTAGCAAGTTTGCCTGCAATTCTGATGGACATTTTACGGGAGGTAAGACAACCTCACTACTCAGTTGAAAAGATCACAAATCTTACCCTGGAAAAATTACACTCCCCCATGGGTCAATTACAAAGGAGCATTCATCCAGTAATCACCTAAAGGACTCAGAACGCATCTCAAGGGAAGTGGGGCTAGAAAGACCTGTACAAGACCAGGAACCAGCATTGCCCCCCCGAATTTTAGTTGAAGAGGAAAAAACAGTTGTCAAGGAGGAAAAAACAGCAACCAACAGACAAAAGAAAAAGGCCAGGAAAGCCAGGTTAAAGTATAAGCAGCAACAAAGCTCAGACCCAGGGAAGCTGTTTCCAATCTTTAACGTAAACACCGCTCAGGACTCCAATTCCTATTGTCCCACCATGTCCCAAGACGGCAAGGTTGGTCTAATTCAGATGCCAGTGAAGCAAGAGTCCCAAATACCCCAGAGGGAGGACAAACCTAGGCAGAGTACAACAATAACATCTGTTAACCATCACAGCATAACGAACTTGGTACCAGCCGAAGCTTCTAGCGGCCTAAGGGAAAAATCACCAGTACCAAAAAACATCCGGATTCACATGGAAGGAAGTGCCGATTTTACCCGGATTACCGAAAAGGGAGGACCAGAGCAAATAAGGCCCAGAGAAAACACGGGAGACTATATAGGGGGACAAGGTCTGTCAAAACCGGCTGACAATAACAGTTCGCAGTTCACCGGAACACAGCTCAGCTGTCAGAAACCAGAATCCCCCCTAAATAAAAAGTCAGGAGAACCTCAAGGACCACAGCTAAAAACAGCGCCTACCTGCACGTGCGTTACTGTCTCGGAAAAGCATCGCACCAGTGCCCCATTACAATCTCGGCAAAACTCTCCTTCAAAGGGTTATCACAACCCAGGTTCAATCCAAAGCCCAACTAATCCAACGTCGTCAGCAAACACGGACCGGGATCGAGACTCCCCCTCTACAATTCCCAAACTCAATGAAATTACGAAGTTACAACAGTCCAAAGATTACAAAGAAATCCTTCAGCATTCAGAAACGACACTTCACAATTTAACATTCATCCCGGAATACTCATCAAAGGGGCTCCAGGACTTCTTAAACCGAGGCAACCTGCTAAAATTATTCCAGGAAATAGAGGAGTTAAATGAGATAACAACACAGGACCTCCTAACCGTTGAATTCAAAAGAATCCCCCATCATACAGAAGCTGAAGTCACTGTCACAACGTGGGCCTCAAAATCCATCGTTGACAAGATATTCTCCTCAAAAGATCACTTTGAAAAATGGGGAATCTCGCTTTTAAGAAACACAGCCCCAAGATACCCATTTCCGTTACAAAAAATCACCCACAACGAAACAAAGGGCAATGGGAAAAAACGTCCTCCGTTCTCCTGTCTATTAGGAGCACGCGCTACCTCTCCAGCTGCGGTAAGCGTAGCGGAAGGTGTAAACTTGACAGATTACAACCAACCAACTAGGCAGCACGGTCGGGACACAACAGACTGGTCGTGGGTCCCAAGGTTCCTGTGCAAAAAAGGGACCCTAACACGGAGAACATTTTTTCATTATCTCTACGTAGGAGGGAGGAAACGCAGAGCGCTAAAACAATCTCAACAAAAATTGCAGTATGCACATGGAACATACATGGATTCCACAAAATGGAGCTGGACCACGAAACTCAATTCTTTTTTTCCAACCAAGACATAATTCTGATTCAGGAGACATGGAAATTAGCACCAAGTGTAATTCCTGGCTTTAAGACCCACCACATTCCGGCAGAAAGACACTCAAACTTTGGGCACCCTCGGGGGGGTCTATCAACTCATATCACTCAAAAATGTGACTGGTCTTCAGAAGCACTGGATGTAGGACTCAACTGGATACAAGTGACCAGAATCACCGAAACTATGTCAGCTGGGACCAAACAATGGCAAATTATAATCCTCAATGTCTATATCCACCCGGATCGGAAGTTACAAGAAGAAAAACTAAGGTGCCTGACGTCGCTGATTAAAATGATGCAAAAAACCCACCTAGGATGTCCACTATTAATCTCAGGGGACTTCAACTGTGATCTTATTGGAAAACAGAGGGCAAAAGGAATCATGCGACAGCCCAAAGGAGGCCTCAGGTTAGCCTTCGATCCAAAAGTCCTGGGTCTGACGGTTCTGAACGGCAACACGACGGGGGATAGGCCGGCAGGTATAACGTACCTGAGCGGAAAGGCCCACTCAACAATAGACTATACTTTAGTAAGTGACGACCTAATTCCAGACATTGAGACCTTCAAAATCGTCCAACGGCCAGAAAGCGACCACTTCCTCCAAATAACTTCCCTAAACACTGCGCCCAACGTGGCACCGAAAATATCAAGTCTGCTGCACCAAGCCGCTAAATTCAATTTAAAGAAATTAAAATGGCGAGGAGAAATGATGGAAAAAATCCAGCTCGCCGCATCTGCTCGGAAATCCGAGTTAGGGCTGCAAAAAAAAGGAGGACCTGGTAAAAAATTGGGAGCTATTGGTCCTGGACCTTCTTCATAAATTTCCGGCAACTTCAGGCGTATTGAGTAAGTCTACCCCTAAAAAGGAGCCCTGGTTTTCCAACGATTTAATAATAAAAAAAAGGAGGGTAGCAAACGTTGTCCGTCAGCTGGCCCGGAGAAAAAAACTGGGGCTACAAACTGATAAAGGGGATCTGACAGAAGCCAGAAGTACTTATAGGAAGTCACTAAACATCGCAAAATCTGCCTATAAGGAGAAGCTATGGAATAGATTGCTAAGTGCAGGAAAACACCCTAACAGTCGTGAATTTTGGGGCATCATTAACGACCTAAATAAAGGACAAAAACTCTACCAGGAAGCAGGAGTAGGAGCCGACTCGTGGATTCAACACGTGCAATCCCTTTACAGTATAACAACAGCAGGCCTCCCAAATAACACACGGGTAACAAACACAGTAGAGAATGGCCAGTTGGAAATTTACAACCCAGGTAAAGAAGGACCGGTGAAAAAGGATTGCTCAAAAGAGGAGATGATAGTCCCAGAATTGACAACCAGAGGGGAACTTTGTAAAATCATCACAAGGCTAAAGGCTGAAGGAGCACCAGGTCCGAATGGACTGCGCAACGCCATCTTTAAACATGACCCGGAATTTTGGGCAGAAATCCTGACTCCATTGTTTAACCAAATCTATCATGACAATCGGGTACCTGCATCATGGAAGGGAAACGTGATTCGTCCAATATACAAACATGGCGACCATGGCAATCCAACAAATTACAGACTTATATCGCTGATAGACGTTGAAGCAAAGCTCTACGCCTCTTGTATCCTCCTAAAGCTGCAAGACTGGATTGAAGAATCTCACAGAATCCCCTGGTTCCAGACAGGATTTAGGCGGGATATGGGGACAATCACCAACTTAACTTGCCTGTCACTATTAATGGACAGAACAGCAGTAAAGGGAGCATGATTATACGCCTGTTTTATTGACATCAAATCTGCCTTTGACAGAGTTAATCGAGAGCGTCTATGGGGCAAACTGCAGCGTTGGGGGACGCCATCAAAATTAATACAGGCAATAAAACCTTTGCATGAAGAGACATGGGCAAAGGTTACATTGGGAAATGGAGCTTACACAACAAGGAACATACCAACATATCAGGGCCTAAAACAAGGCTGTGTTTTAGCGCCCACCCTTTTTAACCTTTTCCTTTCTGACATCGCAATAGTGCTGGACACAGATGAAGTGCACCCTCCGTCGTTAGCAAACCGACTAATTCCCTGTCTGCAATACGCAGATGACATAGTCCTGCTGAGCATAACCCCAGTTGGTCTACAAAGAGCTTTGAACATCTTATCAGTGTACTTAAGACAAGAAGGCCTGGACTTAAACAAAGAAAAAACCAAAGTGGTACGTTTAGTAGACCCAAAAAAACTCAGTTTTATATGGACGTTCAACGGGACGAAGGTGAACGAACAAGGTTCGTATAAATACCTTGGAGTAACAATATCCCAGGGAGCAAAACTAACGGAGCATATAACTGCAACACGCGCAAAAGCCCAAAGTCTAATCTTTGCATACCGGTCGCTAAAAACAAAAATGAATTGCCCGAACTACAACCACCTCTTGAAGGTCATGTCGGCACAAATTTTACCATCATTATCGTATGTTCTCGTCACCTGGTGCGGCAAGGAAATAGACCTACTAAACGAGCTCCAAACCAAAATCTATAAAGCAGTTTTTAACCTTCCAAAGAGTGCTTCAGCCCCACAAGTAAGGCTTGAATTCGGTCTGCAAAACCAGAAATACAGGAGCATGAGCGGCTTCATAAAACTGTGTCACAAGTTAAGATCTGCAGATCCGGATTCAATGGACTGGCTAAAGTGGGAAGCCATAAAAAATCAAGGAGTGAATGGAACCCTGTGCCCTTGGGGAAAACATTTGAAATCCTGTGTAAAAGAGCTGGGGCTGGAAGGAGCGTGGGAATCCGTAACAGATAAAGCAACCATTAGTAGATTATCCAACAAGGCAGCAAGGACGAAGTACTTCCAAGATGATAAAGCGTTACTTCTCAAGCGGCGACATGGTTGGACCATAATTAACTCCTTCAAAGCCGGACGACCGCATGCATACTTAACCTCTCACTTTAATGTTCACATAAAAAGAGCTTTCACAGACTATAGGATGGGTATGCACATTTCGAAAGACTTAGTACCGTCCTGGAAAGGTAATCACCAGTCCGAGAGTTGTAGACTTTGTGGCTATAAAACAGAATCACTAGCCCACTTTTTGTGCGTCTGTCCGGCTCTCCTGGTACAACGTCGAAGATTACTAAAACAGATCTGCAACAAGTTAAAAATCCGCACCTGCAGGCAAGCGGTAACTTGCTGGCTGGGAGGGAGTTCAATTATTTTGGCATGCCGGGGTATAAAATTCCTGGCAGAAGTGAAAAAATGCCTGAGCATTATGGAACAAGGACATGGTGAAATAAGCAGTGTAATAACGCTGCCTTGATCCGAATGACTAGTAACCCTTGCACAAACATGTAATAACATTTTGACGCCGGTGGGAGTTTCCCTGGAAGCAACCCTTTTTAAAACTGTGTTACATCATTTTAACAAAGGAAGAGCCAAACCTTTCTTAGTAGTATTTCTTGTATCATAATTAACATGTGGAAATTGTAATGATTTTAATTAATTATGCAATAAACCTTTTTGACTTTTTGAATAGGCCTTAATCAAGGTGCTGTTGAAGGTAATGAATCTGTTCCTCTTAAACACCTATCTCTTCATCAATGCTTCTCATATAGATATATCCCTCTAATCAATATTGAGATGAATGTTTTGGCAAATTCTTTGGCTTATTGATCGACAAGAGTCATTCACTCCTTAGTGTATGTGACCGAAACGGCTCCATGACTGGATGGTCTGAGAAACACAATATTAAGCACTTGGGTAACGCCCTGCCCTATTTAGAATTCTTCTCCTTCTCTGGGCGAAGAAGACGTTAGGCTCAGTGGGATGAGACTATTTATTTGCAAAGATGGGTTGGGGGTCATATTTCCTAAGGTGTGTGCTTCTACTTTATGCCTATCCTTCTGTCCATGTGTGAGCCAATTGTGTTGTTTCCAAGCCCTTTCCCATCAGGCATGGTAAGGTAACTGATTCCCGCTTCCATCCCTGTTCTTCATAGTGGTAACTGAAACACTAATAGCATGTCTTCGGGTTGACAGCAGGATCCAAGAGGATCATGACACTGAAGACTGAGTCTTGCTTTATGCAGATGACTTTCTACTATTCCTTGGCCGCTTCCATAGTGCAAGCCTGTGAACGATAAACCTATGCGATGAATTGGGCAGTTCACCAGAATCCTGGTAAACCGGTCCAAATATGTATTATATCTAGCCCAGGGGGCAGCGTCCAGTTCCATGAGCTCCAGAGCTATATTAGAGCTCTAGGTTTCAGATATCTTGACATATCCATGGTCAAAGAGTCCTCCAGGATAAGTGGGAGCATGATCCTGATGCTGACCTGAGTAAACCTATTTTATGTCTGGAGCAATACTTATATAGCAACATAGAGTGTGAGGCTAGAGATTCAATGCATGATTTTGTACAAGAGGCAGGGTGCTCAGAGGTTCCTAATGTGTAGGCAGGCAGTGCCCTTTGAAAAGATGGGTCATTATTGTTCTTCTGAATTGCAGGAAGGTAGGAAATGTTCAGATGTTCATGGAAAGTTGTGACACAACTTGGATACATAGATGGAGAATGCCTGCTTTCGGATCATTTCTTTTTAGCATTTCTTCATCTCCAATCGAGTAGTATCCTGGCTCCAGGCTTGGCGCTGTCCACCGGAGGTGCTTATTTCCTTGATGGGTACGGGATAGCCTTGCACATGATGGAGCTGGTCTTCAAAATGGAAGGCGAGAAAATATACCTACCTCACGCTGTGGAGATGTGTTCAAACTTCGTTATGTCTATACTAAGATAAGCAGTAATGCATAGGATCTCTTTCAGGAGTACCAGAGTAGCAGTGGGGTGGCTGTTTGCAGGGCATTGGTTCCATCCAGATGAGAGAAGATCAAGGCCTACACTGCCGTCTTGAAATATCATTTTTGGCCATGAAGGGTTTCACTTTTTTCAAGAGGGAGAAGTGATGTTATGCTGTCTTGGGTTTCCTGGCTTTTAAGTTCAGAGAAATAGGGTTCTGAGCAGAGGGGTAAACTTTGCATTTGAGGACAGCTGGGGATGAAGCATCCATGTTCATGCTCGATGGCCAAGCCTGAATCTGTGATTGCCTGGTGCTGGTCAGGAGGGATTCTGTCTGTTTGGGTGAGATTTAAGAAAGTGCTTGAAATGCAGGTCTGGATATCTGACCTAGATGCTAAGCCCACTGGTCCCATTCCATCAGATATCAAGATCATGAACATGGCACTGTGACCTTTTAGTGGAACGGTTTTCTATCAAGACAGGACGGCAGGGTTGTGTGGTCATGCCAGTGGCATAAAGTATAATATAAAAATGCCTCTGATGCAAGCAAAACATGATATAATAAAAAAATGTACCTTTTAAAAAAACAGCTCCAAAGAACAAATACATTTTAAAGTGAGATAGCAAACATAATAAAAAAGCTGTGGCTACAGTGTGTCTGCCTCGCGAATCTCAAACAAACTGAACTGCATATGCATTTTCTAAACAAGCATAAAACATGTATTTGGCCATAAAAAAATAATTTTAAAGCTGATTTTGTCTTCGAATGTGACTGTGGTCAAAGACATTTTTGTAGTAGAACGGGCCTGTTCGAGGGTGAACATCTGTATCACTATAGCTGCTAGAACCACAGACGAAATCTCTTGTGAAAGATTGCAAAACCTTTGTCAATCTTGATCGAGGAGCCATTAAATGAAAACACAGAATTATTCCACTAAATAAACACTTCAACTCCATAGACTGCTGGAGCTGCCAGCTAATAACCATTGGGAAGGGTGTTCCAAAATGGCTGTTTATACTACATTTCCAAGACTGCCAAGAGTAGAGAAAATGACTGTATTAAATCGACCATCAATATCAAGTGACAGGGAATGAAAGCAGGGTTTGGCACCAGAGTTGGCATATATGGGTTCGGAATAGGCACTACAATAGAGCGTTCATGCAAGTCACAGCGCACAGTAATTTCGACCTGAAATTATGGTCTGCACAAACACACCGCAACAAGTTCTACCCACGCAGATGTCGAGGCCAGCCAACATTAATGCTCCAACTAAACAGATACCCTAACAGGCTCCCAGCATGTCGAGGAAGGCGCTTAAAAAGCAGGAGTGACAACATTTGTTTGCCAAACTAAACTGGAATATGCTTCCGTAATAAATAAAGCGCAACTCCCCTGAGCATACTAATCACAACTGACTTTTCTGAAAGTATGCCCCAAAACTTAAAGACTTCTACAACCACTGCTGCAGGGCACTACAGTGCAGTTTGTGAATCCTACCCAGCCCTTAGTTCTGTTGCAGTCACATCATACACTGATATTGAGTGCACACTTCAGGGAAAGTTAATATCCTTTAACCCTTTCGATGCTGATGACGAGCTCAGCTCGTCATCACCCACGGGTGGCGTGTGCTGATGACGAGCTGAGCTCGTCATGTAACGCGGCTTTTGAAAAAAAGCCGCACAGCGCAAAAATCGCCGCAGCAGCGATGCGGTTAATAAGCATCTATATTCGCCCTAGCACCCATCCTCTTCAACCTACTAATGGAACCCCTGGCGAACGCATTGAAATCAGCAAATATTCTATATCACCTGTATGCGGACGACACCCAACTGTAACTGAAAATCTCCACTCCCTCAACACTATTCTACAGAACACACCAAACTGGCTCACTAACAACCACCACATACTTAACACTAAAATACAGAATTCATTCTCATTCTTGCACGTAATAACGAATATCTAATGCCTTTTACTACCTCAAATCTTTATGTTTTATAACTGTATGCTGTAAAGCGCTCTGATATTCTCGTGGGTCACGTTCGCGCTATATAAAACCTTATAAATAAAATAAATATTACGCGACACTCATATACACATCAGAATCCCCAGAGAACTAGAAAACTAAAAGACACTTCATGACTGTCTGGATGGCAGTCTGGAGGACAAAGTTTATGTCTGTCTGCAACAAATGTGAAGATGGATGACAGACGGGACGGCAAATACAGATGACACTCATTTGATTATGAAGAGACTGAGGATTTAGCCATCATTTGGTGTCACTTTTGGGTTCCTCCTCTCAGCCCATACAGTAAAAACAGTAATCTTGGAGTCATCTTCAACACATATTCATCCATGGCACAAGTTAACATGGTGACCTACAATTACTTTTTCCACCCCCTACCACGCTGTGGGATAAACTCTCTACAGCGGTGGTATGACACAACCATGCATTAATTTTCCACAATTTACTTAACAACGTGGGCAGAACAATGAATGTGTCTGAACCACACATTCCAATTACAATGACATGCCTTAGGGGGTGCTGGACTTTGGAATAGTCTAATTTACTATTCCAACTCCAGTCACTGTAACAGTAGGGAAAGCGATTGACTTTAAAGTCCAACGTCGCGTGACCTAACACATGTCATTGTAAATGTAATGCGTGGTTCAGACGCATTCGTTATTCTGCCCGTGTTGCAAGGGCAGGGCGTTGTTCAGCGGTTGTTGTATTTGCTGTTTCCCCTCTACAGCAAATTAATGGATTAATCGCCCATATCTTTGCATACTGCTGCAAGGAAATGTATAGGGTGTTGTAGCAAAAAACACCAGTAAACTTCACAGATTACAAAACTTTGCCATCCAAAGTTTTCTTGGCCTGTAAGGTTCTGCTCCTGCCACTCGGTGCGTGCCGCTAGCCATCAATTAAAGGACTGACATCAAAGATTTCTGTCTGATATACAAGGCCATTCACTCAGGGCTTTCCTCCAACCTATTCACGCCATACAATCTGAGCTTGGCACCTCAGCTGCGGCTCAGAAAGTTCCTGCCGAGATGCAATTGATATCGGATGCGGAAATGTCACATTCCTACCAAGGCGCCTCCATCCTTTGCTTCTTCGCCATAGTACTTTCACCTCCCCTACCCTATCGATCTGATGCTCTGAAACTACAATTGTTTGTCTGAGTGCATCACCCAAAAAATTATAAACAAACTATCCCATGTTTCTAAAGCAAACTTAAAGTTAGTGAAAACCGTTGAAGGGATGTGAAGAATCTGACCTCAAACCTAAAAAGCCCCATATAGCCACCAATTAAATTTTACTATGCAACCATAATGTTTGCGCAGTGCCAACCCCCTAACACATGGCCACAGAGATGACATCACAAATTATTTGTATCTATAGCACCACTTCTATTACATCACATGATGACATTGATGAGATCCCTTCTGGTCACTGAAAAATGAGATGCAGTTGGTAGTGTCAAAATTCCACAATCATGTCGCTTGTAATGTAAATACAGGACACACCTTGTGACCATGCCTTCTATACACTGTAAGAATTGATTACATCAAACCCTTCGATTGTGGATGTTTTTTTTAAACATCTTGGACGTGAATGATCTATTTCTGCGAATCAGTGGGGCAGTCTTTGTGACTTTTGAATTTTCAATAATGTTGCCACAAACGTATTCACCACTACAGGCCCCCATGTTGTGTGTGCCATAAAATTGGAAACGTTGCTCAACAATATATTATATAGTTGGGTGCACAAGTTCTGAAAAAGTTGTGGATCTTGTGCAGACCTGAAAAAAGTGACCAATCATGTTTACCTATGTAAATGTAAAATCTAATTTTTTCGCTTTTTAATTAAGCTGTGCCTCATCCATTTTCACCCCTGCTCTGTTTTCATCCTGGCTCTATCTGTGACACCACACCTGCATAAAAATTAGGTAACGAATCAAAATTGAGACATTGTAGGCTGCGTAAACATGCAAAGTCAGCACAAAAGAACAGCTGATGTCTGCACTGGGTTCTTTAAACAATGGTAAAGCCTTAGATAAAGTTTGTTCAGATAGCCTATCTTTTTGTGCAGCCTCGGGACACGACAGTTACACAAGGCACCAAGGTTGTTGATTCTTACTGATTGTCTAATTTGTGTGTTCTTACCAGGGCTCTATTTACCACTGGGCGTCTCTTGCTTGTGATCTTTGCTATAAAAACCCATGTAACTATCGTTTAGTTTGCTCTCTCCTTGAGTATCTCTATGGTGCTTGTCGGATGGAGACCCATTAATGAATGCTTAATAAATAACCTATGGTTTGACCTATGGTTTGACCTTCACTCGAGTGTCGATTCCTCCATACTTGTTCAGAATCCGTGGAGAAGTGGTGACCCTGCACCAGCAGATTAATAATAATCTCCTCCACATACCCTTTAAAGAGAGATAACAATACATATTTTCTTAGTACACCTGATAATATATTTCTGTAATACATTATTTGCTACAGGGGGCACTTTTACCACTTTCTCCAAACACTTCCTCTTTTCTTTTGCACACCCTATGGTGCCACTGTTTGCCCTGTTAGCTTTTCTTATAGAAATCTCCTCCCTGGACCTCTCATACTTCTGGATCTGACCTCAATTTGAGATAAAACAGCTTTTAGAACCCTGACCAGCTCCAACAGGTTGAAGTTGGATGTGCTCTTTACATCTCAAACCAAACTTAGTGAAGTCATTTTGAGCTTGAAACACCAGATATTTAGTGCTAGAGATGTTGTTTTGCAGATGTTACCCATGTAGTACCTTTGTTCCTGCTCTTTGCCAGAGACTCTACTGTTTGCAAAGACACTGACAGTGTTTTTGTTTTTTTTCTGTTCAGCAGTGTGTGATGTATGTCCCAATATCCTTTCAGTCTACATACACTCAGTAGAGAAGAAGAAAGCGGTGACATGGATTAGATTAGAAACCACTATGGATTCCTCAGGATGCCTCAATAATACCACCAGTAATTTGTGCTCATTAGTCTTAGTGCATTACCTTTAAACTCCTTTACCTTTATTAGCATTAGCCCAGCTGTTACAAAGTTTGCTAGGGATATGTATATTGATGCTAGAATTAACCATACTTTTCCAGTATTGTAGGTCTTTAGGTAAACCTGTTAAATCGAAAAAATGCAAATGTTGGTAATGGAATGGGTAAAGTTGGTTTGGTACTTTCTGTTCATGACTCTGATCATATAATAATGATTATATTTAGAGCACTGCCCATCCCTAATATTAGTGTGGTGAGTACAATGGATTAATCTCTAAGTGAGACATGATATCTCCCTAACACTGCTCTGTGAATAGCAATGCACTAGATTTGAGTACCATCTCAAACTTGAAAAATGTGTAAAGTTTCTTAAATTAATTTTATTAGTCCACGCTATCAAATGAATATTCGGATGTCAGTCAATTGGGCACTCCACTGCTTTCTGGGACTCTGAATTCATATAAAAAGATTCAAACTCACAAAGCGCCAGTTGAGAACACATGAATTTCCTGACATAAGGGGCAGAAACATTCACTGGAAGAATATGGCTGGTCTAGAAGACCCAAGGTTGCACTGATAAAGGTCTGCAAACAAATATGGCCAAAACAAATCTGATGGGTTTGCAATAGGTATTTTTTAGTTTCTCATAATCATGCTTTATTGTTTTCATTTAGAATACAGATGAATACAAAACACTGGAACATATTTGAATAATATTGTCTAGAACAAGGCATCGTAAATCTTGCGTTTGATATTGGTAGCTGTTGCAGCTGGTGTTCGAGCTATTAATTCCATGTTTTGAAGCTGGGTCAGGCACACAAACTTGGTGTTTAGTAGCTGAGCAACTAGAAAGCCTAAATTAGGAGACTCTGGTATCAATACAATTTACATATTCCAGGGATGCAGAAGGGGGCAGTTTTTAAAAATGTTCTCTTTTCTTATCTTTTTTTAATGATGATCCTAATTTTATTGGCTATTTAAAATGTAGACAGCATGACTTCAATAGCTTCGAAGCCCTGAATTAATAGATGCTGTTATTGCCAACTCCTACTATCATCCTTTAAATTGACGAACAAAGGGAGCTGATTTGCTGACTGCCAGCCTTTATCTACTAGGTTTAGTGAAGGCCATCGCTGAGTGCTCATCGGCTGCTGCTTCAAATACTTACTAGTGGAGCTACGAATTACTTGTCAACCTAGAGCTCTCATCAGCATTTGAAACAATTGATAATGGGGCACGCTCATTTACATACAGATCATGTGAGAATCAACAGCAGGGTCTTGAGATTTTTTTCTACTTCCTGTCCAGGGTGCCAAGTCTGTGCCGTGCTTTTCTGTGTTGCAGGTGGTTCTATTCAGGCTATACGTTTTTCAGTTTGTACATGCAGCTATTCAGACCTTATTGCAATCCATTAGGTTCACCAGTGTATTTAGCACAGTATTAAAGCTCTTAAAGTGGATTTCTAGCAAATTAATCTAAGGATGCTAGGCCAAAGAATCAGACTTTCACCTTCCTCTACGAACCCACAGAGATCAACTGTGGAGTACCCCAAGGATCATCGCTCAGCCCTACACTCTTCAACATCTACCTGACCCCCCTCACTGCCATGTCAGACAGCATGGACTCAGCATGGTATCCTATGCCCATGACACCCAGCTCATCCTCTCTCTCACCAAGGACCCACTCACCACCAGACTCAACTTCCCGGAAGGAATGAAGAACGTCGCATCCTGGATGAGCAGCAGCAGACTGAAGCTCAACTCAGAGAAGACAGAGGTCATCCTCTTCAACCCCCCCCCCCCCCTCTGCATGGACAACACCTGGTGGCCCATTGCCCTCGGCAGCTCCCCCAACCCCATTGACCACGCCCGAAATGTCAGCATCATACTTGACTCCTCCCTCACCATGACCCAACAGATCAAAGCCGTCGCCTCCACCTGCTTCAACACCATACACATCCCTTTCAAATGGATCCCCACCGAATCAAGGAACACCGTCACCCACGAACTCATAACCAGCAGACTGTACTACGGAAACAAAAAGTCTCTGATCCGCAAACTCCAGACCTTATTAGCATAGCAGATTCATGCACATTAGGCTTCTACTTCCAGAGCATCCTTGACAGCTTGCACTGTAGATGGCCTGTTCAGAATCCACATCAATGATGTACTCTTTCTGGAATCACGCTACATTCTTGCATGACTCAGTTTTTTCGGGGTATTACCTATTCAGTTTTTCCACAGGAAAACAAGTTTGTTTTCTTTTAAGTGTTCATCGTTCCCGGTCTTTGGCATGAAATATTAAACCAGGGTTCAGGAATTAAACTGTTGTCAATTTTTGAATCAAAAAATAAAAGACTGTTCAAGACCTTAAAATCACTGATACAAATGCTTGGCTTTTTACAGATCAAGCGTAGTGTCAGATACATATATAGACTTCGGAAAATGCAGCTCAGCATTATGGTGCATGAATGCACACTATGTGAAGGTGTGAGTGTGGTGTGGGAGGCAAACCTCAGTTTGCCAGGACTGCCATTCCTGCATCCTCATGAAGCAAAGGAGGTCTCTACAGACATGTCCTGATCACAAAAACTGCAGCCATAAGATGGTGTACATTTTTAGGTCTCGCCTAGCGGTGCAAGGCAAAGAGCTTCTCACTCGGCGAGAGATTTTGTGGATAAGGGGTTTTCAGAAGGGGACTCGAAGCCCAGCCCCTCATTTTCATTGGCTTGCACCACCGTTTATGTTAAACGGTGGCCTGCCATTGGAAATGGGGCATTTTTTTTGCCGCCTTTTCGTCCAGCCCATCCAGACTGACTTGTCTGCTTTGCAGCTGTCGCAAAGCATTTTCTTATCTTTATTAGGGGCCATCTGTTTTTTTGCATCCGTCCGTGTAATGCTTGTTTTAATTGCTTTCTACCCGTCACAGCGAACGCTTGTTTCCTTTTTTCTGTACGTGGCGTGTTGCAGTTCCGGAGCTCACCAACAGAAGTTCCCGCCACGCCTGCTGACGTTTTGTAAGTGTAAGTAAGACTATCGGGAAAACAAAATATGTATGGAAAGATTTAAATTATATTTTTGCCTGTGTGGTGCGTGCTTTTAAATGAAATTATGTCAACCTTGTAATGCAGTATTGTGGTCTAGTTGTTGCTGGGCGGAGCCAGGGAGATAAGGGAAGAGGCAGAGTAGTGACAGGAAGCAGTTAGTTAGAGTAGGGGACAGGGTCGAGAAAGGAGGCACGAAAAAAGCTCCTGATAACTACCTCACTTGTGTCTGTCATCTTTTGTAGCACGACGCTACAGCTGGCAACGAGGATGGGATCCAGCACATCGTGCACCCCGCATCGATCCCGTGACGCTGTGTGACCCTGTCCCCGGTGGCACTGATGAGGAATTTGCCATTGTGATCACCACGATAAGAAAAAAGGCACCGCGGCAAAGAGTGAGCCGCCTGGAAGCACTGACTACCTGCCCTGGAGCTTCGTGGCCAAGAAGGCTGCGTGGAGCGTGCTGCGCTGTGAGTAAACTGCTGCAAGAATCAGCGGGCGCGATTGCGCGCCAAAACGGACCTGAAGAAAACTCACCCCTGAAGCGTGAGTCCGAGGAAAGGGAACGTGACGTCGGGAGCCCACCTCGATTTTTCCTCGTGGTGTCCGTTGCTGGAGTGGAGACAGTGGAAGTCTCAACATTAGGAAAGGAGCACCTGCACCCGGTGAGTGCTGTGAGTGGGGCCGAGTGAATGCCAAATTGAGGGAGAGCCAAATCTCTTGAGACCCGAGATTTCACAGTGGTGGCCATCTTTGAGTCAGGCGGCCTCCCCAGACATTCCCTATGTGCAAACCACAAGCGGCCATTTTGAAGTCAGGCAGCAAAGAAAAAAGAAATAAGCACATGCAAAGGCAAATGTAAAGAAAGAAACAGTCAACAAGCACGAGCTCCTGCAAGAGCCAGAGTGGAAACAAGCATAGGCAAGTGTAAGAGATAAATCACAAAAGCAAGCACAAGCAAAGACAGTAAGATAAAAGGAAAGACAAAGTAATACGTCAAAATGTCAGCGTCACCGCAGCGGAACGGGGCAGCCACAGCGGCGACCGCACCAAACCCGGCAGGCGTCTCATACCTGCCCGTCAAGAAAAAGAGGAGCTGATAACGACGTTCATAATGAGACTAAGAGGACTGTCTCGATACTGTGAGTTCGACACATTCTCCACGGAGGACGCCACAAGACTGCGCATAATTGAAGGATGCCTATCTGAAACGCTCAGAAGGCGGCTGCTAAGGAAAAATCACAACCTTGATGAGATTGAAGAAATGACCCGGGTACATGACCAAGCAGAGGAACATGTCAGAAGAATGGAAACGGGACATGGTGAGAGACGGGAACAAACCTATTGAGTACAAGCCAAGAGTACACGCAGGCATTCTCGAGATCGACGGAGGTCGTCCCGGCCGTCTTCCCGCCAACAGTTCACAGGGTGCAGACGCCATGAATCTGGTCGTGGGGACAAGAAACGAGATCGCCCGCGGAAATGTTATCGATGTGGCTATGACTTCCCACACACAGACGGATGCCCAGCGATCGGTCAGCAATGCCGCAAATGTGGAAGAGAAAATTATTTTGAGGCCATGTGAGGAGAATATCTCAAAGAAAGGATGAAGGAGCCAACGAGATCCTCTCGACCGGACACTAGACGCCATCATGCAAAGGCAGTGCAGGATCGGCCGGAGTCGTCATCGGTTTCTTCACATTCCAGCAGAGAGTCTCGCAGGTCCCAATGGGTGGGAAGGTCCCCATCCAGGGAGTCTCGGTCAGCGTCGGTGGAGTCGGTGTACACAGACGAGTATGCCAGCATGGTAGCTGATCCGGACCAGCTAAAGAAATATCCGAGACTAGATATTAGTGTGGGCACTCATGAAACCAAGTTCGTATTAGACAGCGGGGCCTCACTGAACTACATTCCTGTGACTGAATACAATAAGATGAAACCACAGCCCACGTTGAGCCAGGCCTATGTCAGAGTATTCACGTGGATGTAAAAAAAAAAACTCAGTGCCGGCTTATATACATGTCATCGAGGGCCCGGAAGCTGACTGTCTCCTGAGTCTGCCCACAGCGGAGCGTCTGAGGCTGGTTGAAATTTTATATAGGGTCAGCGATGATCCGGACATTTTACACAAGTTTCCTAAACTATTCAACGGACTGGGAAAAATGAATAAATGCCAGATACGGCTGCACATCAATAAACAAATACGCCCCGTCGCACAACATCACAGGCGGGTGCCGTTCCACCTTCAGCAAGCTGTGGAGGATGAAATCCAAGAGCTCTAGAGAACGGACATTATTGAGCGGACGGAAGGGCCAACACCATGGGTTTCACCAGTAGTCATCGTACCAAAGAAGGGCACACCCGGAAAGGTACGCCTGTGTGTACACATGAGGCTTCCCAACACTGCCATCGAGCGGGAGCGCCACCCAGGGCCTCACTTAAGCACCATGATCTCGTCGCTGAATGGGGCAAGGGTCTTCTCCAAATTAGACTTAAACAAAGGTTATCACCAATTGGAACTACATGAAAAATCAAGGTATATAACAACTTTTGCAACTCATCTAGGTTTGTTTCGCTACAAACGCCTCAGTTTCGGGATCTCATCTGCGGCAGAGATCTTTCAGGAAGCCATCCGCCAGACTATCCATCATATACCGAACACTCTAAACTACAGTGATGACATTCTAGTCTACGGCTCAAATGTTCAAGAGCATGATAAAGCACTGGACCGGGTGTGCCATGCCCTACTGGAGGCCAATCTCACGCTTAACAAAGATAAATGTGAGTTCCATCAATCGACTCTAAAGTTCTTTGGACATGTGTTTTCTGGTGCCGGACTGAAGCCTGATCCTGAGAAGGTGATCGCACTGAATGATACCAAGAGCCCACAAGATGTGGGCGACATCAGATCATTCCTAGGCATGGCAAGCTATTGTGCCAGGTACATAAAGGATTACGCCACCATCAGTCACCAACTGCGTGTCCTCACCAAACAAGGGCAACCATTCATGTGGACACAGCAATGTGAGCAGGCGTTCCAGGAAATTAAACGGGCTGTTGAATCAGCGGACAATTTAGCATACTTTAACCCCAAGAGACACACTGAGATCACCGTGGACGCCAGCCCGGTGGGACTGGGTGCAAAACTGGCTCAATTTGACAGTGAAACAGACCAGAGACACATCGTAGCTTATGCCAGTAGGAGTTTGTGGGACCCTGAAAAGGCTTACTCTCAACCCGAGAAGGAAAGCCTTGCTGTCGTGTGGGCCTGTGAACACTTTCACATCTTCATCTACGGTAAACATTTCCCGCTAGTGACAGACCATCAATCACTAGTCACTATATTTGGCAATCCCAGAGCCAAGATGCCACCTCGGATTGAGCGCTGGGGTTTGCGCTTACAGGAGTACAGCTACACAATAGTGCCCAATCCAGGAAAATCAGCAAATCCAGCTGACTACATGTCTAGGCACCCTCAAGCATCACAAGCGTCACATCCATCCGTGGCGGAAGAGTATATCCATTTCGTAGTGGACCAAGCCAGACCACCGGCGGTTCCCTTAGAGGCAATTTGCGAGGCCACGGCTCAAGATGATATCCTTCAAAGAGTGATGCATCGACTGCGAACCAACAAATGGCGTCATGACAACGAGGATGAAGGGTGCGATCCACAGGTCCGTCAAAAGATGCAAGCTTTCCGGCATGTAAGTGATGAGCTGGCTGCTACTTCAGAGGGACTCCTACTGAGGGACCAACAAATTGTCATCCCTAGACAACTCCGCCAATGTGTCATCAATTTGGCACATGAAGGCCACCTTGGAGTGGTTGCTACAAAAAGAGCGCTCCAGGAACGAGTATGGTTTCCGCTTCTTGACCAGATGCTGGAACACTGAAGGACTGCCCTCAGTGTCAACTGGTCAATCAAGGAGATCCTCCAGTACCACTACAAATGTCCAAGCTACCAAGCGGCGTATGACGAGAACTCGCCGTGGACTTTTATGGACCCCTTCAGTCGGGCAAATATGTTTTGGTAGTAATGGATGAGTATTCCAGATTTCCATTAGCACAGTTTGTATCATCCACCAGTGCCACCAGCACCATCGCTGTGTTAGATGAAGTGTTCGCTGCATGGGGTGTTCCGCAAGAACTCAAAACGGATAATGGCCCCCCTTTTAATGGTCGTGAATTTGGAGAGTTCGCGAAGCACTTAAACTTCAGACATCGCAAGATCACTCCCCTATGGCCTCAGGCCAATGGAATGGTGGAGCGATTCATGGCAACCCTGAAGAAGACATTCCAACAAGCCACCAGTGATAAGAAGGACTTACAAGTAGCCCTCAATGAAGTCTTGAGAGCGTATCGAACAACACCTCATGCCACGACAGGGAAATGTCCTGCCACTCTCATGTTAGGACGACCAATCAGGACACAGATACCCACATGGGAAGGAGCGCTGCGACCGGTGTCACTCGCCAAATTGCATAAAGAAAAGTACACAAGGAAATAGTCATAGCTGATCACGCGCACAAGAGCAAAATGAAGTCTTATGCTGACACCCGAAGAAGAGCCCGATCCCCGTCTCTTCATAAAGGGGACTGTGTACTGGTCAAACAAGAACAGCAGAAAAAGACGGACTGTAAATTCAGAGCTGAACCTTTAATGATTACTCAGCAGAAGGGTACCATGGTGACCGCTGAGTCAGAAAATAGGAGGATTACGAGGAAATTTTCGCATTTTCAACGGTGCGCTCCTTCTGTCAAGGATGCGTTCACCAAAATGAAGGATCAACCAGGCCCTGAGAGACCTAGCAGCATAACTGTCACCCAGAATCCTGAGATCCCAGCTGAAGCTGGAGAGCGAGATGTGGTCGTGAGACCCAGAAGAGACATTCAACGGCCTGTACGGTTAATTGAAGAAATATGAGCCAGTTATATTCTAATTCTTTAATTTGTTAACACAGGGGGAGATGTAATGCAGTATGTGGTCTAGTTGTTGGTGGGCGGAGCCAGGGAGATAAGGGAAGAGGCGGAGTAGTGACAGGAAGCAGTTAGTTAGAGTAGGGGACAGGGTCGAGAAAGGAGGCACGAATAAAGCTCCTGATAACTACCTCACTTGTGTCTGTCATCTTTTGTAGCACGACGCTACAAACCTCATTTCACAGGCCGAGGATATTGTTTCACAGCTGCCTGTTAAATACAATGTCATCAGTGCCGGACCTATTCTCTGCATGATTTGCATCCCTCCGGGGAGTTAGCCTGTGAGCATAACGCTCTCTTTCGACGATGAAAGCGCAGGCTGTTCACCTGTGCAGGTTGTGGGACACCTGCTCAGGATGTGTGGCGCCTGTTCACCACATATATTACCTGTGCAGAATGAGATATTCCTGCGCACAACATGTGGCAACCAAGCAAAACGTTAGCGCCTGTGTTCTATTCGCCGATCCTGTCTGACATGTCAGGCACCCATGAAATATTTTGTGGCAGCTTGGCAGACGCTGGCTCCAGCACAGAGTGTGCCTTACTCTTCTCCACACAGACTGGATGTTATCTATTCAGCATGTGGGCACGTGTTTCCTATGTTCTGTAAGTGGCGTGTTGCAGTTCCAGAGCTCACTGCTGAGGGCTCAACCATATTTTCGGCGAACCTAAAGCCCAACGACCGCCGCCGACCTGACCCAATGCATCTCCCAAAAAGGGGCGGGGAGGGCCACCCAAAATACCGAATCCCTCGGAGGCCCCCCATTTACCGCACACCCCGGCCACAAACATCACCACCCCGCCCACTCCCCCCCCACGAACACAACCCCTCAAAAACCCAAACCTCTCATGCACCCCCGCAAATATGAATCCGCTGTACAACCGGCACCAACAATTACTGTACTAGGGTAACAATCGCGCTTATTGCGCCTCCAACGGACAAGAAATGTATCACCGTCGAATGTCACCATTACACGAACGCACGCATCCTCAATAGATGCACAAAACCAGCCCACCCCAGCCCAAGGCTACCAAGTAGCCCAAAACCAGCCCACGTGTGGTGCTGGCTCCCACCCCCCCCCCCCCACGGCCCCAAAACTCCCCGGGGTTGGCAGGCCTCCCGCTGGTCGGCCGCCCCCCACCCCCCCCCCAAAGCCCCATTCGGCGAACCTAGAGCCCAACGTCCCTTGGTTCAGTCACAATGAAATATCCAGATGTTTAGTTGCCTCTCTCTCTCCCTCTCTATCTATCTATCTCTATCCCTCTCTCTCTCTCTCTCTCTCTCTCTGTCTCTCTATCGCTCTCTCCCTCTTTCTCTCTATCTATCTAGCTCTTCCTCTCTCTCTCTCTCTCTCTCTCTCTCTCTCTCTCTGTATCTCTCCATGCCTCTCTCTCTCCCTTCTCTCTCTCTCTCTCACTCCTACTCTCTATCTCTCTCTTTTTAACGGGAATATATACTTTAGTTTCAAATGTATTTTATTGGGTTTTCCAGCAGACATAAACAAAGACATCGCAGCATATCGGAAAGGCAAGAGGCATATACAG
The DNA here is from genome assembly GCF_964263255.1 of Lissotriton vulgaris. Lineage (NCBI taxonomy): Eukaryota > Metazoa > Chordata > Amphibia > Caudata > Salamandridae > Lissotriton > Lissotriton vulgaris. The sequence goes on along the minus strand of NC_141689.1, from coordinate 2,099,645,358 downwards.
CGGGCGGGACAGACAAGCATGTCTTCCCTAAAATTGAGTGATAAATTTAGACAAATATGCCTAACAGGCAGTTTGACATCGTGGAAGCAAATGACTTGCGGTGCGATAAAATGACATAAGAAGGACAACAACAACCAACAACTCCCATCCCACCCCCCTCCGAGCCCCGCACTACCGCCCCGACCAGTGTGCCTTGTAGTGCCAGAAGGTCCGTCAACAGGCCAGAGAAGCCTAGAGCCCCTATTTGGGAAGTCATTGAGAGTCACAGGTGACATCAGTACGACGCAAAATCTTAAGGTATTTGGGGCATGTAACTTCATTAAATTCCTTGGACAGAAGGGTCAATAGTGGAAGCCACGTTTTTTGAAAGGCATCGGTGGAGCCGGTGAGTGTTGCCTGTATGCGTTCCATCCCAAGTGTAAACCAAAGTTTATGGAGCCACCCGTGTGTGTAGGGCTAGTTGTGGAACCCCATAGAGATAGTATATGTTGCGTGGCTGCTTACATGGCGATTCCCATCTGTCGACCCCTCAATGATTTCATGGGGAAGGTTAGTGCATTGGGGAGGCCTAATAAAGCGTATGCAGGGAATCTCGAGATTTCAGTTTTAAAGGTGGAATCAATATCGTCCAGGACCATCTTCCAGTAGTCTCCGAGTATCGGACAGTCCCATAAGAGGTGGGTAAGAGTGCCCTTTTCCCCACAACCCCTCCAGCAAAGCTCACTACACGCTGGGTTCCCCTTGTGTAGGCGAACTGGGGTGAGGTGCCAGTACATAGCCAATTTCACTGCAGCCTCCCTCGCTTTTGTGTTGCGTGTTGTGCGTGTAGCCCTATATTAGAAGTAACCCCATTCTTTATATGACAAGGCTCTACCCAATTCAGCCTCCCAGCGTTTCTGACTTGGTGTTTTCTCCGAAGTGTGTGGTGGTGTGAGCATTTTGTAGAGTTCCAATATAAGGTGTCTGTCCGAGTCTTTAGTAAGTAACCATTTTTCAAAGGTCGACATGGGGCGACCCACCAGTGCTGCGGTGTCCGGGGCAGTGAGCCAATGTCTTAGTTGAAAATATTGGAATAGGTGAGGGTCCTGTATGTCGTACCCCTGCTTAATATCTGTGAAGGGAAGAAATCCCCGCGGAACAAAAAGGTCGCCCGCAACACGACATGCCGTGCCGCGCCATTGGAGGAATGCGCCTGCGCCATTGCCTGGAGGGAAATCCGGATTGTCCAATATGGGAGTGAAAGGGGAGGGAAAGGTTGTTAACCCGTGTTTGAGCGCCACCCTATCCCATATCTGTAAGGTCGTGCGTGTGATAGGAGATCGCAACATGTATCGTGGTCGGCGCTGCCGGGCGAGGAATGGAATCCGCCAAAGCGGCATCTGAGCCATAGCCCTGTCTTGGAAGAGCCATCTTTTCTCCGACTCAGGTCTGTACCATTCTACTAAGTAACAGAGTTGAGACGCCTGGAAATAGCGCATCAGATTGGGGACGCCAAGGCCTCCCTCATCCATGCTCCTGTAAGCCAGCTGTTTGTGGACAGGTGCACGTTTTCCTTCCCAAACAAAGTTAAGCAGGGTGTCCTGTAAGTCCTTCAAAGTGCCAGCGGGGGGCATAACCGGGATGGTCTGGAAGAGATATAGGATACGAGGTAGTATAGACATTTTCACTGCTGCCACTCTCGCCAGCAAGGAGAGGGGCTGTTTAGACCACTGTGCCAGATCCGTCCGAATCTGGGTGGTGAGAACCTTATAGTTGGTCGATACCGTTAAGTCCGTTGAAGAGGTGAGGGTAATTCCCAAGTACGGTACCTGGGTAGCTAGCTGGAGACCACTCCCGTGACCAATGGCACGGGCACGCGGGCATGCATTTTTGCCCAACGGCAGTATCAAGGATTTGTCTATGTTAATTCGGAACCCCGAAACGGAGCCGAATGAGGCGAGTTCCTCCATAAAGGCTGGTATGAAGCTATTAGGCTGGTCCAGGGCAACTATGACGTCATCTGCATATAAACTGATGGTATGGGGTTCATGCCCAAAGTTAACACCTTTAATTCTTGGGTTATCTCGGACCTTCTGCGCCAACGGTTCTATATACATGGCAAACAGAAGGGGGGAAAGGGGACAACCCTGTCTGGTGCCGCGTTGAATTTCGAATGGATCCGAGCGCAAGCCTCCCAGGCGGACCCTAGCTTGCGGATGGTGGTAACAGCTTGCAATTCGAGCGCAAAAGCGGTCACCTAGGCCAAAGCGACGCAGGACCTGCTGCAGGTAAGTCCAATTCACGCGATCGAACGCCTTCTCCGCGTCCACAGCAAGTAGTGCGGAGTCCGAGGCCTGGAAATGCGACTTGTCAATGAGGTGGAGCACCCTTTTGGTGTTATCGCTACATTGCCGGTTGGGTACAAAGCCTGACTGGTCGGGTTCTAAAAGTCCAGGAAGGCAGGGGCCAAGGCGCGCGGCAAGAATGCCCGTAAAAAGCTTTAGGTCAAGATTCAATAATGAGATAGGGCGAAAAGCGGAGCAGTGTTTAGGTTTCTTACCGGGTTTTGGAAGCACCACCACCTCCGCGGCCAGCATGTCCGGAGGAATGGCGCCCAGTCCCTCGAAAGAATTAAAAAGGCGGGTGAGCACTGGAGCCAACTGTCGGCCAAAAGTTTTATAAAAACCTGCCGAAAAGCCATCAGGCCCCGGGGACTTGAGTGGACGTAGACGGGATATAGCTGCCAGAACTTCATCCTAGCGGATAGGGGCATCTAGGGCTTCCGCATTATCCTTGGAGATTTCGGTGAGACGTGTCGTGGCCAAGTAGGCCTCAATGTCTCCAGAGGGAGTCTCTTCTTCACCATACAGCGAGGCATAGTAGGAACGGAATGCCTCTGCTATCTGGGTATCGTCAGCAAGTACCGCCCCATTGGCGCCCATGAGGCCGTTGATCTTCGCTCGCTGGGCCTTGGCCTTCAGAGCACTGGCGAGTAATCGACCTGTTCTATTGCCTCCGACATAATAAGTATGTCGAAGACGGAGAGCCGCGAATTCCGCCCTATCTGTATCGAGGCTGGCAAGCTGGGCCCGTGCTGCTTTTAGCTGCCTCCAAACGCGTGGAGCGCAAGTGCGGCTATGGACTCGCTCCAGCTCCGCTACGCGGGCCGTGAGATCGTCCCTTTTACTCTTGCGGTCTTTGGCTTCAGCCGCTGCTATGGCAATGAGTTCACCTCGAGTGACTGACTTCAGGGCGCCCCAGAGAGCTGTCATAGATATTCCGGGCGTGTCGTTGGTAGCTAGATAGTCAGTGATGCGCTCGCTAATTCGTCTAGTGACATCTGGTCTTTGCAATAGTGTTTCACGTAGGCGCCATGGGCACCTGGGCCGGTGGGCCGCGCGAATTGTGAGTGACAGTTCCACTGCATCATGGTCAGAGATGGCTGCTGGCACTATGGCAGAGGTCTTCAATCTGTGGGGCGCGACCCCCAGGGGGGTCGTGGAGTCCTGGGAAGGGGGTCGCAGATTGTCAGTTTGCCTTAGATGGCGGCGGGCTGATTGAGGGTGCTCACGGCGGAGGCCTAATTCACACCGAGGGGTGAAAAACAACAAAGCCTCATTACCAAGTAAAAGGTCTTTTAAAGACGTGTGAAGTACTGGGGTGCGGCTTTGTGTGTCCCTGAAGGTGTTTAAGCCCGGCTCACATACACGAGGAGGGGAAGGGATGGGGGCAGGGGAGGGTGGCTGGGGGAGGAGGCTGTAGCCCTTTGAGTTCAATGGGCGTTGCGCGCCTGGAGCTGTGGGTCCTGCCTGTAAAGCACAAAGCACAAACCCTCCTACCTGGCTCCTGTGCAGGAGAAATGTGCCTTAGTCTGTCACTTCAGGTGAGATGTTGTTACAGCCTGTCCGCCCCCAGCGGGGAGGCACAAAGATGCCCTCCCATGAGAGAGGAAGAAGATGCAGAGAGATACTGACCCCCCCCCCTCTGCTCCCCCCCCCCCCCCACATGAGTGGCACAGAAAAGGTGGGTGGATGAATGAATGAAAGGGTGGATGGTTGAAGGATAGATGTATGAATGGATAAAAGGTTGCATGGATCATGATGGATGGATGTGTGAAAAGGTGGGTAGATGAATAATGGGTACATGGATGGATGAAAAGATGGATGGATGAAGGATGAATGTATGGATGTAAGGATGAAAGGGTGGTTGGATGAAGGATGGATATGTGAAAAGGTGGGTGGATGAATGATGAGAGGATGGATGAAAGGGTGGATGGATGAAGGATGGATGATGGATGGATGGGTGGATGGAAGTATGAAACGGTAGATGGGTGAAGGATGGATGGATGTATGGATGGATAAAAGGTTGCATGGATGAATGATGGATGGATGGATGTGTCGAAAAAGTGGGTGGATGAATGATGGGTGAATGGATGGATGAAAGGGTGGATAGATGAAGGATGGATGTATGGATGGAAGGAAGGAAGGATGGATGAAATGGTAGGTGGATGAAGGATGGATGTATGGATGGATAAAAGAATGCATTGATCATGATGGATAGATGGATGTGTGAAAATGTGGGTGGATGAATGGTGAATGGATGGATGGATGAAAGTAGGTGGATGAAGGATGGATGTATGGATGAAAGGGTGATGAAGGATGGATGGATGGATATGTGAAAAGGTGGGTGTATGAATGATGAGTGGATGGATGAAAGGGTGGATGGATGGATGGATAAAAGGTTGCATGGATCATGATGGATGGATGTGTGAAAACGTGGGTGGATGAATGATGGGTGAATGAATGGATGAAAGGATGGATGGATGAAGGATGAATGTATGGATGTAAGGATGAAAGGGTGGTTGGATGAAGGATGGATGGATATGTGAAAAGGTGGGTGGGTGAATGATGAGAGGATGGATGGATGGATGGATGAAAGGGTGGATGGATGAAGGATGGATGTGTGAAAAAAGTGGGTGCATGGATGATGGTGAAAAGATGGATGAAAGGGTGGATAGAGGAAGGATGTATGTATGGATGGAAGGAAGGATGAAGGATGGATGTATGGATGGATGAAAGGTTGCATGGATGAATGATGGATGGATGTGTGAAAAGGGTGTGGATGAATGATGGGTGAATGGATGGATGAAAGTGTTCATAGATGAAGGATGTATGTATGGATGGACGGAAGGATGAAATGGTAGATGTATGAAGGATGGATGTATGGATGGATAAAAGGTTGCATGGATCATGATGTATGGATGGATGTGTGAAAAGGTGGGTGGATGGATGGATGAAAGGGTGGGTGGATGAAGGATGGATGTATGGATGAAAGGGTGGATGGATGAAGGATGGATGGATGGAAGGATGAAAGGGTGGAAGGATGTATGAATGGAAGGATGAAAGGGTGGATGGATGAAGGATGGATGTATGGATGAAAGGGTGGATGGATGAAGGATGGATGGATGGAAGGATGAATGGATGGATGGATGTATGGATGAAAGGGTGGATGGATGTATGGATGGAAGGATGAAAGGGTGGATGGATGTATGGATGGATAAAAGGTTGCATGGATGAATGATGGAATGATGTGTGAAAAGGTGGTTGGATGAATGATGGATAGATGGATGGAAGGGAGGATGGGTAAACAATGGATGTAAGGATTAAAGGGTGAATGGATGTATGGATGGATAAAAGGTTGCATGGATGAATGATGGAATGATGTGTGAAAGGTGGATGGATGAATGATGGATGGATGGAAGGGAGGATGGGTAAACAATGGATGCAAGGATTAAAGGATGGCTGGATGAAGGATGGATGTATGAATGGAAGGATGAAAGGGTGGATGGATGAAGGCTGGATGGAAGGATGGATGGATGTGTGAAAGTGTGGGTGGGTGAATGATGGATGAATGTGATGAGGTCTAACAGTCGCATTTATGTTTGTCGATAGTTGTTGATGATGAGGAGTACCAGTTTCTAGAAACTTTTGTTGGAAGGGTGTCCTTTAGCCTAAAAAGGTTTTACAAGGGGGTCTCGGCATCAAAAAGTTTGAAGACCTCTGCACTATGGTGACCTCCTCAAGGTTGTTAAGTAAGTCAGAAGAACCTACGAAGTGATCAAGTCTGGCATATGTGTGGTGCACATGCGAGTAAAACGTGAACTGCGATGTGTTCGGGTGTTTAGCCCTCCAGAAGTCTACCAAGCCCCTATCTTTCAGCCATTCACGACTATTGGGCGAAAGGGCGCCAGTCCCGCTGTAGCGGTGTCCAGATCTGTCAGCCTGCGCATCCATGACGATGTTGAAGTCTCCACCCAAAAGTAGGGGTGCCTGTGGGGTCTGAAGCGCCTCCGAGATCGCGCCTTTTAAGAAGGCCTCCTGTCCTGTGTTTGGGGTGTAAAGGGAGCCTATCGTAAGGTGTGTGTCACCTAACTGAAATGTATGTACCAAGAGGCGACCCTTGATCTCACCCACCCTATTCCCTACCTTTCCCTGGAAGCTTCTTGATATTAAAATCGCAACCCCAGCTGTTTTTGTTGGGAGAGAGGAAAAGAACTGCTGCGGGAAGGCGCGGGAGCGCATTCTATGCCAGTCTTTCTGCAAGAGGTGTGTCTCTTGTTACAGGCAGATATCTGCCCCTGAATGTTCTAAGTAGGAAATAATAGCCCGACGTTTAATGGGGTTATTCAGCCCTTTCACGTTGAGGGTCAGTACCTTAAGGGTCACATCAGTCATGGTGTAGTGGGTTCACGGCACAGCTCAAAATAGGTGTCCCACAGGGCACACCGCAGCAGCGCAGCAAATCGCAAGGCTCGACCCTCCCGGCAACCCTGCAGACCCATCATCAGACCCCGTATCCAAACGGGCGACAAACCTCTGAATCGGCACAACGTAGACATAGCCCCCCTATCAATGATATAATCGGACTGGCACACTGGTCCCCACCCCGGAGCCCCCCCTAGCCCAACACGACCCCACAACAACCCAAAACCACCACTGGCTGCAACTTTGCTTATGTAAGCGAAGATCATTGTGAGTGGAAGCCTTACAACCCTCCCCACCACTCAAACTCCCTCCTCCCAACCCCAACTCCCTAGAAATACATAGTCCCAGTCCTGTTAGTCCACACAGGGCCGTGGTAAAGAGTATTGAAGAGGTCATCTCCGACGGCGGCCTCTCCGGTCCCCCCGCCCGACCCACCCACCGCATGGGCAGAGCAAATGCAATATGGAATCTCTCTTGTAGAAGTGCCTAACATTCTGGAGAGGAAGTTTCTTTGGCCACCTCCGCTAGTGCAGTCTCGCGTTCTCGGGAGATGACAGAGGCATCCGGTTTAAGTTGGTGGGTCGGTGATCGTTTGTAATTCACAGTCTGCCAACCCCCTCTGGATGTCCCTTGGGAGCTTCTGAACACCGGTTCAGTATCGACCTGGTCAAGGCCCAAGATTACACAGGTGTCCTTGAGTGACCGCAGCTGATGTAGCCGACCATTCCATTTAAATATGATCCGAAATGGGTGACCCCATGAATAAGGGATCTCCTTCTGCCTTAGGAAGTCCGTTACAGGTTTGAATTCTTTCCTCTTTTGGAGAGTGATAGAAGAAAGGTCCTGGTATATAGCGATGGGGGGGCCTTGAAATTGAAGGGGCTGGGCTCTCCGAGCCTCTCGGAGAATCCTCTCTTTAAGGGGGAAATCCGGGAGGAACGCCAAAATATCCGGTGGTGGGGCCGGAGCCCGACGGGGCAATCCAACCCTATGGGCCCTGTCGATTCGAATGGCAAAATCCGCAGATTCCCCCAGGACACTCCTGAAGAGGGACTGTAGGTAGCCCTTGACATCAGCCCCCTCTTCCTTTTGAGGGACCCCCCGGACCCGTATGTTATTGCGGCACGAACGGTTCTCGAGGTCCTCCGCGTGGGCCTGGAGGTCCAGCTGCTGGTCAGTGAGGCGCAGGACTTCCTGCTGAAGCTGCTCAATTTTGCTGCTTCTGGTCTGGACTGCCTCCTCGATGGTAACCACGCGTTCCCCAAGGCCCTCCACATCACGGCGGAGCTCTCGGACCTCCCCGGCCACCTCTTGCTTCAGGGATCGGAAGTCTTCTCTAAGTGAGTTAAATAAAGTTTCCAGGAAAGACCTGGTGATTGGTACCTGGTCTCTCGTTGAGACTGGCGGCGGTTTAGCGTTCACCGGGGAGGGGGGTCTTTGTTAACTTTGGGCTGCGATTTGGCCAACATTTCCGGAAGCGTTTGGGATCCCCCCCTTCCCCCTCTGCACAGCCATTTCGTGGGCAGCCCCTGCAGAAGCGGATGGCAGGTCGCTGGGGACCCCGGGGGGTACCGCAGTACTGTAGCGTGTCACCGGGGGGGGTCGCCGTGCAGGCGCAGGGTACTTCACCCCCTGTGTTTCTTATGCCCAGGCTGTAAACCCCATCAACTGCCCACAGGCCCGCGAGGAGCGCGGCAAAGTCAGTGCTACTGTGGCAGACCACAGGTCTCAGCTAGGTGATGTATATCGGGGCTGAAGGCCGCGGTCCCCCGTGCCCCACAGCAATCAATTCTCCGGTGGCACCCCAGGCCCAAAGTGCGACCCCTCTCAAGGCTTTTCTGCGTCCCCACACTGGGGGCTCGATTATGCCCCCGAGCTGCCCAGCGCCTCCACCTCTACCCCAATCCTCCTCACCTCTGTCTGTTGGGTACAAGGAGCGGTCTCCCGGAGCAGGCCCGGGCCGCCTGCTCAGCGATGATTGTAACGCCAGGCGGGACTCGGTGTAGCTAGGCCGCAGGGCCGTCTCGGAGCCCGGCGGTGTCAAGTGCGCCACCCGGCACGGTTCTCAACGGTGGTGGAGCCGTGCTGTCCTCTGCTCTCCGAGCAGGGTCCCCTCCAGGTCCGTCGGGGGTGAACAGGGCGGCCGCCTTTAGCGCCGTGGACGTCCGGGCCGCAGGCCCGAAGCCGGGGCCTCGAATTTGCCATCCCCCGCCGGGGCCCTCTCGATCTCGGGCCGGAGCGCTCAGGTTGTGCGATACCGCAGTGGGACTTACGGCGCAGGAGACGCAGCGGGGACTCGCCCTCCGACCCCGTCTTCCGAGCCAATCGTCAGATGGGTAGTTCTCGCCGTCTCTTTCGGCGGGCTCTAGCACGAAAGCGTGGCCGCCATTACCGGCAGTGGTGCAGCGTCTCCCTTCAGTTTACGCCTCCACAAGACGAGCAGGCCTTTGGCGCTTTCTCAGGGCCCCCTTTGTCGTCGGGTATCCCTCCCAGTGCTTTTTGGCTGTGTTGGGGGAGAGATTCTGGCGTTTAATGCGGCAAACGGCGGGATCGGGCAGGGAGACTCGGAACCTGCGTCCGGTCACGCCGCCATCTTGGACACGCCCCCCCCCCGGGAATATATACTTTATAGAATGGATTACAAATAATTTATTGTTGTTAGTGCAGCTTCATAATAAGACTTCCCAAACTTGGAGCCACAATAAAGTCATAATTTATTAGGCAAAGCAATTAAAAAAATCCATAGAGCGTTTAATTAAAATAATTAATTGCTTGTTCTGTTATACATGGCTTCTAAGCACTTGATGTGCACAACAAGACGTGTAGGAAGCAGATAGACTTCCACCCATGAGGCACACTGTGGGGTACATTCTTGAACAGCTACGTAACAGTGGGAAGATGCTGGGGCTTCTATTCTGTATAAGATTCGACGAGGGTACTGCAAGTGTTGGAAAGCAGTTGGCATGATTGTGGGACCATACGCCAGTATAGGGGGACCCTCCTTCCCACTGTGTCATGTGTTGATGACTTCTTCATTAGTTAAGTTATCTGGCCTTTATATAGCGTTCACCAGCAACTAGTGTGACATTTTGGCATTCAAACATTTCATGGCAATGAGAGTCTGGCCTGTATGTGTGGTTGGGAGAGAGTGTGGTTGTTGTGTGTCCGATATGGGAAGAGTAGGTGTGTGCTTGAGGTCCTGACACATGCTCTGGTTCAAACGTGTATCACTGTTTGCAGATCATACAGTGGCCATTTGCAACAGGAAGCACTTCATTAAGGACCAGTGGCTTCTTGCCTGTTGCAGCAGTCCTCATAAGCGGAGCAGGCAGTGGCCATAAAAATCGCTTTTTGCTGTACTGAGGCCTGGGGTATTAACATTTTTAATGCATTAGATTAATGTGATAAAAGAAACATTGATAAAATCCAGTACCATTTCCAATACAAAACTCACACTAGTACAAATGCAATGCAATAGATTTTGCAATTATGTGCAATACTGTGAGAGAAACACAAAGACGTATCTTGATGATGTGTGTCCCGCATAACCCCTAGAAGGCTTTCAGAGACACGATTGCCCATTGCAACATGGAATCGCCCTTTCTACTGAGCTGATCTTCTCTGTGAAGCCCAGAAATATTTTATTGTAGGTTTTGGAAATGGATGTTGGAACTGGTAAAGGTGCCTTCGGTTTAAGCCCAGATCAAAGCTTAATTAGTTGGGAGCTGCCATCGAACTGCATGCTTCTTTCAACGCAGTGGGTCAAGGTCATTATCCTGAGAGATAACCGGTATTCTCTTCTTCTTTGGTCGCAGTGATTGCTTTGTGTTTTTTAGCTGGCACTGATAATTGCTTCTCTCGCATAAGGAAAGTCCTGGAAGTGGATCTCGGCCTCTACAACCCAAAGCGTTCTTAGTAACCACTCTACTCTCCTGGCGAAGAGAGAAGCGAGGCTTGTCTGATAACCAATGTTCAATCGGGTAGCCTGGACCTTGACAAAATCTAGTCTCAATCATTGACCGCTTAGGCTACCACTACAAGACTCTCTCTTTTGAAGTCCCATTTTACTTTTTTTTATACTAAACAAAATCTTTTATTGTATACGATTACATTGTTCAACATTCTGTTGCTTGATATTATTTTTTAAATATTGGGAGCCTGTTAAAGAAATATTGTTTCTAAATCTATTTGTTTATCACTTGAAACATTTTATATTGAGTTAAAAGGCAGCCTCTTTTTTATTTAATTAGAATTTTATTGTAGTATAACAGTATGCACTAAGTGTAATGGTTAGGGCACAGGGGGGCCTGTTTAGCAATCTTCAGTGTTCTTATTCTTGTTCAATAAAAATTCTTTAAGCAGAGCGGATGTGAGCGATGAGGTGAGTTATGGTACATGCGGGTAAAGATAGTCCGCAGCTGAAATTCAGCAATCCAGTCTTACTTGCTGCTCTAACTGGAATACGGTTGTCTGAGGTTGCAAAGTCAGCCAACTGGTAAATGTAAGTATTTTTTATGGCTCTAAAAGATTGTTCAGTTTGCTAAATTAAAATACACACAAACAGGCCTGCCTCAGCAGCTCTTTGCAGCAGTAGAAACTAATTCCCGCTGCTGCTTGAGGTGGTGAGGGTCAGTGGGTGTGCTGCATCAGCTCTGTATTTGTTCTTCATTTGAGCTCCCAACCAGGCACATCCACTATCCAGAGCCCAAGCCCCACCCACTGTATGGTCCCTTGCCCTGAGAGCAGTCCCCAGCACAGTTCCTTTATGTTCACACTAGAAAGCACTCTACCTAAAGCTCAAGGATCCCTCAGACTCCTTCAGTCCTGTGCTTTGCATTTTGGTGGCCAAATATCTTTCAGTTCCTGCGGTAGGATATGTAGCCCTACTTTGGTGGGACATCCGGTGGCTGTAAATCAGCATAGTGTGTATGGCAGGTAGGTTATTCCTTGCTACGCAAGGTCCAACCAAGCCAAGAAAATTCAAAGGCGGTCAACACAAGGTTAACTTTTTCTATTTTGTTCGACGTCAAAGATTAAGATTAAACATTCGACCCACTCTTCATCCGAAGATATTTCTCTTCAAAAAGAAAACTGTTTATTGCAGTGAATTATATTGATTTTTTTTATATTTTACGTTGCATTATGGACAAGCCAAATTGATGTCTGTCCAGTAACGAAACCAATCAATAAATACATTTTTAGCCATGTGTTGTTCTGGGGAGAGCAGATTTCAGATTTAGAAATAAAGAAGCTGAATGCTATTTATTATTCATGTACAGACATTCACAAAAAAAATTGTTTACTCATTCACAAAAAATGTTTTCCTCACTGGCTTTTAAACAGTTTCCTAGGTCATAAAGATTACCGAAAGTTTGTTAAATTGTGATATTGGAAGACAGTTCACAATATAAAAAAACTATAACAATGTCTGTAAAAATATAATCTGTAATTAAATAAAAGCGTTTTCAACTCGGCGCCTAAGTGCAAGCTTTGAGTCAAAGGTGCTGAGAAAAATGCTACCCGTCTAGGTTAAAAGAACAAACTTCAACCCACACTTTGGCCACAAACGTGAACCATAAACGGCTGACCCTTAGTTTGAGTCTCAGCTCAGGCCATGAACCTCGTCTTCCCTGGATCTCAGCACATTTTAAACGAGCAGAAAACAGTGGGAGTTTTGCTCATCTGTCAAAAACACCAGATAGGGCTTAAAAGCTGAAGTTTAACAGCAGCTCCGCTTCGAGGCTGGGAGGCAACGAGGCTCAGCTAAGATAACTATTTATCATGTCACAAAACAGATTCAAACTTAACTGCTTTCAGGACAACGACAAAAATACCTGCAGTGAACACATGAACATGGAAAGAGGAGAGCTTTGTGAGATCAGAGTAACGAGTTATTCTACAGAGTATAAAAGCAGAATTTAACCCTATCTGCCTTTTTCTTCTACATACAATTAATTCCACTTACTGGACCCCCCCCCCCCCCCCCCCCCATATCACAAAAATAAGCTTGTGGACATGACAAAAACTCTTTCTAAGGTCCAAATATAACACATTCACAAACCCCATGCATATTTGGTTCCTAAATTTCGAGTTGTAAATGGAATGTGAAGAATAAAATTGGAAATTAACAGAAATATTTCAAATTACACACAGAAGTACAAGAGGTCATGCACAGCGGTCAGTATGACCAGGAACTACGTAAAAGTGCGTGTGGAAAACCAGGAAACAATATTTTCAAGCAGGGAGTTAATTAAAACTTCTCCTGGTGCGACCTAGAGGCGTCCCAGCTCACGTCATCACTTCTTTTTTGTCCCTTAAAATCAAAACTCTTTTTCGCGAAACAAACGTGGTACAGTTGATGCTCACAAATGAGTAGTGGACGTTGAAGAAAACCATATTACCAAACAGGAAGTGAAAAAGACAGAGCCCGGCAGAGGGGAGATGCTCCGTCTGTTACTGAAGCCTGCTGCTGGAAGACTGGGGCCAAAGGCACTTGACAAGAAGCCATAATTGATGGCGCGCCTCGGCGCCCTGGCACTATGTCAAGTTGACTAACTCAGGCCAGGCCAGGGATGCGATGAGCAAGCATATATCTTCTGCACATGTGCACTCCAGCAACTGTCACAGGCAGAGGTGTTCATGCAACATATTTCTCAACAAAATCATAAAAAAACAATACGGTCATGAACCTTTCACAGTACTTGAAAGAACGTAGATGCAGAGCTGCAGTGCCATCAGCTTCTAGAAACAAATGTTCAACACCACAAAAACTGATATATATATGCTATTATGTACCTGGTAGGAGTGACCCAGTGACCATTAAGAAATTCATGAACTGTCTGACACCATTTGTAGTATATTGTCTGAGCTGCCCGTGTGGCCTTAGATATATAGGGAGTACAAAACACCCAGCCAAGATCCGTATTCTGGAACATCAAAGGGCAATACAAAACAATCATAGTAACTATCCGGTAGAGCGCCATTTTCACACTCATCACAACAGTAACCGCAAACTTCTGAGTTATTTATGTCTAGACCATGTAGCTAGAGACTCCAGAGGTGGAGATCGAGAAAAACGCCTCAGGAGACTGGAGTCTCGCTACATTATTGATTTGGCGACCAAAACCCCTTTGGGTCTGAATATGGGGGAGGAATTGAAAGTACACCTGTAAACATTGTATAAATTGTAAATAATATTAGACAACAACTTTTTTACCTCACACTGGGACCTAAGGCCAAAAAAGATGAATTGAATTTCTAGATTGAGGATGTATTTTCAATTATTACTTTTTGAATTTAATTAAATTTAATTATAGTAACATGCTGATAATTTAACCTTTGAATTGTGTACAATAATCTTTGCAATTGAAATTGTGTTTTATTTGCCCATTCGAGGGCTTTATCAGTTTTTTGGTTCAGACCGGGAGTGACTGGGCTAATAAGCATTTGCTTAATGAAATTATTCGAAACGTCAACGAATGAGCTATTTGATCTCCCGAAACTAGAACCAAGTATATCTCTGCTATGTACACGTTGAAATCATTGATATATTATTTGGGTAATTTTGTTTACTTAACTCCAATGCCAGTAACATGTTTGTTTACATTACGTCGATATCGATGTTGCCTGACTCTAGAATGGCGTCTCAGAGAGACAGATCCCGTGAGATTGTGTGAGGTATCATTGTTTAAATTTTGCAGCGTCATGGCGGCCGCCTGATACTGACGAAGGCGTACTGATTAAGGCGTACCGCCGAAACGCGTCTTGATCTTTGTTACTTTTGTGCAAAATAAATCCGTCCTGGATCTAACCCCCCGCGAGTGCAGTCATCTTTTCTTGAAATTTAATATATATATATCCAAACAAATCCTGCCCGTCCCTCCTTGTCAAGGGACAGTTGCTTACAGCTCGCAGGCACGGACCCCAGAAATCTCCTCTAGCAAATAAAGGACCTCCACATAGAAGATTGTGGATTGTGGTGAAGCAGTGCAGAGTTTTTATTTCAGCATAAAAAAAAAAAAAAATATATATATATATATATATATATATATATATATATATATATATATATATATATATATATATAGTCGCTCCAGGTTGTCCACCTCTTGAGTAGCACATGAGCAGCAGCTTAATTTATGTGTAGGTGAGGACGGGGATCCGCTTGTAGATGCCGCTCCGTAATGGATCTGCCCGACGCGTTTCGAAGCTCCATCTGCTTCTCTTCAGGGGCTTTAACGGAAGTGGTGTGCGCACCCGCTGACACACTTCTCCAATTTCCATATGACACACCCCCCGATGGGAGGCTCCGATGAGACTGTGCATTATGGGACGTGTGGTGCGGAAAGCACACAATCAAGTCCTGTATGAACCCCACAAGTAGGCCCGTCCTCGATCCCATGTACGGCTGCTGTTTCACTTCCGTGACCCCCAAGGGTAACGGGGTGGTGCATACTCAAGCGATTGGGAGCCCTCCATCTTGCACTGCAAAGCTGTTCTGCTGCTTTCTGTAGCCCATTGGCTCAGGCTCCGCCCGCGATGTAACTCTCCCCACCTGTTGAACAATCCGGGTGTAGTCCAGAACTGCAGGTACCAGCATGCAAAGCCTTGCATACAGGAAAAGGTGGAGTGGAATTCCGACAAAATGGTCGGATAGCGAAGCAGGATTGCGCCGATGGTTATATATATATAATTGCTTCATATCCCAATCACTGTTAATGGTGCCAGTAAAAAGGTGAGGGTCATTGTCACCTATAACAAACAACAGGCGGCCATTAGAAAAATACTCAGGAAACATTGGGATTTATTGTTGAAGGACCCTGTTATTGGTGAGGATTTACTTATGAACAACCACACTCCCCAAATTACATTTCGCAAAGCCAGATCCATGGGAAATTGTCTTGACAAATGTAATCCTGAAATCAGGCCCCCTTCTAATTGGCTTTCCAGACAAAAGGGCTTTTCAAATGCTTTACATGCAAAGCTTGCAAACATGCTAAAAATGTTAAGGAATATAACACTCCTTTCCTGCCCCAACCAGTTAAAATCAAGCGACGCATTACATGTAAAACTGAATACGTTGTTTATGTGTTGGAATGCCCTTGTGCATTACGCTACATTGGCAGTACTAAGTTACCCGTGCACATGAGGATCCTGCAACACCTGCGGGCTATCAATAACAAGGATCAAACATACCCAGTTGCACGGCACTTTGAAGCCAAACATGGCAGTGACAACACTCTTCTTCAGTACTTTGCCATTGACTGTATACCTCCGTCTCGAAAGGGTGGAAATAGAGATAGTGCCTTACGGGTATTGGAGACTAAATACATCTTGGAATTAAATTCCAAAACTCCTAGTGGTCTTAACACCACGGAGGATTTATATACGTGTATATAAATCAAGTCTCATCTTTTCTGAATCTATGGGTATTTAAATATGTGTAGCTTTGTATTGCCTATTCGTTTGGAGAAATTGTTTTGATTAAGTATACTGCTATGGTACTGCTAAAACTCTCCATTAACCATTATTGGATGCCTCAATTTGTTTCTCTATATATACATCTGCGCTCTATATACTGTAACTAAGTATTATTTTTTAACAATTCACTATCACTGAACACACTGGTGGTCATAGGTTGGAATCTAATTTGATTTATTATTTGTTCACTAACTCACTTTTAAGTATATCACTATATTTCTCGACTATGATATTCAGGCAGCTGATATAATCGATCATCCAACACTTGGATTTGGTTGCCCACTTTTTTAAAGTGCTTGCCCACTTGGGCAGTATTAAGTAAACAGCTAATTGCAGACTGCATTTGTACACATGCATTGTATGTGACCAGTGGTTACTCTACATATGAAATTATGTGGTTGAAGCTCCGGAAAATTAATTAAGGAACAACATGTAAATTCTCTTTATTTATTTGAAAGATATATATTTTTATATAGATATATATATTTTTGTATATATGAAGGTGTACATTTATGAATTCTTTGCATAATGATTTTAACTTGTACATTCCATTGGAATCTTTATGTATTTGATCTGCAGTCTGATCTCTGTATGGTGCATTGCATAGTCTGTTTTTCAGTTTTATTAATGCTATGTCACAGCTGTCACCAATTTTTGTTAACCTGGCACTTTAAATTTGGCACCGGTCCATGAGTAACGCGTCATGTGATCAAGGTCCAAGTCGGACCGAAACGCGTCATGGCGGCGTACTGATGCAGGGCGGAAAAACTTTGAATTAATAAAGGAAACGCACGAAGAAATTGGGTCCACGTTGTCTATCTGAGTCCGTGTTTTGCTACTGGATTCCCGAAGGATATAGTATATATATATATATATATATATATATATATATATATATATATATATATATATATATATATATATATATATATATATATTTATATATATATATATATATATTTATATATATATATATATATATATATATATATATATATATATATATATATATATATATATATATATATATATATATATATATATATATATATATATATATATGAAGCAATTCCTCAAACCTGCACGGAGAGTGGCGAAAGAAGAGACGGGCCCCACGGCTTCAGGCAAGATGTTTTTTATTTTTTACCTTCCAAGCTATAATATATATATATTATTTTTTTTACCAAAAGCTCTTCATGTCAAATGTAATAGTCACACTAGATAGATAATGGTGAGCTGTCATTAGCATAAATGGATATCAAAAGCACCAAAGCCTCATGATCCGTTTAGAGTAAACTCCACGTGATATTTCTATGTTGACTCAACCTTTCTTTACTGATTTCTCATTATACTACATAATTGCATGTATATTTTTCCACAAGTACGACAGTGAAATTCTCACTATAATCATTGTAAGGTATCCATCGACAGACGAGGGAAAATTAATTAATTAATTAATTTTTACTCGCCGCCGTCTATCAACCCCCCCCCCCCCCCCCCCACCACCACCGGCCCCACCGTTCCAACCTTCATAGGCCGTGGCTGATCAGACGGCAACAAGCCTACTGCACAGGGTGAGCAAGATGGGCTGGGGCAGCACACTGACAACTGAGGTGGACAGGATGCACAGTTGTAATCTTGCACCCCATCCTATCTTGTCGACCCTCTGTTGTCAGCCTGCTGCCCTATCCACTCCCGCCAGCCCTCTGTAGTCTGCTTCTTTCCCCAGACCCTCTTTCCCAGGCTTCATTGTCAGCTTACTCCCCAAGCACCTCCTGTCCACACTCTGGTGTCTGCTTGCTTCCACCAGCCACACCTGCCCACCTTCCACTGTCAGCTTGATTCCTGATACCCTTCTGCCACCCTCCATTGGCAGCATGCTTCCCCAGCTCTCCTACCATCTGTTTTCAGCTTGCTCTCCCAACCTCGCTCGCCTATCCCCCATTGTCAACTTGTTTTTCCAGCCCCTCTAGCCCACCCTCTATTGTCAGCTTGTGGATCCATCTCCTCCCACCCCACTTCCATCGTCAGCCTGCTCTCCCTAGCCTCCCATCCACCCTTTGTTGCCACTCTGCTGCACCATCCTCTCCCACCCAACATCTGTTGTCAGCTTGCTCCCCCACCCCGTTCATGTTCCACTGTCAGCTTGCTGTCCCAGCCCCTTTCATGCTCCATTGTCAGCTTGCTGTCCCAGCTCCTTTCACCCGCCGTTCATTGTCAGCTTGCTCTCCCATCTCCTCCCGCCCACCTTCTGTTATAAGTTTGCTCCCATACCCTAAATATCAGCTTCCTCTAACACATGACTGACAGTTCCACCTTGCTTACTGAGGCCCTCTGGAGCAACCTCTGTTGTAATCTTGCATCCCTTCCTCCCTTGTCACGCCTCTGTTGTCAGCCTGCTGCCCTATCGGTCTGTTTCCAGTGTGCTCTCCCAACCTCTATCGCCTACCCCTCATTTCCAGCTTGTTCTTCCAGCCCACCCTCCTTTGTCAGCTTGCTGATCTATCTCCTCCCACCTCACTTCCTTTGTCAGGCTGCTCCCCATACCCTTCCACTCACCTTCTGTAGTCATCTTGCTCCCCATACCCGCTCATCCACTTCTGTTGCCAGCTGGCTGCACCATCCTCTCCCAACCAACTTTTGTTGTCTGCTTGCTCCCCCAGACCCTCCCATGCTCCATTGTCAGCTTGCTGTCTCAACACCTCCCGCCCACCTTCTGCTGTCAGCTTGCTACCCCTGCTCCTCTCGCTCACCCAGCTTGATTCTCCAGCCGCTCCCACCCACCCTACATTGTCAGTTTGCTTCCTCAACCACTCATGCCCACCTTCCATTGTCCTTTTGCTTCCCATTCCCTTCTACCCACCCTCCTTTGTCAGCTTGCTTCCCCAGCCCCTCCTTTGCCCCCTGTTGTCATCTTGCTTGCCCGAGCCCCTCCTGCCAACTTCCGTGGTCAGCTTGATTCTCCATTTCCCTTTTGCCCAACCTCACTCATCGTTTGCCTACCCAGCCCCTTCCGTCTACTCTTCCCCGTCTGTGTGCTTCTCTAGATTGTTCTCTTCCTACCTGCATCCTTCTCTACCGCCCTTCCTCCCTCCATGTTGCCTCATGACCCCATGCACGCCCTCATTTTTCTTTTTGAACATCAAAAAAGCAATATAGTACTGGCCACATCATGGTGCTTTTTACAAATTACTTTTAGCCAATAGCTCTTATAAGCGAGACCTATTGCCTTTGCCAATGCTCATTAGATCAGCAAACTTTTGGAACGGCTGTCAGAAGTGAAGAACACATATGTCACAGCTAGGGCCTTAAGGCTTGAGCTTTTCTTTAAGACATACTCAAATAGTTTCTTATGCCTCTTGCAGAAGGCCTTGATCGATTGATTAATTAGATGTACAGAGCATACAAACAGCTGAGGGCGCCCTGGGACTTTAACATTTTATTATCCTGGTTTAAATGCTTACATGAACCTCAGGTACCACATAATTTCCTAAATGTCCAAGGGAAGAGAATTTCAAAGTGTTGCTGCTCTGTAAGAGGAGACACAACCACCGTGTCGAGATGTTTAGGTCTCGCCTGTAGGCAGTGCGCATGCGTTGTCACTTGGCAACAAGCTATTGTTCTTAAAAAAATGTAAAACTCTAAAAATGAGCTTTCAGGCTGATCGAATGAGCCTTTATTTACTTTTTAGGTCGAGTCTATAGCAGTGCGCATGCGCTGTTTAGGAAAACGACCTCTTGCAGCTGCCCAGGACTTTTCACAAGCTTGTGCTTCTGGCATTTTTCCACCAATATTTCTATTGGTGTTTACATGCGTCTTCCTTAATAGACAGCACGCACTTGGGTAAAGGCGGGTGCATGTCCCACCTTTCCCAGCAAATGTAACCGCCCACGGCCTAGGGCTTGCTGTTACGCGCAGAGCGGCATCTGTTTCCAATGATCACGCCCGCGTCTCGCGTTCTCGTTAACTAGTAACAGATGCCGCTTTTATAGCACCTCCCAGGACTCGTGGACAAGGCACATCTCCCGTTGGCTGCCGCCGAATCACAAACAGCAGACTCCTGCTCTGTAGCAGGACCTCCTCTCTTTTGCGGTAAGTCCTCTGTCTCTAAAACAAACAATCCCTCAGAGCACGGTGCCTGGAAATTCCTGATTTGGCGGCGTTTATTTGTCGCACGCCCATCCTCTCAGACCCAGTACGCTTCACACACCAATGGCTGCTGCAGTGTAACCCTGGGCCCGCGGATAGGCTCTAGGCAGTTGGAAGATCTCACACAAGCACCTTCCCCGTTTGCAAATACAAATCCATGCCAATAATTTTATAAATGACTGCGGTTGCCTCCCTAACACTCCTGCACCCACTTCACATGTCGTTCTGCGTGCCCCTAAACCTGTCGTTTCGGTCACCCAAACAGGGACTTTTCACATATCTATGGCCAGGCACATCTCGGGCCACAAACGTTATTTTAGGTGGGGCTGAAAGTTATCTTGCACTGCAAGCGATAAAGTGAGGGTGGCGCAGTCAGCCACGGGGCACAGGAACAGGAGTGTGGCCAGCTACTCAGTGCAGGGCTGTATGTGCACCGAGTACATTTTGTGCAGCGGACAGACCTAACTCTCAAGTTCGGTCAGTACAGGTTCTGAACCAACACCGCCCCCTTGTAGTATTCGGTTGACATGCAGGGAGTAAACAACGTAACACCGCCGTAAATGTTATTCCTTCACTGGGTTTCAATATTGTGATTATAGGACCTTTTATCTTGAGGTCTTACCTCTCTCTCTGTCACATCTATAATCACCCTCCTCCCTTCTGTCTGTTTCCTCCCCTCAATCACTTGTCTGCCCTCTCTTTCCCTCTCTAAACATCAGCACCCCCATCTGCCCCACCCCCCTCCCCTTCTCTGTAGTGCTTCTACCACTGCCGCCCAGCACCTGTTGTGTGTGTCTGCCCGAGCTGAGTGCGCGGAGCTCCCCCCGGTCCTCCTGCCGCTCCTTAAGAGTCGCCCACAGGGGTGTGTGTGTAGTCTGAGCTGTGTGCCACACACCTTCTACGGTTACAGCGCTCACAATCCTTCTGTCGGATAGGAGTATAGTGCCTCACCCTCTGCGCACACCTTCTAGGGTTACAGCGCTCACAATCCTTCTGTACGCCACACTTAAGGGAATCCTCTGCCTGCCCGGCTCTAAGCCACAGCACCCAACTCCCTGTCCCTGGAACCCCACCGCTGCCCGTCCCTATCTCTGCTCTCTGCCCTCTCCTGCTCTCACCCCGTGCTTCCGGTGCCCTCTGCCTGTCCGGTTCTATGCTACAGCACCCTGCTTACTCTCTGTCTCTACTCTTTGCCCAGCTCTCACCCCGTGCTTCCGGTGCCCTCTGCCTGTTCGGCTCTATGCCACAGCACCCTGCTTACTCCCCGTCTCTACTCTTTGCCCCACTCTCACCCATGCTTCCGGTGCCCTCTGCCTGTTAGGCTCTATGCCACAGCACCCTGCTTGCTCCCTGTCTCTACTCTCTGCCCCCCGCCCCTGCTCTCACCCCGTGCTTCTGGTGCCCTCTGCCTGTCCGGCTCTATGCCGCAGCACCCTGATCCCTGTCTCTACTCTCTTCCCTCCCCCCCGCTCTCACCCTGAGTTTCCAGTACCTTATGCCTGCTTAGCTCTATGCCACAGCACCCTGCCTCTACTCTCTGCGCCCCCGCTCTCACTTTTTAATTATGTTTTATATTATTGTCTGTGAAAGTTTTAACACATTTATTAGAACTTTCACATACATTAATATAAAACATGACTAAAAACTTAAAAGATCGAGAAGGTGAGACCTATTGGCTATGCCAATGCTTGTTTTAAAGTTGTTGAAGCACATAATAATGTGTATCCCACGTTACAACAAAATCCAACTTTTAGCAGTTAAGGGAACAGTCACAGGGAGACAATTAAATTGGGAACCTCCTCCCATCCCCTTTAGGTTTTGCCTGGGGCACGGAGCTTTAGCTCCGCCCCCAGGAGAAATCTTTAGTTTTCAGTATGGGTGCCTTGAATACGCCCTCTGTTCCATTGGCTAGCTCCTTAAATGGAGGCTAGCCATTGGAACAGAGATCTGTCCGTCAAGGCCGGACCAGATTCGGGGGCGTTCCCGAGATTTTTTCCCTCCGCACCCTTTTTGCCTCGTCATCGGGCGGTGGGCGGGGTTTATTTTTTTTTTTTGTCCACGTTTGTTTTGGCCATTCTGCGGCCGGAAGAAGTCCAGGTGAGTGCTTTGTTTTTTTCTTGTTTCTTGCCTTATGTCTTCCCGCCCCCCTCCCGCTCTCCGTGCCTGTCCGTGTGTCTGTTCCCGCTCCCCCCCACCCGATTGCTCGCAATGAAGCGTGCCCCTAGCGTTAATATCTCCTTTTCACGAATTGTCCCCATCGCCGCCCGGCCCGCGCCCAGGAAGTCAGGCAGGCCGGGGGCGGTACTGCGGGACACTCGTCATTCCCCGGGCCGCGCTCTGATTGGCTGCCGGCCCGGGACCTAAGTGGAGGAAGAAGCAGCCTGCAACAGGCGCCTTCTACGCCGCCGACCGGAGACCGAGGAGAGTCCCGAGGAGCGGGAGCTCTCCAGCCGCCGACGAGACCCGGTGAGCCCTGCCGCCGCCAACCAGAGACCGAGGAGAGTCCCGAGGAGCGGAAGCTCTCCAGCCGCCGACGAGACCCGGTGAGTGCCTGAGAAGGAAGGGGGAGGCGTCGGGGCACACTGCCGGTGCCCGCCCCCCCCCCCCCCCGCCCCCCCCCCCCGCCCCCCGCGGCCGGTGCCAGCGAGAAAAGGAAAGAGGCCAGCGGAGACTACCATTTCACGCCAGGACGAGTCGTAGAGGAGCCCTCGCCAGCAGCCACCTGGTGAGTGCGGGCATCGGGGAGAGAAGGGCACCACTGTTCCGTGAAGGCCCTGTCACCCGAGGCGACCCTCGGACAAACTTCACCCGCCTTGTTGGATGTTAAAACGGGAAAAAGGTAAAGGCAGGGGGCTGCTCCAGGGGGACAAGTTGGGATGGCAGAGTGTGCTGCTCCTGGCGGAGAGGGGCGGCTGAGTCGGGTCTGGCTGCAGGAAGGGATGGCTGGTGTGCCTGGGAGGTTGTGTGCCCTGGCTGTGTGTATTGTGCCTCTGCGCTGGCAATGTCTCCATGTGTTTTGGGAGAGGGCAGCTCGCACCTTGGAGAGGCTCCGCAGTGAGGGGAGGCAGGTCGTGAAAGTTGAGCTGGTGGGGAGCCTGAGCCGTGGATTGTTGCCCTCAGCAGCAGGAGCAGGTCCCCCGGCGCACTCCGGGGCTCTCCCGCGGCCGGCGCCTGCTCTTATCATGCCACAATGACCTTCATACAGCTATGCATGCCTGTGTCAAAGATGGCTGATTAAGTGTCACACATTGATACCTGAATGCCCCTCGGTGTGTTTTTGGATTGCCACTTACAATGTTTACTGAAGGTTAGTAGCTGGGTTGTGAAGGACGCACTTGGCCTAATTCCACACAGTGCTCCGGGGCACAACAGGCATTTCCACCACATTTTGTGACCCCAGGCCACTTCAGTATCACACAAGGTACCACAAATTCTAGCTTGACCTCTCCCCCCTTTTTTAGTTTGGATCAGGTCAGTACAAAGTGTGCACCTTGGAATCCCAAGAGATAATTGCCTCATTTGCATACGTCTGCCCCCGAAGTAATAGAGGGTATGCTGTTGCTCTTGTGTCTGTGGCATATTACAGATGTGGGCTATGTGACAAAGAATTTGTTGAGAGGTGCACTCATGCGCAATGTACCAGGTGGCACTCGTGCTTGCCTTGATTGCACCATGACATATGGAAGTGTGGTCCCAGTGAACCCCACCCAACGCAGAGACGGATGCAGTTTCATACGGTGCCCACTTGCCCAGGGACCCCTCAAGTCTCTTGAAACTAGGCTGGGTACACCACCCAAAGGGAACAGCTGATCCGAGGGTTCAAACAGTTGGTCCCCCTTGGTTCACATTCGCTCCTGCACTAACATATACACATTTTATGTAATCTGGTGTGCAGTCTGGGTCTACGCTAAGCACAGATCAGGAATGCAAACCTGTATTTATGGGGCCACAACACGGTCATGGGGTGTTTGAAGAAAGCAGGCGTTAGGGAAGGGAAGCAGTCACATTGTAATATGCTAGAAGTAATGGTAGCCCTGATTTTTTTTCCAGACATGGACTGCTAAAGAGTTTCATAATCTAGCAGTTTATAAAAACCAATCAAGTGTCGGTATCACAGAATTGAAGTCTCTGAATCAAGAACAAAGCCTTTGAGTGTAGACTACATAGAGGATTTTTTTGACTGTCTTTTGTTGTCAAGAAAGACAGCCTAGCACCCTCAAAGCCACACAACCAATGTTGGAATATTGAGCAATTCCTTATTGACAGGAGATTATATACTGTTGCCTTAAGAAAACCGTTAGACTGCTCTGTTATGATGCTGGCACTATTGCAGGAAAGCTTTGTGGATTCGAATTACTCATATTTTAAAGTCTGCCATATAATTATGCTAATATTGATTCTCCAGTTAACTGTTACATGATTTGCCCAGAATCACAGGATGCTAAACTTCCAGCCAGACTCAAACCTGATTTCTTAGCTCCAGGGTCGGGCGCTCTAGCTGTTACGCCACACCCTCGTTCCTTGTTGTGTCCTTCTTCCCTCTCTCTGCCTGTTTTTTTGTGCCAATCTGCCCTCAGTTATAATTGTTTCCCCTCGTTTTTGTGTCCTTCTGCCCTCTGTCTGCCTGGTGTTTTGTGCCGTTCCTCCACCTGAACTGAGCCCTTTAAATAAGGCCATGCTCCAAAAAGTACCGCAGCCCCCTGCCCTGAACCATAAAAAACTGACCCCTACCTCCGTGAAGTACTCTGACTCTGCTCCCTACCCTCCCTTGGCGCCTAAAACTGTCCCCTGCCATGCACCCTACAAAGCCTCGACTTAGTAAACTGCCCCTTCTCTGTGTGCTTCGAGGCCGTAAAATGTAAGCCTAGGCACAAATGGATGGTTGGATTTGTGGGGTAAAGTTTTATTTAATGTGATTTTATGTAGCGCGAACTTTACCCGAAGGTGTTAGAGCGCTTTACATAAGAACCAGTTGCCAAACCTAAGGACTTTGATTTACATGCGTTAAGTAAAAGATACAAACAGGAAAACAATTGAAATGTACTAGATGTAGTCACACAAAGAAGAGACTGTTGATTCTCGTTATATTTCTATATTCATATGGAAGGGATATGAATAGATGTACTGCAAGAGTCACATAGGAATGTTAGAGTAGAAAGGTCTACTGCATATACTAGTGAATACAGTCATCTCTATATACAGAAAAAATGAGTTATATTTAGAGGGGTCGGAGTGGGACACAGTGGGTGGATGTATGCATGATGGGTGGATGTATGCATGATGGATGGATGTATGCATGATGGATGGATGTATGCATGATGCATGGATGTATGGGTGGATGCATGGATGGGTTGTTGGTTGGATGGGTTGGTGGATTGCATAAATTGTTGAGGGATTGGCTGTATATATGCATCTATCCATCCATACACCCATCCATACACCCATCCATGCATGCATCCACCAACTCATCCATGCAAGCATTACAACAAGAGCCCGCAGCTCTCCTTCGTCTCTCCTCGCCCCACCTTCCCTGAGCCCGCAGCTCTCCTTCGTCTCTCCTCGCCCCCCTTCCCTGTGCCCTGCCCTGCTATTGTAAATGCCAATGTCATTTATTTATGTTAAAAAAAACATAAATAAAAAAAATGTCAAGAGCAATGCCAATAACTCTAACTTTAACAAAGGCAAAACCATTGCATTGTAAATGCTTGTTTAGTTTTGGCTGAAATGGTACATGCGTTGTTTATTGCATAACATTTCTTAGCTGACGCTCTTTTCTTGCAGATAGAAGTCAACAAGAGTAGATTCCTCCTTTTTCAGCTAAACCATGTATACTGACAGTGGAAGCTCCCCAGGGCTGAGCCCTAAGCCCAACTCTATTTAACATTTATCTTATTCCCCTGGCCCAGATAGCGGAAACCCTTGAAGCCAAAGTTATTTCCTATGCTGATGACATGCAGCTTCTGTTTTCATGGGACTAAGAAGAAGAGATCTCAGGAATATAGATCGAATCCAATCCAAGAAGCTTTATTAGACAGTTGTGTCATAAAAGCACAATACATGCAATAGGAATAGTTCATAACACACTACACAATAATTAGGCGAAATGTTAAAACAATATTAAATATACATAAAGACTGTCGTAGCTAGTAATAAAACACAATTCATATGGATTAAAAAGTCGAAATCAGATAAAATTAGTAGCACAGTTACAGTACATAGGAGTGAATAGGGACACTATTACATGTTTTACTTCCAGGGCCCATGCACATTAGCAAAGGACCACACTTTGGTTCATTACAGATTAAAACGATAGCCAACTTCATATGTACAATCGTTAAGATGACACTACAACATTCTTCAATTTGCGGGGGATGGTCGCAATCTAATGACCCATGACCAGCTCAGAAATTTAGCAATTGCAATAGCAATACACAGTGATGTTTCAGTGCGCAATATTCTTAGTGCATTGGCGCACCTTCTAGTACCCAGGGACATACAAATTGGCTTGAGAAACATGCGACAGGGGCAGCTTAAGCGGGACAAACAAACAATAGATGAGCCAGGGTCTCCATCTGGTCCAGACACAAGGGACACTTGCTGTTACCAGATGGGGACCATTTTCCTGTATGAGATCTTATTGGCAGTGTACCCACCCTGAATTGGAAGTACAGCTTCCGATCATGCGGTTTGGTTATAAATTCCCAATACTGCTCTAGATTTGTCCGGAATTTGACTTCCAGAAAACCTCCTGTTAACAAAGACGGATCACTGTTTCTGTGAACGTTAAGAAACAAAGATCAAAGCATGCCTAACTGCAGTCTTTCACTGGTTGACAACACATGTAAGTGCAATGCTGAAAAAACTGAAATTCTTTTTTTTTTTGGCAATAGTCTTCCAGAATTTTGGCAGAGTTTCTGGCCAGAAGGTGAGCCGCCTCCAGGCCCACAGGGTGGCACAGTAAAAAATCTAGAGATCAAACTTGATGATAGCCTGTCCTTTAAACCTCAAATCAGGGTAGTGGTAGGCACCTTTTTCGGTTTATTTTACTCCTTAAAAATGTTTCTACACTTCCTATCTTTTTTCGGCAAGAAAAACGCTGCTATTCCAGCTGTAATAACCTCCAAGTTGCACGACGGCAATGCCCTCTACTGTGGGCTACCAGAACATCCAATAGATAGGCTCCAAGTGGTCAAAATGTGGCAGCTCACCTTCTGCTGAACTTGCCAGTCAGAACACAGATTTCACCTTATCTGCTTGCTCTTCAATGGCTTCCTATTAGGAAAAGAATAATGTTCAAGGCTCTTGTTTTAGTGCACAGTGCTCTCTACCAGACTGGGGCCCTTTAACTTAGAACCAGGTCCGGGTTCTATGCTTCTTCCTGAAATCTGAGGTCTGCTAAAAAAAACTGGCGTTTTATGCAGGACTAATGGGAAATGGTGTCACCTTTTCTTGACTGGGGCAACATGCCGAGACACTCCTTCAGGTGGCTGTGCGCAGTACAAACTGCTTTCATCATCATCATCATCGTCATTATCAGTGGGCTTAGAGCCCACCCACTCATTGGCTATGTATAACTCATTTGCTTGCTTACTATTCATTATCTTGTGTGGGCTTTGGGGCTGTGCAGCAGGAATAAAAGACATTGGCACAGCTAATAGGTCTCTAAGGCGAGATATATTGGTTTTGCCAATGCTTGTTTAATTTCAGAGATGCAGAGAAGCCTGAGTAAAGCACAGACATTACAGAAATTAGGGGTTGCTGTGATGCCGTTTTAAAGCGCACAGAGACTCTTGAACATAGCCTGCTTGTGACCAGGCCACCAGTGAGTATGAATATCAAATTGGCATGCACTAGTAACCAATGAAAAGTCCCTAGGGATGCATGATAAGTTTTACTAGTCATCGTGTTGTTATAATACCTGCATCCCCATGTCTGCTTTTCGATGAAGGTAATCTGTACAGATATAGTGAATGATGAAGTCAATATTTTTCACAACAGTGCCATCAACATCCAGTTTTACCACTTTAAGTAACGATTACGTGTTTTTCTGCATTACTTTCTTGAATCCCGCTAATGCGTATAAAGCATTTATTTTCATTTCCATTGAATTACATACAGTGCTTTCTTTAGTACCAGTGCATAGATTTTAAGAGCCTCAGACAAAACACATTTTTGCCATTTGGGCAGGGACATATTAAGAATTTTGGGGGCCCGGGCGATTGTATTTTGGGGGCCCTTGTTCGGAACAGTTTTTAATTTATGATCCAGTTTCAACTCCTTCATCTACCCTTTGTCCGGTTCACCGATAGTGCTTAGACACACTTGTCCAAATTCTAAAGTTGTTACACCTAAAATTCAAGGATAGTGATGCCTGTTTTCAATATTGTAACACAGCTGCAGCTCACTAATATTACTACAAATAATCTCTGTGAACCCCTCTCACTTTTCGTATAAGAGGTCCTGTTTTGATCTAAAAGAAACTTTATTTATGGATATTGCATGAAACAAACTCAACATTTCTGTGCAAAATGTCTGTAATAGACTTTTACATATCACTCACATCAAAAATAAAATAAAGAGAAACAGTATTTAAAACAATCCGTTAAAGAATTATTCAAGGTCATGAGCGCAAGCCACTGCAGACGAGAGCTGGCTCTATCAGGGGGCCCCATGAGAGACTGGGGCCATGGACCACAGCCCACCTTGACCATGCTTTAAAACCTCTTTGTGTTTGAGCACTTACCTTCCTCTACCGCCCAGGTCATTCTCAGGCCATTAATTGCCATCTGGTACCTACCTGTGGTGGTACTGTGAGACAACTTCCCACAGTTGCCTTACTGTAGCTCTAGCCCTGGTTTTAAATGTTTTAAAATATATGCCTTATTGTTCAGGGTTAAATTGGTATGATGCTGCTACAACAAACACATCAAGAAAGAGGCTGTATTTGTAACAGTCCTTTTTTAAATTAAGCTCGAGGGGAGGATGTAGAGAGGAGGTCCACGCAGGAAGGTTGTAATTAAAGATGATTTATTCAAGCAGGTAACAAGTAGTATAGTTCTAGACAACAAGTAGTTAAGTTCTGAAGGAGAGCCCCACCAGGAGCAGCCTGTCTGCTGCTGGGCCCATGTCCAACTCATCACTACACCTCTCTGTGTCCCAACATTCCGAGGCTCATCCGACTCCAACATTCTATTGTGTTTAGAGCACGGGCACTGGCAGAGCAGGTGGTGGAAAGTACATTATAATACATATGCAGGATACTACATATTCCTTTTCCTTCCAACAGAAGAACAAATTCAATATATGATAACATATATCGAGTGTGAACAAGGGACAGATATCAAGGAAGGAACAACAGGGTGAAAGAGAGAACGTCCAGGAAAACAGCAAACAAAGCAGAGCGAGGAGATATGAGGGAGAAGACAAGGAGGAGAAGGTAAAGTGTAAGTAAGCATGTGGAAAACCCAACCTCTACAACAATTAAATAGAAAGAAGGAGACAGTCAGACGCAAGAGAGGAAATACGAAATAGAGAGAGACAAAGGTACCAAAGACAACCCCCGCGCACACCTACCGGCCAGGCAGGCAAGCAAGGAAAGAAGGACAAGGCACGACGGGAACAGCACAGAAGACATACCCAAGCACAAGGAGAAGAGAAGGAAGAGATTCCTCCAAAACAAGGAAGAATGAGAAGAACACTGCAGAAAAGGAAAGACTGAAGGCCAAAGAAGAATAAAATCAAAATGTGTAAGGTCCAGATTCCGAAGAGGAAGAGAACATCAATAGGAAATCTGAACTAGAGAAAACAGAGAGGAGGCGAAGAGACACAAACAGTATCACTATACTCCTCCCCATTTCCAAGAAGACAATTCAATAAAGTATTATTGTAAATTAGCATATTTAAAACAGCAAAAACATAATAGAAAATAACATAGAAAGTAAATAACAGCCAATGGGACTAATACCCATGACAGTCCTCTACCCTAAGTACATAGGGTGAGTAGCAATGTGAATGGAACTGTAACCCATGAGACGCCCTGAGTGAGGTTGACTGTATAAATGTAAATGGGGCTGTGACCCATGAAACTGTACCCTGTGTAAGGGAAAATGTGTAAATGGGAATGGGAATGAGACCCATGAAACGGTGCCCTATGTAAGGGTGAGAACTGTAAGTAGCCCAAGTAGGCACATGTACGAGGAAATGGGGCAAGAACCCATTGCCATCGATATGTAGGGAAAAATGAAGTGTAAAATAGTACACAAGTAAAACGAACAATGAACCCCTTGAGGCGTGTACCCAGAGTCCATAAATGTAAAATGTATCCCATGTGGACAAGAGGATAGAGAGAATATGGGGCTAGTACCCATTGCCATCCCTGTGTACATAACATAACAAGCGTTGGAAATGCAATAGGTCTCGGATTTATTTGAGTTAGAGCAAATGGCATTGTAACATCTATTTAACATCTACGTCACCTATTTAACATCTACGTCTCCCCCCTGGCGGCCATCGTGGAGGGTTATGGTCTTCGCCTGGTGTCCTACGCCGATGACACGCAGTTGGTCATCTCCCTATCGCGTGCGCCCGGCCTTGCAGCGGACATCTTCAGGAATTGCATGAAAGACCTCGCTGCCTGGATGTCCGCAAACTGTTTAAAGTTGAACGGTAGCAAGACCAAAGTGCTCGTGGTGGGGGGTGCACCGTCTGCGCGGTCGACCCTGTCTGGGGGAAGTTCCTGCTCCCTGCCGCGAGGCCAGGAACCTTGGCGTGTGGCTGGATAAGGACCTCACCTCTGGCCCACAGGTCGGTCGGGTGGCCGGGATATGCTTCAGTGTTCTGAGAGCCCTCAGGAAAGTGTTAGATCTGCTTCCTATTTCTGCCCGAAAGACGCTGGTGCATGCCCTGGTCACCTCCCGACTTGATTATGGGAACCTGCTCTATTTGGGGGCCACAGGCAGGGTTATGGGCCGCCTGCAGGTTCTTCAAAATGCGGCAGCGCGGCTGGTTCTCAGACTCCCTAGGAGGTCTTCCGCTAAACCAGCTCTACGGGCCCTCCATTGGCTCCCCATTGAGAGGAGAGTGGAGTTTAAGGCCCTTGCCACATGTCATCGCATCCTGAACGGCAAAGCACCTCTTCCGCTCCAGAGCCTAGTATCCCACTATGAGCCCGCACGCAGTCTTCGGTCCTCTCAGACCGGGCTGTTAAAAGTCCCAAGAGTATTCAAAGCTCGTATGGGAGGTAGATCCTTCAGATACCTTGCCCCCAAGCGCTGGAATAATCTTCCGCTGGAACTTCGACTCGAACCCTCCGAAGTCCAGTTCAGAAAAAAACTTAAAACGCACCTTTTTAGCAGATAGCTTGTGTGGGAGGAGGGGGGACAGCCACTTCACTTGTCATAGCGCGGGGACACGCCAGTGGCGTAACCAGGCGCTTAATAAATGTCCAATAATAATAATAATAAATGGCAATGTCTTTTAGCCATGTGTTATGGCGTGTATGCATGTGGTGTGTAGTGGAATTAAGTGGGTTGGATTGGAATTGTTAGTTTGTGTGTTTGTGTGGTTGTGTGTGTGATTGTTGTGTGGTAGTGTGTGTGGTTGTGTGTGTGTGGTTCTATGTGTGGTGGTATGTGTGGTTGTGTGTGTGGTTGTGTGTGTGTCGGTGTGTATGTGGTTGGTTGGTGTGTGGTTGTGTGTGTGTGGTTGGTGTGTGGTTGTGTGTGTGCTGTGTTTGTGGTTGTGTGTGTGTGGTTGTGGTTGAATGTGTGTGCTTGTGTGTGTGCTTGAGGTTGTGTGTGTGCTTGTGTTTGTGTGTGTGTGGTTGTGTGTGCTGGTGGGTGTGCGTGTGGTTGTGGTTGTGTGTGTGTGGTTGTGTGTGTGGTTGAGTTTGTGTGTGTGTTAGTGTGTGTGGCTGTGGGTGTGGTTGTGTGTGTGTGGTTGTGGTTGTGTGTGGGGTTGTGTGTGTGTGTGGTAGTGTGTGTGGTTGTGGTTGTATGTGTGTGTGCTTGTGTGTGTGCTTGTGGTTGAGTGTGTGGTTGTGTGTCTGCTGGTGATTGTGCGTGTGCTTGTGGTTGTGTGTGTGTGGTTGCGTGTGTGTGTTTGTGGCCTTTGGTACACGTAACAGACACCAATAGGCCATGGGCGGAGCTACGCGACCGCACATTGCCTATTGCATGTTCTGTTTCAAAAATACACGCATGCAAATGCCAATGAAAATGGACATAGGAAATAACACGCACGAGCTGTGTGGAATTTCCAGGTACATTTTTAAAACCCCTGAGAAAAGGACTCTGGCTGCGCGACACTGCTGCACAGTGTACGCTAGGCCCGAAACCTAAAAAGCAGCCCACAGCTGGAACTCGGATACCGGCCCCATAGCCATTGCCCGAGTGCCCACTTTACCAATCCAACCCTGAGAGCAAGAGACAGAGGAGTAAGGAGCAGTAGAGAGACACTGAGGCAAGGGATGGATGCCTGAAACATAAGAGAGGAGTAGAGAAGATAGAAAGGAGTAGGGAGAAAGATAGAGGTAGGGAGGTAGACAAATATAGGGAGAAAGAGATGTAGGGAAAAAGACAGAGGTAGGGAGAAAGACACAGGAATTTATGTTATCATGAACTCTTGGCTGTGGAACATGAGACATGCAGAGCGAGAGCTTGATGATGTGGTTCAAGAGAAGGTACATGGATCACGAGACAGGGAGTTAAAACGCAGAGCATTAGAGAGGGGGCTAGAGAGACACATAAACAGTGCAATGAGTGCCCAAGACATAATGGTCGACCTAGATTCATTCACACTCTCTGAGGCTTCCTCACCCAACCCAGCCGGTGGTGGCTTTGAGGATGGGCGTGAGCGTGCACAGAAAGAAAGAGTGCAGCACTGCAAGCCAGAGACCGGCGCAGCCGATCTGTCAGAGAGACAGCAGCTCCGAGACGGAGGCACGCAATTTATTTTATAGGGGCAAAAACATACATGGAATGAATGGTACACAGATGAAAAAGACAGAATGATAACGTAAAGATAGGCACTGGGACAAGAAAACAAGAGATAGAAGGGTAGACAGAGAGACGAAAACGGTCCACCCCAAACCCTATAAAAATGCCCCTTCTCTTGTAACACCCCCTCCCCCTCTCCTGCAAAGCACTGCCGTTTGTGTGTAGCGGTGCACGGTCGCTTAAAACCGGTACGTGGAAGAACATGAGAAGAGAGGGACACAAAGAAGACAGGCAGTGACAGGGGAATAAAAGATGGGAAGAGGGGCAGCGAAAGTCGGAAAGAGAAAAGGACAAACGGAAGGAGGACTTGGGAAAGAAAATAACTTAATCTCCCAGTGTGTATAAAAATAGTGACCTTGTGTAATGTAACTGCTGCTCATGTAAAGCGCTCCAATACCCTTGGACCGACTTGGCGCTACATACGACTGTAAAATAAATATATTTAAAAAAGAAAATAGAGTGGTCGGAAAATAGAAATAACAGTCAAGGGAAAGGGACATCGGGTGAGCGACCAAGAAACGAGGTTAGACTAGACAGAGGGTGACAGAGACGGGAAAACCACGAACTAGAAAGAACTGTCAGAGAAACAGAGCGCTGAGGTTCAGAAAGGAGTGTTGGAAGCGCTATGGGACAGAGTGGAGGAACTGTATCGGGAGGGAGTGCGGTGCCAGGAGCAGCACCGAGCACGCAGCCCGCCGAGGAACTCCTTGAAAGCGCAGACGGGACAGGCGGACACTGCACTCAGCTGTCCGTGGAGGGGTGTACTCCTGGTGCTGCTGCCTCAAGCTTGGGGTAAGTCTGGGCTGGGCCTCGGTGGGACAGGGGAGGCGTGGGATGTTGTGGGGCCGGCTGGGACATGGTCTCTGTGGAACAGGGAGGTAAACGGGAGTGTAGGGCAGGATGGACGCCTTTCTTTCTGCCCATGTTGCCTCAAGCTTGGGGTAACTCAGGGATGGGGTGGGGGCAGGGAGTGTGCGGTGAGTGTTCTAGGGCAGGCTAGAAGGGGTGCCTCTGTTCGACAGGGAAGAGTGGGGCAGGGCGGGAGGGGTTTTCATTGCCGCAGTGTTTTCCTGACTGGAAGGCACTCGCCTGCTTGTTTCTGGAAGCCGCCCTGCCTCGTGCCCCCTCTGAGCTGCTTGTTCCATACCTGCAGGCTGTGTTCTATTTTCTCCTGGGATTATTTTCGAGGGCACATAGTGAGTGACAAGCACGCAGAGCTTTGACATGCTCTCCTTCATGAAGAGCCCACAGGCTGAGCGCCAGAGTGCCAGTAAAGCCCCCCAGGGACACATACACATTACTCTCTAGCGAGCCATAAGTAACAAAAGGGAAGGGAGCAGGAGGCACATGTCTGGAGGGCATGCGGACAGCCTTGTGAATCCGGGGGATTGACATGGCACCAAGAGCCAACAAGCAGCAGTGAAAGCGATCGCTTTCGCGATCGCTATAGTACAAAAAAAAAAACGCCCGCGAGTGGTGCGTGCGCGCCACTGCGAGCATATGTCTTCAATTATCACGGCTCTGACAGCCAAGATAATTGAAGACATATAGCCTCTGGTGCGCGTAACAGACACCAATAGGCCATGGGCGGAGCTACCAATAGGCCATGGACGGAGCTACGCAACCGCCCATGGCCTATTGCGTATTCTGTTTAAAAAATACACGCACGCAAAGGCCAATGAAAATGGACCTACGAAATAACACGCACGAGCTGCGTGGAATTTCTAGGTCCATTTTCTAAACCCCGGGAAAAGGACTCTGGCTATGCAACACTGCTTCTGCAGTGTACGCGAGGCCCGAGACCTAAAAATGAAGAGCCAGGGTGAACCACCTTACAATCCCTTGGTGGATGAATGTGGACAAGTGCAATTCCATTGTACAATGTACGAAAAACCAAGGCAAAGATGGATATGGAATAACCACACCAAAACACAAAAAATGCATTAAAAAATAAATCACAATAACAATAAACTGATGACTGTTAAAGATTTGGGGAGTGTGTGTCACCATGATCCAATGATACCCATATAAGATGGTCACAATACGCTTGACTGGGCAGACAATGACTTGAAAAACCCCTATGCACAGTTTTCTAGAATAAAACGTGCATTGAAAATGCGGTTGTCATCCACGTGCACAGTAAGTGCAGTTGTAAAACAGGCAAATATTGTCCAGAAATCGAAGGTTTACCAAATAGACGCAGAAAAGCAAAGATAGAAAGTACTCACAGAATTGACCACACATACATGAGAGTATTGTGTACGTGTTCAGTGTGGGTTGCAGAATAACCTCAGTCATAAACATGCTCCAGAAGTCAAACACAAGATGGGCAAGCCAGTACAACGAACAACACCAAATAAGAAGCAAGCAGAGGAGCGCTGCAATAAACGGACCAATGATAAGTCTGTTCTTGCTAAACGCATAACATATCTTTTGAAACCAGACAGATTGACCCATCTGATAGGTTCGACAAAAAACATGGTGGTAGAAACTGAAGGTTGTACTAATGTGTATATAAACTGTGCAATACAGATTCTGTTGGCAGCTAAATTATCTTATTCTCTCTGTAAAGGAAAATACTCTTTAGAAATTAATCAGGTTTATAACTGTAATTCAGATATAATAAGCTTCACCATTCATTACATAGACCACGTCTCTCATACAGACCATATAAAATAAAAAAGATTACAACATGCATGCACAACTGCTGCCTGGAAGCAGTAGTGGGCGGGTGGGGGCGAAGTGCAGAAGGGAATCACTTACCTCCGACCGGCTGGCCAGCCGCCGCCACCTCTCCAGTGTCCTGTTCCGTCCTCTTCCTGGCTTCTTGTGAGGAAGCAGGAAGGATCAGGGCACCCAAGTTCCCTGCAGCCAATCACAACGCTGCAAGGCAATGCAGCGTTGAGATTGGTCTGAGCGCCGTAAAAACAGCGCTCAGCCAGGGGATGGAGCGGTGGACATGTTCATTGCAGCCTGCATGAAGAACAGGGAAGTATACATGACTGTTTTTAACAGCCCAAGAGGGCCGATCAAGCAGTCATTGTGCACAGGAGTGTTTTACCACTCCTTCCCTGCTCTGCAGCCCTGCCTCGCCCCCTCCCACATGCTGCAAATATAAAATGATAATAACATTACTCCATTTTCATCCCATTTTTTCCTTTTTTTGCTGCTTCCTGGCAGTGGGGCGACGCTCCTCAGCCATAAGCGAAGTAACTGCAACTGCGACTTCATGCTAACAGCCGCAATCCGTGCAGTTAACTGCGGTAGGGCGGTGGGGCTGGTAAGGTGGGATTTCGAGGGACGATGCAGAGGGAAAATTAAATAAATAATTAATTTTCCCTCTGCATCGTCCCTCGAAATCCCCCCTTACCTGGCCCCAATGCAGGGCCGGACTGGGAACAGAATCCAGTCCTGGCAAACTGCTTGGCCAGCCCCTTGGGGGTGTGCGGCCGAGCTGTTTAGTACGGCCGGTTTCGGACGATTTTGTTACAGGGGGCCGAAATTGCAGATATGCTGCAAAACTGGCCTCCGGTAACAGAAACGGCCCTCAAAGGCTCAAAACCAGTCCCCACTCTGGCGGCCCACCTGGGACACGCCCGGTGCCCCCTGCCCCAATGCCCCACCGCTGTTACCTGCAAGGACGGCGGCTGCATATTAATGCACATCAACGTATGTGGAGCACATCTCTCATCCTCAAGCAGCTCACCAAACACCTCTGAGAGAGCGCAAACTGACCTAAATGTATGAGTACATCACACTTACACGTAGTAAGCACAAGTCATGAAGAGAAATGCCATGAGTGCTAATAGTACCTGCAACTATATTCTGAAATGTGTAGTTAACTTAGAAATTTAAGTAGAAGTGGAACTAATGCAGAAATGTGTGAAATCATATGATTTTATTAGACGTGATAATTCCTGAATCCATGTCGTGTAGCTGCTAAAATGTAAGATGGCATGCGGGTAAACGTAGAACGTGGTAGGCCTTAGGGCCAGAGATGTGTTTCCTTTCACGACATGGATTGCATTAATGCTTTAGCAATAAGAATTGATGGGCCATGATTTATAGATGTGTTTACTGGATAATAGAACAAGAGTATTAACATGCTATTAATTAATGTAGGATTTGAATGTTATAATCATTATGAGAAATTCTGTAGGCCTGAAATGTTTATAGACTTTGATTTACACGTATTAGTCTGGGCCGAGAAAT
Source organism: Lissotriton vulgaris (assembly GCF_964263255.1). Lineage (NCBI taxonomy): Eukaryota > Metazoa > Chordata > Amphibia > Caudata > Salamandridae > Lissotriton > Lissotriton vulgaris. The sequence goes on along the minus strand of NC_141689.1, from coordinate 2,099,607,779 downwards.
GTTGCAGACCTTTTTGGAAGTCTATGAGAATTGGGATCTTGGCCGCAGATGTCTGTCTGCAAGAGAAAGGGGGGATCCAATTATAAAGGAAATGAATAGAGGTTTGTTCAGGAGAAGGCCCAGACATGGAGGAGGGTTCCGGAATGTTTTAAGGGGTATCAGCGGGCCGGAGAAGAGTCTGAGAAGCAAGGTCAACTCTTACGCACGGGGCCCAACACAAAGCAGCATGGAAAAAGCCAGAAGATACACCACGTGAGGGGCGTCTCACGAGGGGCGTCTCAAATGTTGTTGACTGTTTTGTATTAGGGACAGCACCCCTGGGTGGAGTTAGAGCAGATGCCTGAGGACCCTTTAGAGAGCGGATGGGTAGGCAGAGAGGGGTCATGACTGGAGAATTATAGGTTTTCACCAAGAGACTAAGAGTGGGTGACCTCCCTAGGGGGTCATTCACCGCTGACACCTTTTGATAGGTTGGGACTTTGTTAAGTAGGGATACCATCTAGAGCAGGATAGGGACAGCCTAACCTGTGTTTTTCCTCCAACTTAAATGTCGGAGAGATCTCAATACGTGTCTATGTTGATAGCTTTATTATTCTTAGAACTTGTATTAGTAGTCTTCTTTGCTCGTCTGAGGGTTTTCAGAGAGCACATGTATGTAATTGGGCCCGTGTACCTTGTGAATCTCATTCTGAGATGCCTGTACTTGCAGCTTATTCTGACTATATAATAAATCTTTGAAAGCTAGAAGTTGTCTGTGATCTTTCGGAGCGGAGTCCTTTATTGGGTGAACTAACTTGGTAAGAGATGCACTTTCTTCCCTCAATGACAGGCAATAAAGGTTCAGTCGACCAGATCGGGGTTTAGATCAATAGTGATAAGGTATCGATCAAAATCTCGCCCCCGCAGTTGGTAGCTATAGAGGATGGTTGCCTTCTTGAGGAAGGTGATCTAGGCCAGGTTAGATTACCCCAAGGCCCCTAGAGACCGATGATCGGAAGAACCGCCTGCCGAAGAAGGTCCGGATGACGTAAGACAGAAAAGCAGCAGTATCGGTCGAGAGTGAGTATAAAGGGTCATGCGTGCTAGATTGCGGTGTTTTTGTGTTGTATCTATGTTGTAATGTCTGGCGGAGTTGAATGCCTGTAGAGAGACTGTGGAACAGGTTGTGAGCGCGCGCAACCGGTGGAAATCTTAAGTTCAAGGAGAGCTTAAGTGGTTCGGGTGTATCGGACGCCCAGAGTAATTGTCAATTAGTGTGAAGGGGGTCATGAGGTACCATTGATCACCCGAAAGACCGAGATAGGGGGAACGTAAGAGTGAGTGCGTGAGTAACGGACGCTGGTCGGAGGTTACTGTGTGTGTAAAGAACCTATCAGAGAGACGATAGACATTTCGTCAGTTGTATTGACAATTACAGATAGACTGTGGACGTACAGTCGAGGGAAGTAACCGCTTGGTCGGAAGTAGTCATTTCTTTTCAAGGGTATGAATGGGACGCATGCATGACCGGGAGAAGAGCTGAGAAAGGAGGGGTGCTGCTGCGAAGCGGAGACGAGTGACGTCAGAAAGTGCCGCGCTGGGATTGGCCGGCCGGAGAAAGACCGCGCTGCGATAGGCCAAGCTAGCAAAGCCGCGCTAGGATTGGTGGATTGTCATCAGGAAGTAAACAGAGTATTGAGGCTGGAAATTGTGCGTATAATTATGAAGTGTTTTAAATGGTTGAGAGCGGCATTTAAAAAAGAGAGGCGGGGATCGTATGAAGGGGAAGAAGCCCCGCCGGAGGGTACGCCGGCTCGTTACATGGCGGTAAATGTTGGGCTGCATACGATCTTATGGATATCAGAGTGGAGTAAGATTACAGAAGGAAATGAGGAACTGACGTTCCCGAAGTACGGGACGTTTAGATTAGAAGTACTACACCGACTAAAAGCAGTTATGACCGCAACGAGACCCTTGCCTAGACCAACCCAGTTTGAAGCCCTTAATGCATGGATTAGGGCAGCGCATGAAAAGAACCTGAACAGACGACAGGAAAGGGTGAAACGATCGGTAAGGGCAGTGCAGGATGCCAAGTGGGATGCGGATGCTAAAAGATGGAGGGTGCATAACATGGAAGTAAATAAATTGTATCCAGTGTTAGAGATGCCCGGGAACAAAAGCCCCCTAGAAGAAGATGATGAGAGCGAAACAGAGGACAGCCTGATAAACAGATTATTGACAGACAGGCCACCCCCGTATAACAGAGCAGGGGGAGATGTCGAGCATAGTGACAAGGAGGGGGGCAATACAGGAGAGCATGGGCCGCTTCCCAGTTCCGATTGGGATCCCGTTGCAAAGAAAGAACTGTCCCAGCCTAGTCAGGTGCAGCAGGTAGTCGGGAGGTTTGTGGTACAAAGGGCGCCGGAAACGGAGTGTGCCACATCCTACGCATTGCCAGATGCACTACAGGTACCTGTTACCATAGGTCCTATAGTATCGATATATGACCCAGAGGGAGCTAGAGGGGAGGAACGGGTACGGAGGGACAGAGAAAGAGCAGAAATGGCAAGGAGGAACGATACGATCAATTCCCCAAGTCAGGTGCCGATACCAAGAGAGTGGAGCACCCCGGTACACACAGCAGAGGATCCAAGAGGGGATCCTGGGGGCCATAGATGGCCAGTGGATATGAGGGGATCTGGACGAAAATCCTTTCAGGAGCTAAATGAGTACATGAAGAAGTGGGATGAGGCAGTCGAGGCTCACAGGAGCATCATAGCGGCGGAAGCTGAAAGGGAAAGCCAGGATAGCGGAGCCCGGACTCACTGCGGGGCTGGGGAGAGCAGCCCGGAGTGGGACGGGAGGGAGAAGGGCAGTAGGGGAGGCACCCACTGGGCCCGGAGTGGAGGTAGATCAGAACTGGAAAACGGGGGCCCCGAGAGTGGAGGGGTGTCCCGCCCGATACTCAGTGAAGGGGAGAGGAGAACGCAAGAGTACAGAAACAGCTTTAAGTGTACCCACTGTGTGCCCGGCACCAGAGAACAGAATGGGAGTTGTGAGAGGCCGCGCCATAGTCCCTGTGATGACGGACATGAGCGCAGTCCAGGGAATATGGGCAACCAAGAAGGATCATATCAGATACTGAGTGATACTAGACAGAGAGAGAATGGCGACCGGAGGGAGAATAGCAGAGAGTCCTACGGTGAAAAGAGAGAAGAAAGAGAGAATGGGCAGAGTAAGATTGGGGGTAACAGGCCCGTGTTCCATCACCTTCCAAGATCGGATGGCCGAGCATGGGACCTGGAGAGATGGGAGCAAGGGAGAACACGCCTTAACTCTCCTGAACCCAAACGTAGGGCCCGGAGTTGGGATGGGAGAGAAACTTGTGGACCCCCTTCGAAAGAGATACTACGAGCTGAGATAAAAGCCAAGAGACTCGATGTCGCCAGCTTAAGGTCAGACCTGGATGACATGGTAGATGGTACCCTGCCTTTAGAAAGAATGGAAATGTATGAGCAAGATGAAATACTGTTCATGGCAAAGGACATCACTCGAAAAGCGAGAACAATTCATGAGAAGTTAGTCGAACTAGCAGGCAAATATATGGTGGACCTGTCAAAGACCAAAGCATTACAGGGGAACCACAGGCTACATTATTCAGATCGAGACCTAGATGAGAGGAGAACAATAGGATTGAAAACACACATAAGGGAATTGATCACTGGAATCAGGACATGGAGGGCACTAGATAAGTGGGAAGAGAGGTGGTCCAAGAAGGGGACCGTCAGGAGAACCACGCTTGGTATGACACCAGGAAGACTGCAGGGAATAGAGGCATACCCTTTGCGTGAAGTCGCAAATGGGAACTATGTGCACGTCCCTTGGAGTAGGGGAGACTTAGCTGCTTTTACCACCTCCTTCCCCAAATTGCGGGAAAACCCAGTGGAGTGGTACAAGCAAGTTGAGAGATTTGTAAAAATATCAAAGGTCCTATGGATAGATCTGAACACGCTGTTTGACATTGTGGTGCCAGGAGATTTGTGGACTGCGTGCAAGGTTAGCGCTGAGTGGCCCACAACGGAGCCGGAGAGAGATGCTAAGACTAATGGACCGTCCGAGATTGTGATGGCAAAATTCGAGAGAGTGATGACTTGGCTGAAAGAGAAAGTGCCAATGCAAGACATAGATTGGGTCAAAATAGACCGAACCAGACAGGAACACAAAGAGACAGTTCACGAATATTATGAGAGATTGTTGAAAGCGTTTAAACAGTATAGCGGTCTGGACGTAATGGATCCAAAGGACATAGGGCAATTTGTGTCCAAATTCGTCCTGGGTTTGAGACCGGATATTAGTTTAGTGATTCAGCAACACTTGATTTGCTGGCAAAATAAACCCCTAGATGAAATACTGAGGTATGCCAGGTACTGCTGTGATGAGATAGACTCCAAGGCAAAGAAACTAAAGGAGAAACTGATGGTGGTACAGATGCAGGCAGCCGGCAAGGGGGGACCGCAGCAACAGCAACAAGGAACCGGTACTGGAGGCAAGAAACAGTATAGCCAGAACAAGGGCAGTGAGGAGAACTCCACCTTTAAGCCTAGAATAGACATTGCTGCCTTGAAGAAAACGACTAGGTGCCACCAGTGTAACGAGGTGGGGCATTGGAAACGCGAGTGTCCCTATAACGTTGAAATAGGAGAACAAGAGCTAGAGGGGGAAGAGGTCCAGAGTGCGCCTACAAGAGGGGTAACGCCATACCAGGGAAAGGTGCTCAAAGGGGGGGGCCCTCCTCCCCGAGCCCAGTTCCCACAGCCACCCAGAGTAGGGACTATGGGCAAGACATATAGACAGATGCCTCTGTTTGTAGGTGGAGAGGAATGCTATTACGTAGATCCACTAACTGGACAGAGAGTGGAGAGAGAGGACTGCACCCTCGGGGCAGCCTTGGAGGTAGATCAGAGGGGACCCTACGTTGAGGCAGAAGTAGCAGGGTGCCCCACAACGTTCCTAGTGGACACAGGAGCCACTCGATCCACGATCAGATCAGCTGCAGTTCCAGACCTGCCCATGTCTGGAGAGACCATACAAGTGGTGGGGGTCGCAAACAGGAGAATAACCAGCCAATTGACAGAACCAGTACAGGTGAAAATAGGGAAGTACAGCGATGAGCATCAATTTGTGGTTTGCGATTCTAGTCCGGTATGTCTGCTAGGAAGAGATCTTTTGTGCAAGTTAAATTGTACTATATACTGCACCCCGCAAGGAGTGGAAGTATTGACCAATGACGACGATGCTGACTTCAAAGTCGCAAATTCAAGAATCTGTGTGGAACTGTACCCCACTTTGACAGTAGACGAGCTCCCCTGGGACTTGAGAGAGACAGTGGCACCAGAAGTATGGGACTTCACTGGGGAAGAGATTGGATTGGTCAAAGGGGTGGACCCAGTGAAAATCGTAGTGAAACCACATGCTGAGTTTCCAAGAACACCCCAATACAAATTAACTCCAGAAACGATTGCAGGTATAAAGCCCGTGATCGAGTCCATGATTAAGCAGGGAATACTGAAGGAAATCGTGGGTAGTCCATGTAACTCCCCGATTATGGGTTTGCAGAAACCAAATGGGAAGTTCCGGATAGTGCAGGACCTCCGAAAGATTAATAATATTGTTGTTTCGTGTTGTCCAGTGGTACCGAATCCATCAGTGATACTGTTTCAGATACCATTCCAAGCTGAGTGGTTCACTGTGATTGATCTTTGTCAGGCTTTCTTTTCGATCCCTCTGGACGAAGAAAGCCATTTTCTTTTCGCATTTAAGCTGGAAGGTCGCGTCCTAACATGGTGTCGTATTCCTCAGGGGTATACAGAGAGCCCATCGATCTTTAACCAGCTGCTGAAGAAAAATCTTGAAAGTCTAGTGCTGCCCCAGAAGTCAGTTCTGGTCCAGTACATAGACGACCTCCTTGTGGCGTCAGAAACAGAAGAAGCTTGCAGGGAGGACTCCATTGCTTTGTTAAATCACCTAGCTGCAAATGGGCACAAGGTGTCCCCGGGAAAGTTACAGTACTGCCTGACAGAAGTGCAGTACTTGGGACACAGAATTGAGAAAGGCAAACGAAAAGTATCACCAGACAGGATAGAGGCGATCATGAAAATGAATGCGCCTAAGACACAGAGAGAAGTCAGGATGTTCCTAGGGATGGTGGGTTATTGCCGACAGTGGATCGCGAACTTTTCACTGAAAGCAAAACCCTTACAAAAACTGACGCACAAGGAGGTGAGTGATCCGGTACCATGGGACAAAGACTGTTTGATGGCGTTCCTACAGCTGCGAGAGGACCTGTGTCGTGCTCCGGCACTGGGAATGCCTGATTACGATAAACCATTCTTGCTTTACTGTTGTGAGAGAGAGGGTTGCGCGTTGTCTGTGTTAGTCCAAATCCATGGGAATGCCCGTAGACCAGTCGCCTACTTCTCAGCTACGCTAGATCCAGTAGCTGCAGCGTTGCCCGGATGTCTCAAATCCGTTGCCGCAACAGGTGTCAGTATTGAGAGATGTGAAAATATTGTTATGGGGCACCCGTTAGAGGTATACGTGCCCCATTCCGTAGAACTGTTAATGACCAGGACCAAAACACAGCATCTGACCAACAGTAGGCTCACGCGCTATGAGCAAGTCATACTTGCTGCAGAGAACGTGACCCTCAGGAGATGCTCTGTTTTGAACCCTGCCACCTTGATGCCACTCCCAAATGACATAGACGATGATGAATGTACAGACCATGACTGCCTCGATGTGACTGAACTATGCACCAAACCTAGACCCGACATCGTAGATGAGCCACTGACTGATCCAGACGAAATTTTCTTTGTCGATGGCTCATGTGTAAGAGACGAAGTTGGGCAGTTGAGAGCAGCTTACGCTGTTTGTACAATTACTGGAGTTGTGGAAGCTGGATGCCTGGAAGGAGTACACTCCGCTCAGGTAGCCGAGATTATTGCCCTGACGCGTGCTTGCTTGGCAAGCAATCAAATTCGAGTCACCATATACACCGACAGCCAATATGGTTACGGGGTAGTTCATGATTACGGGCAGTTGTGGTCTCAAAGAGGGTTCATGACCTCTTCAGGCTCTCCCATTCGCAATGGAGAGTTTGTGCGCTTGTTGTTGGAGGCGCTGCAATGTCCAGCAGGTATCGCAGTTGTGAAATGCACCGCACATACCAGAAACATGGACTTCGTGTCACAAGGCAATAGATATGCCGACGAAGTCGCGCGGTATTGTGCGGAACAAGGGTACTCTTTCACAGAGGTGGAAGTGGGTGGAATAAATGTAAGAACTGAATTAGCTATGATACTGGAAACTGTTGACTCTTGGGACGAATTGAAGTGCATGCAAGAAAATGCTCCTGATTTTGAAAAAGAAACATGGGAAAAGGCAGGATGTGTGGTGGGTGAGGCCCATTTCTGGGTCTCAGCAGACGGAAGAGCAGTGTTACCAAATGAGATGGTGAGCCCAATGGCTAGACAAATCCATGGTCCTGTACACCTAGGGAGGGACGCTATGTTGAGAGTTTTTAGACAGACGTGGTACAATCCTAAGTTCAGAATAGCGGCAGAAGCAGTGTGCCAGCGTTGTGTGACCTGTCAGCAGTTGAATGTAGGGAAAAAGACACCAGTTGCACTGAGCCACATAGGGAGGTCGGGGGGCCCATTCAACCGCATGCAATTGGATTTCATCGAATTGCCGAGGTGCAACCGCCTCCGTTATGTCCTGGTGGTTGTTTGCGTATTCTCCAGATGGGTTGAGGCATACCCTACACGTAGGTGCGACACCCTCACAGTAGCTAAGTTACTGCTTAGGGAGCTCATTCCGCGCTTCGGGGTGCCGGCCTCTTTGGAATCAGATAGGGGAACGCATTTCAACAGCTCGCTTGTGAAAATGATTTGTGCGGCTCTGAACATAGATCAGAAATTGCATTGCAGCTATCGACCAGAAGCCTCAGGAATTGTGGAACAGATAAATGGCACCATTAAGGCCAGACTTGCAAAGGTGTGTGCATCAACGTCTCTGAGTTGGCCTGACGCTCTGCCATTGGTCCTTATGAGCCTCCGTAGTACCCCAGATAGAAGAACGGGGCTGTCACCTCATGAGGTGTTGATGGGGAGAGCAATGAGGTTGCCGTCTGTACCAACTACTGCACTGTTAAACATCACAGATGATATGATCCTGGATTATTGCAAGGGGCTGTCTGACGCCATTCATTCTGTGTCCCTTCAGGTGCAGGCTGCCGAAGTTCCATCGTGCCAGGACCTGTGCCATGACCTGTGCCCTGGAGACTGGGTGCTTGTGCGAAAGCACGTGAGGAGTAGCTGCCTGGATGTTCGTTGGCGTGGGCCCTTCCAGATCATCCTGATCACGAACACTGCTGTGAAGGTGGGAGGCCTGCCCAATTGGATCCACGCGTCGCATACGCGGAGGGTTCCAGCACCTCTGGAAGAAACAGCTCCTCTCTCGGATAGACGTCCAGCTGAGGACCGAGAAGCCATAGAGGGGGCTAGCCAAGCTGTAGAGGTGCCAACAGAAGAAGGGTACGAGTCTGACCAAGCTGAATACGGTCAGCACAACAGCGAAACGGACGACGCTACTGAAGGAGAAAGTAGCTGGGAGTACGAGTCAGACCCTGATCGGTCTGACAGAGAAAGTGAACAGACCAGGAGAAGAAGGAGTAGAAGGGTACGTGGAGAAGCTAGTTGGCCGCAGAGAAGGAGCTCTAGCCTGAGGTCAACTCCAGAGAGAACCCTTCCTCCAATATCAGAGGATTCAGACCCGGAAGAAGGTGCTCAGGGCGCTGAAGCACCGGCCTTGAGAAGGTCAAGAAGAGTGCGTGTGCCTAACCGAAGATACTCCACCCCTGAGTGGACATATCTGGCGACAAATGTCTTTGGAACAGAAAACAGGGAGGATACGAGCGGTGGTGGTGTCCAGCTCTGAGCCCATCATCACAGTGGAGATACGACTGTTAGTACCCGGAATCGAACAAGAAGGGTCACTGACATTCATGCTCCCCAGACCTCCCCGCCTCAGTAAGTTAAGGCACATGTTTTTCACAGAATTGCAATTCCCCGATTTTGGTACCAAGATAACAGCCCATGAAGAGCACAATCTTCGTTTGGAAATATTGAACTATGCTGTCGAAGCTGCAGGCACAAACCTGATTGTGGATGCTTAGAGACTTTGTAAATAAGCGAGAAGAAAAAGAAGATTACCTAGCGCCCAGGAAGCAGAGAATCTTAGGGACCTTCCCTTGAGTTGACGGAGAAGGGCTAGGGTTGTCTGTATTGAACTATTAAAGGACCTTTTGCGAAGAAGGTTGTCAGCTTCCAGTTGTGTGGTTCTAAGGACAAAAGGAGTAAAAGAGACTGTAAAGGAACGAGAAGAAAGGAACTTTGTGCTGAGATACGAGAGAGCCATACTGTCTGACGAAATGGAAGCCGGCACCCCGAACCGCAGAGCTAAATGTATAATAGGCACATTAATAGTAGGAGTGATAATATTAATAGTTTTAGTAGTCACAGTTTCCTATGTAAAGGGACATGAGGAAGAGGCAAAGGTAACCGATGTGAAATCTGTAGAAACGCCTACACCCACCGTTGCTGGTGAGAAGGGGGAAAACACTCAAGAGAAAGCGTTATTAGCTGCAGAAGCTCGCAGGTTACACGTAGATGAGTCCCAAGGCGACTTTAGGTCAAATGCTTACGCTAAACTTTTATATGAATACGTGGATGCCATGGAGGTAAAGGACTGCTACGTCTGCATGCAGTTGCCGGCGTCTGTAGATGAAGGCATTAGATATCATCACCTCCCGCTGACATATGGCATTACATGTAGCTTATTGCTTAGTATATTTTATGGGAGAGATAGTTTTGAATACTATTTCTCCAATTATGACTCAGTGTTGCCAGAAGTCCCAAATTATAAGCAGATGAACAAATGGGACTACTGGAAGAGTGAAGACAGATTGGCCAAGTTCTTCATTCCTTGGATTACTTTAGATACTTCACATGCCCGTAGAAATAACCTGACATGCAAGGTGTCAGAAGTCGAGAAGAAGTTCATAGGGCAGGTGGATGATCGATACAGGAGACAAAAGATTTTGAAAAAATCTGGACAATGGAAAACAGATTGGACCGAGGAAGAGAAGGCACATAAAAGAAAGGGTAGTAGTGGTCCAATAGCTTTAGATAGAACGCAGAGAGGAAAGTTATGTCTTCACCGAGCCAAAACGTATTATGAAAATGTATACGTGGGAGAAGTCAGCTGTGAACATGCTTTCAACTTAGAGTATTACACCAAAGATTTCCTGAAGGGAATGCAAGTGATTCCAAATGTATATTTTGTTTGTGGAAGGAATGCCTACGTGAGACTACCTGATAACTGGTATGGATCATGTTACCTGGCAATTATCTTCCCCAAAATATATCATGCCCAAGACTTAGAGATCATCGAGGGCAAGACATCATCGAGAGGAAGGAGAGATATAGGAGACGCAGAAATGGTCGGAGATGTATTTGGAGCTGTGTTCCCTATGTTGGGACTAATCCTTAATGATGTCAAAATTAGACGACTGGCAACAGTCGTAGACAGGTTGTCTGCCAGCACTGCTCAGTCCTTAATGCTGGTAGAAGGAGAGATGCAATCGATAAGGGCTATGGTTCTTCAGAACCGTCTTGCCTTAGACGTCCTATTAGCAAAAGAGGGCGGAGTCTGTAAGGCTTTGAAGGTCCAGGAATGTTGTACCTACATTCCAGACAATTCCAAACCCCTTGAGAAAGTTATTAGGAACATAACTGATATTCACAAGGAGATCGAAGACCTGAGTAGAGAAAATGTCTGGGAAAAGGTGGGCCACGGAATGAGTGAAGCTGGAGGTTGGCTCACCACATTAGGCAAAAGCTTTGTGTGGTATATCCTGAAACCTATCATCATAATATAGATCTGTGGGATCGTGTTGTGGGGATTGGTGAGGGTATTCAAATGGTACAGAGCCAGGAGAATTGAAAAGGCTCGGGAGGAACAGCTGCAGAGATTGGCTGCCATACAAGATAATCAGTACAGGAGTCTGAGGGCTCTGGAAACGCAGAAACGAGGTATGCTAGCAATCACTGCAGTTTAAATGTTAGTGATGACCTCGAGAGGTCATCAAAGGGGGGAACTGAGAGAGCGCAAACTGACCTAAATGTATGAGTACATCACACTTACACGTAGTAAGCACAAGTCATGAAGAGAAATGCCATGAGTGCTAATAGTACCTGCAACTATATTCTGAAATGTGTAGTTAACTTAGAAATTTAAGTAGAAGTGGAACTAATGCAGAAATGTGTGAAATCATATGATTTTATTAGACGTGATAATTCCTGAATCCATGTCGTGTAGCTGCTAAAATGTAAGATGGCATGCGGGTAAACGTAGAACGTGGTAGGCCTTAGGGCCAGAGATGTGTTTCCTTTCACGACATGGATTGCATTAATGCTTTAGCAATAAGAATTGATGGGCCATGATTTATAGATGTGTTTACTGGATAATAGAACAAGAGTATTAACATGCTATTAATTAATGTAGGATTTGAATGTTATAATCATTATGAGAAATTCTGTAGGCCTGAAATGTTTATAGACTTTGATTTACACGTATTAGTCTGGGCCGAGAAATGTTGCAGACCTTTTTGGAAGTCTATGAGAATTGGGATCTTGGCCGCAGATGTCTGTCTGCAAGAGAAAGGGGGGATCCAATTATAAAGGAAATGAATAGAGGTTTGTTCAGGAGAAGGCCCAGACATGGAGGAGGGTTCCGGAATGTTTTAAGGGGTATCAGCGGGCCGGAGAAGAGTCTGAGAAGCAAGGTCAACTCTTACGCACGGGGCCCAACACAAAGCAGCATGGAAAAAGCCAGAAGATACACCACGTGAGGGGCGTCTCACGAGGGGCGTCTCAAATGTTGTTGACTGTTTTGTATTAGGGACAGCACCCCTGGGTGGAGTTAGAGCAGATGCCTGAGGACCCTTTAGAGAGCGGATGGGTAGGCAGAGAGGGGTCATGACTGGAGAATTATAGGTTTTCACCAAGAGACTAAGAGTGGGTGACCTCCCTAGGGGGTCATTCACCGCTGACACCTTTTGATAGGTTGGGACTTTGTTAAGTAGGGATACCATCTAGAGCAGGATAGGGACAGCCTAACCTGTGTTTTTCCTCCAACTTAAATGTCGGAGAGATCTCAATACGTGTCTATGTTGATAGCTTTATTATTCTTAGAACTTGTATTAGTAGTCTTCTTTGCTCGTCTGAGGGTTTTCAGAGAGCACATGTATGTAATTGGGCCCGTGTACCTTGTGAATCTCATTCTGAGATGCCTGTACTTGCAGCTTATTCTGACTATATAATAAATCTTTGAAAGCTAGAAGTTGTCTGTGATCTTTCGGAGCGGAGTCCTTTATTGGGTGAACTAACTTGGTAAGAGATGCACTTTCTTCCCTCAATGACAGGCAATAAAGGTTCAGTCGACCAGATCGGGGTTTAGATCAATAGTGATAAGGTATCGATCAAAATCTCGCCCCCGCACCTCCATACCTCACACTGCAACCAACACATTTACAAACATGCACTCTGAAAGAGGGCCACGAGTCCAGGGGGAACTGGAGCGCATTATAGTCTCATGAAACACTACATACCATATACATCCATTCTACAATACAGCTCAATATAGTTTCCATCCCAGCCAAGGTTGTGTACTCATGCGCTAGGAAGTCCTGGCTTTTAAACCACTGGGCTGGGAGAAATGTCCTCGCACATGCGCAGAAGTGCACCTCAGATTTGCGGACGACATAGGAGAGAAGAAAATGACGAACTATTGAATGTGCAAGCTGGTGCTTCGTTTGAAGCGTGATCAGCGAGCCTGGGCGCCTAATCATGAGCAGAAAGGAGCCCCCCTCGGATGATTCATCGAGCCCCCGACAATGCCAGGATCAGCTGGGGCGGTCCGTGCCTCACAGTGGCCCTCATTGATGTGGAGTGATAAACTGTACCCCCCAGAACAGCCTGGCAGGCCGCTCACTTTTCATCCTCGGAGGGCCGCGGAGGCATCTGCAAGTGGTTTTCCAAAGCTAACAGTCTCTGTTGGAGCCTCCACCTTCACTAGCAGAGGCCCTGGGTATGGAATGCCCTCTGGAAAAGATTAAATCATTTTCAGAATCATTATATGTCTGTCCAGGAGTGATCTTAAGCGCCGTCTCCTCGCTGACTTGTAAACGGCGCGCTTCCCCAGCTTGGCTCCTGCAGCCCGGGCTATCCAGCTCGGAGGCCCAGGGTGTGTGTCACATAGCTGAATTTAATATAAATAAACTTCATTCAGATTCTGACACGGTTCAGCGCAAAAGAGGGAGCTGCCAAAGATAGCTTGCAATATTTGAGCTGGTTCACAGTGAATATTTTGGCGTAAAATGGGTCCTCCCAATTCTCCTCGTGACTGCTACTAATATTTTAGGGTATGATTGTCGTTTAGGGTGTGACCTCTAAAATAAAGCAGCGGGATTATGGCATACCTGGGGGACTAGCCACCCGAAGCTGGGCCTTTACCAAGGAATGCAAAGGACGTTTGCAGTCAAGGAAAATGTATACTTCTGCCCTATTTCAGTGACAAGCCAATTTAAGCAATCAGGAATTGGCTTAAAACATAAAGTATACAGTCAATCAAGCTCTTCATATACAATTAATCCGTCTTCTGCAAAATGTTGGCACCTTTATATCTGTAGAATTTAGGCCCCGAAAGATAGAATTAGAACTTGAAAATGGTGCAATTTACGCTAGTGTAATTTACACATATTTACAAAGGTTTAAGATCTGAGACCCACGTGTGCAAATTTCTTAATTTGTGTTATTTACGGCGTTTAGTTTAAACCTGAATTACAACACAGTTGAAAATTATTGAGCTTTCAGAAAGATTCCGAAATATATTCCCCTTACTTTTCACCCCACCTCACGTTACAATCTGAATGGACATGGTGAGAATGCTGGCTAAAGTGTGGCAAGGTACGTCAATTACAGCAAAGTTCTCAGTGAGATTTTAAAGTTGAAAAAAGAGTTCTGGATGTTAATATGTGTCAATTTTGCAAAAAGTAGATGTTTGTCTTTTTTCATAGACACCATACACATGTTCTGCCTGAAAGTGGTAAATTATAATTGTTGTGATAGATAATCCTAAAGAAGAGTAATTTACAATGAGACCTACTCATGCTTTACAAATCATGCGACTCAGGAGGGGATTTGATGGTGTGGACCTTAGAACTTAACCACATTGGAAATAGTCTTATGATTGAATCAAAAGAATATAGCTTTTGCCTCCCTTCTGATTGCGGTAACTGCCACCATGTATACCTCCTTTTGTGGCAAACTGTGATTTCCTCCCAAAACACTATTCAAAACTTGAAGTGTGTTCTGTGCTCTGTGTGAGTTCCCTGCTCTGCGTCTCCATCAATGCCATGCCCGTCTCCACCTACACAAGAGTCACTGTATTGATTCTAGAGCGTAGATTTTAGCCCAGAATTCTGATTAACGTTTTGTCCTAATGTTATGATTGTTGCTTCGGGTGCCCAAATACCAAATCTTTTTACACAAATAATAAGAATGAGGGATCCAGGCAGTGATGTGGAATTGCTTGCTTTACAAATGCTTGTGTGAGAGAGGAAAGCAAGCGCCATGCTTCAGGAACAGAGGGTCACTCTTCGCTGTGCATCTCATGGTTACTTGGGTGTTCAGAGAGACCATTGGAGTTAGGAAGCACTATCTGACAGTAAATATTTTCAGCTTGTTTCCTCTTTTCTGCCCATCTCATTACAGTAAATTATTGAGTGGAATTTTTGATGCCCTTCATTCTCTTCCCAGCCAATGTTTATACTTAAATGCATAGACATTGACTATGACGAGAATGCAGGGCATCAAAGAAGCAGAGAACACCAAATAACAA